>NC_063332.1:165938958-166030958 GCF_021869965.1 Rhincodon typus
CTGCTGTGTTCATCCAGCTCTACACCTTGTTATCTCAGATTCTCCAGCATCGGCAGTTCCTACTATCTCTGAATTAAAACTAGAGGGCATCATTTTAAGATGAGAGGAGAAAGATTTAAAAGAGATCTGAGGGGCAACTTTTTTACACAGAGTGTGGTTCATGTGTGGAATGAACTGCCGGAGGAAGTGGTGGATGCCGGTACAGTTACAACATTTGAGAGACATTTGAATAAGTACATGAATTGGGAAGGTTTAGAAGGATATGGGCCAAATGCAGGCAACTGGGACTAGTCTAGCTCAGGAAACTCGGTCAGCATGGATGAGTTGGACTGAAGGGTCTGTTTCCGTGCTATATGACTCTATGACACTATTTGTTGCTGGATGCAGTGGCGTGGCATATCTGACTGAGGCCCTGTTTGCAAAGAGAGCTGAATACATTTCATTTAGTCTTGCATGGGTGATGCAGGCAGAGCAAGAGCATGGTTTCGCTAGGATTGCCGGTTTACCTATGGTGTAGAGTGCCAACAACTGCACACACATCATTTCTGTGCAGTTGCCTTTCATCTCTCAGCCGTAGCTCAACTGGTGGAGAATTCCAGTGGCCACATGCTCTGGGATCACCCACCTCATGTTGTACAGCTCAATGCCCATGGTGCTGGCAGCAATCAGTACCAGTCGACCCACAAGTTGCTTCCTGCCACCCGCCAGGCTCCCTCCTTCGCACTCTTTGTCGGAGCAAGAGTTTGGGATCAGGACAGCGGACAGATAGCAAGAAGGAAGTAGTGAGGGTTCAGGAGAGGGAAGCAACCAATGCCCGATAGAGGCAGCAAGAAGGATGGAAGGGGCAAACAGGAAGGTCAGAAAGGGCAAGTGTGAGAGTAAGGATCAGGGTAGGAGGCGAGAGAGAGGGCTGGGGGAGGGGGAAGAGTATGAGGATCAGGGCATGGGGCAAGAGTGAGGATTGATCAGTGAAGCAGAGAACAGGAGGGAAGGGGGAACAAGTGGAAGGGTCAGGAATGAATGAAGCAGTGGCTTTTGTTTAGAACAGACTGAGCATGTGCTGTAACAGAAACGTTCGGGAACATCCTAAATTTACAAACCACACAAATACAAAAATACCTCATTAGAATGCTCTCAATGTGCGCCTCTCCTCTCCTTCCCCATCCCCGATCTCCAGTCCCTCAAATTAGGCAACTAAGTGTCATTGATGGAGAGATCCCCTGTCAGCCCCACTGCGGAGGTGCCAGGCTGGATGCAGGGTTTTAATTGCTAGGGCAGGCCTCATGGCCAAAGCTCATCCTGCCACTGGGTTAGCCACCTGGAGCAGTGGGACAAGACCAAGGTCATCAATCAGTGGAGTAATGTGTACAATTTTGGTCTCTTTACACTGAGAAAGGATGTACTGGCACTGGAGGGCATGTGGGGAAGTTCACTAGCTTGATTCTAGAACTGAGAGGGTTGGCTTACAAGGAGAGATTGAGTAGACTGGGGATATACTCATTGAAATTTAGAAGAATGAGGGGGTATCTTATAGAAATGTATAAAATTAAGAAGTGAATAGATAAGATAGAAGCAGGGAGGTTGTTTCCACTAGCAGGTGAAACTAGAGCTCAGGAGTATAGCCTCAAAATAAAGGGAAGCAGATGTAGGACTGAGGTCAGGAGGAACTTCTTCACCCAAAGGGTTGTGAATCTGTGGAACTCCCTGCCCAGTGAAGTGATTGAAGCTACCTCGCGGAATGTTTTTAAGGCAAGGCTAGATAAATTTTTGAACAGTAAAGGAATTAAGGGTTATGGTGAGTGGGCGGGTAAGTGGAGCCGGGTCCATGAAAAGATGAGCTGTGATCTTATTGAATGGCAAAGCAGGCTTGATGGGCCACTCCCATTTCTTACTTTCCATTATCAGCTCCCTAAGCATTTCGGCTGGTGGTGGGTTAGGATGATTGAGTGTGGGCCTTTGCACTCAGAATTTGATTCTTTGGTGGACAGGGTCATAGAATCCCTACAGCATGGAAGTAGGGCATTCGGCCCATCAACTCCACACAGACCCTCCAAAGAGCATCCCACCCCAACCTTATCCCTGTAACCCTACATTTCCAGAGGCTGGAATAGAACCTGGGACCCTGGCATTACAAGGCAGCAGTGATAACCACTGAGCCACCATGCTGCCTCATGCTGAATCAGTGGTGATGATGGTGGGGAGGTGGTGACAGTGTTCAAGTATCTCACCATTTCGCACCAAATTCCATGCTTTCCCCATCTGCTGTAGAGAGCTGGCCAGTGGAGGGAAGCAGACAGTTCCAAATGTATTCGCGGCACATTGCTCAAATGGCCTCTCAAATGTCAAAGGGTCTCTCAACTTCACTAATCAGAAGGACAGCCTCTGTCAGATCAGAGGGATGCAGCTTTGAATTCCAAATCTGCTCATTCGATGATTTCAGACCTCCTGATAGAAGGTAGTATGTGACACCTAATGCAAACATCCTACAACAGCCGATGAAGAATGAACTGAAATGCATTGATCCTAATGTAAGAACTGCAAGGGATAAGCAGAAATGTGCATAGCGAGGATGGATGGGTATTACTGCCACTGTAAAAGCACGTCTGTGAAAAGATAAAGGACAATATATAAACTTAAAAGGCCGCAGAGTGTTTCACAAAGATAGATCCATTACGCTAAAGCTGGGGAATTGCATTACTGATAGGGAACAATATAATGGCTATCAAAAAGACACAGGAGGAGGTGGCAGGGACAAAATGCATAGAAATTTGCAATGATAAGGACAACAATTGCCAACTGTTATCACTTACCAGCTCAAGGTGAAGAAATAAAGGGCTTGTTTGGATGAGTGGGAGAGACTGTACTGTGGCACTCACAGGGGAGTTCCAAATTCCAGATGCAAAACGCAAAAGAACAATTCAATAGGAAGGTTAAAAACAACGATAGTTTCAAAGACAGAATTATTAGTTGCTTCTCTATGAAATGCAGGAAACAAACATCAGACTTGGTGCCTAGCAACCCATTAGAACTATTCCTTATATTACCAACGATACTAAGAAAATCTAGCGAGTTCACACAATCTATTACAACAGAGGGATGCATCTTTTTTAGGCAATACAGCAAAATGAGCAGGATCAGTTTAGGTGAAAAGGCTAGGCCGAATTGAATGGTGTGTTAATTGCAGATATACCTGGTGCCACGGACTACTCCTTACAAACCAAGTCAGGAGTCACACAACACCAGGTAATAGTCCAACTGGTTTATTTGAAATCACAAGCTTTTAGGGTACAACCCCTTTGGTATTTTACCTGATGCAGATGCTACGTTCCAAAAGCTTGTGATTTCAAATAAACCTGTTGAACTACTACCCGATGTTGCATGACTTCTGTTTTTGTCCACCCCATTCCAACACCAGCACCTCTATATTATACCTTACAAACAGGACTGTAGCTCAGATTCTATTACTTTCACCCCGGCCATAATGCACTGATCTATTTAACAATGATATGTTGGGCATGTTTCCATAGGTTGCTAACACCCTTTACAGTCGAAGACCTGAATAGGAAATCCAAACAGTGTCTACAGCAACTGATTAGTTGGGAAACTAGCATTGTGGTTCTCTGGACTCAATACAGATGTGAGAATTCAGCAAGACCATATCTACATTTCCAATCTGGTGTCAATATCACCCAAAGTGGCCCCAAATACCACACTGTCAGTTTCTAAATGTTGGTAAATTGTTGTAACAATCAGGTGAACCGTCTTTTCACACTCCTTACCTTCTCCAGTTACCTTTCATGTATAGAAAACACCTCAAGGTACTCCATAATTAAGCAATGGAATCAGAGATAAATTAACTCAACTACCAAGGAAGGAGGCTTCAGGACGACTGATGAAAAGCTTGGTGTTGTGTTAAGGTTTCAAAAGATGGAGGCAGAGTAATCTAATGAAAACGTGACAGAGCATAGGGCCAAAGAGGCTGAAAGCCATGGATGCAAATGGTGGATCGAAGTTGAGAGGTATGTGTGCACAAAAACAATGGCTTGTATTTATAAAATCCAAGGCATTTCACAGGTCTGTTCTAAAGCAAGATCTGGTACAGAACTACATACAGAGCAAGACAAAAGCTTTAATAAAAAAGGAGGTTTGAAGGACCACCTTGCTGGAGGAAAGAAAGGCAGAGATTGAGGGACTAAATTCCAGAGTGTAAGGCATATTGGATCAACTAAAATCAGAGGTCCCCAGAATTCCAAAATTAGAGAGTGAAAAGTTCATATTGTGTTGTAGAACTGGAGGAGATTGTGGGGACTGAGTTGGGCAAAACAAGGATGAGAATTTTAACATTGACGATTTACTTGATCAGGAGCCAATGCAGATCAATGAGCACGGGGGTGAATGGGACTTGGTGCGAGTAAGGACATGGGCAGCAGAATTTTGGACAATATCTGATTTACAGACGGGAGAATGCAGGAGGTCAGCCAGTAGAGCACTGGAATGGACAAATCTAGAGGTAGCAAAATTATGGATTTGCAAAAGTTTTGAAAAATGATTTCAAAAATCGTGAAGTTTCAGCAGATGAGCCAAGGCATGACCAAGTCAGGTAATGCTACAGAGATGGAAATAGCCAGTATTAGTGATTGCATGGATATGTGGTCAAAAACCCATCTCAGGGCCAAATATGATCTGCAGTTGTAAACGATTTATGTGAGCCTCAGACTGTTGTTGGGGAGATGGCTGGAGTTCATAGCTAAAGACTGGAGTTTGTGATGGGGACAGAAAACACTGGCTTCAGTCTTCCCATCATTTAATTGGAGGAAATCACTCAGCACTGAATGGCAAATTGCAGTCCAACAACTTGGCAACAGTCAAGGAGATTGAGAGCAGTGGGTGGAGAGGCAGAAGTGGGAATGAGAGAAAAAACAGTGTGTTTTCTGATGATAGGCCAAGAGGCAACAGGTCAATAAGAAAAAGGAGGGAGGCAAGGATAGATTCAGCACACTTTCGAGGTAGCAGTGTGGGGGCAGGAAGATATTCTGACTACCATTAGACAGATAGGGATGGAACCAAGCAAGTGCAGTCCCACATTGTTGGATGACAGTGGAGAAAGATTGGAGGACAACATTGGAGTGTCAAAGGGTTCAAACTACTTGAGAAAGATGAGGCAGGGTACCTTGTTTTGGTTCACAATCACATAGAATGTAGGGTGTGATTTGTGACTTTGATAAGAGCCATTTTGGAACTGTGGCATGGATGAAAAATCCTCCTGCTCCTATCTTCTATGTTTCTATAACAAAGCCTATAACCTAAGCATGCACTCCAGTGGCATACTGAGAGGGCATGGCATTGTTGAGGTGCTGTCCTTTGATTGAAGCATTAAAATGAAGACTTACTAGGGTGGATATAGAAAGTCTTCAATTGCTACCTAAAGAAAAAACAGAGGAGCTTTCCTGGTGTCATAGTTAATAGTTATCCCTTAATCAGTGCTAGCCTAAAAGAAAACAATTAGCTGGTTATTTTTTCCATTGCTGCTTGCGGTACTATGCCCCACCACAAAGTAACAGCTTCATTTGTCTATATAAAACTACAATGACTATGTAACATGTCCTGAAATACTCATAGAAGTGTAGCATACTAATAAGGAACAGGTGACTTTGCAGCTGTGGTTCTCTGTGACTGAAGATAATATTATGTCATGTTTGGTCCTGATATAAGCTTTGATTAGGTAATACTTCCGTTATCATTCGATCATGCATCTACCAGTGTAATACAAGGTAGACTACATGAACCTTAGTTTTTTCTTAAGTTAATGGTTCCTATATCAGAAATAACTGATTGATTGTGAAATGGTTGAAGAAGTCCGGAGGATGTGAATGGATATATAAACATGATTGAGCTTTCTTCTTTACTGAACCACAGCTTGGTGCTCAGAGTTTGTTAGTGGTGGCCTTGGTGTCTCGCCAAAACAAGATTGCAGCTGACCAATACAACAGTTATCATTAGCAGCTCCCCTCATGCTGGAACATAACCTTAAACTTCTACTCTTGGAATTACAATTGCTATCCTTGCTCCAAACTGGAATGCATGTAAAAGGAGTTGAAAACACACATTAAAGCAACTACACGCACCCAGAGGATTTAAAACATTTATTGAACAGGAAGAAATGGCAACTGACACCATTTGTTCCTTGTCCTATTCATTATTTACTGACCCCAGAGGTTAAGTGGAGTTTTAGGTTAAAGAAAGTCACTGGGGAGAGCTCACAAATCCAAACGCTGCCTCCAAGTTTTTATGATTGGCAACTGCTCCCATTGCTTTGTTTCTGTTAAATCACGAGTGTTCCTCCTTTAAGGATCTGAGTGGTCAGTTCAATTCAAAGAGAGCGTGGGATCATGGGGTTAAGTATGGGGCCTAAGAGACTGCTGTTCAACTAAAACAGCAGCTTCTTCCATTCAGGATTGTTCAGCCTTAGAAGTCACTTTCCAGACCTCACTCCTGATGTAACAGTACTCTGATAATGAACATGGCAAGCTCAAGAATACAAGGCAGCCTGAGCAGAAGTTAGTGTTACAAGAGAAGTTAAAATAAATATCAAAAAAAAAGACTTTTCAATTTGGGTATCCCCGCATTTCTGACCTTACAAGTCACTGGGCTTAGGCTCCTGAATGCAATTTTTGTTTGTCTTCCTTGGATCCTTCCTTTGATCTACTTTCTGGATCTTCGTCGCCATTTGCAGCAGCCATCACAGAATGGGGATTCCATCAGTGGGTGTAATCAAGAACGTGTGGCTGGTTTTATCTTTTTCAGGGGGAGCGGGTTGAGGTAGGCAAAGCAAAAAGTGCATGGCCTCCGGCTCCCACCTTTCACGCTCTCTCAGCTTGGCATGATCTAGGATGACCAATCCAGGTACACGTTGGTAAGGTGCTGGCTGGTGATGCAAAGAGGAAATTGCACATGGTCAGGATCAAGGCCGGGACCTCTGGTGGTTTTAGGCTAAGGGATGGCAGATTTAAAACAGAGATGAGGAGAAATTATTTCTCCAAAAGAACAGGAATAGGCCTTTCGGCCCACCAAGCCTGTGCCGATTCCTAATCCCTATTTAGACTTGTTGCCCAAAAGTGGTGTCTATCCCTCTGTTTGCCTCCCGTTCATATGTCTATCAAGATATGACTTAAACGTTGCGAATTGGCCCGTTTCTGTGGAATTCACAAGCTCAGAGTGCGGTGGACGCCAGGACACGGAATAAATGTAAGGAGGAGGGGGGCAGATTGTTAATTAGTAATGAAGTAAAGGAGTATGGGGAGCGGGAAAGACAGTGGAGCTCAGCCAAAAATGAGAGTAACCATGTTTATTTTGAATGGTGGAGCACATTTGAGAGATTGAATTGCCTACTCTGGCTCCTAGATCTTTTTTTATGGAAATCAGTCATGGCCACAATTTAAAAGACTCCTGCCTTCTTTCTCTCCTTCTTTGTAATGACAGTCCCAAAATAGTGAAGAAATAAAGTCTAATACTGTCCAACAGCTGCCACATTTAATAGCTGACCCTGATGCCATATGCTGCCTGGGTCTGAGACAGGGGTTGGATCAGGATCCAATAACCAGGAATAAAAACAGAAGTTGCTGGAAGCTCAGCAGGTCTGAGGAAGGGTCACCAGACCCAAAACATCAACTCTGATTTTCTCTTCACAGACGCTGCCAGATCCTTCCTCAGACCTGCTGAGCTTCTGTTTTTGTTCCTGATTTACAGCGTCTGCAGTTCTTTCGGTTTTTATCCAATAACCAGGGCCCAGGGCTCTAGGGACCCCACTGTGTTTGGCTCAGGTTGGAGTGCTGTGCTCGGGTTAAGGGCTGGGGCTATAATCCCAGGTCAAAGGGCAGCACCAGGGTCTGAGATTTCTGTCCCAGTCCATGCACAAAGCCACGATTCCCCCAGAAGCCATACTTCTGCCTTTAACTGCGCCATCTCTTCACATCTGGCATAAAATCACTCCCAAGCTGTTCCCCATCGGATCACCAGAAAAATGCAGGTGACAAAAAAAAATTGCTGTCACTGGGGTTTTCAACGAACTCAATAGCTTGTTAATTGTAGTTTCTCAAAATGGTGGGTGAGCCTCTGATCTTATCGCCTGCAATATCCCAGTAATATCGGAGACTGGCATGACAACTTGCCAACCTGACATCTTTGTTCCATATTTCATGATTGAATAGGTTGGGGTGGGAAGCACTCAATTTGTAACCATAAAATCCAACCCATCGGGACAGAAGATGCCCCTTGAACATCTTCCTCCGTTTAAATAGATGCTGGCGGACGGGTAGGTTAACTTCACCTATCAGCGTTAGTCCCTTAATACTCTTTGCTGATAAAAATCTATTCATGTCAATTTTGAAATTCTTCAATTGTTTAACATCCATGGGTCAGAACCTTCTGAAGGGTCAGACTGGGTCATGGATTTGAACAAGGACTCAACGTGCAAACTAAACTCAGCTTTAAGCCGCATCATGATTAGATTGCTAAATAGATTAAGGAACATCACTGTTGCACTCTCTTAACTAGTTCCACAAATTAAGTTATACGATTATCAATCCTCCTGGATTACCTTGGTGCCTTGGGCATTAAAGATTAACCCCTTGGATACTGCTGAGTGCAAAAAAAAGTATATAGTGAAGAAAAATGACTTGATTTTCATTTTCTTTGCACCCATATTAGTTACATAAGTGTTGGCAGTGTTGGGAAAAAGAAAATCATCTCAGTAGATGAGGCAGTTGGTAACAGGGGGTCATGCAATTAAATCTTAATGAGCAACCTGATCAATCATCAGAAAGTTACAAACTTCAATCCTATTAGGGGACCTGACCTCATAATCTAAGGTTCATTTCAACGGAACAACTGAAGGTGTTGACTGGTCAAGTGGATGCAATAGAAACGTGACACTATTTGAAGAAACATATTCTTCCAGTGTCTGGCCAACCTTTACCCTTTGGTCAGAAACAAATTCATGATCATTTCATTTCTGTTCTGGGGGCAGTCACATGTTAATTGTCTGCTGTGCCAACTAACAAAGTTTAAAAAGTTCTGAGGAAGGGTCACCGGACCTGAAACATTAACTCTGTTTTGTCCTTCACAGATGCTGGCAGACCCGCTGAGCTTTTCCAGCAATTTCCGTTTTGTTTCCTGGTTTATAGCATTCGCAGTTCTTTCATTTTTAAAAAAGTTATGTAGTGATTTTCAAACATTTAAGACATTCGTAGGATGTGCAAAGTGTTAGGAAAGAACAAGAGATTTTCTTTTTTAAAGCTATTTGTTTAGCAGCTTTCATGCAATCTTTCATATCTGCCCAAAAGAACAAGAAAAGCCAGAGTTTAATATGCCATCCGAAGATCAGTGCTTTTGACAGTGTAGCATTCCAATGTTCCCTCAATGAAGTGTTAGCCTAGATCCGAAATCACGTTCCAGGCTGACAAAGATGACTCAATGAGGAGTGTGTGACGATTGAGCCATTTTTGGTGGATGGATCTACCTGAGGGACTAACCTTTCAGGTTAGGTAATGCTGGAAATTCTGTTTTGTACCTTCACAAATATTTGTGAAGCAACACTTCAGACTTCAGACAAAGTTGCTAAAGTTCATTGATCCCACTGTGGAATGGAGCGAAAGACATTGTGGAAGGATAGGGCATCAGGAGAGGGGGAAATAGCTTGTGCAGCAGCAATAGGAAAGTTTATTTTGTTGGTATAAAAAGCAAACGGGAATGCTTTATTTACTTAATGGAGTTCCAAGCTGTCAGAAATGCATTAATATTATTTAATACTTTGCTGAGACAATTGTATAACAAGTGTAAATTGTATTGTATATAATTCAGTTTAGTGAACAGCTCAGCAATGCCAGCAAAAGCCCAATGATCAGAACTGACAGCCAATTATACACTCCCAGCTGTGTGCAGTCTCATTACACTAAACAGACCAAATATCTACAGTTAAGAAAAGAATAAGTATTTTAACAGCGCTCTTTAGCAATAATATCATGTTGACTTTTTTCCAGAGGTTTGCAAGGATTAATTTATTAACTCCTTGTTCACCCATAATCACTAAATGCTGATCTGAGATAGCACAATTGAGATGTATGCTTTTTCCCCCTTTAAGGACTGTTACTTGTAACAGGGTGTCACTATTCCCATCTGTTGTGTTGACATTGCAATGGCCAGTAAGTTTGAATGTCTCTCTTTTTTCCCAGACAACAAATGAACTGTCCCCTATCCATTTGCTGCAAGTCCAGTATTTCAAAATTAAGACTCTTCAGGCAATCGCCACTGTTTCTCCAGGACAACAATCCTGACAGAATTTTTATTTGCAGTCCCTCTATTCAGACATTCTTGTTTGAACCTCAGTGATACTTCCTGGTTTGTACAATCCTGCCTTGCATGGTTCACTTCCATTACTGCTCTACACAGCAGGCATAGGCAAAGGAGGAGGCTCTGTCGGAAGTGCCTGCCAGTAACAGCCAACTTTGGGATAGTAGGAAGGATGTCCGAAGTATAATAGAACAACTCATCCTTTATGTAGAGCATTTAACACAGAGATAAGGTGTCTTGTCAGGATCTGTGGCAGGGGTTATGTAAACAATCTGGTGAATGTGCCATGAAAGTATATGAGCTAAGTATTGGGTCTGTTGAAGAGCAGGTATTAGACTATTAAATACACAGTCTAACTTTTCCTGAGTATCTATTTTACTTAATTTCATCAGAACTATTCAAAGTCTCCAATTTAAATGGAGATTTTGCGAGGTGTTCAGAAATAATGGAATTGCTCAGTGGTAGGTTGAATTTCCAGGGCATTTTCCATTTGAATGTGCTACGATGGGAATTCCCTAAGTTCCTGACGCACAGCTCTTATCTACACTGGTATAGCGAATGTCTGGCAATTGGAAAATCCTGGCCTATATTATGTAAATGCGTTGTTAAATCAGAGGTACACTTATAAAGCTGACTGTTCACATTTCAGAGTTTAACTTTGCTTTACAAAGTAATTCCCATTTTCAAACAGTGACCTTTCTGATGGATTTTGCTGCTGATTAGACGTCAGCACAAACACTTCACTGCATTGGTTGACTTTAAATTGATGAACTTAACCTGAACAATAGATTGCTAGAAGAGGAATCATGAGTCTCTGACTTGAATCAATGTGCTACTGGTTAACTTGTCAATCAGCTGTCTCAACATCCTTGGTGAAAAAACCAAAGGTTGATTTTCATTTCAAATGCTTCTATCAAGGAGTGCAGTTCTGCACTATTTGCATGTAACACTAAATCATCCTTGGAACAAAGATGTCTGACATGCATCAAAAGCAATAAAACCTCTCGCAAAGAACATTAAGGAAAAACTAATGATTCCCCTCAAAGAGTAGCAGTTTCAGAATTCGAAACACCTTCGTTGGTGACAGCCAGGGAAGAATTAATATCTACCAGTAACTCTGACAATCAAACATGGGGTACAGATAGGTAACCTGTCAAAAGTCAATGTTATTAAACAATGGGGGAAGGATAAGACAGACACAAACAATTGGCAAACTTTTTAAATGGAGCTGTCCAAACTAATGGTTTGTTAAAATTTCTAAAAGGAAAAAGGCATTAATTTATGTAGCACAGTTCACAATCTTGGGCGTCCAAAGCACTTTAAAGCTAATGAGGTAATATCAAATTGTGGAGGCTGTTATAATGTGGGAAAGGCAGGAGCCAGTTTGAGCACAGCAAATTCACACAAACAGCAAAACTATCATTATCTGACAATCTGCCTTTTTAATTAAAGGATAAACATTCAGTCAGGCACCAAGACAAAATTCGCTGCTCTTTTCCAATATTGTGCAATGGGATCTGTTATATCGACTGGGTGCGTGTATAGAATGAGCTGCCAGAGGAAGTGGTGAAGGTTGGTACAATTACAACATTTAAAATGCATCTGGATGGGTATTTCAATAGGAAGGGTTGAGAGGGATGTGAGCCAAATGGGACTAGATTAATTTACGATATCTAGTCAGCATGGACAAGTTAGACCGAAGGGTCTGTTTCTGTGCTGTACATCTCTATGACTCTATGACTGTACAAATTGACTAAAGCCCCTGCCTAATGCACCATCTGACAGGCAGCACTCCTTCAGAACTGTACTGGAGCCTGGATTCTTGTAGCCATATTTTGAGCATGGTGCTTGAATCCACAACCTATTGATTCAGGGGCAGAAGTGTTCAAGTCAACACAGTCTCACTGGACCATAGAGCTGCTCTCTCATTAGAGAGAGAGACGACTGGTGGTGGTTTAACCCGAGAGTCACCACACTGCAGATGAGGGGCGAGGTTGAGAAGGAGAGTCCTCCATGGTAGCCTCAGCCAGTGTGGGAGTTGAAACCAAGCTATTGGCATCACACTGCTTTGCAGCTCAACTGTCCAGCCAACTGAGCTAACCCGATCCCCAGCAAAAGTGTTACCCAGTGAGCCACACATTCCCTACCGCACTGTACTTGTACTTCAAACCAATACACGAAATTACACAACTGGAAATCATCACTATTTTTCCTTGCAGAAGGTTTACTTGTTCTGACCTCTTCAATTACATTTTAAGACCAAATTTCAACTGAACATCATGAAGGATTAGCTATATAAATTGTGTATCTGCTTATATTTACTTTTTTTAGTCTGTTATTCCCCATGGTAATGCTGATGACAGAATAGATGGTAACATGGACTTCCTGCAGTGAATAAATGTTTTTCCTTTGATACATTATTCTTTTGGGTTCCTGATTTCCAACTTATATAACTATCATGTATCTCCTGAGAATATTTGGCTGTCTGATTATGTGCAGTTTTCTATTGCTGAAATACAAAGCTTTTAGAAAATATCTTAATGTGAGAGAGTCAGTTCTGGGAGCATTTCCCATCTTTCTCATCAGTTGTTACCCCAGGCCATTCACAGTGGACCAAAACTTTCCTAGTCACGTACTTATTGAAATGTCTTTAAAACACTGCAATTTGTAAAGTTTGGGAATTATATGCACCTTAAATTCACCATGGCAAAATCAAATCTTCACACTTCAATTCGCAGTATTCAGGAGTTAAATGCTACTCACATTCCCAAACTTTAACTAAGTGCCATCAACATAAGCTGTTTCACCTGCTGAGCATTTATAATATTTTCTGTCCCTGTTTCAGATTTCTACTACACAGGTGGGTGGGATGAGTTTAGTTTGGGAACACAGCACGGACTAGTTGGACGGAAGGGTCTGTTTCCATGCTGTATGACTCTATGACTCTATGGACAAGGAAGACATGCTCCCCTCCTCCATCAGCTTGGCTTTCTGCCAACTCTCAGGACATCAGTCTGGCCTGTACTGTAACTTAAATGAAATGAGTTGAAAAGTAGCAGCAACTCCCCCTCTCCTCCTCTTCTCCTCCATCAGTGTCTCTCTGCCTGGTAGCAGAGGTCATATGGGTGCAGTATGCCAGGAGACACATTGGTAAGATTGCATTTCAATCCCAAACAAACAGCATGGCCTAAGTTGAACCTCAGAATGTCATGCCTCAGAAACTGTGCACCCTGTCCATCTGCTACATTTACCATTCAATGGAAACTCTTGAGTAAGGCTGGTGTTCATGGCTATCAATGTATACCTTACCACCATCCTTGGCCCCATCACCACTGGTTGAAAGGCCCTGCTGATGGTAAAACAGACTGCCTCACAGTGAGTGAGAGGCTAGAGAGGCAGTCTGATTCAAGGTCAGGATGAGCTATACACCACTCAGGCACAGGATTACTGCCCTTGAGAACTACTAGACAATCTGATTGGTCAAAAGCTGAGTAGCTGCAGCACTGAAACACAGTAATGGCTACCACTAGGACTGCAAGATTTCCCAAAAAAGTAGAAGATGGATACTGGGACGTCAACAAATGTCCAGGGATTTTGGTACTGGTGTGATAATGGAGCCCAGTGAGTGGGGTTCTAGATGCTGAGGTGCGAAGAACAGTGGGTACCATCTTTGTCCTGGATGGGCACAGAGGAGCATCCCCCTACCCCCCACCAATGAGGTACCTGTCCTGCCTTCCTGCCTTTAACCCATGCCATTACAATTGTGTGCTGCCCATCATCTTTCCTTCTGTTGCATCCAATGTATTCTGGCAAGGGAGGAAGAGTAAGGCACTGAGGTGGTCTTTCATTGGAAACTAAAGGGTCTCAATAGGCCCAAGGGCAAGCTAGCCATCTCACACCTGACCAGTTCACCAACACCACCTGCTTCGACCTCCCCCCACCAACCTCCCCAACCCCCCCCATTGTTTGTAATATAGGGGAATTGGTCAGGAATGGGTGGTTCAGTAGGAGGCTAGTCATTGGTTTTATTTCACGTGCCCCCACTCCCTTCAAATACAGGGGCAGGGGTTGTAAAATTCTTCCCCTAGTAGTGTTGGAGCTACAGATTTGCATAGATGAGAAATGAAACTGAGCTCATTGAGTACATCTGTACAGAAACCATACTATTTCGGAACTAGATTCAAACAATGCAGCAATATCAGGAGTTTTATGCACGCATTAACATACATACTCAAACACACACACACACACACACACACACACACATATGCGCACAGACACAAGCACGTAGATATACACACAGCTACACAAATGCATTCAAATACAGACACAAACACACATAGATACACACACACAGATACAAACATAAACACACACAAATACACACCCACAAATACAGACATAAACACACACAGATACACATATACACGGAGATACGCACATAGATATACACAGAGATACAGACACAAACCTAAAGATACATACATACAGACATAGGTACACAGATACACACAAACACACATATAGATACACACGTACACAGACAGAAAAGGTAAAGATAGACATCAGCTGCTGGAGTTGATGAGGTGTATTGTATAGAGATTTCAGCAATGATAAATTACATTGTTGGTTGATTATAAAGAAGAAAATGATTTTAATGAGGTATTCATCACACGTATTTGCAAACCAAAGAAAACACAATGGAGACCAGCATGAAGAGTAAAAGAAAATCACATATAAAAAGCAGCAACATGTAGTATCTTTAATGGAATAACACCTCATAATGTGCCAAAGTGCTTGACACTGGACTGGTCAGGGCAATGCTCTTGACTAACCGTTCTAAATCCCCTGGATGACGGGTGCCCCAAGTCCCTGAAGACTCTAAGACGTGGCACACTGTTTGCTGCAGACAAACTGTGTTTGGTGTAAACATTGCTGCCACATGGTAAAGGTGGCAGCCTGACGTTGCCCACTGACACACAGGAAGGCATCCTCGACTGAGCACTCTTGCAAAGCATGGCCACCTACCTGCTTGTGTTACAGTGCCAATTACCAGTACAAAGCATGACAGGAATGTCATTGGACATCAGGTGAATGCACGCAGCCTGGTGAGTGATATGTCCCACACCACGTTCGAGGTGCCTCTCCCTATGCAGCCATAGTTGCCAGTGTGCCCTGTTTCACAAGTCAACAGGGTGTTGCTTAGATGCTGAGATGGTGGCGCTAGCTCCCTGCAGATCAGGTGCCAGTTCCTATGGTGCTTGTGGGTTGGGTCCTCTTCTGCAATTTAGCCATGGGCATCATGGTAGTCATTTGGAACAAGCAGCGAGTTAAACTTGCCAATAACTGCTGTGATTTCCATGATGTGTATTCTCAAAGGTTGGCTTGTACGGTGCGACAGATCATTCTATTGAATGGCACAGCAGGCTCAAGGGGCCGAATGGCTTGTTCCTGTTCCTTATGGTTTCAACCTATGACAAGTTGATTGTGACCCAAGATAAGTTGGGCTATGAGCAATCTACTTATCAAACTATAACAAGCCTCAAATGGAAATTCACCGCTCCCTGGCAAGAATCTTGCCACACTGCTAAACTTAAGGTTGTGATGACAAGTTCACTCGAATCTGCCAGATCTCTTGCCACAGTCTGCATCATTCAGTTGCTCAAAAGATTCCACCCATGGTTTGAGTTTAAGCTTAAACTTATTTTGTGAGTTGTGTTGGGCTGTCTAAAGCTTGTTGATACATAGATTTTCAGTGAGGGCTTACAGACTTGGAGTAGAGCTTGTGGTAAAGCATTCAGTGTATTAGGAAACAAGATACAAGAGGGGGAAAACACCCAGCAACAAGGTGTCCTTTGACAGGTTTATTTAAAAAGGCAGTGTATGTAGGTTCAGTCAGAGCAAAAAGACACTGTTAGTTTTGCTGTCTACAAAAAGTCAGGGCTAGCAAATAAAGTCTTGAGTGCTTGAGAGTAAACTCCAGAAGCAGAAAACTGCTGGAAGCTGAGTGTATGGGAAACCCAGCTATTTACTCTGGAAGAGTTTGGAAGTCAGTAAGAAGAAAGCTCCAGGAAGAATAACAGTTGTCCCAATTAAACAAGGAACTTTAAAGTGGAGACAGGGTGATCTTTCAGTGAGGTTTGAGTATCAGTAACGTTGTAGTTGAGAGTAAAAGTGTTGAATCTCTATTTCTGATATTTGTAATAAAACCATTTCAAATAATCCTTGTATGCAAAATTGTTTTTTTTTAAATCCACTTTGTGAGTAATAAGCTTTGCTGCTCTTTTGTCAAAAGTACATTACTAGCTTCTTACGACTAGGTTTAGTGTCCGACCACCATGGAAAATAAATAGCAAAACTAAAACTTATGGGCCAAGTGCAGGCAGGTGGGATTAGTTTAGTTTGGGATTATGGTCAGCATGGATTGGTTGGACTGAAGGGTCTGTTTCTGTGCTGTATGACTTTATGACTTTATCTGGCGTATTCACTACAGGCAGTCTATGGATCACAAACAGGTGCTGTTCCTGAGTCTGCTCACAAGTCAGAACACAGTGCAGGACAATATAAAGTAGCCATTGATACGTACAGGAAATATTTATACGTGGGATCTTTACAATTTCACCCCTGTATGGGATCATGCTGGTAATTACAAGTCGTAAGTTGGACATTCATGTATCAGGGACCCCCTGGTTTACCATCATCTGGGGTCATGACTGGTCTTCCTTAGAAGAGTGAGCAGGGGTATCTTGGCACCTCTACAGGCAGTGCACAAGACACCCTCCCCTGACAAAGAAGATTCTGAATCTCACCTGACACATAAATGCATGGCATCCAAATGTAAACTGTCATTAATAAGATGAATAAAGAAAGCTTTGCAACACCAAAATGAATTCAATGCACAGCAATTCCCTAACGCCTTTGTTTAGGTAATTGTGACATCCAACTGGGCCACACAGTAGCACCAAACCGATATTAAAAGCCATGTGTTAGCTCTTTGGGATTCCCCGATGCAGTGGAAAAAAATTCCACTTGCAGTGCTCAACTCATCTCAGAGCTTTAGTATCCATCTAGCTGGCATAACAATTGTGTTTTAAATCACAAGGTGGCCTGGTATTGGAGGAATAATCAGTTTCAGTTAGTATTGTTCCCTGATTTATACCTGTGTCTGTAATTGGTGCTGCCAATTTATTTGCCCTGAGCAAGGCGATGAGGAAAGCTGAATGCAGCTGCCAGATTTCACAGCACTGAAACAACTGCTGTAAATCAACGCAGGGGCTCGATCTTTTCCCAGACGGATTACCTGTGTCTGTCTCCGAGATTGGGAGGCACAAAGGCAGAGGCACATGTTTCAGGTCTTCGGAGAGCGAGGCACTTACTGGTAAATATACTTTGTGATCACTGAGGAATTGCTGGCATGGGACGACTGTGACTGTACCACTGCAAATCAGCCATCAAGAGACATTTCTCTTCTCACTTCAGCTTTCGTTCTTGGGATGCAGGCATCCTTAGCCAGAACAAAATTTATTGCCCCCATCCCTACTTGCCCTCAAGAAGATGGTAGTGAGCTACCTTCTTGAACAGCTGCAGTTTGCATGGTGGTGAAGTGTTTGTCGTAAGGCAGAGAGAGTTGCAAGATTCTGATGGGAAACTGCCGGGAAGTACACATTCCAAGTCAGGGTGGTGGGCAAGTTGGAGGTGGTGGCCTTCCTTCACACGTACTATCCTTATCGTTCTTGGAGCGAGAGGTAACAGATTTGCAGGTGCTGTCGCAGGAGTCTTGGCAAGTTACTGCAGTGCATCCTGTGTATAGGACACATGGCAGCCAAGTTGTGGCTGATATAAAGGAAGTGCAAAGTAGGCGACTGATCAACTTTAACCTGGATGGTGTTAAGCTTCTTGTGTACATATCTTTTAAATGAGAACACGGCAGATTCTTGCACATATATGTGCATGATTAACAGGTGTTGTATGACTGTCTGGTGCCATCCACTGCCAACCTGTAGGGTAGATTTTTTCCACTGTCTCATTTTCTGACTGAGTTTACACGGTAAACTTGGCCTAAAATGGTACAGGAAAATCATGAGGTTGTCTAATGAGAAGTGGGTCTTGTCTTAAACAAGATGTTGTTTATCACATGATAACAAAACAATACAAGGTACTTTAGTAAGAAAGGGGGTTCCTATGACGCAGTGGCTACTCGACTTGAAACGGTGTTTGTTATGTTGACTGTCCCAGTTGCTGAAACAGTCAGTTCCAATGCAAGATGTGAGGAAGCTAACCACTGCTTTGAGTACAATGAGTGTCAGACTCCAAATTGCATGTTATTAGTAAGTGGGTATCCTGCACCTCCTGCAGTGAAAACAGTGGGAGATGGAACAGGAAGGAGGCTGGAATTGCTGCAAAGCAATTTCCAAAGGACAACCATCCTGGTCTGGTGCAGTTCCTCTGCATCTCAGTCCCTCCCCCAGCCCAGTCCCACCACAGTCCAGTCCCTTTCCCAGCCCTTTCCTCCGCAACCCAGTCCCTCCATAACCCAGTCCCTCCCCCAGCCCAGTCCCCCCACAACCCAGTCCCAGCAAAGACCTTGAAAATCCAAACAAATTAGAAATTAAATTTTCAGATATTTAGTAGAATTTCCAATTTAAGATACTCCAGTTCCTTTTCCAAACACAAACAACTCGCTAACCAAGCCTTAGAACTGACTTCGTAGAAAGCAGTTTTTGAATTTAGTCGATTGAAGGCATCTTCACATATTCAGTTTGAAAGGTGGCCAGAAGAAAATGTTAAAACTGTGAGATTCTCCTGGTCAATAATAACGATCTCCTGCCTCTTCCTGAGCACAATTATAACTGAGGTGTGATAATACTTGGAAGTGTAAGTGCTTGCAGCTTTTGTTTTGTGTAAACATCCTGGTTAATTCCTGGTGCTCCGAGCAGGAACCTTGGCTCAAAGAGAATCAGATCAAACATTGGAGCAGCCGCTCTGCAATGAGGGTTCTCCACCCCTTTGCTCCCTTGAACATTGCTGCTGTCTTGTTATTTAAATGTTCAATAATTTCCACGTTGAATCCCATTTTGGCAATCCCAGCATGTATAGCACAGACTGCGCAGAACTGTCTAACTCAGAGCAGGGTCTATTCTCAGGCATTTGTTTTGGATAATCAGGGTATCCTCTTGGAGAGCTGCAGTGTTGCCATGGATTAGGTCTCACTTCTTTTTGTGGTGGAGATGGGGTGTCAGATATCCTTGGAGGGTGGTGATCCAGTAAGCTGTGGAAACTAATGGGGTGGTCCAGGTTTTCATTAGTGGGAAAGATTGTCAGGAACTTTTTGGAAGGTGGTTGAGGCACACTGCGATGGGTGGAGGGGGAGGTGGGTTGGTTTCAAATACCCTTTGGAGAGGTCAGGAACCCTTTGCGCATAGAAAGCATAAAATCCATATGGAACTGTCAAACCAGTAAAAGACCTGGCAAATCTATCAAGAACTACCAAGAAGTGTCAGCTTCTGTTAAGATTGGTCAAGAAATGTCGAGACCTGTTAAAAAGTGTCAAGGGCTGCCAGGAAATGTCAAGACCTGTATGAAAACTGTCAAGACTGACAAAATGTATCTTTAATGAATGAGTGTTTTTCTCAACTTGTGTAATCTGTAATATTGAACATTTAAGTGATAATTTATTTGCAGGGGTACTTGTGGAAGCAAGGTGAGTTGGGATAGTAGTTGAAAGGGCAACGACTACTAGGTGGAAGTAGGTACTAAATCAGCATAAGGGATATGAAAGATCATAGGGTATGGGTAGAGTAGCTAAGTGGCACAGGGACATGGGCCCATGGGGATGGGTATAGGGGATATGAGGGGCTATGATGGATGGCTAGAGGGCCTTAGGTGGTATGGGTTGGCATAGATGGGTGCACTGGTGAAACAATGAGGGGATAATAGCAACGAGGGCTAGAGGAACATTCATACTTTATTCTTTTCATTTAATTTTTAGACCCAGTGGCACAGCCCCAAATCATGTTTTCCATTCAGCCCCACTTGTCAAATTGGCATCTCCTTGTCTCTTCCGGGGTCACCTGACCAGACATGCAATGCAGCCTGCATCCTGACTGATAAATAGCCAGTGTAGATGGTCGGTTTTAAAAGTCAGGTTCATGAAGCTCAGATTCTCCCGTTTCTCAGCAACTGACCCAGGGACAAAAATTAGACTTTGGTCGTGCTAAACTCACACATGTACACATTTCAAACAATAAACAGCACAGATGCAGCCCATTTCCCAGAAGCCCATGAAAATGTTTATGCTGCACTGGAGCCTCCTCCCATTCCTTCTCCCCTAACACTATCAACATAACTTTCTAATCCCTTCTCCTTCGGCTACTCACATAGCCACTGATTAAACACATCTGTATAATCCATTTCAAACACCCGCTGCGGCCATATGCTTCACAGTCACACTACTGGGTAAAGAAACTTCTTCTGAATCCCCAGTTGGATTCCTGATGACAATGTTATATTGACAACCCCCAGTTATGATCTTCCCCAGAAATAGAAACACTCTCTCTGTCTTATTCAATCAAAAATCTGCTGACTCCATGACCCTTATTTTAAACAGTTCTATTCTGTAACTCATCAACCTTCTCTTTTCAGGAAAAGAGAGACCAAATCTGTTCGTCCTTTTTTGGATAGTTATATTCTGTATGTCTGATATCATGCTTGTAAATCTCTTCTGGATTTCCAATATTTTACCCAATGAAGTCCCACCTTTCCACTGTCAAGTTAGAATCTGTCAGATGTGTTACCAGATCATAGAGCTGTTCTCTACTTAGAGAGAGAGAGAGAGACAACTGGTGATGGTTTAACCTGAATGTCTCCATGCCCCAGGAGAGGGGGGAGATCGAGAGGGAGAGTCCTTCATGGTAATATCAGCCAGAGTAGGAACTGAACCCAGACTGCTAACATCACTCCGCAGTACAACTCAGCCACTCCACCACCTGAGCTGAATGGAATATCAAACCAGCTGTGCCCCCAACTTGTGTACATGCTGACCATAACATTAACCAGTATTAGCAAAAATGAGAAAGCATGCTTACTTCAGACTGATTCCTGGGATGCAGGACTGGCGTATGAAAAGAAAATAAATGATTAGGGCTATATTGACTAGAGTTTATAAGAATATGGGGAGAAGTGACCAAAATGTATAAAACTATGAGAAGCATACATAGGGTAGACAGGAAGAACCTTTTCCCCTTGGTGGAGGGACCAGTAACCAGTGGACATAGATTTACAGTCAGAGGCAGGAGGTTAAGAGGAGGTGTGAGGAAAATCTTTTTCACCCAGAGGGTGATGGGAATCTGAAATTCACTGGCTGTAAGGTCAGTAGAGGCAGAAACCCTCATAACATTGAAGAAGTATTTATATATGCACTTATGATGCCAAGGCATTCAAGGCTATGAGGCAAGTGCTGGAAAATGGGGTTATAAATTAAAATAGTTTTTGATTGGTACAGACTCAATGAGCCAAAGGGCCTTTTTCACTGTGCTGTAGATCTCCATCTCATAGAAACCTAGAAAATTCTGGCAGGATTAGATGGCATAAAGGCAGGCTGTTCCTGATGACTGGGGAGTCCAGAAGCAGGAGTCACAGTCTAAAGAGACAGGGTAGGCGATTTAGGACTGAGAGGAGCAAAAATGTCATCACTCAGAGAGTGGTAAGACTGCAGAATTCTCTGCCACAGAAAGTGGTCGAGGTTAAGACAATGAATGTTTTCAGGAAGGAGTTAGGTATAGTTCTTAGGGCTAAAGGGATCAAAATGTATGGGGAGAAAGATTTTTTTTCTTTATTCATTCATGGGATGAGGGCATCAATGGCCAGGCAGCATTTATTGCCCATCCCTAGTCAACCACATTGCTGTGGGTCTGGAGTCACATGTCAGCCAGACCAGTTAAGGATGGCAGTTTCCTTCCCTAAAGCAAATCAAATGGGTTTTTCCAACAATTGACAATGGTCATCATTAGACTCTTAGTTCCAGATATTTATTGAATTCAAATTCCACCATGTGCCGTGGCAGAATTCGAACCTGGGTTCCCAGAACATTATCTGAGACTCTGGATTAACAGTCCAGCAATAATACCACTAGGCCATTGCCTCCCCGTATGGGAACAGGATACTTAGTTAGATGATTAGCCATGTTCAGATTGAATAGCAGACAAGGCACAAAAGGCTGAAAAGACCTACTCCTGCTCCTCCTCTCTATACTTCTACCAAATAAATCATTTCTCCTACAACATATTTGATTTGAAGCCCATTCATTTATTCTATCAGCTTGATGCTCTTGCACTTAAAAGAGAACAAATACTTGAAGTTAACACAAGCATTTTGAGATTCGGGCTGTGATGATCACAGAAGATCGAAGAGGAGTCCATACTTTTTGTAATGAAATTAATAGCGGAGCCGCAGTTTAGTGGCTTGTAATAAAAGACAGGTCTTGTGGAAGTTTGGACACTGCAAACAAACATGAGTGGTTGTTTGCCCTGAATTGCACAAAATTAAGAACCTTGAGCATATTCGAAATTATGAAGTTCCCAATTTCAATGCAATCAGCTCATTTCAAATTTTACCCTGGGGATTGGAGCACTAATTAATGACACACTAGTCCAGCATGCTACACGTACAGTCATACACATCATAGAAATGGACCCTTCGGTCCAACCAGTCCATGCTGAACATAATTCCAAACTAAACTAGTCCCACCTGTCTGTTCCTGGCCCATATCCATCTAAACCTTTCCTATTCATGTACTTATCCAAATGTCTTTTAAACATTGTAATTGTACCCACATCTACCACTTCCTCAGGAAGTTCATTCCACATGCAAACCACGCTCTGTATAAAAAAATTTGCCTTTTACGTCTTTTTTAAATCTCTCTCCTCTCACCTTAAAAATGTGCCCCCTAGTCTTGAAATCCCCCCATCCTAGGGAAATGAAACCCCCATTCTTGGGAAATGAAATCCCCATCCTAGGGAAAAATCCTTCTCTACTGAAAGATTAAATGAGGGCTGGCCATTGCAAAGGGTTGGCATACTGTCTTCTCACCTCTGCAAGATGAGTTCAAAGTCATCATGAACTGATGGGATACAAGTCTCCGCTCTGACAACAGTGTTAACCCTAAGTGAAATGAATTTGGCTGACCTCAGAGCATCCCATCATTTGGCTCAAATTGCTTTTAAATTGGCAATTTCATTCAGGGACAGCCTAAAGAATATCTGGTGTGTGACATGGACATGTCATTCAGGTAGTGAAAGATCTTATTCTGCAGGTCGGAAAAAACAGTAGTCAATAGGACAGACTAGCAAGGAACGATGACCCAGTAATGATTTGTTCATGTTCTCTCTCAGTCTGAGAAACTGGAGCTGCTTAAAGGTTTCAACCTAGTGACGATATCCCAATTCCAAGCTGCCAATAGTCATTTATAGAGTCATAGAGATGTACAGCACGGAAACAGACCCTTCGGTACGATTTGTTCATGCCAACCAGATATCCTAAACTAATCTAGCCCCGTTTGCCAGCATTTGGCCCATATCCCTGTAAACCCTTCCTATTCATATACCCATCCAGATGCCTTTTAATTCTCTTGTATTAAACATTAGAGTGCTTTGTGGAACATGATCTTCTATGATCTAAATGAATGGTGGAACAGACTCGATGGGCTGAATGGCCTACATCTGTTCCTGACACCTAACTGTTGTCAAATCTCCTTGCTCTTTCACATTCATCAACGGGCACTCCTCAGTTTTTCCAAGCTAAATAGCCATCAACACAAATTTTCTTCAATTTATATTCAAAGTGGGTGTCAAATTAAGCCCAGATTTACAAGATGTCTATTGCAATCTGACTTTTGTTTAAATGTACAAGTAATGAGATTGAAGAGGTTAAATGTATCACTGAAGATGAACAGCTCAAAGCTGGAAATGAACAGTTGGAGCACTAATCAGCATCTGCAGAGAATGGTGGTGGATGCAATGACAAAACTGTGGGGCGTTGGGTGTTTGATCGTTTTAGTGACAAGTTACGGGGAACATCTTTTTTTCTTGTAGGGAGAGAATACAAAGGGAGTGAGGCAAAGAGAATGGGGATAAGGAGGTTATGGAGTACTGAGAAATGTAAGAAAATGACATCTACATGAACATAGGAACAGGCAGAGGTCATTCAGCCCACTGAGCTATTGGTAGCCTAAAATTGGGACATTGTCGTTAGCCTGGAATCTTTAAGCAGCTCCAATTTCATATTATTTACTAAGGTAGGATAAGGACAACCATTCAGTTTGAAAAAAAATGCTTTCCAAATTAGTTACAATCAATAATTGTGAAAGGGCACTTAAAATGATGGACCTTATTTATTCAAATTCTGATTTCCCAAATGAAGTAACATGTTCCAGAGTTTAGAGATAGGAACCTTCTTTCAGTCAAATACATTGACTTGATGCCTTAAAAACTCACACAAATTGATTGTGAAATGTCTCTACTGACAGGACTTCAAATCATGCACTCCACTCCTAGATTCATGTCATGTTCTATCCTATTTGCTACCATTCATTAAATGTGCTTTATAACTCTAATTTATGCAATATATTATGGAAATATGTACAATCAAGATAAATGCTATAATTAATTCAGGGAGCCATACCATAACTGACTCGTGAAAGTGATAGTGACCTTTTCCACTGCTCACAAAGTGAATGGCTGCTCATAATTTAATGCTATACAGAGGGAGTTTGCTTTTGAGACCTGTCATTGTCAATGCCTTCTGAACCCCAAACAACTGAGTAAGGTCAATGCTGCACCCTTGTTTCAGGCACAGATCTCACCATTGCAAAATAATTTGGCAGGGTGAAACTTCGCATGTCCAAAATTTGGGGTTGGGGGGCAAGGGTCAAGGCCAGAGTCGGTGGGTCACCTATGAAGTAGTGTTGCCAACTCTGACCATATTCCATCAGGGAAATTCCAATTGCCCTCTACTGCATTAATTTGAACACCATTGATACTTATATTTAATGGATGTACATGTTTAAGGGAAATTAAAAGAACATAATTTTTCGATGGTCTTATGATTTTTATCCCGAACTGCTCATAGCAGATTCACAGAGATTAAGCTGTCTGGAATCACATACAGGCCAGATCAGGATGGCAGATTTCCTTCACCTGAAGAACATCAGTGAACCAGGTGGGTTTTTACGACAATCGATAGTAATACATGGTCACTGTGAAGCTGGATGCAAAGTATTTATTTAACTCCTTTGCCATTTCTTGGCCCGATTATCAATTCCCAGCCTTGTTCTCTCTGTTCACTTTGGCCTCTTTCTCCTTTTATATATTCAAAGAAGTTCTTACTGTCAAGTTGTTTCTAATCCAAGTTTCTCACGTTCAAACTGAATGCTAAATTCTATCATGTTATAGTCACTGTTCCTGTTCCTGCCTCATTACACATTACCAGATCCAAATAGCCTGATCCCCGGTTGGATCCACAATATATTGTTCCAGGACACCATTCCAAATACACCCTACGAATTCTTTCTCATGTCTACTTTTGCCAATTGGATATTCCTAACCTACATAATGATTAAAATCACCTCTTGATTAATATCCCTTTCTTACATATCCTTATTACCTCAGGATTTATTCTCTGTCCTATAGAACAGCTGTTGTTAGGAGGCCTATAGATTACTCCACCAGTGTCTTCTTCTCCTTTTTGTTTCTTGACTTGTTGTGATTTATTGTCACATGTACTGTTATTCAGTGAAAAGTATTGTTTTGTGTGTTAACCAGATATATTATACTTTACATAAGTACATCAGGATAATAGAACAGAATGCAGAATATAGTGGTACAGCTATAGAGAAGGTGCAGAGAAAGATAAACTCTCATACATGAGAGTTCCATTCATATGTCTGTTAACAGTGTGGAAGAAGCTGTTCTTAAATCTGTTGGTACGTGTTTTCAAACTGTTACATTTTCTGCCTGGTGGAAGAGGGTGGAAGAAAGTATAACTAGGGTGGGAGGAGTCATCGTTACATTGGCTGTTTTCCCAAGGCAGCAGGAATTCTAGACGAAGTCCATGTATGGAAGGTTGGTTTCCATGGTGGACTGGACTGTGTTCACAACTCTCTGTAATTTCTTCTGGTCTTGGCAGAGCAGTCACCTTACCAAGCAGTGATGTACCTGGTTACGATGCTTTCTATGGTGCATCTATAAAAATTGGTAAGTGTCATTGTGGGCGTGCCGAATTTCCTTAGCCTCTTGAGGGAGTAGAGGCATTGATGTGCTTTCTTGACTGTAGCATTGACATGGATGGACCAGGATAGATCGTTGGTGAAAATTACTCCTGGGAACTTGAAGCTCTCAACCACCTTCACCTCAGCACCATTGATACAGACTTTCCTTTGCTTCCTGAAGTCAATGACAAGCGCCTTCATTTTATTAACATTGAGGGAGAGATTGTTGTCTTTACACCATGCCACTAAGCGGTCTTTCTCCTTCCTGTACTCTTTCTCATCATTGTTTGAAATCCAATCCACTACAGTGGTGTCATCAGCAAATTTGTAAATGGAATTAGAGCTGTATTTGGCCACACAGTCATGAGAACTTTAGTAGGGGGCTGATGCAATAAACAATAAACTGCATTTATGTAGCCCATGGAATGCCAGAAATAGAAACTTTCTTTTCCTGCTAATGCATTGCCTGTTACTGCATAGATAGCAGGATATCATTATCGTTTTTACATTTCCTTCAGTGAAACAAACATTCACTGTTACAATCTTAGGAGGAATACTGCATAAGAACTTTAGTAGGGGGCTGTGTACCCAGCCTTGAGGGGCCTCTAGTGTTGAGGATTATGGTGGAGGAGGTGTTGTTGCCTATCCTTACTGATTGCGGTCTGAAGTCGAGGATCCAGTTGTAGAGTGGGGAGCAAAGTCGTAGGTCTCGGAATTTGGAGATGAGTTTGGTTGGAATTGTGGTGTTGAAAGGGGCCCTGAAATCAATAAGTAGAAGCCTGACAATTGGCGCCCTTGTTATCCATATAATCCAAGGATGAGTGAAGGGCCAGTGAGATGGCATCTGTCATGGGCCTATTGAGATGGTAGGCGAATTGTAGTGGATCAAGGCAATCTGGGAGGCTAGAGTTGATATGTGCCATGACTAACCTCTTGAAGCTCTTCATAATGATGGATATCAGAGCCACTAGGTTGAGTGGTCATCATTAAGGCATGCTGCCTGATTTTTCTTTGGCACTGGGATGATAGTGGTCTTCTTGAAGCAGGTGACAACTTCAAATCGTAGTAAGGAGAGATTACAGATGTCAGTAAATACTCCCGCCAGCTGCTCCATGCGGGATCTGAGTGCATGGCCAGGGTCTCCATCTGGGCCAAGTGTTTTCTGTGAGTTCACACTCAAGAAGGTCGATTTGATGCCTGCAATGGTGATTGTGGGGATAGGCGCATCCAAGGTTGTCGGAGCAGGTAACATAATTTCACTGGCTTTCTTAACTCGCTGGTATAGTTTCTGCATCATCTGATCCAAGACTGTTTATTGCTATTTACTTATTCCATCGCATACTAACAAAGCTACCCCACTAGCCTTCCCTTCCTGCCTGTCCTTTTGCTAAGTCACTTACCCATGAATATTTAATTCCCCAAATTAAACATAACCGAGCACACAAAGGGTCAAATACTTTGGTATTTCTCCTGAGATTGGGACAGTTAATGTTTGTTTCACCGAATGAAATGTAAAAACAATAATGATATCCTGCTATCTATGCAGTAACATGCAATGAATTAGTGGGACAAGAAAGTTTCTATTTCTGACATTCTGTGTGCTACATAAATGCAGTTTATTGTTTATAGCATCAGCAGGAGCATTCAATCTTAGGATTAGATCAAGAAAATATATTGTTTCCTTTCCTCGTTGGAAACTCCTGCTCATCAATGACAGCTCCACTTTCAACACCACAGTCCCCTCCAGGCTGATCTCAAAGCTCCGAGACCTAGGTCTTGGCTCCACTCTCTACAACTGGATGCTCAGCTTCCTGACCCATAGGCCGCAATCAGTGAAGATAGACGACTGCACCTCCTCCATGATAACCCTCAACACTGAAGCCCCTCCTCCAGGGATGTGTTCTCAGCCCCTACTGTACTCCCTTGTTGCCAAGTTGGGTAGAGCACTTGTAGATTGGGAGGCAGCAAGTTAGAATTTGGTGTTTCTAAAATACTAGGGGGGGAATAGCATTGTTTGGTCCCTTTAAAAGATGATGTGCTTTTTCTGTACTTAGAGATTGAAAACGGATGTCTCTGAGCAGCAGCTTGAAAGTTTGCAAGTACACAGAGAGCACCCAAATTGAAACATTTATATCGAAAGGCCATACAGTTAGCGGGCTAAGCACCAGTTTTCACCAAGACAACAGGCTTTAGAATTTAGCCAAATAATTTGAACAAGGCATTTAGATATAAAAAAAAATTAAATTTAAATCTGATGGTTTTGACAACATAGAACAAATCCTACTGTAAGAAATATTGATATGTCATCACGGGTATGAAAGAAGGGGGCAGTTGGACAAAGACACAGAGCTAACTGCCATCCACCAGAGCCAACAGCCCTCAGTTTTCCAAAGAGAATCGTTGGCTCTCACAGCCTCCTCTATGTCTCAGAGAAAGCACTATCTAAATACCAACGGTACTAATGGCACAACTAGTTAATATAACTGACAGAAGAATTGACTGAGAAGGCACAGAACATTCCAGAAGACACGTAACCTGGCTGTAATTTCAAGATTCTATTCTTTTTTATATAAGTGGGACTTATATTTATTGGAACAGCATACCATTAGAATCTTGCTTTATTCGGGAATAGCTAGTAGTTAGAAGGGATTTATTCGGTTTGTTCGCAGTTTAGTTAATTTGTTCACTGTTAGAGTGAAAAATTGTTAAATAAATTGTTACTTGTTGATTTTAAAGTGAGTGTCAGCCATTTATTTTATTTAACCATTAGAAGTTGCTGAAAGCACGTCTCGCACTCCTTTTACAGATTATAGGGTGAGGTGCTCCTCTTTGGGTGTTACGGTGTTAGTTCTCAGAGGGGGGTCAACCTCCACTTTGTAACACCCTATACACCCACGACTGTGTTGCCAAATTCCAAATGAACGCCATCTACAAGTTTGCTGACGACGCCACCGTGGTAGGACCGGTTTCAAACAACAATGAGTCAGAATACAGAAAGGAGATAGACGGCTTGGTATTGTTGTGCAATGATAACAACCTCCCTCTAAATGTCAGCAAAACAAAAGAACTGATCATTGAGTTCAGAAAAAAAGGAGGAAAAAATGCCTCCAACCACATCAATGGAGCTGAGGTTGAGAGGGTTGAGGGCATCAAGCTCCTAGGAGCGACGATAACCAACAACCTGACCTGGACTTGCCATGTCGATGTGATGGTCAAGAAGGCACAACGCCACTTCTTCCTCAGGCAGCTTAGAAAATTGGGCATGTCCATAAGGACCCTAACCAACTTTTACAGATGCACCACTGAAAGCAAACTGTCCAGGTACATAACAGTCTGGTACGGCAACTCCTCTGCCCAGGACTGTAAAAAACTACAGAAGGTGGTGTGCACAGCCCTGACCATCACGGAAGCCAACCTTCCATCCATGGACTCCATTTACACTTCTTGTTGCTGTGGAAAGGCTGCCAACATCATCAAAATCCTTTCCCACCCCAGTAATGCTCTCCTACAACCTCTTCCAGCAGGCAGAAGATACAGAAGCTTGAACACATGCACCAAAAGTTTCAAGAACAGCTTCTTCCCTGTCGTTATTAGGCTGATGAATGGACCTCTCTAACTTCAAATAATGTTGAGCTTGCGAATGTTGACCTTGCTTTGTGCACCTCCTCTCCTTGTTTGCTGTGATCTGCCTGAAGCACTCACTGCACACTTAGGTACACGTGACTACAATAAATCAAATCAAATCAAACCAAAAGCCAGCACATGACAAAGCCAGACAACATAGAGATAAATGGAGCTTCTTTAAGTGCTGAGCCTGTATTTGCTGCATCTGAAGGTTAGAAGGCCACTGTTAAGCCAAGCTTAGTCAATTACTCACAAAATAAAGAAAAGGTTAGTGAACAAATTTTAAATTGTAGTGCCTCCCCATCTCCCTTGCTTGCCTTTGACTCTCTTTCCTTTTCCATCCCTTGCCTTACTGGTTGTGTCCACTCCGTTTGTTGCTCAGCTCACTACTTTCTCTTCTTAATTTCATTTGTTGGTCATGCCATGAATCACTCCACATAAACTTGTCACGTCTCAATTTGCCAGCCTGCGAGCTTGTGGATACTGAGTCACAGCACTTTCTACTTAAATGTGTTACCTTTTCGTAAGTGTTTCACAGTGAAGAAAGTGAATTTTGGTAGGAGGGTTTGTTTCCCTGGAGAAATTAGGTTGTTTCAAATAACACATGTTTTAACATCATATTTAATATCCCTGCAGACCAGAGAGAAATTAGCAATTTACCAAGAACAATTATGGCTTTGTCTTATTGATGCCTCTTTTTGTTTTATTTGGTTCCTGAATCGCTACAATTCTGACTGTGTAGCCCATATATGTAAATCATGCAGAATATTTTAATTGCTTTTAGCTATAAGTCAGTACAACAAGCAGGAACTATATTACCTTGTATGCTTATTTAATAGTAAATTGCACGTGGACTTGATCAGACCCTCGTGCACTGTGCTGAAGCAAGCAATTAATAAGCTTTTGTGCCTTGGGGTAGTTTTATGTATTTACGAACAAATAGCCTCTGGACGCTGAACATAAAACTGGGGGAGAATCTTGTGGAAGTGATGAAGATCTCACTTGTCAGTACAAAGGCTGATGAGAGACTCAGGTTACCTGCTTTGTTGAAGGCCTGTTGCATCACGAGCTAACCAGGCAACTGAGAGGCCTGAGTGTATCAGAAATCAGGATCCCAGGCCATACCTGGCGTGGTGGCTCAGTGGTTAGCACTGCTGCCTCACAGCGCCAGGGACCCAGGGTTCGATTCCACCACCGGGCGACTGTTTGGAGTTTGCACATTCTCCCTGTGTCTGCGTGGGTTTCCTCCAGGTGCTCTGGTTTCCTCCCACAGTCCAAAGATGTGCAGGCTAGGTGGATTGGCCATGCTAAATTGCTCGTAGTTTTCAGGGATGGGTCTGGGTGGGATGCTCTGTGCATCAGTGTGGGCTGGTTGGGCCGAAGGGCCTATTTCCACACTGTAGGGATTCTGTGATTCTATGATACCGAGAGCTGTCAACCAGACAGAGGCTGCTTGCTGTTCTGTTCATAAGCCTTACCTGGGAGGTGGTGACTTCTGCCAGAACAACTCACACTGGAGGCCCAGAACCATACAGTGAGCCTGGACATCAGAGGGGATTCTCAGGCTTGTGGGGTAAAAGGGTGTTAGCAGCAAGGCTTGGGGAGTGACCCCTCCCAGGTCCTTTGCAGTGAGGGACAGCCCTGACGCCAAAGATTTACCTGTTGCAAAAACATCGCATGGCGACAGGTTGGTTCATAACAGTGGCAGTGGGAATGAGGCCCTTCATTGGTCATTAACTGGCCACTTAAAGGCCTCAGTGATCTGCGATTGCAGCAAAGCCAAGCTCAGACCTTCCCACTCCAGACTTAATCTAGCCAGAGGTAGGATGGGGTGCTCAGCTACCATCCTATTGCCCAAACAAATGCCCTGCCCACCTTCAAAAAGGCCAATAGTGTGGGCAGGTGATATCAGCCATGAAATTCTGAATGCAAATAAATATTAATAACTATTCAGTGAGAAAAGTGGTCCCATTTCCTTATTCAATTTTCCTTCTTCCTCAACCCTCTGCTCCTGGAGATGCTTCTTGTTGCTGGTCTCAAGGCCCGTGTTTATCAGTTGCTAATGGGCACCTACTCCAAATCACCATTTGGCACAACTGGCAGCTTAGCTTACAATGAGAACATTCTCCCCTGATCCTGGACACAAGAAATTGGAGCAAGAGTAGGCCATTCTGCCCCTCAGGCTTTCGCTGCCATTCAATAAGATCGTTGCTGATCTACTTGTGGCCTTTTCTGCCTGCTCCACCATAACCCTGCACTCCCTGGGCATGTAATCTGGGTTCACTCTTTGGTGATGCTGTCGGGAGGCACCATCTAAAAAAGGAAATGATGTCAAGCAAGGACCACATCTAGATCACATAGCAAAGAATATTTCAAACAACATTGATCCCTCAACCGAGAACCATCACCGACAGGTTAGCATTTCCAAAATTTACAAGTTGTGGAGTCCTGTGTGAAAATGGCCTGTAACATTTGTCTGTCTAATGCTGCCAGACATACCCTCCTTAACTCAGGCCGTTAGGAGAAACTGCCATCACTGAGATCAGCAAAGAGCAGATTTCAGAACTGCCCTTCTCCTGGTTTGTGTAGCTCACTCTCTCACTGGAGATTAAGTGAAGCAAACGAGATTTCAGAGTGGCAAGCTTGCTGTCATAAAGTAAATTTCCTTTCTCTTATTAGAGAGAGGCAACTAGTGCTCGGTTAACCTGAGGGTTACTATGCTTCAGGTGAGGAGACAAGTTAAGAAGGAAGATCCTTCAGCCAATGCAAGAATTGAAGTGCATTCCAGCTAATTGACCAATTTGCTGTAGTAATAAGAAAGTTATCAATAAAAAAACAAGTTAGGTCCAAAATTAAAGAACTACATTGGAAATTTGGAACAAAACAATACAAAAAGATAAATAAAAGCAAATATAAATAAAATTGATTTCTTACTGAGCTAAGGATGTTTGAAACAATGTGAATTTTATTGATACTAAATATGCTCGAACTAAGACAACTAATTGCAGAGCTTTATGTCTGAAAAAGACATGTTTGCTATTGTCTTACTAGGTCGTGAAAATGAAAGTGAGTAACATTAGCTGACGATAGAATGAAACTTCCTTCTCTTGACCCACAAACTAAAACCAGCAAAGCCCACAGCTTGCTTCGGTGCTCACTAACCTCAGTGAGAACATTTTTCATCTTGTTAAATTGGCTTTGCCCAGAGGCAAGATAAAACACATTTGTAAGCACGGGTCATTATAATATGCTTTGCAATCAGTCCAATGACCTTCAGGTCAATGGCAAACTGCATTTAGGTTTGTAGAGTATTTCCAGTATGCAACATTGCCATTGAGCAAAAACACTGACATTGAATAGCGATAAATAACACAACAATCGTGGTTTGTCAACTCACTTGTTAGTTTCTCTTCTGGCCAACGGACTGGAAAATATCTAATGTACCTAATCATCTCCACTCACATCATTGTAACATTTAGGATTTTGAAGGCGCTGTGCAAGAAAGATATTGAAAGATTGAGTCCACTGTTCGGGTTATCGAAACTGCAGGGGCAAAGTCTCAGGGTAAGGGACTGATCCTTTATGAGAAGAATTTTTTTTCACTCAAGAGAGTTGTGAATTATCTACCCTTGAAACTTGTGGAAGCTTCATCGCTGATTATTTTTAAAACTGGGATATACAGACTTCTGGTCTCTGAGGGATCTAAGGGATATGGGGAGTGCGCAGGATAGTGAGGTTGAAGCTCTGGGTCACTAACAATTGTACCAAAATGTTGAAACGGGCTGGAAAAGCCATGGTCTGCTCCTGCTCCTGTGTTTTCTGCCACTGAAGTTGATGGTTCTTGCTGCAGTCTGTTTCCACACAGATTAACTAATCCTTCACCACCACATTGTAGTCATACAGTGCAGGCAATTAAACTCTCAAGGGTTTAGATTGAGCGGACAAGTTTTATTTTTTAATTCATTCATGGGATGAGGCCAGCAATTATTGCCCATCCCTAATTGCCCAGAGGGCAGTTTAGAGTCAACCACATTGTCATGGGTCTGGAGTCACATGTAGGCCAGACCAGGTAAGGATGGCAGTTTCCTCCCCTGAAGGACATTAGTGAACCAGATGGGTTTTCAACAACGGATTCATGGTCATCATTAGACTTTTCATTCCAGAAATTCCACCATCTGCCATGGTGGGATTTGAACCTGGGCCCCCAGAACATTACCTGAATCTCTGGATTAACAGTCCAGCAATATTGCAACCAGGCCATCCTCTCTCCTATTCTACTCTCATCAAATTTGTGCACTTGCACCCTTGCCAACATGCGTCAACAGCTTAATGGACAGTGAACTAAAAGTTCCCTTCAGTATCTCTTCCCCACCTAACCTTCCCTAGCCTGGCACCACTGATGCCAAGTGCAACATTCAAAGGTAAGGGTCCAAACAGGGCATTCAAAAACATCCACTATGTTCCTTCTTTAAATGTATAATTGGGAAGAATCTACTTCATTCACTTATACTGCTTCTTCCTTGTCCTCTGAACAACAATTAGTGCAGAAAAGCTGAATTAAAATGTAAGTGTGCATTTGGTAGTGCATAGTTCGACAACGTAGCACAGAAAATAATGCGGATTTCAGTATGCCAAAACTACAGTGAGAAGCTTACACGAATGGACAGAATAATGTTCTGTTCATTCTCTCTCTCTCTGGGTAAGCACAGTCATAGTGAAGACTTCAAAAATTTGCACAGCCCGATATCTAAAACATGTGCGATTACTTGGGACAGAACAAGAACCTCTTGCTTGTCAATGTATTTTCACCATGAGAAGCTAAGAATGTAAGAACATGATGGAATACTTGTAAAGGGGGCATGGAGGTGGTCAGGGTTACAAAAAGGTGCCAATTTTCACAACAAATCCAGCACAGCTTTCTACTTCCCCTACCCAGCTGCTTGACTGTAAGGGCAGCAGGATTTAAAGAGCACAGGCACAGTGGGGAGAAGAGGCCAAGTATTTATCCCCGAGACATTGTGAGACATATTTAATTTCAATTGCTCCCATCTGTGTGGAGAAACTGCAAACACTCAGGAGTTCGGGGCAGATTCTTGGTGAACGTGTCAAGTCCCAGTTGATGCTAAACAAGAAGGTTGACAAGCAAGGTCTTGAAGGAAGTCAATAACTCTGCACAACAAGCAATTATAGAATTATTAATCAACTCTGTTTAAAAAAAAATTGAGAGCTTGATGCCTAAGTGTTTAACAGTGGGAAATAATGCTTTCTGCAATTGTTCCCAAACATTGGTGGATGAATGGGCTGAGCTGTATAGACATCAAGGTCCCAGCAATTGATTGCTAACTTGAATTGAGCCAATTAATCTTTGTCATGGCCACACTTGAGATTCGACGATGGATTTCAGTGTCTCTGTTTCTCCCCACAGTCCTCTCAGCCAGTTTCCTGCTCCTGACCATTTTCCAGTTGGCCCAACCGGAAGAATCAGTGTGCAAGTACGAAGTGGGACAAAGCTCAGACGTGAAGTTCTCCTGTAGTGCCATGGTGGCCTGCTAGTCATATTCTGCTGCCGCTTGTAGCCACTTCCAGGAGTTCCTCAGGCGTGGTTGCCACATTCATCTGTCTTGTGCCTCCTCACACATCCACTATTGCTCATCTGCTACAGCATGGCTATCATCCAACCAATCCTAGGTAGACCCTCATTCCGATGCCCACCATTTTGCCCTCTAGGAGAAATTTTTTAAACAAAATTTATTTGCTTATGGGATTCAAGCATCACTTCAACTATTGCATAGAAAGCAACCGAATCAGATAGACAGAAGACATAAATTGTCTCAATTTCCTGAAAAACAATAAAGTAAACTAGCAGACTGTGCTGAGAAGATGTTTGAATTGATTGCCCATTCCTATTTGCCCTTGAGAACTTGGGGGCAAACTGCCTTCTCGAGCAGTTATTTGCTGTAGGAAGAGCCACAATACATTCAGTGAAGGAGTTCAGGATTATGATCCAGCAACACTAAAGAAACAGCGATGTATTCCCAAGTCCGGATTAGCTTGGAGGGGAACTTGCAGGTAGTGGTGGTCCCATGTATTTGCAGTCTTTATCCTTTGAGATGGTCCTGGTTATGGATTTGGAAGGAGCCTTGTTGAATTTCTACTGTGCATCCTGTAGATGGTGCACACTGCTGCAACTAAGTGTTGGAGATGGAGGTAGTGGGTGCCAACGAAGTACGATCATAACACTAACACCATCACCTGCAAGTTCCCTTCAAGGCACTCAACATACTGACTTGTGCTACATTATTGCAGTGGCAGCAGTGTGCACCATTTACAACACACACTGTAACAACTCACTGAACCTCCTTCAATAGCACTTACAAACCTGTGACATATAACACCCAGAAGGACAATGGCAGCAGGTCCTTGGGAACATCATTACCTGCAGTCTCCAATCTAAACACCATCCTGACTTGGAACCATATCACCGTTCCTTCATGATCACTGGGCAAAATCCTGGGACGCGCTCCCGAACAGCCCTGTGGGTGTATCTAAACCACATCAATTCCGATGGTTCAAAAATGAGGCTTGCCACCACCTTTTCAAGGGAAATTAAGGACAGGCAATAAATGCTGGCCCAACTAATAACACCCACATCCTGTGAATGAATAGAACACAAATCAGATAGACCATGAAGAGGGTCACCAGGCATGAAACATTAACTCTGATTTTTTTTCTTCACAGATGCTGCCAGATCTGCTGAGCTTTTCGAGCTATTTCTGTTTGTGTTCCTGATTTAGACCACAAAGAGAACTGGGTCAAATACCTTCACTCAATACATGGCTCTTAACATTTTACAGCTAAATGGTGAACAATCCAAAACCGTAAATAATTGAATATGGCACCTTACAGAATTGGAAGAGCCAAAATTAATGACTTAGAAATATGATGCCTACTGCTATCATAGTTTATGATTCTTGCATGAACAAATCCCGCTGCTAGTCACTGTGTCTCTAGGCTAGCAGTGTTGTCAAATCTTGTTTCATTTGCATTGTTTAATCAACTGATTTATTTAAAGGGTTAATCATATCCACACTGTGTGTCTATGTTAATCAGTAGCTGATCACATGAAAATGACAGAGAGATATAAATGAAAGACAGGCTTGATAAAACACCGAAGGATACAACATTTTTAAGTCATTCATAATATTGATGGTCATAGTTTCCAGAATGCATAAATAATATAGCCCGAATCAGAAATAGGACAGAACCTATAAGGGATGGGCATGTGCTGACATAGTCCAGGCTTTCCATTCATTTCTAAAGCCCTGTTGGTCTATATTTCACAATTAATAATAGCTCAGTGAGACAAAGGACAGAATTGTGCCACTATACACTAATGGAAACACTTCTATTCATTGTTAACCATGTATGAGAGTTACAATGAAACTTAAGTCACCAGAATACTCCTAGGACAAATCCCTGGAATGATTTTAACTCCACCTCTGAAACAGGGCAATAGAAACCTTTAAATTAGAGCTGGTAGGTGGGTGTCTGGGTGGAAAGTGTCTGACTCTTCCCCCCTTGCTGATATATGCCCAGAGCCTTTCAAGTAGAGTTCCCAAGCATGTTTCTGGTATGCTGATTGGGATCCTATAACCTACATAAGATCCCAGTGTCAAGTTTGAGAACCAGTGGTCTATGTATGCACTATGTACATGCTGCCCATTTGTACGAGGGTTGGGACCTACCCCTGAGGTCAATTGGCCTCAGCACCTGACCACCTTTATGGGGAAGGGCAGGATACCTGCACTGGGCAGCCTGCAGCAATTCGCCCTCCACTACATACCTCCCAAAATTCTGATCTTCCCTACCCTTCCAGCCCACCACCTCCTCCCCATCTGTTTCTGTAAATGGACAAGTGAAGCCACATGTAGTGGTCCATGAGACGACCTCAACCAGTTACCTGCCACTTGTTTCCAACCCCAACTGCACTGACAGTAGGATGGCCCAGGATTCGTACAGAGCCTGGGTTTCCACACCAGCCCCCATCCAAATGCACGCCCCACACAGGGTGAACATCAGCCCCAGTTACCAGATGAGATAACCAGTAACCCTTAAAGGATTGCTGCAAATTCCAGCTAAGTTATTGCTCCAAGCCATGCAACAATCCAGTGCCCATCCTGTCCTCCCTCTTCTGATTGGCTCCACCAAAAGATCACAGGGACTCCCCATCCAACCAACCAGAAGGTAAGTGAGACCCTCAAGACACTTGAAAAAGCTCAGTTGAGCTGGTGATGTGACCCCATCAACTCATGCCTGTAAAAAAAACCCCAATTTAGCTATACATGGACAGTCACATGTGGCATCTTGAGTAAGTGAAATAGTAGCTTAAACATTACAAACGTATTCACAATCAAATAAAATAAGTGACAAACAGATGAAGATCTGATGTAATACCCTTTTGTTACTGTGGTGCTCTGGACTTTACAGTGTCCCAAAGTCAGATAAATTTGAACCAAATTGGATCGACAGTTTTCAAACTTGTCCTCCCAGGAGAGGTACCCAGCAACAAACACAATCAGGCCATTTTACAAAACAGCAAAGAGATAACCAGTTAGGTCAGGCTGGTTGAAGATGATAGGTTTCCCTCCTGAACATATATTAATGAGCCAGCGACTGCTTGAGGAGATGGTAATGAGGAAACTGAGCCTGTGTTCTCTGAAGTTTAAAAGAATTAGAGGTGGCAAATTCTTACCAAGATTAACAGAGTGAATGAACAATCAGGCAGAAAGTATTAGCTGGTCTGGTTGACTGGGTTCAAAACAAGGTGAGACAGCCTCAGAATAAGTGACATAAAATTACAGAAACTGCATTAATTGACATCCTTTTTTACAGCATCATGAGAACCCGAATGAGGAAAAGTCAGATCACTTGGCACTCATCTCACTAAAGTTTAAAAGAATAAGAAGTGATCTCATTGAAACATACAGGATTCTGAAGGGGTTTGACATGACAAATGCTGGGAGGATGTCTCTCTTCATGGGAGAGTGTAGCACCAGAGGGAATAGTCTCATTTAAAGTGGCCAATTTAAAACTGAAATGGGGATGAATGTCTTCTCTCAGAAATTTGAGAGTCTTTGGAACTCCTTGCCACAGAGAACTGTGGGGACAGAGTCCTTGTGTACATTTAAAACAGAGACATATAGGTTCTTGATCACTCAGAGAATTAAGGGCTGTCCATGCTTTGGACACTCTGACTAGTTTATATATTTATCCAAGCGTTCTTGTCAATGAGGTGGACAAAATGACACAGAATTCAATTTGGGGTTCAATTTGATTTTATTAACAAAATAATCCTTACTCAAAACACCATGAGAGCATTCCCCAAATTCCCACAATATTTACTGTCTATCTATCCATCTGAGAAAGGATATTATGTGCAATGATCCAGGTGTTCAAGCTGCACCATTAGAATCTCCTCAAAACAGAAATTGCTGGAAAAGCTTAGCAGGTCTGATAGCACCTGGGGTTCTGAGGAAGGGTCACTTGACCTGAAACATCAACTCTCATTTCTGTCCACAGATGCTGCCAGATCTGTTCAGCCTTTCCAGCAATTTCTCTTTTTATTTCTGATTTACTGCATCTGCAGTTCTTTCTATTTTCATTAGAACCTCCCTCCTCTCTGATCTAGGGCTGGCTCTCTTCCACAAAGTTGGGTCTCGTGGGTCAGGGAAGATCTTCTCCCGGGTCTTCTTGGGTTGCTGCACGGTCTTCCATCACAAGTCATCCTCACTAGTGGTGGCTTCCGGGTGTGTGTTTTTATCCCTCTTTGCCCCAGGCCTCCCAGAACATTCTGTGGCCTTTGGCCAGCGGGGTCATGAGTAGGGTTCAAAGCATTCAATGGGGTCCCAGCAACACCTTTGACTGTTTCCAAAGTGTATGTCCTCAGGCACAGGCTGGAAGTCAAGGTGCCAGAAAGTCTAATCGATACTTCTCCAATACACATACTTTGGGCTCGTTGTAACTTGTTCTCCCTAAACCTCTGTGATCTCTTTGACCTTGATATCTACTGTTGATAGTTGCTGGCTGCAGTTTAATGGCCAATTTTCTGCCAGGCCCAATTTCTCTAGCTGTGAGTCAAATTAGAATGTGCAATTTTGGGCCCTGGTCTCTTGATGACAAAGAGTTATGACCACAGGAACAAATTGCAGAAATATGGATATGAGGGATGTCAGACTAACCTTGATCCTATTGAATGGTAGAGTAGGCTTGAGGCATCAAGCGACCTACTCTTATTCCTATTTCTTATGATCTTAGTTTGAGGTCTGGAAGAGGGCAGACCTGTTATCCCGGGTCTCCTCATAGTCTTTGTAACAATATCAATTTGTACCTGATTGCTAACAAACAATAAGTTACATCTTGTTTAAGCCAAATGCCTCTTCTCATTAAGACTCACTTGTAGTTTTTCTCTATCACTGTCAACCAAGTAGGCCCAGTCAAGGAAAGATGGATCATTGAAGCTTGTGGTGGTTGGTAATATAACACCTAGAACGGTAGACCAAATAAGTCTGAGGTGAGGAGGGATTTCTTCACTAAGAGGTTGGTGAATCTTTGGAATTTCTACCTGAGGGAGCAGCTCAGTCACTGAGCATGTTTAGAATAAAGAACGATGGATTTTCAGATATTAACAACATCTTGAAAATTGGGAATAGTGTGGAAAATGACATTGAGGCAGAAGATAAGCCATGGTCTACAGCAGCAGGCTCAAGGGGCCGAAAAGCTAATTTCTGCTTTTATTTCTGAAGCTCTCATAAAAGAGGAACATAAGTCCTACATGATCACAAACAAAAACAGAAATTTCTGGAAAAGCTCAGCAGGTCTGGCAGCATTTGTGGAGACAAATCAGAGTTAATGTTTCGAATAAGTGGCCCTTCTTCCAGACTCAAAACCTACATGATCACTTTGTTTATACCAATTTAATTTTTATTTCTTAATTCCTTCCTCCGAATTCAAATTTTCAAGCTTCCAGAGTTGGCATCTGTGAGACCCATCTGTGGTTTATTATTCTCTGCCTCTGGTTATAATCAGCAACATAGACATGATGATCCCATATCTTCATCAACAAAACATACATTATGCCACTAAGTAACAATATCATTCTAATACTATTAAATAATCAAATTTCTTTTATAAATCAGTAGAAATATGTTCAATGACTTTATTCACAGCCAATCTTTAATAGGTTTAAGTGCAAATTTAGTGAAATTTTCTTTTCATACTTGGCAAGTATAATGGCTACGCTCTCCATTGAATGTAAACTAAAGCTGTCAACTCTTTCCAGAAACATCAATAGCTGCTGAGCTTCTCTCTTGGTAGGCTTAAATACCCATACCCCGGTGTTTGAAGTAAAACAACCTCAATTCTCAGTGCGTCCTACCCACTTCAAGCAAGCCACAGAATTATAGATTAATCTATGAAGCTTTGTTTAGTTCTTAGTCTTGGAATGAAAATCCCTCCTGCCTGCCCAAGCACCATGTTGTGTAGAGAAGCCTTGGGTAACAAAGTGAATTGAACCTTTTAATTTCAGCTTTGCAACAATTGAGGAGGACATGGATTTTCTGAAAGTGGAATGAAGTGGATGGGAAGTACCAGAGGATTTGGAGATACAAGCGCCAGTTGGTAACTAATAAACAGTGCCTTATCCTTGATAAGCATTGATTATGAAAAGATTTATTTTATATGTTCTCCTTACATATCCTGCTTTATTTATAAGGTATGTGTCCACATGGGTGTACATGTGTTTTCATCAGATTCAAAGATTGTGGCCATGAAATCGATCTTGAGTGTTAGCATTAAAAAGTGTTGTTAGCAAATTAGCAGCTCATTTTATATACTGCCAGTTAGCCTTTAACAGAAAGAACAAGAATCAGAAAGCATATAAAATGGGCCATTGATTCACAGACATCTGTTTTGTGCTACTGTGCAATGCCAGTTTTACCTTCTGGCATGTTCCCATGAATGATGGAACCAATTTTCCCAAATTTTCTTCCATTGTGAACATCTATTCCAAATCTGAGGAATGATGTGGAGGTGCCAGTGTTGGAGTGGGGTGGGCAAGGTCAAAAATCACACAACACCAAGTTATAGTCCAACAGCTTTTGGAGTCTCGCTTCTTCTTCTGGTGTAAGTGACAGAGGTGGCATCAGACACAGAATTTATAAGTAAAAGATCAAAGGGTCATAAAACTGATGCGAATGTATTGAACAAACCTAAGATGGCTGTTAAATCTTTAATCAGTTAGAAAGGAGATGCAGGTTTTGATTGATTAATATGCAAATCCCAGAATCTGAGGAAGGAGACTACAATAACAGCAATTCCTCCAACTCTATTTTAATTTATACTCTTCCCTCTTTTCCTACCCTTCCCTTTTGTTATTGTTGCACTGCGCTTGTGCTTCCTTGATTTACTTAGAGACTCGGATGATTTGGTAGAGGATTTTTTAAGAAAAAACAATAATGGCAACAATTGCATGACCAGCAGGCATCCTGTCTCACACACATGCAGTGGTTAGCACTGCTGCCTCACAGCGTCAGGGACCCAGGTTCGCCTCCACCCTCGGGCAACTGTCTATGTGGAGTTTGCACATTCTCCCCATGTCTGCGTGGGTTTTCACTGGGTGCTCCGGTTTCCTCCCACAGTCCACACATGTACAAGTTAGGTGGATTGGCCATGCTAAATGCACCTAATGGGTTGGCCTGTAGTGTTCAGGAATGTGTAGGTCAGGTGGATTAGCCGTGGGGAAATGCAGGGTTACAGGGATAGTGTGAGGGGATGGTTCTGGGTGGGATGGTGAGGACTTGTTGGACTGGATGTTCTGTTTCCACACTGTGGGGATTCTATGATTAGACCTTATCTGAATGAAGGGCCTGAAATTTGTTTGCCAGCTTTTTTTTCTTTAGGCACTTTGAAATTTGAAGTCCTTATTTTAAATGCCAGTTGCTACACAGAAATAAAAACATCAAAAGTTATCAGCTGAAAATATTGCAGCATATTTGAATTGATTCATGTTAAAGGAACTTGTAAAAATCTTACAGGGCATGACAGGGTGGGTATAAACAGGATGTTTCCTCAGTTGGGGCAATCGAGAGTAAGGCTACATAGTCTTGCGATAAGGGGCAGGTTACAGATTCATATAACCATTTGGCACAGAAACAGGCCCTTCTGTCCAACCAGTCCATGCCGACCATATTCCCAAACTAAACTAGTCCCACCTGCCTGCATTTGGCCCATATCCCTCCAAACATTTCCAATTCATGAACATATCCAAATGTCGTTTGAACATTGTAACTGTACCTGCATCCATCGCTTTCTCTGGCAGTTCATTCCACACAAGAATCACTCACTGCACAAAAAAAGTTGCCCCTCTTGGCTTTTTTAAATCTTTCTCCTCTCACCTTAAAAATATGCCCTGTAGTTTTGAACTCCCCCATCCTAGGGAAAAAGATCTTTGCTATTCACCTTATCTCTGCCCCTCATGATTTTATAAACCTCCATAAGGTCACCCCCTTCAACCTTCTACGTTCCAGTGAAAGAAGTCTCAGTCTTTCCAGTCTATTTTTATAACTCAAACCTTCCATTCCCAGCAACATCCTGGTTAATCTTTACTGAAATCTCTCCAATTTAATAACATCCTTTCTCTAACGGGGTGATCAGAACTACACACAGCTCTATAGAAGAAGCCTCAGCAACGTCCTGTACAACCTCAACATGACGTCCCAACTCCTATACTCAAAGGTCTGAGCAATGAAGGCAAACGTGCTAAATACATTTAAGACTGAGATGGAGGAGAAGTTTCTTCACTCAGATCACAGTGAACCTTTGGAATTCTCAACCCTAGAGGGCTGTGGAAGCTTAGCCACTGAGTCTAGATAGAAATGGATTGGTTTCTGGAGATGAATGGCATGACGAGATATGGAGACAGTGCAGCAGAATGGCACTGAGCAAATATTCAGACACAATTTTGAATGATCGGCGGACATGAAGGGTTGAATGGCCTGCTCCTGTTCCTATGCTCCTCCCGTGTGCAATTACGGGGATGAGAAGTTTATGTAAAAGGATTTCATTATTACTGAGGACAATGAATGTAACTGAAGATCTAAGTGCAAAAACAACAAAGAAAATTGTGTTGACAGCGTTATAAGATTTTATTATAATTTGTCGCTAACTCTGTTGTTGACAGCACACAATGATTGGCCGTGAGAATGAAGGTGCCGAGGAGGGAGGGCGTTAGCAACTGCTCCCAGGAGTGTTACAAAGCCAGGACATGTATTCATGCTTCTCATGGGATGAAAGGTGGAGGTGTGGGTTTTTAACAGGGCTTTTCACAGCCTCAGGATGTCAAAATCAACAACGCACTTCCAAAGGGTGGTGACATTGGAAACATAGCAACTAATTTTCCCGCAAACAGCCAAGATAATGTTAGCGACTGAGGGTTAAATGTCACACAGAAATTGGGGTAGAATTCCCTCCGTTGTTCACAGAATGGTGTCTTGGCATGTTTTCTGTCCATTCGACTGAGCATGTGAGGCATCTGTTTACTGTATCAGCAGCAATGCAGTGTAGAACTCTCTCAGTACATGGAATTTATAAATCCAATTTGGCAGTGCATGCATCTCTGGGAGGGTCCATGTCTGTGGTATACTCCCAAAATTGACCCCCAGTAAAACCTGACTGATATCCACTCTTTATATCCTAATTCTGATGCTGATCTTTCACATTCAGCTACTTGCAGTGGGTAACAAAAGTGCTACTCATTCAATAACTATTATCCCATCCCCAAATGTCAGCAACCCCAGTTTTTATCCTTTGGGTCATAATGAGCAATGTGATGGGACGTTCGTTGCAAAACTTTGTGTCACATCTCATCTCACCTTTCCCAGCCCGGATGCTGCACAGACCACATCCAACGTTTCAGATGCACAGCGAAAGTCAATGAAATCCTTATCCATTCTAAAGGTTAATCAATCTGTAAAGTTGGAAAAAAAACTGCTCTGAAGAGGAGTTATGCTGGACTTGAAACATTAACCCTGTTTTTCTCTCTCCACAGATGCTGCCAGACCTGCTGAGTTTCTCCAGCACTTTCTGTTTTAGTTTCAGATTTCTGGCATTCACAGTATTTTGAAACAAAAACAGAGAACACTGGAAAGTTCTGGCAGCATCTGTAGAGAGGAAAACAAAATTAACAATTCGAGTCCAGTGACCCTCTTGGCCTTGCACAAGGACCTCGCCCTGCAGGAGCCTCCTGGTGTTGACATGTCACTGGCACAGGGTGGAGCCAGGGCCCAGTGCAGACTGGAAGCTAGGTGCCAGCGTGATGCTGTACTGAACTTTTATTTCTGCAATGCTGGACATCTCATTTCTGTATCGTCTAAAATCTTGTAACTACAGAAGCTGTGCCTAGGTACTTTTGTGTCCAAATCGCCGTTATAATTGGTGACATATAAATTTTTCACTATACCATTGAGTATAAGTGACAAGAAAGGCTATTCTATTCTACTCTATTCGTTGTCAGAACTGGACTCGAAACTTTAACTCCACTTTCTCCAGTAATTTCTGCTCCTGTTTCAGATTTCCAGCATCTGCAGTTCTTTGTTTCCATTGTCCACACTGTTTTGTTAATAATCCATCACTAAAGTTGCCTGACCAAATTAACAATTAAACTGAGGTAGTAAGCATAGGTCTAAATGATTACTCGTGGTGGCTTTACGGGGTCTTTTATTTTTAATATAGAAGACCAAAAGTTGCTTTTCATCCTTAATTGCCCAAGAATTGAATAGGTCATTACAGAGGGCAATTTACAGTCAAGCACATTTAGTGCTTTTATAGTCACTCGTAGACCAGACCAGGCAAGGATGGCAGGTCCCTCTCGTTAAATATATACAAGATCCTGAGTGGTCTTGACAGAATAGATGTGGAGAGGATGTTTCCTCTTATAGAGGAATATAGAACTAGGGGTCTCCGCTTAAAATTCACAGGTCACCTGTTTAAAACAGGGTGAGGCCAATCTTTTTCTGACAGTCATGAATAATTTAGAACATTCTTCCTGAAAAGACTTGCAGGCTGGGTTGTTGAATCATTTTAAGGCAGAGGACAATGTAGTTTTTTTAAGCAAAGGGGTGAAAGGCTATTGGGGTAAGCGGAAATACAAATTTGAGGATGCAATTAGATCAGCCATGATCTTATGGACGGGCATGCTGTGTTCCTTCAGCTCCACACTGTGTTGTCCCAGATCATATCCACGATTGGTTCGCATGTGCCTCCCTACAAGAAATGAGTGAACCAGATTTGTTTTTAACAACAATTGCCGACAGTTCTCATGACTGTGACTATTTTTATATCCCAGATTTATTAACAGAATTCAAATTTCACAGGGGACCATGGTGGAATTTGCATGCCTGGTCCAACAGCATTAACATTTGAGCCACTAGATAGCTCGTCTAATGGCTTCACCCTAATCCTCCCCATTATACTGTCAGATGAAAGGCTGTGCTTTATTTGCTAAATCGCTCCCAGCTTATAAAATTGAATACCATCCCACTCGCAATTAACACCATGACAGGAGATCCGTTAGTGGAGAATTAAAATGTTGCTGTCAAAAATCAGATCAGTACTACCAAGCGGGTCAAAACACCTGGACAGGAGTTATTATCATCGAAACACATCTGTCTACTTATAACCACTTCCTGATCAAAATCAATTGCACTCGATTAAACGGATTTCTGCGCATTTCCATTAGACCATAAAAGCATTTTCTGTGCAATAACATGACAGGTGGAGCGACACCTGGGAAAACAATCCCTTCCCTGAGTGATGTGATAGAAACAAAATGATTTTTAGAAGTGCCTTCCTTTTACAGTTAAAACTGAATCAATTTTAGAAGTCTGAACCAGTTTCACTATCAAACAGATTTCCACAATGCAATTAAAGGCATCTTTGTTACTTTACTCTTGAATTACACTCTTTTGGGAATCGCTAACACACATACATATATGTGTATATATTTGCAGAGCTATATATTTAATGTAATATAGATCTTTTGTGCTTATTCAGGGACAATAGTCCATTTAGAATTGTTGCCTTGGTTTGTTAAGGACCTATTTTCACTAAGAAGTCTTTCCATGGTCACTCTAATCAACTCTTTTCATGTAAACATGAAAAGCCAAACTCTTTTAATCTTCTCCGAACTTCTCAGTTACACACATGCAAAGTAATGTGCGGAAGTAATGTGGCTCCAAGACTTTTATCTCTTGGAATCCTCTATGTAAAACAAATGCTTTATCAGAGAGGTCAATCTTTCCTCTTCTTTGCAAGATGGAGTCTCACCAATAGCTTAACTTGCTAATAATGGGAAGGGAAGCGTTGGGTCAAAACATATTGCATGCCTATGGAAACACCCCTAGGTAGGGGATAGGGGAAATATGAGATGCAACCAATGGGTTTCTGTTCCAGATGTTTGCATCTGGGAAGTAAGCATTTCATGGGGGATAAGAAATTGCAGCTCCTACATGTTCAAGTCTATAGCAAGGCTTGAACTCTCAACCTCTGACTCTGAGAAATGATTACCATTAAGTAAACCAAAGAGAGATATCAGTGTTACACTTAAGCCTGTGGCACAGAGTAGCAGGTGGGAGTTCTGGGGTTCCACATTGTACTGATATTTGTAAATCTCAATGCTGGGAAGCTCATTGGAAAAGAAGCTCTGTGCAGTTCTTTTTAATTAATCTTGCAGATTGTTTTATATTTTGACAAAAAGCTTGCATTTTGCTAATTCCATTTTATTCCGTATAAATTATGTCATTAAGTGTACGGGATTTGCAAAAAGACTTTTTCTAGCAATGTAATGCTTTACGTAAATCGACTGCCACATTTCCTGCATTACAACAGTGACTACACTGCAGCATTATTTAATTGACTATAAACCACATTGAGACATCCTGGAATCATGAAACTTGCCATATAAAAGTGGTTGCATAGCTCACAGATGCAGTGGGTCAAGTGTACTCAGTTGATGTAGACCTTCAGAAATCCCTCAACGAGACATCTGATAGAAAACTACCAAAGACATTCAAAAGCATTGGAAGGAAATCAGGTCAAAAGAATTAGAACAGAGGAAACCGAGAGAGTGTTTATGGTAGTCTCTTGGATCAAAGATGATGCTTGCTCAAGGCAAGAACAAGCACAAGGAGTCTTTTAACCTGGGGAGGCTGAGATGTTGTAGCCACCACATGGTTCTGGCAGATCAGGAACCTCAACCACTCTTAACACCTGCCATTGGTGTATTAAGAGGATTTACAGATTGCAAATGAATCCGTTTGACCACATTATGGCACACCCTCCTGTAGCTATCAAATGTTTGGATGGGACTTGAGCCCAAAGCCCTCTCGCAGAGATCAGGACACCAACAACAGACCTCCGTAAAACAGTATGTAAAATGTAGTTAGCAATGTCCTGTCCATGGCACCTCTTCTGTTTGGTTGTAGGGTTGGAGGGAATGCTTTCTTAGACTCTTGAAAGTAACGACGAAAGGAACCAAGGTGGAATGCTGCAATGAATGAATGATTGGTAAGATAGTGTAACAAGCAAAAAACTAGTGATATGGTAATTGGTGAGATCAAGTGAAATGGAAAAGAAAAAAATTCGGTGGCAAAGATGATAGGTAATAAAATGCTAATGGAATCCTGAATTTTATGCCAAGAGGTATTATTAAAAAGTTGCGATGCAGTGTGAAGCTACACAAAAGTATGTTGATACCACGGCTGGACTTTCGTCTGCAGTTTTAGGCATGATATTGCAGGGAGAATCTTGAGGGGGTTTAGTGCAGATTGACAAGAATGCTGCTGGTCAGAGGAAATCCACTAATCAAAGACCTGAACAATGAACATCGTATTTACTTAAACAAAGAAGTTTCAGGAGAAATTTGACAGAGTTGTTTAACATAGGTGGCACAAAGTAGAAGCAGACTGTTCGTAATGTTCCATGATTCTAGAACAAGAAATAGATGTGCAAGATTAAATGCAAGAGATTTAAGACACCAAGCAGGAGAAACATGTTTATAAAGGGTTGTGAGCATCGTAATTTATTTTATACCACACTATACAAGTCACAGACAGGAAGGGGAATATGGACGCTAGTGGTTCCTGGGAACACAATGACTTGGGACAAAAATACTGCATGCCAAATCTTCGAAAAGTTTGCTTCGCTGAATGATGTGCATTTGAACTTCTGCCTACAGAAGGTGAAGCTGCCGACAACACTGGCTGGGATGAGATTAGTTTTCCACGCAGCTGGACAAAGCTTCATTTACTTGAAAATGATCAGACCGTTAAGGTAAAGAGTGAACCTCACCTTGAGTTCTCCTCTTTATATGCAATGTGTAGAATTTCCCAAGGCAGCAATAATGTAATGCTTTTTGCTTGATGACTCGCTTGCTGAATCTATACTGAAGCAAATTCAATTGAATTGCTGCTATTTTATGTTATTAATTCACAGGATGTGGGTGTGGTAGCAGGCAGGGCCACCATTTATTGACAGCCATCAATCATGATTGTTTTGATCTTTCTTATTACCACATGAATGTATTCAATATTTTAAGGAAACAGGACTCATAGTGCAGTGCTGAACATCCTTTATAGCTGCAACATCTTTTTCCTAACACATTATTATCTGGGCCATTTCACAGCAATCAGAATCAGTCAAGGAATCCCTGGATTAACTTCGGTTATAACTGAACAGGAGAAGTACAGAGAGCTCTGCTTCACTGAGCTTAGGGTTTATAAAACTTACAGTAATGCCAAATTGGAAAGAAATTCTACAATTTTAGAATCACTTCCTGCTAATAAGTTTTTTTTAATCCTCCCCTTGGGAACACAGCTAACCTGAAGTGAATGCAGCTGTTATTAAGAATTGAATTACGATAAAATGAGATCAGCTTACATATTTAGGCTCGGTTACTCTTATTTGTTGCAAATTAATTCAACAGTGACTGCTCTGTAATGTAAACACTTCTACAGGGACTTGAGATCCCAGGATACCATCCTACTCTGAGCAAACACCCATGAAGATATGTTCCGTAATTGTATTGAGCCAAACGGGGCATTATCTGAGATTGGCTTCATTTTTAAGCAATGCATTAAGGACCTTTTAAAAATTCTGGACTGGAAAATTAACAACTACCTCTAAGTACTGAGGCAGTAGGATGACATGGAGCCAAGAAAGCAGGGCAGATGTTAGACAATTTATCTTAACTTCACTGAATTAACTCCTGGTAAGCCGTAAAGCATGTCACCCAAAAGTCTATAGTTATAATTGTCTTGGATTTAATGAGTGGATCAAGAGTTCATACATTCATGACAAATGGTCACATTCAACTAAAAAAAAACTATGGAAGCCTATTGTACTGATATCCACAATTTGGCCTATGTGGTGTTTCGAGAGACCAGTTCAATTGATTCTACTTTCCCCACAGTCAACCAAACCCTTCCTATAAAATGCATTGGTGACCCTCATGCATGAATGCCAAAAAGATGGCGTAAAAATTCAACAGGTAACAGGGAAAGCAAATGGACCTGCTGGCCTTTATTTCAAAGTAAATGGTATAAACGTGGGGAGGTCTTGCTAAAACTAGTCAAACCACACCGTGATACTGTGAACAGTTTGGTCTCCTTACCTAAGGGAAGATATACTGGCATTGGAGGCACTCCAGTGGAGAAGGTTCATGAGATGGATCCTGACTATGGAGGCCTTGTAAGAGGAGAGGTCGAGTAAGTTGAGTTTGTTTGGAGTTTAGAAGAATGAGAGGCAACCTTTTTGAAATGTATAAAATTCTCAGGGAGCTTGATAGAGCAGATGCAGAGAAGTTGATTCCCCTTATGGGACAATCTAGGACCAGAGGGAATAAACTCAGAGCAAAGTGTTGTCCATTTAAGATGGAGATGAGGGGATTTTTTCTTTCCTCTCTGAGGTATGTAATTCTATGAAATTCTTTACTGCAGAGACCTATCTAGACTGGGCTGAAGAAGTAAACTCAAGACCGATGTAGACAGATATTCCGTAAGAGAATCAAGAGTTATGCATAAAGGCAGGAGGGTGGAGTTGAGGATTAAGAGAACATTAGAACATAAGAACCAGAAGCAGGAGTAGGCCATCTGGCCCTTCGAGCCAGCTCTGCCATTCAGTAAAATCATGGCTGATCTTTTCATGGCCTCAGTTCAGCTCAGTTTCACGGCCCCACCCTCTCACCATAACCCTTAATTCCTTTACTATTTAAGAAAAATTATCTTTCTTAGCTTTAAAAACATTCAACGAGGAAGACTCAACTACTTCACTGGGCAGGGAATTCTACAGATTCACAACCCTTTGGGTCAAGAAGTTCCTCCTCAATTAAGCCCTAAACCTGCTCCCCCTAATTTTGAGGCTATGCCCTCTAGTTCCAGTTTCACTCGCCAGTGGAAACAACCCCCCTGCTTGTATCTTATCTATTCCCTTCATAATTTTATGTTTCTACAAGATACCCCCCTCATTCTTCTAAATTCCAGTGAACATAATCCCAGTCCATTCAGCCTTTCCTCATAAGCCAACCCTCTTAACTCTGGAATCAACCTAGTGAATCTCCTCTGCATCCCCTCCAATGCCAATACATCCTTTCTCAAGTAAGGAGACCAAAACTCCAGGCGTGACCAGCACCCTATACAGCTGTAACATAACTTCCCTGCTTTTAAACTCAGTCCCTCTAGCAATGAAGGGCAATATTCCACTTGCCTTCTTAATTACCTGTTGTACCGCAAATCAATCTTTTGCAATTCATGCACAAGGACACCCAGGTACCTCTGCACAGCAGCACGCTACAATCTATTACCGTTCAAATAATAGTCCCTTTTACTGTTATTCCTACCAAAATGGATGACTTCATATTTATCAACATTGAAGTCCATCTGCCAGACCATTGCCCACTCATTTAAACTATCTATATCCCTCTGCAAACTTTCAGAGTCCTCTGCACACTTTGCTCGACCACTCATCTTAGTGTCATCCACAAATTTTGACACACTACAAATGTACACTAAGCAAATTATAAATAATTGCAGTCCTAGCACTGATTGCTGAGGCACACCACTAGTCACTTTTCGCCAACCAGAAAATCACTCATTTAACCCCACTCTTTGCTTCCTGTTAGTTAACCAATCCTCGATCCATGCCAACACATTGCCTGTAATTCCATTCACCTTTATCTTATGCAGCAGCCTTTTTAGTGGCACCTTGTCAAATATCTTTTGGAAATCCAGATACACCACATCTACTGGGTCCCTGTTGTCCATCGTGCTCGTAATGTCTTCATAGAATTCCAGTAAATTAGTTAAACATGACCTGCCTTTCATGAATCCATGCTGCATCTGCCCAATGGGTCAATTTCTCTCTAGATGTCTTGCTATTTCTTCCGTGATGATAGATTCAAGCATTTTCCCCACTACAAAAGTTAAGCTAACCGGCCTATAATTCCCCAGCTTTTGTCTATCTCCTTTTTTGAACAGTGGCATCACATTGGCTGTTTTCTAATCTACTGGAACTGCCCCAGAGTCCAGCAAAGTTTGGAAAATTACCACAAGTGCATTTGCTATTACTCCCGCCATCCCTGGGCTGTATTCCATCAGGGCCAGGAGACTTGTCTACCTTTAGCCCCATTAGCTTGCCCAACACTTCCTCTTTCATGATAATGATTGTGTCTAGATCCTCACCTATCATAGTCTCCTTGTCATCAATTACTGGCATGTTCTCCTGGTCCTCCACTGTGAAGATCGACACAAAATACCTGTTCAATGCTTCAGCTATTTCCTCATTTCCCATTATTAAATCCCCCTTCTCATCCTCTAAAGGACCAATGCTTACCTTAGCTACTCTTTTTCGTTTTATATATTTGTAGAAACCTTTGCTATCTGTCTTTACATTCTGAGCTAATTTACTCTTGTAATCTATCTTACTTTACTTTTTAGCCTTTCTTGTAGCTTTCTGTTGACATTTAAAGTTTTCCCAATCTTCTGGTTTCCCACTGATCCTTGCCACTTTGTGTGCCTTATCTTTCAATTTGATAGCCTCCCTTATTTCCTTAGGCATCCATGGCTGATTACCACTTTTCCTTTTTGCTGATGTATACTTTTGCTGAGCACTTTAAAAAATTGCTTTGAAAGTCCTCCACTGTTCCTCAACTGTCCCACCATAGAGTCTTTGATTTCAGTCTACTTTAGCCAACTCCTCTCTCATCATACTGTAGTCTCCTTTGTTTAAGCACAGGGCCCTGGTATTGGATTTTATCTTCTCACTTTCCATCTATATTATAAATTCAACAACTTAACTCAGAGCCCTCTGGGTTATTAATCTTCCAAATAGTGGGAACAGTTTCTCTCCATCAAATCTATCAAAGTCCTTGATAATCTTAAATACCTCTATTAAATCTCCCATTAGCTTCTAAAGGGAATAATCCCAGTGTCTCCAGCTCGTTCTTGTAAAATCCTAGTCCCTTGTGATTTTTATGACTTTAAGAGTGATGTCCCTTTAAGAAATCCAATGAGCCTGTATCTGGATGGCAACATATGACCAGAGGCAACTGTCATTCTGCATTGTAGCAGTGTCTAAAGATCACTCTGTAATGTCTGTATTAGTTTAGCTGGAAATAAACCTATCAGGGATCTTCAAATAAGTGGAATACACTCACATCCTATTAAGTCATTTGTGTTGCATCCAGATTGCCCAAGAATTTCATTACAGGTCTGCAGGTGGGATTGCCCCTTAAAAAATGGAGGCAATATAGTTTAAAGACCAAGGATATAAACATAAAAATAGTACAATTCCCATAGTTCAGAAAAGAATTAAGCACAGATAACAGAAGAAAACAAGGTTCAATTTGTAAACTGAGAGTACATTTAGAATCACTACAGTGTGGAAGCAGGCCATTCACTCTATTGAGTCCATATCAACCCTCCAAACAGCAGCACACCCAGACCCACATCATCTACCCTGTATTCTCAAAGCTAACCAACATAGTCTGTACATCCCTGGACAATTTAGCACAGCCAATCCACCTAGCCTGCATATCCTTGGACTGCTGGAGGAAACCTGAACACCTGGAGAAAACATACATTGATACGGAGAGAATGTGCAAACTCCACACAGACAGTTACCCGAGGGTGGAATTGAACCTGGGTCCCTGGTGCTGTGAGGTGGCTGTGCTAACCGCTGAGCCACCGTGCTGCCCCATTTAGCTAAACAGAACCCAGGAAACAGGCAACAGAAGCATATTTAAAATTTAAAATTTAAAAGACCAATGGACATCAGCCCAGTGCTGAACAAGGAGAAACTGCATCTAAACTTAACCAAAGAAAAATAGATGGTGTTGCATTGGGAACAGTGCAGAGTCAACAGCATAAGCCCTAACACAATGTATAGATCAAAAGTTAAAAAAGGATCAAAACAAAAGACTGCTGAAGACACATTCAGCATATCCCCATTGGAATAAGATTACTGAAACAGTCGTGCATATTAGAAGTGTCTAAAACAAAGAACAGCAGAATGATGGATACCAAATTTCCATGGCATGAACTAGAAAGCCACAGATCTCCCGTTTGAGTTCAAACATTTTAAATGAAGACTGCAGCAATGCTTCATTGAGCAAACAGTTGAAGAACTGGTTAGACAGACGGTGAAAATGCTCACTGTTGTCAAAAATGAGCAGTTATATTTCAGAGGCTGAAATTTCAGAATGAATAATAATGAAGCTAATGATTCCCTCAACAATTATTGAAATGTTCTCTGGAAAAAGAAGCACACAGCATTGATCCACCTTTAGCAGATGGCAGATGATATGAAGCCATTGGAGGACAACAGCATCTGTAAGCACCAGGTGCAGCAAACAGCATTGATGTTGGAGTCAAAACATAAAAATCAAGCAAGCTGTGCAGCAAGTTAAGTCTATCACACCCACTACGAAGCTGCCCTGTAATCTAAAATAGATGCGAGCCAAAAAACCCAAGATCTGCAGATACTGGAAATCAGAAACAAAAACAGAAATTGATGGAAAACACAGCATCTGTGGAGAGAAAATAGAGTTAAAGTTTCAGGTTCAAAGACCATTCTTCAGAACTGGTGCAAGCCAGTACACTGCAAAGGGATAGTGGGCCTGCCTATGAGGGAAATCTAGCTCCAGAGACACAAGCAAACACTACATCAGGGAAAAATGAAACAGAAAGTAGATGCAACATTTGGCAACAGCAGCAAGGAATGCACCAGAGATCTGCTCAAATATGAGCCAAGTTCACGGCAAAACAGACCAAACTTAGGACCCAGAGTGGGACAACTCCCAGCCAGCTAATGAACAGGCTTTTCACATTGGGACTGCAACGCGTTGTGTGAATGAAGTCAGGCAACTAGAAGACTTTTTCCGTAATTGACATCATTTGCCCAAAAAGCGAAATGGAAAACGCAAACTCAAAACCAAGACCGCCGTGGGAACTATTGCTAATACCTTCCATATAATTCTGATAGACGTGTACCGGGAGCATTGGAACTCAAGAGTACAACCAACAACTGCAAAGTTAAAAGCAAGATGCTGGAAATCTGAAATAAAACCAGAAAAGGCTGGAGAAACCGAGCATGTCTGTAATGTCTATGTTAGTTTAGCTGCAAATTTTACACATGATGGTGATGGAAGACACCCGTGTCAGATGCCAAATGCCTGGCAAAATTTGTAAAGAAATAACGCCTACAGCTCTGCCTTCAACACTGCAATTCCAAACAAACTCATCTCCAAACTCCGAGACCTATATCTTGGCTCCCCCCTCTGTAACTGAATCCTCGACTTCCTGACCCACAGACTGCGATCAGTAAGAATAGGCAACAACACCTCCTCCACCATAATCCTCAACACTGTTTCCCCGTAAGGCTGCACACTCAGCTCCTTACTATACTCCTTATACTGTGTGGCCAAATTCTGCCCCCAGCTCCATTTACAAGCTTGCTCAGGACACCACCATTGTAGGTTTATATCTCAAACAGTGATGAGACAGAATACAGGAAAGAGATTGAGTGCTCAGCAACACTGTGTAAAGACAACAATCTCTCCATCAAGATCAGCAACATGAAGGAGCTGGTCACTGACTTTAGGAAGTGGAATGGAGGGCACACCCCTGCCTGCGTCAATGGTGCTGAGGTGGAAATAATCCAGAGGGTCAAGTTCCTGGGAGTGATGATCACCAACAATTTGTCCTGGTTCACCCACATCGATGCAACAGTCAAGAAAGCACAACAACGTCTCTACTTCCTCAGGAGGCTGAGGAAATTCTACAAAGACTCTTAGCAATTTTTTAGATGCACCTTAGAAAACATCCTGTCTGGATGTATCACAGCATGGTTTGGCAACTGCTCTTCCCAAGACCGCAAGAAGATACAGAGAGTCATGAACACAGCTCAGTCCATCACGCAAACTAGTCTACCATCCATTGACTCCATCTATATTTCCTACTGCTTCAGGAAAGCAACCAACATAATCAAAGACCCCTCCCACCCAGTTATATTCTCTTCCACCCTCTTCCATCAGGCAGAATTTATAAAAGTTTGAATACATGTATGACAGATTCAAGAACAGCTTCTTCCCTACTGTTATCAGAGTTTTGAATGGGCTTCTGAAATGTTAATTCTGATCTCTCTCTGCTCCTTTTCTTTCACTGTAACACCATATTCTGCACTCTGTTCTGCTACCCTGATGCACTTTGTATGGTATGATCTGCCTGATTGGCACGCAAAACAATACTTTTCACTGTATCTCGGTATACTTGACAACAATAAATCAAGCTCAAACTCTTATGATGAGAATAATGTTGTCAGGTCTTTATTTATGAGTTGCCCTAAGGAACTGGCCTTGGACCTTCTACTTGCATAGGGGCAATCTTTGTAAAAATGATGCTGCCACCGGTGGAGTTAGTTTGGGAGTTCTAAGGGATTGTGCCAATGATAATCGTGGAACAGCAGTAAATGCTGTACAACCTGAAGGTGATAGCACTCTCATAACTCTGCTGCAATTATTCTTCTTAGTGACAGTGTAGAGGTGCTGTCAAAAACACCCTGGTAAAATGCTGCAGTATGACCACAGGGAAATGAGATTCAATATCAAACAGAAAGCTGGTATTTCTACCCAAAATGTTTGGAAGCTGAAATAAAATAACTGGCAAATTTCCAGAAATGCGATGAGCTCCCAGTGCCTCCATGTCCAGTCTAATGATCAAAGGATTGCTTGAATGTAGATTTCATCTCTAAAAAGGCTTTATAACAGCTTTCTGACAGGAAGGGAACAACATGTAAAAATCACAAAAAAGAAACAGGATGATTCTTTTTGCAAATTATGAAGTGTCTTGTACACGTTACCTCCTTTAAGTTGTACATTTAATGCAGTCATGTCCTAATTGAAAGCAGATGGAACTGTAAAATCAAAATCAAGGCTGCATTAATGTAACCACTGTGCAGTGAATGGGCCAATTTAGTTCCAGCTTAGACTGAAAATTTCCATCCAGATCTTGGCATTCTAATTCCTAATACAATGCTCTGTAGAAGCACAAGAACAAAGAGCTTTGGGATATGAGGCGGAAATAAACTTTTACAGTGACAATCATGTGCATAACTTGCATAATTTGCAGCTGGCGCTGAGCTGGGTTTTACATGCCCATGTCAAGTGTGTTTTCAGCCAGGAGAGAGGGTGGTATGCAAAACAGAGTGGGTGCCCAGACCATCACTTTTGCACCCGCTCCTGAGCTTATCCCCATCATACATTAATAGGTGGCTGGTCACCAAAAATGGCAACCTGCCTGCCTTATTTAAATAAACAATGAAGGAGACTGTTACCAAGCCAATTGGCCACAATGATACGCTGCACGTGACCATAACATGGTTGACGTGAGCAGTCAGCCTGGAGCGGGCAACTCATTTGTTTATTTAAAGCAACTTTTTTTAAAAAGAATGGGAAGGATAGAGGGTCATTTTATCTGAGGAAGGTGTATCTTTATTCATCAAGAGAACTCCCCAAAGACAGAAGCCCCTACCAATTCCTTCCTTGCCAGCCTGCTCTCCAAAATCCAACTCACACTTCACCCCCACCCCTCAAAAAGCTGACCAAACTCTTCCCCCATTCAATGTCTCCACCTCACACCAGGAATCTATTAGCCCTTATTTATTTGCCTTCTCGAAGTTCAATCCCGAGTTCTTGGCCCAAAGGGTGGAAATTCCACTCTGCGCTAATTTAGCCATCCTGCAGTGCATTGTGGCCAACACCCCATCTCCCCTATTCATCCACTGAACCCATAACTTCCCGGTGAACGCTACCAAATGTTTCTGTAGAAGTAAAGAGGTATTCTTTGGTAATCAAATATTTTCCCAAGCTCTCTAACCACTGTCAGCCATTTTCTGCTGCATTAGCCATGGACAGTTACTGCACCCAAATTCCCATCATGCATTCTTGTCATAGTAGCAACACACTAGGCACGCCATATCACGATTTACCCCACAATCTATATTTTCTTTAACATATCCTTTCATGGGACATGTGCAAGGACAGCATTTGTTGTCGTTCTCTTGAACTGAGTGAGTTGTTAGGACGTTTCAAATGGCAGTTAAGCATTAACCATGTTGCTGTGGGACTGCAGTAACATATGGGTCAGACTGGGAAAGAATGGCAGAATTCCTTCCCCAAAAGGATATTACCAAACCAGGTGGAATTTTTACAACAGGTGATTCTAGTTGTTATGGTCAGCAAGACTGCAAATTTATTAATTGAATTTAAATTCTACCAGATGCTGTGGTGTTATTTTATATCTTAAGCTCAGAGTGGCCTGAGCCTCTGGATTGTAAACCAGTGGCATTACCAAAATGCCACAATCCCCTCAGTAGGGGAGGGACTTATTAGAAAGGGTGAGGCTGCTGGATGGTGAAATACATTGAACACTGTTATTTTAATCTTCAATGGTTTCTTTCAGATTTAAATTTGTGAAAGAAGATCTCTTTTCTCTGCTGTCTGTAAGTGCTATACTTTAAATCAATTTGAGCAATCTCAAATTATATCTCAAAAGACAGAAACAAAAACACTGCCAGAAATTCAGCACTAAATTTGCGACCTTAGTCAAAGAAGAAATGGCACTGACATACAAATACAGGAGTACTGTTCAGAGATTGAGACTGACTCGTTCTTCAAGGGCAAAGTCTTGCTCTGTTCTTAGCTGAGATCCACACAGCCTTGGATACTGAAACTGGGCTCCTGAAGTTGCCAAGTATTTAAACCGACCAACAATAACAACATCCCCTTACAGATCAGAAAAATTCGCTCACTAAAAAACAGGTTCCAAATATTTTCTGCACAGCAGATCTGCCACACACTGAAGCAAAGTTCTTCTGTAGTGAAGTCCCTGAAAATGTGGGCTGCTCCTCTTCCTGGCCTCACCCCAGCCCATCTTTCAGACCTCTTCCAGCCCCACGGCCCTTTGAAATATCTGTGCTCATCTAATTCTGGCCTTAAAATCTCCGATTTTAGTTCTTTTGCCACTGATGGTCAGGCCTCAGCTGGTGAGGTTCTGAGCAATGGAATTTACCTTCTCATCTCTCCGCCTCTCTACCTCATTTCTGTACTTTGAGACGTTGCTTCTAACCCACCTCTTTGAGCAAGGTTTTGATTCTCTGACCCAATATTGCCTTGTACGTCTCAGTGGTAAATTTCGCTTTATAATGAAGCACCTTCAAATATTTTGTTATGTTGTAAAGGCTATATAGAAATACAAGTTATGGCTGTTGTTGCAGTCATTGTTGTGAGGAAGGAAACATAGTAGCCAATGCTTATCTTCCAAAAAGGGAAGTTCTTTGCTTGCATCAATGCAGGGAAACAACAGAGTTCACAAAGAACTTGATTTATTAGTGGTAGCTCGTATTGAAGGGAATCAGTATAGGAACATGAGCTCGTCAATAATCAATCCCAGAACAAGGACTAGCAGGGCTCCAACTGCACTAGGCTTAAGATTAGAGCTGTACTAACTTTAGTCTAACAGCTTCAGATAGTTTGAAATAAAAAAGGAAGATATTGAGAAAATAAAAAAAGCGAAAGAAGAGGAAGAGAAGAGCAATTCGTGAATGCCAAACCAATAAGAATTGCTACTCGTGATTGGCCCCAGTCTTATCATTTTGCACAACTAGGGTGTTGTTTTACATCTTGAACTCGAAATAAACTCAGCACATCCACACATTGAAACATAGGATCACCTGAAGCCAAAGAGATGGAAAGATAGCACCAGAATGCCAAGCCTCGTCAGACTTCGACCATTTCTAGCTTTTTGGCATTTCGAAAATGTCATGTTCTATCCTGCTTCAGGTGGAAATGGATCACCTATCATTTGCCTACAGTGATATCTGTTGCCACAGTTCTGTCCATGCATTAAATCTATTAGGATCTGTTTGTGTTGGGAACGACAGTGGGGCCAGCAGCATTCATTATGATCACCACCGAATCTTTATGGTGTACATACTCAATCTTCATTCTGAGCTTTCTGGTTTTACTTGGTTAATAATATTTTCTAAGGCTTCCTCTGATTGAGCTACAGTGCTATCAATTTACCACAGTTTGTTAGGTATTTGCCTCCAATTTATACATGTGGGAGTACATCAGACTCTCTGAATATTTGTTCTGTGTACAGCTTGAATAATTTTAGCTACCTTGAAACAAATCTGATTATCCATCTTCTGGCCTGATGCTCACGATTTGTTCCTAATATAGGTTTTTGATAAATTTCACGGTCATATCTTTATTGTTAATATCACATTTCAGGAGCACACATCTACATGCATTGGATAATGAACATGACTGAACACAATTTCATAGTCTATGAAACATATATAAAAGTTCTTATTTGTCTTTAGATATCTATTAAATTTTAGTCTTAAGTTAAATATTTCCTCTCTTGTTCCTACTTCAGGTATAACCCCAAACTTTCTTTCACTAATTTCTGCCTCAATTATGCTATTATTTCTTTTTATTATCATTTTCAGATCACTTTAATGAGACAGAAACAATGGTAGTCACAAGAAAAGAAACTAGAGCAAAGATTAGTGGACAGTGTCACACAAATGCCAGGCTATGACCATCACCAATAAGAGACAATCTAACTACAACCTATTGACATTCAATGGTGTTACCATCACTGAACCCCCCACTATCAACATCCTGGTGGCTACCATTGACCAGTAATTCACCTGGACTCACCACTTAAACACAGTAGCTACAACAGCAGGTCAGAGGCTAGGAATACTGTGGAAAGAAACACACCTCCTGACTGCCCAAATCTTGTCCACCATCTACAAGGTACAAGTCAGGAATGTGATGGAATAGTCCTCACTTGCCTGGATGGGTACGGCGCCAACAACACTCAAGAAGCTTGACACCATCCAGGACAAAACAGCCCACTTGACTGGACCTATATCCACAAGCATTCACTCCCTCCACCACCGATGCTCAGTGTGTACTATCTATAAGATGCACTGCAGAAATTCAGCAAAGATCCTCAGACAGCATCTTCCAAACCCATAACCACTTCCATCTGGAAGGACAAGGGAAGCAGATATATGGGAACACCACCACTTCCAAATTCTCCTCCAAGCCACTCACCATTCTGACTTGGAAATATATCACCGTTCTTTCACTGTCACTGGGTCAAAATCCTGGAATTCCCTCCCAAATGGCATTGTGGGTCAACCTACCGCAGAAGGACTGCAGCGGTTCAAGAAGGCAGCTCACCACCACCTTCTCAAGGGGCAACTAGGGATGGGCAAGAAATGCTGGCCCAGACAGGGAAGCCCATATCCCACAAATGAATATTTTTTTTTTTAAAAAATGAGGTGCTTTGTTTGTCTGGTTGAGACTTGAACCCAGGCCTCCTGGGACGCCACCACTGCACCACTATTAGAGGGCATCTAAGGAGACATAATTGGACCAAAAGCTCATCAGTTACCATTTTAAAATCATACTTCTGACCTTATCTTTTATGCAAGAATTTGACAATATTTGTGTAAGGGAGAAATGAGGTTGCTTATAGCATAGAGGTGCAGAAGGAAATAGGAGACAGAACTGAGCCATAACAATGTCAACAATGGTAAGAGCCATAATTATTATGTGACAGGTTTACACTATAATTGTAAACATTGAGATTTCTGTTTGAATTAGTTGTCATAGAAATGGGCACAAAACTGAACTATGGCATATTGCATTGATGAAACTAAATGTTGAGTTTCAATGAGTGAAATTTAAGATCCTGGGAAGTTGAAATAACCCAGTGCCATTACTCATAATCCAAATGGGAAATGACCAAAAATCAACCATTTTGTAGTCACTTTACAGATTAGTCTTTTCACAGCTCTGCATTGACTCTTCCTCAACAACTTAAATTCAAGATTAAAGCCTTGAAACTATTTGAGAAGTGATCAAAGGGTGACAAGAGTGGAGCAATAGTCTCAATAAGAGGGTGATTCTAATAGGCTACTGTGGGGAGGTTGAGAGTGGCAACTGAAGCTGACAGAAAGGATTTACATGAATTGCACTTCACGGGGCTGCAAACAGCTACTTGAACTTATTCTTGCTATTGAGAGAGTCCAGATTCTTGTTATCGAGGGAGTCCAACGAAGGTTCACCAGATTGATGCCCGGGATGGCAGGACTTACATATGAAGAAAGATTGTATTGACTGGGCATGTACTCACTGGAATTTAGAAGAATGATGGGGTATCTCATAGAAACACATAAAATCCTGATGGAATGGGACAGGCTAGATGTGAGAAGAATGTTCCCAAAGTTGGGGAAGTCTAGAACTAGGAGTTATGGTCTGAGAATAAGGGATAAGCCATTCAGGACTGAGATGAGAAGAATTTCTTCATCTAGAGAGCTGTGAACTTATGAGATTCTCTACCTCAGAAAACTGTTAGGGCCAATTCGTTAGATATATTCAAGAGAGAGCTGACATGGCCCTTGTGACTAAAGGGATCAAGGGATATGGAGAGAAAGCGAGGGTGGGATACTGAAATTGTGTGATCAGCCATGATCATATTGAATGGTGGTGCAGGCTCGAAGGGCCGAATGGCCTACTCCTGCACCTATTTTCTATGTTTCTATGAATTGTCTTTGGCTCACCTAATATAGTTTAAACATCAACTTTATAATTGACAGCAATAGTATTGATAAATACTGAGCTTCATTTGATCAAGACTGGGGACCAAGAGGGATTAGAGCAGATCGTATAAGTAAAGCAGACTTAGATCATCATGTCTATGGCAGGCCACGGCTACAACACATCAAAACGAATCCATTGCCAAGCACTCACACCCTGCAGCACCTTCAAATATGTATTCAATTTTTCCTTTAAAAGATGCAGGGTTGCCTGCCTCAACCAATCTGTGACAAAGCGTTTCATGATTTTTGCTGAGACACAATTTTTTTGCCCTTTGCACATTCCCATGATTGCATTAAAAAGTATTTTATAGTTAAGCACACCCTAATGGCATGCAATGGGAAGGGATTGCCAACTCTAGTCTGTATTTAATATTTTTATAATATACAGATTTTGCAGTGTTGATTAAAGGCAGGGAATTGTCTTATTGTATTTGCCAGTAATGTCAAAAGTGCATAATCGGTTCAGTCTAATCTTCCTGCCACTGCATCAGATTTTACAATCAGAGAATCATTCTTACTAGGAAAGGCCAAGGATAACTTAAGCTGCTCAGATTCAATTTGCTCTTGCAGGTTGTATAATCAGCAATGAAATACACATGTTGCAAGCAGAGATTAATCAAGTTAAGATACACAGAATCGAGGCTTAGGATCTGTAAGACAGTACATTGCAGTTTGGAGGATATGCTCCTATAGGAATAGAACCCCCAAAAGTATCACATCATTCGATAGGTTCAATCAGCAATGAATGAGGAAGAAAAATGTGGTCAAAATAGCATTTGAAAAGAGATATTTCATTAAGTATTGTCATTGCCTCTCTGTTACATTAGATATATTCTGACTTTGGCCAAGTGTCTGGTGATTCGTATTATTAAACGTAACAGGATAGAATACGTTAATATTAATTTAAGTGTTTGTAAGAGCATCTATTTTATGAAGTTAAGTGAAAATATTAACATTTATCACAAGTCAAAAGTGAAAACCGAAAGAACTGCGGACGCTGTAATTCAGGAACAAAAACAAAGTTACTGGAAAAGCTCAGCAGGCCTGGCAGCATCTGTGAAGGAAAAAACAGAGTTAACGTTTCAGGTCCAGTGAGTTCTGAGGAAGGGTCACTGGACCCGAAACGTTAACTCTGTTTTTTCCTTCACAGATGCTGCCAGATCTGCTGAGCTTTTCCAGCAACTTTGTTTTTGTTCAAATTAAAAGTAGTTGAAACTTACTGAGATGCTCAGTCAGCGTCTGAACAGCAGAAATCTTTTGATGGTTTGTGACACTTCCCGAGAACACTTCCAGCTGATTCAGAGGTCTGTCTTTTTCTATTCAATGCCATGCACTTGTACTTTCCTTGAATACTGAAGAACAAAAAGAACAAAAGACAAGTACAGCACAGGAACAGGCCTTTCGGCCCTCCAAGCCTGTGCTGATCATCATGCCCTAACTAAACTAAAAAACAAACCTTTTGCACTTATTCGGTCCGTATCCCTCTATTCCCTCCTTATTCATGTAACCATCCAGATGCCTCTTAAATGTCGCCAATATGCATGCTTCCACCATCTCTTCTGGCAGTGCATTCCAGGCTCCTACCACTCTCTGCGTTAAAAACTTCCTTCACACATCTCCCTTAAACTTTTCCCTTCTCATCTTGAAGCTGTGCCCCCTCATAATTGAAACTTCAAACCTGGGAAAAAGCCGCTGACTATCCACCCTATCTATGCCTCTCATAATTTTGTAGACCTCTACCAGTCTCCTCTCAGCCGCCGTCTTTCCATTGAAAACAATCCTCGTATTTTTAACCTTTCCATATAGCCAATGCCCTCGAGACCAGGCAACATGCTGGTGAACCTTCTCTGCGCTCTCTCCAAAACTTCTAAGTCCTTCTGGTAATGTGCCAACCAAAACTGCACACACTACTCCAAATGTAGCCTAACAAGGGTTTTATATAGCTGCAACATGGTTTGCCAATTCTTGTACTCCATGCACCGGTCAATGAAGGTAAGCATGCCATATGCCTTCGTAATTACTTTGACCATCTGTGTTGCCACTTTTAGGGAATTGTGGACCTGCGTGCCCAGATCCGTTGTATGTTAATGTTCCTAAGGGTTCTGCCATTAACAGTACAATTCACACCTAAATTTGATCCTCCAAAATGCATCACCTCGCATTTGTCTGGATTAAACTCCATCTGCCATTTCTGTGCCCAAATCGCCAATCTATCTGTATCCTCTTGTATCCTTTCACAATCGTCAGCACTATCAGCAACTCCACCAATCTTCATGTCATCTGCAAACTTACTAATCAGACCACCCACATTTTCTTCCAGATCATTTATATATACTACAAATAGCGGAGGACCTAAGACTGATCTCTGTGGAACACCATTAATTACCGGTCTCCATTCTGAAAAATCTACCGCTACCCTCCGTTTTCTATGACCAAGCCAATTTTGTATCCATCTAGCCAGCCCACCCCGAATCCCATGTGATTTTAGTTTTTGTACCAATCTTCCATGTGGGACTTTATCAAATGCCTTACCAAAGTCCATATAAACTACATTCACAGTGCTTCCCTCATCAATTATCTTTGTCACCTCTTCAAAAAATTCAATCAGGTTAGTGACACATGACCTTCCCCATACAAAACCATGTTGTCTGTCACTAATTAGTCTATCTGCTTCCAAATGTGGATATATCCTGTTTCTCAGTATCTTCTCCAAGAGCTTCCTCACCACAGATGTCAGGCTCACTGGCCTATAATTTCCTGGATAATCCCTGCTTCCTTTCTTAAACAAGGGAACAACATTGGCTAATCTCCAATCCCCTGGAACCTCACCTGTGGTCAAGGAGGATGTGAAGATATCTGTTAATGCCCTAACTATTTCTTTCCTTGCCTCTCGCAGTAACCTGGGATAGATCCCATCTGGTCTTGTCTACCTTAATGCAACTTAGGATACCCAAAACTTCTTCCTTCAAAATATTGACATTCTCTAGAGTATTTGCATCATCCCTGACCTCAACATTAGTCATGTCCTTCTCCTAGGTGAATACCAATACAAAGTGCTTATTAAGGATCTCCCCCACTTCTGTGGCTCCACACATAATTTCCCTCCTTTGTCTTTGACTGGGCCTACTCTTTCCCTTGCTACCCTCTTTCTTCTAATATATGCATAAAAAGCTTTGGGATTCTCTTTGACCCTATTTGCTAAAGACATTTCATGGCCCCTTTTAGCCTTCCTAATTCTGTGTTTAAGTTCCTTCCTACTTTCTCCATAGTCCTCAATGTCTTCATTACTTTGTAGCTGCCTAGACTTATCATATGCTTCCTTTTTCCTTTTGACTAAGGTTATAATTTCCCTTGTCATCCATGGTTCCTGAATCCTGCCATTCCTATCCTTCAGTTTTGAAAGGACATGTACGTTCTGCACTTTAATCAATTGGTCTTTAAAAGCCAGACATGGATTTGCCCTCAAATAACTGCTCCCAATCCACATTCCCCAGTTCCTGTCTACTTTGGGTGTAATTGGCCCTTGCCAATTAAGCACCCTCACCAAGGCCCACTCTTGTCCTTGTCTATGACTACTCGAAATCTTATGGAGTTATAGTCACCAAGCCCAAAATGCCCTCCTACTGAAACATACTGTCTCAAAAAGCCCTCCTGGATACATCTAATTAATTGCTCTCCAACCAAGCCCCTGGCTCTAAGGGAGTCCCAGTCAATGAGAGGAAAGTTGAAGTCACCCACCACATCTACCCTGCTTTTTTCACACTTTTCCAGAAACTGACTACATATCTGCTCCTCTGTCTCCCGTGGGGTTTTGTATAGACCTCCCAACATTGTGATTCCACCCTTCCTATTCCTGAGCTCCACCCATAATGCCTCACTGCAAGATCCCTCCGACGTGTCCTCCCTCAACACAGCTGTGATGTGATCCCTAATCAGCAATTCAACTCCCCCCAGCCCTTTTTTGTTTTCCTTTCTGTCCCGTCTAAAACAGCGTTATCCTGGATTGTTACGCTGCTAGTTCTGCCCCTCCTTTAACCTTGTCTCTGTAATGGCAATAACATCATAATTCCATACAGTACTCTATGCTCTTAGCTCATCTGCCTTACCTGTTATACTTCTTGTACTGAAGTAAATGCACTCCAGACCTCCAGTCCCTCTGAGCCCCGTGACTTCCCGCTGCCTGCTTTTACTCTGCACTATGCATATCTCAGTCTCACTTTTGTCCCCAGTCCCTGTGCTTGCTGGTCTGTTGTTTAGTTCCCACTCCCCTGCCACACTAGTTTAAATCCTCCCAAAAAGCATTAGCAAATCTCCCACCCAGGCTATTGATGCCCTTCCAGTTCAGATGCAAACTGTGCTTCATGTACAGGTCCCATCTTCCTCAGGAAACATCCCAAAGATCCATATATCTAAAGCCCTCCCTCCTACACCAGCTCTGTAGCCACATGTTTAACTATATTCTCTCTCTGTTCCAAGCCTCACAAGCCCATGGCATGGGTAGTAATCTTAGGATTGTCTTGCTTTTTAGCCACTTACCTAACTCTCCGAATTGTCTCTCGGGACCTCTTCCTTCTTCCTCCCTATCCATGTCATTTGTGCCAATGTGGACAATGACCTCAGTCTGTTTTCCCTTCTGTTTCAGGATGTCCTGTACCTGCTCAGAGACATCCAGGACCCTGGCACCAGGGAGGCAACGCACCATCCTAGATAGACAACAGAGGCTGGAAGAACACAGCAAGCCAGGCAGCATCTGGAGAAAAGGAGTAGTCAACGTTTTGGGTGTTACCTTTCTTCAGGACTACAAGACCAACCTAGAGTCTTGTTCACGGCCACAGAAACACCTGCCTGTTCCCCTGAATACCGAGTCACCTACTACTATCGCTCTTCTGGACTTATTTTGGATTTCCAGTTTATCTCTTTCTATTTTATGATTCACTTTACAGTTGGGGTTTGAAACACAAGCTTTGCATAAAAATTATTTTGCAATCACAGCAGATCAATTAACCAATGTGTCCTGTAAAGTCTCTGATAATTGATTGTTCGAGGGGATTGACTACCTTTTAAGCCAAAGCAGTATAGCTCTTTCCAGAGGCAATCCAGAGGGTCGCTGGGATGCAATGCCTGTGAACTGCTCCCTGTTACAAGGAGGGATTGGAGAAGGGGCCACAGAAATCTCATTGCAGGTTTGGGAAACTTCTGGACTTGGCATGGGTTAAGCCACCAAATGTGTAGATGGTCTGTCACTAATCCAGAGCAGTCTCCATAGAATTTCAGTTCAAGTCTTTGAAATGCTCAGGCTTTTAATATTATTCGTAATTCTTCATAAATTGTTCCTCGCACATTATAATACCGTCCACTGAAGAGAAGCATTGTGCAGATCAACTGCAGTTCCCATAAACAGCACCTCCCATAACACAGAAAAAATGCAACACACTGAGAATCACAGGAGCACAAACACTGAAATGCCATGAGTCACAGGAAAAAGATATAGGTAAAGGCCATTCAGGCCCTTGAAATTAAACCACTATCGCACATGGGCGGCACGGTGACTCAGTGGTTAGCATTGCTGCCTCACAGCACCGGGGACCCAAATTCGATTCCACCCTCAGGCGACTGTGTGGAGTTTGCACATTCTCCCTGTGTCTGCGTGGGTTTCCTTCAGTTGCTCAAGCTTCCTCCCAAAATCCGAAGATGCGCAGGTTAGGGTGGATTGGCCATGGGAAATGTAGGGTTACAGGGTAGGGGGATGCTCTTCAGAGGGTTGGTGTGGATTCGATGGGCCACATGGCCTGCTTCCACACTGTACGGCTCCATTCAATTGGATCGTGGCTAAACAGGACCTCAATGACATTTAACTTTCTTTGCTCCATCTGCTTTGACACGATTATACAGCAATATTCTTAGTGACTTTGTGCTCAAATGACAAAGATTCCTGTTCACATTGGGTATAGCCAGGAGAAAGAATTGAAATGACCTGTAGCACTTTAGCAGAAGGATTATTTTCCCGTATTGAGTCCTTCGGGATCAAAGATAACTTTGTTGCACCCCAACGTAATGCATTGCAAATAGCTGGTCAGCCCAATACATCATCTGCAAACTCTGTTAGAGGTAGGGGAGGTGGTGTTTGAAGGATTAGGTGGTTTGGAGATTTATGCACTCCCTCCAAAGCCTTGTCTTTACCTCTGCACATTCCTACAAAAGTCTTACAAAGCATTTGGTCCCGTATTTCTATGATTCTTTGAGCACCACTACAAATTAACTGGTGATTTCGGTTATGTTTTGTTTGTGGAAATTTATTGTGCCAAGGTGAGCTGCTGTCTACCCAGGGTGAACTTGGCAAAAGTGTGAAACGGATGACAGCATGTCAGCAGATCACACCTCAGTTTCTTTTCCATCGAAATCAGCCTAAGCAGAAATAGGCCAACTCGGGATGGAATGGCACCCTTCCTCCTCTGAAGGATATTGGTGAATCCATTGGGTTGGGTTATCAATCCAACTGATCTCATGATTACTTTCCTGGTGTCACTGCGTGAATAATCAAGTTCATTTTCACAGTTTGCTGTGAAGAGAATTTAAATTGATGACCTCTCGAGCTGTTGTTGCAATGTTTAGATGGGCTCAACGGCAACAATTTTCTATGAATCCCCTCCAAGTACAGTGGCTGTTAGGTAGACAAGTATTGCAATTACTTTGCATAACATACAATCTCAAAAACATCAATGAGAGAAGTATTCAGATTAATTTGTAATATTGTGGTAGGGATTAAGAAAAGAGTGTTAGTTAACACATCAATAATTCACTGCTTTTCTTTGATTAGAGACATGAGATCTCGTTGAAATATATAAAATTCTGACAGGCTGGATAGACTAAATGCTGGGATGATATTCCCTCTGGTCATCGGGTGTCTAATACAGGGGCTTACAGTCTCAGGATATGAGTAGGCCCTTTCAGACTGAGACGAGAAAAGATTTCTTCATTCAAAGGGTGGTGAATTTGTGGAATTGTCTGTCTCAGAAGGCTGTGGGGGACCAGTCACTGAATATATTTAAGAAATAAGTAGATTTCTAAAGGCTAAAGCTGTTAAAAGGTTTGGGGCAACAGTATGAGTTTGGTGTTGAGATAGATCAGTCATAATCACATTGAATGTCAGAACACAGGCTGAAAGGCTTACTTCTGCTCCTTTTTTCTGTGTTTCTATGAGACCCCTAAATATCCACTTTTATGGATAGATGTGATCTCTGTTTGTCACATCAAGCACTGTAGAATTCTGTACTGATTTGGATTTCATCTGGAATTATGGTTACCATTCCCTGTCCTGGTACTTGACCAGTCAGCTTACCTGACTCCAGGGAGGACAGTGACAACCAATTGAGCCAAGTAAATCCAGAGCAACCAATCCCTAGAGATCCAGAAAAGACATGTTCAATCAGATGTGACAGTTCAGAGCTGGGGTAGATTGTGTAACTTTCACAACTGAAGCAAGCAATTGTAAATTCAAACACCAAGACTCATAGCAACTGAATGTAATGCAGTTGAAATGATTGGGAATGTGTAACCTGTTATGTAATAATAATATATCAATCCATTCTAATGTCACAGAGTGATCTCTTTAATCCACATGGCTTAATGACTTGACATGTAATTTATTGACATCTTAACTTGACAATATGTTAATTTCTGTCCTACTTCCTCAATTTATGTATATTCAAGGATTTCATTTCATGACATGAAATTATAAAACTGCACTGCATTAGTTGAATTAATGTTGCTGAATAATATCTGAGAAATGAGCAAATTTGATATTATCATTTTAGATCACATTATTTATTCAGCCATCAATCGTTGAAATGTTCTGCATGAAAATAATGCTGAAACAAATTAGTCCAACACCATCATGCACAATTTTGCGGAATTTCTGTTATTTAAGCTTTCATGGATGGCTGCTTATGGCATACCGATAACATTATAGCAGGACTATATAGGGTAGATGGATTATGTAGGGTAGATGGATTATATAGGGTAGATGGACTATACAGGGTAGATGGACTATACAGGGTAGATACAGGAAGGATGTTCCCGATGGTGGGAAGTCCAGAACCAGGGGTCATAATTTAAGGAAAAGGGGTAAACCTTTCAGAACTGAGATGAGGAGGCATTTCTTCACTCAGAGTGGTGACCCTGTGGAGTTCACTATCACAGAAAGAGTTTGAAGCAAAAACATTGTATTTTCAAGAGCAAGGCTGATGTAGCTCATGTGGCTAAAGGGATTAAGGGATATGGTGGGAGGTCAGGATTAGGTATTTAGCTCAATAATCAGTTATGATCAAACTGGATCATGATCATAGGGGCTTGAGGGTCGAATAGCCTACGCCTGCTCCTATCTTCTCTGTTTCTACGTACAAAAGACATAACAGTGGTCAGGACAATAGAAGGGTGAAGACATAGGCCAGCCTCAATTCTCCTACTCAGCATGAGATTCTGCTTTTACTGTTCATTCAAGCCTCTAGCCATTATAGCTGGAATTTTATCTGAGGGTTGGGAGTGTGTTGTGAAGTCCCAGTGCTGGGACCATCCAGGATTTCCAAGCCTGCCTGACAGGCATTGGGATCATACTGTCAATTCTCCCAGAGGCAGTCTCACAATTGGCCATCTTGAGTCCACCATCAAGTGAAGAATGGTGGAGGGGCTCTCTCCGTATTGCTAGGCCCAACCAGTGGGGCCTCACATGTGGAACTCCAGCAGCATTGATAGGAGAATTGGTCACTGCTCAGGCAGGCTGGAGAACCCACAGGCATCTCAAGATGAAGGCACCCTACGGAGGCTAAGTTAAATTTTTAAAACTTAGGTGGGGAGGGTGGTAGCCTTTCCAACCCAGGAGAAAACCCAGCTGTTGGGAAGGCAGGAGTAGCATTTCCTACTGGTTCTCCTCTTCTTAGTTCATGAAGATTTCAGTTCAGATGTCCTCCTGACCCTAGATTATCTCCGAAAAGCAATCCCCATGACATCTAGCAGTCTCCTAAAGTGGGGTGAGGCCTCTTAGTGTGTGCAAGAGGCGGGTGGTCCTGAAAAATGGCCCTAAATTGGCCAGCTAATTGTTCTGATTGGCCGGCTGCCTCGATTCGACACGCAGATATATCAAACATGAGGCTTGTCGATGGGTAATCTCCCCAGGAGTACAATCCATCAGGAAGACATTCCAACATTATTCCCCAGCATCTAGCCCATCTGCCTCTCAGCCTGTTACCCAGCATTTATGTCCAAGAGGCATGGTTAGATCCTATGCTAGGTTCAAGATATTATCAAATCAAATTTTGGAGTGCATTAACATGATTGCAAAATGCTTCTGCTGTAGATGCTTATTTTGGTGCAGTTACTGCTAATTTTCTTTAATTGTTGTTCAACTGTTGTCTGAAGGCATCAATTTAAACCTCTTTATTAGGGGACAAACCTCATTTGTTATGTAGATCTGCATTTTCCATATTTTTGTTTGGAATTATAATTAGCTTTTTGTATCTCCTAAGCCATCGCTGCAATACTTTGTAAATTCTGCAGTGAGTTTGCTTGTTGCTGTTGGATACAGGTTTGCTGTCTTCTTAATGTTTTAAAATCTACAGAGTAAAGGGGGTGAAGCTGCTTGCTGTGGAAGCAACAGTATGTGAAAACTGTCTACATGATGTGACATGGCTTTATATACTAAACAGTTACATCTATTGCAAATGGAATGTATTTTGCTGCACACAGATTGAAGAGATAAATTGAAAATTCACAAATGCTGAAAATGTGAAGTGAAGAAAGATTGGAAATGCAGAGAGAGAAACTGGTGCTGAGACTCTCACCCAATAAATGCAACCCTTACCAGAACACAAACTTATATTTATAGAGCAATTTTATCATAACAAAATACCCAAGGCATTTCACAGGAACATTATAAAACAAAGCATGACACGAAGCCACACAAGGAGATATTAATGGCACACATTTTCCCCTCAGGCTCATGGAATGGAAGTCATACCCTTTTTGGAGCTACAGAAGCATACATCTGACTCATAGAACCTCTACAGTGCAGAAGCAGGCCATTCAGCCCATCGGGTCCACACCAACTCTCTGAAGAGCATCCCATCCAGCACCACCCCCTACCCTACTCCCTGTGACCCCCACATTTCCCATGGCTAACCTACACAGCCCTGGACACCGTTAGCAATTTAGCATGGCCAATCCACCTAACCTGCGCATCTATGGACTGTGAGAGGAAACCGGAGCACCCAGAGGAAACCCACGCAGACACGGGGAGAATATGCAAACTCCACACAGACAGTCGTCTGAGGGTGGAATCAAACCCAGGTCCCTGGCACACTGAGGCAGCAGTGCTAACCGCTGAGAAACTGTGCCGCGCATGTCATGTTTCATGTCTGACTCTGCTTGGGTTTCCTATTCTTGTGTGCAATTTATGAAGTGAAATGTGATTCTGAAGGAGTGTGGGTGCCGAGGTGTGCAAATTAAAGGTCTGCCTTAGTTGCCTGGTACAACAGCCCAGCTCTGAACATCTTCCTCATTCCTCTGAAACCTCAACCCTTACAAACTCCATCCACTTTATTCTCCCCCCTCCATATATTTCACGACCCATGTCCCCACACTCTCCTCATGCCCCACATATCATTCTGCCATCCTATGCTTTCACATCTATCCATACCCTTTAAGTACCTTCCTATAGTCTCTTGCCCAGAATCCACCATGTACCATCCTTGGTGCCATGAATTAGCAATATGTGCAGGTGAGAAATGTAAAACCTGTCACAATCCAATAAACCTCTGTCATTGACGCTACAAAAATAAAGTCTGGTGCCATAGAAAAAAACATATTTAATTCCTTAAGTGGCCACTGAGATATGTAAAACAAGCAGCCATGAATTCAGCAACTGCGCAAAAGGCAGATTGTGTTAGAATCATACAATCCCTATAGTGCAGATAGAGGTCATTCAGCCCATCATGTCTGTAGCGATCCTCTGAAGACCATTCCATCCAGACTCACATGCCCACCAGTAGAATCCCTCACAGACACAGTGAGAACATGCAGACTCTACACTGTCGCCCAAGGAAGTATTGTTACAAACTTTGTGAATCACTCTACTGAGCAACTCCACTCAGTCCAGCATTCGTAATGGCTTCAACAATAAAAACATTAGTTTTCTGTTCCTGACTCCAAAACTGGAAGATTGATAGTGTTTCATTTTTATTTCAAAGCACTGTTCCTGTCAATCACTGGACTGGAGCAGATGATCTTTTTTAAACTTTCACCAGCAATGTGATTTTTTCTAAGTAAAACATATTTAACATTTAAATCTCAATCCAGAACATGACTGAAGAATTTTCCACCACTTCCTTTTTTTTGGAACAATTTTGAATGCATTATTGCACTTTGTCCACTGGGAAAAATACTGTAATGCATGTCAACATTTACACAATACCCACCAATCTAATCGTCAATGTATCTTTACAGAATAGACCCCCATAAATAATCATGTAATAGAAAACACATTTACATGAGAATGAAGCAGCTAACAGTAGCTTGTGAAACTATCAAAACACTTAACACTTCTCTGTTGGAATGCCGCAGGTGCCTCAACAGACTTTAACCAGTGGCCACAAAGGAGAATTTTTGGGGGACATGGGGAACACAGAACCAGCACACACATTCTCTATTGTCCTCACACTGGTGCCATGTCCTCAGAAGAAGAGAGTGTTCACCTTGCATCCAAGGCCTTCCTTGCATATTTTATATATTTGATCTCCCTCAGTGCAATGCAGAGGTGACATTAATTGCTAAGTGTGCAGGAATTTTAATTATAGTTTAATGAAATGCTTTGTTTAAAATTGTTACTTTACTCAACTTCTCGCAGCTCCCGTGTTGCCCATTTACTTATCTGAGTCAGCACCCAGGCATAACCAATTGAGCACAGCATGTAGATCAGACTCTCGTAATCAAACACATAAAAATTCACATTAACGCTCCCAAGACATGAAAATGTCTCATGAAAATAGCTTGTGGAAAGGAGTACAGAGGAAAATAGTGCAGTAAATAGACTAAGTTCAATATTTCACATCCCAATTCTTGCCTCCATTTGGAGACAAAAGTCCAGCCTGGTACACTGTAATGGACATTCAAAAGTTTGGTCAAAGTGTATCAATGTTGGAAGAACTTAAATCAGTGATGCACAAGAGCCCAGAATTATAAATGCACAGATACCCTCATGTAGTTATCAGGCTGGAGGAGATTACAGATGTAGAGGGCAGTGAGGTCAAGAGGGATTTGAAAAGATAAGTGAGAAGTTTATAACTAAGACATTGCTTGACCTGAGCTGATCTGAAGTATTAACTGATCTTTATCTTTCAGATATTGACTATGTATTTCCATCATTTTTAGGCTTTGACCTTGTACAGAAACTGTGAGGTGAGAAAAAGATCAAGGTCCATCAATTTCATCTTCTACCATGTTTGTTATCACATGATATAATGAAAATGGAGTTGTTGCTTAATCATAGTTATCAATGTCTATCAATTAATCTACAACATCATAAGACAGGTCAGGTAAACGGCAGTAGTAGAAAGCAATGGGAACCACATGTCTGAAGCTTCCTGGTTTGCTTACTACACACCACATCTTTAATTAATTAAAAAATCTACCTGAAAATATTAGCTTCCCAACTTTTATAGTAATGAGAGATTTAGTCTTACAAAGCAAAAGGCATTATCAAACATAATTATATCCATAGGATGGTAAAAGGAGGTATTGCACACGTTTAGGTGTTAAAGTTAGAGTAATGGTATACTTCTCGGTGAGTCTACTCCTCAAGTTCTCTTACAGTATCCATTTTATCATTAGAAATTTAACCATAAATATTTATCACTTTCACTGCACTGTAATGGTACAACATGCATCTTGCCTCTTATTCTTATTTTTGCATTTCCCAAATCCTGAGGTTTAATGGAAAATGGTCTGAGGATTCCTGGCCTCAACTTCAGTGTATCATCTAAAAGGATTGATCTGTCTGCTCAGGTATTCAATTTAAAACAAGGTTATCTGCCATCAAATGTAGTCTCTGTGTAGCAGAATTCATCCTGTGGCTCTGTACCATCAAAGGTGTCAAGGTCTTGCTGTGGACTTGGCACATCCTCTGGGGAGAGTTCAACCATCCTCTCTACGTCTCTAACCATCAAGGCTCCCACAGACTGCTATGATCTGTTTAATTTTCCAACCTGCCACTGAAGCCTTACTCCAGTTTTTCTCTTTGCATTCACAATTCTTTACAAAATTGGATGAATTGGGTTCCCACCAGTAGACCATGCCTTATCCCTTTGCATGTTTGGCATTGGCATATTTTCTAACTGCTTGTTTCTTCCATTTTTCTAATTTTGCTCTGAGGTTTTGTTTCTGTTGTATTTTAATTACTTTGGCTGATTAACTTTTTTCCACCATTGTTAATTGCATTCTCCCATTCTTTCGACAGTGTGGGATTCCCCATTCTTTGGTTTGGTTCACATCTTGAGGCCCATCATTAGCTGGTCATGTCCACCACTGACCTTTATTTTTGTTATTGCATACCGCTGGGTTCAGGTCATTGTCTACCCTCATGGTTTATTATCAGTAGCTTCAATTCAGACTCTCATCACCCACCTCTAATTCCATGGGTCTGGTCACAATTGCCACTGTGTAGTAATGTGAGATCTACACTGTTGCGATTGAACAGCAACAAGCTTTATTAAAAAAATAATTATTTACAGAGAATGGTAAGAGAGAACATCTAAGGTGGAGTTCGCCCAAGCTCCATTTCCAAGTAATCTATCACCACTATGACCTGAATCTTTTTGCACATGCTTAGCAGCTCCACCCACAGTAAACCTACAATTCCTTTCACTCTGCACCTTTCACGTGTTTACCTTTGAAGGGAGACATGAAACATACCAGAACCCAAATGGAGTGGAAATTACCATCTCAGGTCATTCTGCAGTCTGTAGGACATCCCTAAAATATGGAAGGCAGGCATTCACCTCTACCAAAGAAAAATGGTGGGGACCTTTCCTCAGTTTTCCCTAAGTGCAATAAATTGAGAATTTTATGTGCCCAGCTACCGAAACACACTATCTCAAATCAGAGTTAATAATGTTATTTGCAGGTTCTGGGCCAATTTTCTAAACTCTGTTGTGAGAACAATCCAGGGCAAAATCATATAGAATTAAACTAAAATTGCTTTTCTCCTCTCTCCAGGTTTTGGTGAATAGGGAAGAAAAAGGCAATTGGAGATTGGAAATCTCTAGGAATACCTCCAACCAGTATTGATGATTCTAGGCCATGGGCATGACATTCAGGAAGCCTCCAACACAACTCAACTTTCTTTTCAATCATCAGCTCTTCAAGGGAGAAGTGAGTATTTTACTGTGGAGAAGTGGTTCGACATTACTTCCAACAGCTGGACTTTTTTAGAGCCTCATCTTAAAAGTGGATTACTCTGACAGAAATTTTATTGCTCACACTATCTACTGTCATATCTGCGAAGCAGGAATACAGCTAGAAATACAGTCAAAACAAAAACAAACAAAGTTCTGTTGGAAATTGTCCCAATTTCTTCACTTGGTTGCACTTATTTTTTCTGATTGTCTATTTATATCGTCCCATATGCTTCATTGTATTTGAGACATTTAATATTGTTCAGAGAACACAGACTCACTACTTTCAAATGGTATTTGTCTTTTGTGACCATCAACAAGTACAGTAATTTGCATATTGCAGACTCATTAAAAGGTGTTCAATCATATAGACATTGATAAAACGTGACAATGTCTTCAGCATGTTTCATGTCCACTCTTGAGTGATTATTATACTTGTACTTCAGGTCCATATTGCCATTATCACAAGCACAAGAGTTTATAAGATGGTGTCCTGGGGCCTGAGGGTCAGGGTTGGGTTCTACCAGGGTTAAAGGGACCTGGAAGGTCTCCTATACATACCCACATGCCCTAAAAAATCCCAGAAGTGAAGGATCAACTTGTGGGGTGGGTGGAGTCCAGGGTACTGCATTCTATAATCATGACTTTGGACACCAACTCTGACACTCCTCAACAGGAGTAATTTTGGAAAAGGATCTTCAGTGATTTTTTAATTTGACAAAAGCCAACTTGTTGAGGTGGCAGGGAACAGAGATTTGGGCAGTGAGAATTTCTGCCCACTCCTCTGCCATTGCCAAGCTTCATGGGACCCCACAGATTTTGTCAGAACCAGGGGTAGACGACCCAAGCAGTCACATCTTAGTGCTCACACCAAGACATATCCACTGATCCCTGTTTTCTGCAAAACCTCCAGCCTCAATTCACTTAAAGGAAATAACTGTATTTTATAAATTGAAAAGGAAAATCAATGGCAAAAGCCACAGTCAATTCCAACCAGCCTTACCTTTTGGTCAACAAGCACGGTAACTTCCATTGCACTGCATTACAACGTACATTACAACATTTCCTAGTTGACATATAATCATTGACCATAAGTAACTAAGAAGATTTATTATTCCTTAAAATACTTCACTGCAGCGACCCAGGAGACCTCGCATCTAAAGAAGAATTCTAATTGCAATTAATAGAAATGAGCTAAAATAAAGACTGGCAGAGCCATCAGTTAGAAAGCACTTGAACCTGATAAACTATACATGTGCAGACAAAAGGCAAACTTGATCAAATAGATCAGCCCAATGTTCTAAAATAAATATGGGTTGAAGGCACGGACTTTTGGAATTACTCAACAACTGTGCAGCTTACTTCTTACTAAAATCTCAAAACATTTTTTTTCTTCCTACATCACTTCTCTTCACCTTTCTGCTAACCTTGTTCAGTGTCATCTACGACCTTAAATGACGATCTCCAGTGCGCTATATTATGCTTTAAACCCAATTCTGTGATCTACACAATGAGATACAGGGTCTTGAGTATTTTTGGGCTGTGAGTGTCTGCACCCTGTCTCTGTGGCTGCATTCTCCTTATCACTCAGAAAGATTCTTCAATTCCTTATGTACTGTAACACTCATTTATTTCCATCTGTATATAGTATGGCTCTCTAGTGTAGTGTCTATGACCTCTCTCTTCACATGCTCGTTGCGGACTGGTATCATCTCTTACTGATATCACATCTGGTTCACTAATGTCCTTTAGGGAAGGAAACTGCCATCCTTACCTGGTCTGGCCTACATGTGACTCTAGACCCACAGCAATGTAGTTGACTCTTAACTGCCCCCTAGGCAATTAGGGATGAGCAATAAATGCTGGCCTAGCCAGCGACGCCCTATTCCATGAATGAATAAAAAAAATTACGATTTGTATCAGCCAGCAAAACCTAAAGAACTGAATCTTCCTAAAAGAAGCAAGCTCAGTCAGTGGCTACTTTAGGAATTTAGAACTTAGAACCAGGAGTGGCCTATTTGACCCTGTGAGCTTGTTTGACCATTTCATGAGATGATGGCTGATCTGGACACAGCTCCACTTTCCTGCCTGCACCCAATAACCTTTGACTCCCTTGTCTTTCAAAAATCTATCCAACAAGGCCTTAAGTAAATTTAAATATCCAGCCTCCGTGACCTTCTAGGAAGAGAATCTTGAATTTTAATAATCCACTGAGAGAAAAAAAATCTTCATCACAGTCTTAAAAGGAATCTCTCTTATTATTAATCTCTGTTCCCCAAGTTGTAGTCTCCCATACAAGAAGGTTCATTCTCCAGGTATCCATGCTGCCAAGATCCTCAAGAGCTAATATGTTTCAATACGTTCACTTCATTCTTCCAAACTCCAGTAAGTAAAGGCCTAACTTATGCAAGAATAGGAAGTGTTTAATTTTTCTTTAAACCACATGCACAGTTTGGTTTGACCCCTAATCAGAGCCAGGATGTTGGCATCTGCAGCTGGAATACAAAACTATGTTTAGCTTTCCAAGATGTTGAGAACAAAAGCCCTAGCAAAGAAACATCAGGCCTATGCCTCACCGACTATGTAGAGAGCAACTCAATGGGAGAATCAGTGAGAAATGTTTCTGCAACACAATTTAACCTTGCAGAAGCTACATCTATTAAGAGATAGGTTTCCACATCTACCCTAACAAACTCCCTAACAATCTTATATGTTTCAATAAGGTTCCCGCTCATTCTTCAAAATTCCAATGACTATAAGCCCAAACTGCTCAACCTCTGTCCTTGAGAAAATTCCTCTATAACCAGAATCAGCCCAATAAACTTTCATTGGATTGCCTCCAATGTTAGCATATGCCTCCTTAGATAAGGGGACCAAAACTGTTTACCATATTCCAAGTATGGTCTAACATGCATAGTTTTATCAAGACCTCCTTATCTTATACTCCATTCTCTTTGAAATGAAGGCCAACAGTCCATTTGTCTTCCCTATTACATACTGAACTCGGATGTTAATTTTTTTGTGATTCATGCTCAAGGACCCCCAAATCCTTCTGTGCTGCACCTTTCAGTAGTCTTTCCTCATTTCATTAATATTCAGTTTTTCTATTCTTTCTGCCGAAGAGCACAACTTCCTGTTTTCCTACATTATACTCCGCTGGCCAAGTCTTGGCCCATTCATTTAACCTGTCTAAGATTTTACAAAAAGTAGCAATGCAATTCAAGACTCAACACCCACTGAAGCAGCAAAAGGAAAAATTGTGCATAGAATGTAAAATAGTACAGCACAGGAACAGGCCCTTTGTCCCATGATGTTGTGCTGAACATGACACTAAATTGAACTAATCCCTTCAGCCTACCCATGGTCCATATCCCTCCATTCCTTGCTTATTCATGTGCTTATCCAAAAGCCCCTATCGTATCTGTCCCCATCACTACCCCTGACAATGCATTACAGACTCCTACAACTCTCAGTGTAAAAAACTTGCCCATTACATCCCCTTTGAACTTTCCCCCTTTTACCTTAAATGCATACCCTCTAGTATTAGACATTTCAACACTAGGAAAACGATTCTACCGTCAACTCTATCTATGCCTTTATAAACTTTTACCAGGTCTCCCCTCAGCCTCCGCCCCTCCGGAGAAAACAACCCTAGTGTGTCCAGCTTCTCCTTACAGCTCATATAACTGCCTTCCCAACCCACTCCTTAACACTCCACAGGGATAATAATTTTAGGCCAACGTTACATTGGTGACCCCTTAAAACTGGAATGCAGAAAGAAAGAAAAACTTCATAAATTAAATTTTCCATTCCCAACGATGGAACTTTCCTTTAAGAAGAAAACACTCGAGCAAACAGCCTCCTCCAATAAAAAAGTACTGCAATCATTAATCTGCTGTAGTTTTGTTCCTTCATGGCACAAACATTTTAATTACACTGCCAATTTAGTAGCAGGCACTACCCCTCAGAGAGCAATGAATAACCTATGCATCTGACTTTTTAAAGCTGCAGATAAAATACCGCAAGACATGCAGCTAAGATCTAAACGGGCCACTCAAAAAAACGGAAACAGTCTACAATCATATTAGAACTCAATGTGTCATTTAAATGTGATCTTTATGGAGAGAGCTACAGTTGCAGATTTTAATGTGAACAATTATTAATACTGTAAGTATCTCTCCTTTTCACGCAGTTTTTTGGCGATGAACATCTTGCATTTAACTACCTGTATAAAGTCTCAAGAGAAGAAAATTTTAGGCACTTCTGGTTAGCCTCCCTCTGTAAACTTGAGATTACCCAAAACTGTGCTGTCCAACTCCTACTCAGCACGAAGCCCCATTCTGCCCTGTGCTCACTGATCCTCTGGCTCTCAGTTAAGCAAAGCCTCACTTCTACCATTTTTGTCCTTATTTTTAAACGTCTCTGTGTCCTCACTCTGCCCTATCTCTATAGTCCCCTCTCACAACTGTCTTGCTCTTCTAACTCTGGCCTTTTCGAGTATCCCCTGAATTTAAGTAACTGGTCATTGATGTCTATGCCTTCAGTTATCTATGTCCTAAACTCTGGAATTCTTGACCTAAACTTCCAATGTCTCCTTATCTTATTTAAAACAGTCCTTGCAGTTTATCTCTTTGAAACAAATCTTTGGCCACTTGGCTAAATATCTCCCTCTGTAACTGGTTGTCAAATTTAGTTTGATAATGTCCCTGTGATGTATTTTGTCATTCTTGATAATGTTAAAGGCACTATATAAATACATGCTTTTGTTGCTGTTTAAAATTCACTGAACACTTGATGTTAACCATAGGATTCACAAGAGTCACCTTGATATACTTCTCTGGTGCTGCAAACTACCATCTGTAGACTCTCCTGCTAGATGTTCTTGCAAGCTGTTTTGGTTTATAAATTCCCTTAGCATTGCTTTAGGGCAAGGTACACCTGTGGCAAATCAATATTCAATAACAAGCCCAATTAACTATGGGAGAAAGTACAAATGAACAAAGAAATTGAATATTGCATATTACACAGCCTCAAGATGTCCTAGAACTCTTAAGAACTAATAAAGTATCTTTGAAGCAAGCTTGATCTTGTTATGTTGGAAACATGAGAACCAATTCACTCATAGTAAGCTCTTAGACTCATAGAGTCATAGAGTCATGTAGCACAGAAACAGACCTTTTGGTCCAATTAGTCCATGCCAACCATAATCCCAAACTAAACTATAGGCCCACCTGCCTGCTCTTGTCCCATATCCCTTCAAACATTTCTTTTTCATGTACTTATCTAAATGTCTTTTAAATGTTATAACTATATCCACATCCACCACTTCCTCTGGAAGTTCATTCCACACATGAACTACTCTTGGTATAAAAAAATTGCCTCTTGTGTCTTTTTTAAACATTTCTCCTCTCACCTCAAAAATATACCCCCTAGTCTTGAAATACCCCATCATAGGGAAAAGACATCTGGTGTTTACCTTATCTATACCCTTTCATTATTTTCAAACCTCTATAAGGTCACCCCTCAACCTCCTATACTCCAGTGAGAAAAGTCTTAGCCTCTCCCCATAACTCAAACTCTCCATTCCTGGCAACATTCGGGTAAGTCTTGTCTGAAACATCTCCAGCTTAATCGTATCCTTCCTATAACAGGGCGACCAGAACTGAATGCAGTACTCCAGAACAGGCCTCACTAATGTCCTGTACAACCTCAACGTAACATCTCAACTCCTATTCTCAAGGTCTGAGCAATGAAGGCAAGCGTGCTAAACACCTTCGTAACCACCCTATCTACATGAAAGAATTATGTACCTGAATCCTTAGGTGTCTCCATTCTACAACAGTACCCAAGGCCCTACTTTTAATTGTGTAAGTCCTGCCCTTGTTTGTTTTACCAAAATGCAATGCCTCATCATTTATCCAAATTAAACTCTATCTGCCACTCTTCAGCCCATTGACCGAAATGATCCTATAAACAGCCATGTGATAATAACCAGATAATCTGTTTTTTTTATGATGTTGAGTAAGAGATAAATGTCACTCTGTAACAATAACTCTAGCGCTTCTTCAAAATAACACCATGCAATCTTTTTCATCCACCTTTAGAACATAGAACAAACAGCATAGGAACAGGGCCTTCGGCCCACGATGCTGTGCCGGACATGATGCCAAATTAAACTAATCTTTTCTCTTGGTCCATATCCCTCCATTCCTTACATATTCATGCGCTTACCTAAAAGTCTCTAAAACTCCTCTATTGAATCTGCCTCCAACGCCATCCCTGGCAGTGCGTTCCAGACTCCTACCACTCTCTAGGTAAAAATCTTGCCCCTCACATCTCCTTTGAACTTTCTCCCTCTCGCCTTAAATGCATGCCCCCTAGTTTTAGACATTTCAACTCTTGGGGAAAAGATTTGACTGTCAATCCTATCTATGCATCGCATAAATTTATTGACTCCTATCAAGTCCCCCCTCAGACTCAGCCACTCCAGAGAAAAGAACCCGAGTTTTTCTAGCCTCTCCTTATACCTAATCCAGGCAGCACCCGGGAGGATGTTGTGTAATATAATGGCTGTGATAGAGTTAATGCTCATGTTACATTGGCTCCACCAATTCTACTGGACTGTCTGTTGGTGTACTCAAGAAGATTTCAGGGAGAGCAGATGAATTCATGTCAGCTCCCCAAAAAGCCCTCGGAATTATACCTGACTAAATGAATTTGTAATTAGTGCTATCATGTTACTCTACAGTGGTGTATCATCTACATCTAATCGCTACATAGGATCAAGATCAAATTAAGATAAGGGACAATTGGTGACAGCAAAATACTTCAAACAATCCTTGCCCGACAGCACACACTGGGAGCAGTGACTGCACTACTGTCGATGAAAGGTTGTAGACCCGAAATGCTAATACTGTTTCTCTCTCAAGCCTGACGTGCTGAGTACTTTCTGGCATTTTCTGTTTAATCCATCGCCATTTCTCTTCCAGGAATATCACCTTGAAATGTTTTGGCACTGCCCTCTGTGCAGAGGGCAATTCACAGTCAAGCATTGCTGTGGGTGTGGAGTCACATGTAGGCCAGACCAGGAAAGAATGGCAGTTTCCTTCCCTAGAGAGAATGAGTGAACCAGATGTTTCTTTTTTCCCCCAACCAATGGGCTACAGTTTCCAGCATCATTGGGCTCTTAATTCCAGATTTTTCTTGCTATTCCACCCAGGTTCCCAGAATATTACCTAAATTTCTGGATTAATAGTCAAGTCATAATACCATAAGGCCATCACCATTGCAAAGCAATTTAGGTTAATGACCAGGTCTTTGCTGATATGAAGTCACTTCTTATTCATTTGATTTAATAAACCTTTTTATGCCTCCCACACTTACCTACATCAGCACAATTTGTTTAAAGTGAAGAAAAATCAAAAAATACTGCTGGTTTCTAGATGACTGGATTTGAGAGAGTGTACCTGTATCTGTTCGCTTCATCTCTTTTTGTCTTGCACCATCACCACTGTTATCATTTAATACATCTTGCTCTTATTGAGATCTTATAGATCTCCCCGTACCTCCCTTTACCCTTAACATTTCTTTTCCCTGGTTTTGTGTTTATTTGCAGGCAGTTAAATCTCTAATTTCTTCCAATTCTGGTGAAAAACCATTACTCTGAAATATCAATCCTGTTTGTCTCTTCACAGATATTGCAGGTTCTGTTGATGAGGGTTTACCAGCATCTTTCGCTTTTATTTCTGTATTTGGTTCAGTACATTGTACTCCATTAAAGACACAAATTAAATGAAAATTTATAGCCCTGACCAGTCATTGGCCATAAATGAGTTGTGTCATTTTCAATCCTAGCTACAATCACAACCAAGAATAGATTAACAAAAAGCCTTCATAAGGATTTAGTTTACAGTGTTCTTTTAACTATAAGTGACAAGAAAATGACAGAAGAACGTTTACATGTGAATTAAAACATGTATAAATGTGACAACAGGCAGGATTTTTTTTCCAGCAGATACGTGACCTGACCTTATCCAAAATTAATCATCATCTGTTGAAATTGAAGATGAAGAACAAGAAGTGAAAAGTGGCTGTGTTTTTTTTCACAAATTTACTCTTGATCAACTCCTCAATTCATCCTGTAGTTTCCAAGGATTGAATGATTTCTTTGTGGTTCAGTGACCAAAGCTGAACACAAGACTCAAAGCACAAACTCAAGAGTCAGACAATAGCTGACATACAGCTTGGGGAGACAATGGCCTAGTGGTATTACTGCTGGACTGCTAATCCAGAGACCCTGGTAATGGTCTGGAGACCTGGGTTTGAATCCTGCCAAGTCTAATTTGAATTCAATAAATATCTGGAATTAAGAGTCTAATGATGACCATGAACCCATTGTCGATTGTCAGGAAAAACTCATCTGGTTCACTAATGTCCTTTAGGGAAGGAAACTCCCATCCTTACCTTGTCTGGCCTACACGTGACTCCAGACCCATAGTAATGTGATTGATTCTTAATTTGGGACTACTGTTGTTTGATTGTTGACTTGTTCATCAGCAATGGTCTGTTGATTTCTCAGTGATTATTTTTCCACAATGTTTCTTTTACTGATTACATTTTTCACTGATTAGGTACTAAATTCTGAGATGATGAGAAAAACAGGCAGGGGGAGAGTGTGTTCCAAATCTTGTTAATCCCAAATCATTTTCCTCCCTTTCTCTGCTGCTCAAAAGCAATTGTTGAAATACAGTTCAATGTGTAGTCCAGAGTCTGGCTCCATTATCTTTCCAAGATGGCTAACTTGTGAGCCTTTCATCTCCCAATATGTGAAATTATCATACACATGTGAATTAAATGGAAGATGTAAATTTCTTGATACTGACTCACTGGCCTAGTTTCAATATTTTTCGATAAAAGTGGTAGTTTCAGTGCAGACCATGCAGACAAACTAGGGCAAGTTTTAACACACCATTTCACCACACACTAGCAAGCTCACCCCCCATAAGACTCTACGTGAATGGGCACTGACTTTGTGCCTGCCAACCTTATTTTTGCAAATCATCAAAGTCAATTGAGTTTGTTACTAAACCAATTGATGCTGATAATCTCCTGCCCACGCCATAACACAGTAGATTGGGAAGTTGGCAGGAGTGGGCCGGCGATTTTGTCCAAACGTTTTTAAATTGGCACGGAGGGGTGGTTCTATCTACCAAAGGTGCTCTTGTTGCAGTTGAGGCAATTCTCAAAAGATGTATTGTCCCTTTTCCTTCTTACTCACCTACTCTCCAAAATCCAGCTCATCACTGTCCTCCCTAAACTGGCCAAACACTCCCCGCCCAATAGACCAGACTTACCTCCCTCTGGTGATCCATTGGATCAACATCTTGGGACTGGCTGCAGTTTCAGCATTGTCCAGTCGGGGGGGGGCTCTTTGCACTGCTGTGACTGCTAGAGATCCTTTATCTCCACCAGGGCATCATGTCTGCAAGGCAGAATCAGTCATGTTGGCTGGGCAACGGCTATTCTAAATCCTGCCCCAGATCTCATGAGGGCAGCTAGGGAATTTAAATATAGAATCGCCACAGCAAAAAAAGCAGGCCATTTGGCCCATTGTCCCACTGCTGGCTATCTGTAAACCAGGTAAACCCACTTCCCAGTATCCCACAGATTATTTTCTCTTCAGATAACTTTCCTTCCTTTCGAAAGCCACTACTGAATCTGCCTCCACCATATGTTATCTCTAGCTCCCTTGCCAGTTTAATCAAATCCCTCAGAAACGGAAGAGCTATATCCTTATAGGTGACTGTAAAAGTAACAGATTGTCATCATAACCACAAGTACCAGAAAAGCATTCTCATTCAGGTAAAATGTGTTAAGGTAATTGTAGATTCCTCCCAGGCTAATTTTAAACATAAAAATAACCCTCCCCAATTTAAGAATAAAACAGCTGAAGAAAGTAAAACAAGTAGGTATACAAGGCTATGTGAGATAACAAGGTGTAGAGCTGAATGAACACAGCAGGCCAAGCAGCATCAGAGGAGCAGGAAGGCTGACGTTTCGGGTCTAGACCCTTCTTCAGAAAAATATGGTTATGGGCCTGACGGTGGGGCTATTCAACCCGTCAATCATTGCCCCAGGGGCGGGGCCCCACCTCCTGTCAATCATTGTACGGTGTTATAATACATATCAGAGATAGTAGGAACTGCAGATGCTGGAGAATCTGAGATAACAAGGTGTAGAGCTGGATGAACACAGCAGGCCAAGCAGCATCAGAGGAGCAGGAAAGCTGATGGTTCAGGTCTGCACCCTTCTAGAAAAGGCGATTGGAATAGTTCAGTGCTTGTTTGTGACCAGTGCAGCCTTGATGGGCTGAAAGGCCTTCTTCTATGCTGTAAGTCTCCAAAACTCTAGGTATGGATTGTGATCATTGTTAAATGCAACCTATGTTTAATATGCTTCTTAAAGAAACATACAAAATAGGGACAGGAGGAGGCTACTTGAGCCATTGAGCTCCTTCTGCTATTCATAGAATCATACAGTGCAGAAGCAGGCCATTCAGACCATTAAGTCCATACTAAACCTCTGTACAACATTGTACCCAGATTCACGCCATCCCTGTAACTCTGCATTTCCCATGGCTAATCCCCCTAGCCTGCACATCCCTGGACACTATGGGAAATTTAGCATGGCCAATCCATCTAACCTGCACATCTTCTGAGGAAGGGTCGCCGGACCCGAAACATTAACTCTGTTTTCTGCTTCACAGATGCTGCCAGACCTGCTGAGCTTTTCCAGCAATTTTGTTTTTGTTTCTGCACATCTTTGGACTGTGGTAGGAAACTGCAGCACCCGGAGGAAACCCACACAGGAGAGAATGTGCAAACTCCACATAGATGGTCACCCAAGGCCAGGATTGAACCTGGGTCCCTAGTGCTGTGAGGCAGCAGTGTTGACAACTGAGCCACCCTGCTGTCCTATTCATCATGATCATGATTGATCCTTTAGGGAGCCAGCCGGTTTGTGATGCAGTATGATGCCAACAGTGCAGGTACCATTCCTATACCAGCTCAGGTCACCATGAAAGTCCTGGCCTCTCAACTTCACCCCTCAGTTTAACCTTAGGTTAAAGTCACCACCAGTTGTCTCTCTCTCTCTCCCTCCCTCTTCCTGTAATGAGACTGCAGCCCTTTGGGACGATGGCTACCGTACTTGACTGATCCTCTATCTCAACACCACACACCTTCTCTCACTGCCAGAACCCCCATAAAGAAACACCCACCAGGCTTGTTAAAAATAGCTAATTTGCTACTGCCTGGTAAGTCAGTGGAACACCTGCCCAGAGAGCATCTTGGCATCCTACATTCCTGCTGATTTATTTAAACTTCTCCCGGACCTCAGGTCCCTTGAAGATAAAGCATGGAAGTCAATGTGCTTTACAACAACTGAGTATGTAAAGCAGAAATAATGACACATTTAAAAAACAAAATTGCGCTGTCCCAGTTGAATGTCTTTTCTACGGAATCTACGAGGGTATAAACGTCAAGAAAGTAGCACTCAGCAGTTGCAAGAGGGTATTGAAAATGCATATTTTCTTCACACTTTAACTCAAAATAACAAAAAAATAAAATGCAGTGCAAGCCAACATGAGACTATGGAAGCAAGTCCTGTGTTAAATTTAATATTACTAGCATTTGTTCTTCTCTAACATTACTCTGAGCTAACTATTAGTTTACATTTTAATAGCCCATAAAGAAATGACTGTTAAGATTTAGCAGGTTGTCAGTTTGAGTGGGATTCCTGCTTTCCCTGAATCAAAGGCAAAACCATTAAATCCTTTTCCCAGCTTAAATGTATCCCTGGAAGAAAGACACGCGCAACGTTTGATGGGATTTTGTCCGTAACAAACTTGGGGTGGGCATTATGGCCCACAAGCGATCTAAAATGTTCTCAGAGAAAAAGAATGCTATTGAAGCCCGATTCTGGATTACAGACTCCAACAGCTGTTTGTCAGCATTTTACAAACGTTTCCATCTCCAAGACGTTTTGAGTCGACAGTTTGTTAATCTCCAAGTCAAGCCCTGGGGACCGACAAGAGATTCCATCGTAACTTTACATTTTTATTCCAGCTCCTAAAGAAAAAGATGAAAGGAGATCTCAACTCAACCCTGCCACAGATTTGAGGAGCTGCCGGATATAATCCTGATGCCAGCTGTGAGAATGGGAAGCCTTCTGACTGAACCACACTCGCACTAATGTCCTCTAGCTTTGCTTGTTGTGAATGGGGTTTCACTAAGGAGACTCAGCAGTGACTGTACCATCAAATTAAGCACCCTATGATCTCAGCTGGAGAAGGCAGTAACTTGTGACCACCATCACATTAATCCTTAAAAGATTCAGAAAGCTCATTTACTCTTCCTGCCCCTGGAAATATTTCCTGTTTAAAGTCAGCTCCTGAAAAATAATACCATTTATTGTTGGCACTGTTTTTTAGACTGCTGGTAAAAATGAATTAAAGATAAGCCTGGTCAAGCTTTTACTAGTAACTTTGGAACAGGAGTAAGCTGTTTGGCCTCAAGCCTGTGCTACCCATGTAAAAACACTACCACCTGCATGTTCCCCTCCAACTGCTCGCCATGCTGATTTGGAACTATATCGCCGTTCCTTCAGAGTCACCATGTCAAGATCCTGGAAGTCCATCCTTAATGGAATTGTGGGTTTACCTACATCAGATGGTCTGTAGTGATTCGAGAATGCAGCTCACCATTACATTCACAATTCAATAAATGCTGCCCCAGCTCATGATTGAATTTTTTCAAAATTCTATTGGATCATAACTAATCTGTACCTTAACACCATGCACTACTGTGCCCCCAACCCCTAACTTTGCTCAATACCCCTGGATACAGAGATACTTGGTGCTTGACTCTGTCTCTTTGGGATCAGTGATCTTTCTAAACTCCATCTTTTCTACTTCTCCATTCTCATCAATTCACCACCAATTCCTGATCCAAGAAATGTATCTGAAAGACAACATTCCATTGATAATAAAGTAAGGTAAAGTCACTATAGTCTCAGAGGGCCATAATGTTGTTCTCATATTAGAGAGACAACTGGTGTGAGTTTAACCTGAGGATCACCATGCCTCAGTCACTCTACATCTCAAAACAGCCATCCAGCCAACTGAGCTAACCCAAAGAGCTAAATACCTTCCCTGTTTCCACGACACATCATGAGAGAGTGCAAAAGATTCTGCCCATAATGGCATGAGTTTTGCAAATTTGAAATATTTGATTAAGCTTCTGCTCAAACTTATTCACCATTTGCTGAATGTAAAATCAGCCATGAACCAACACAATTGAGCAATGCCTTGGAAAGCAATTTCTTTCTGCATTCGTAAGGTATTCCTTAATATGAAAATCTGGCACAATACCATTAAGACTTCTGAAAATGGAATTATAACAGAATATGAACAATCTTATTTGAAAAGTCTACTCTACCACCTGTGAGTAACCTGATGTTAAATCCATGAAAATAATACTTTTGATAATTATAGATGGGAAACCATTTGCTATTTTAATGATGCCTCCCAAAACCTCAAACTCGACCATTTGGAAGAACAAGGATAGCAAGTACTTGGCACCACCATCTATAAGTGCCCTCCAAGTCAGACATCATCCTGTAACCATCCCTTTGTCTAGCAGCATGGTGCTGTACTGACACCACATTGACCAAGAATGTTCAATAAGGTGGCTCACCATCACATTTGAGGGCAAAAGTTCTACCACACCCACATCCAATGAAAATAATTAGCTGATTCATGTGGTCAGCTTTTGTAGATTGTTTGAATATTTCAAAGCTATTAGCAACAACTTAATTATAAGACCCTTATCAAAGACACAAAGAAGGATTAGAGATAGTAGGAACTGCAGATGCTGGAGAATCCAAGACAACAAGGTGCAGAGCTGGATGAACACAGCAGGCCAAGCAGCATCATAGGAGCAAAAAGGCTGACATTTCGGGCCTAGACCCTTCATCAGAAAAAT
>NC_063332.1:166031358-166067031 GCF_021869965.1 Rhincodon typus
TTGATGCTGCCATTGTGGGTATAGGCCTTAGTTCCAGGATAAGTATGAGATTTATGATCTGTTACTAGTGTGACGTTACAACACAAGAAAATCTGGTGAAACGGAGAGGCTGACGTTTTGGGCCTAGACCCTTCATCAGAAAAAGTTTTCTGATGAAGGGTCTAGGCCCGAAATGTCAGCCTTTTTGCTCCTATGATGCTGCTTGGCCTGCTGTGTTCATCCAGCTCTGCACCTTGTTCACACAAAGAAGGATTAATGGGTAGTCCTGCTGTCTCACAGCCAGAGGTTTTGGGTTAGAGACTTACTCCAGGACTTGATACCTACAGAAGGTGCTTTTGTAACAAGGCCAGACAGGTTGATTATGAACCTGAAAATCTCTTCCAAAATGTTTAAGGCAGGCAGTAGGTATGGGAGCGCCTCCTGGTCAGCCATGTTTGATGTATCGAGTCATCTGTGAAGCTATAGCCACTGACTTCCGGCTAGGGACCTGATGCAAGAGGAGCAAACTACAAGGAAAACAGAAGTAAACAATGTATTTTTGTCTGTATTGTACAACTCTCACACAGAAAGAATCTAAGGTTAGGTCATCAGTGGCCTACAGAAGGGTAGAATTAGTAGGATGCCAATGGGCATGAATACAACCTGAGAGCCTGATCAAATTTTTGGGTGGGCAGTTTCCAGTACAATGAGGCTGTACAAACTTGGGCGGGACTTCTACTTGGAATCCTCTAATTATTTTTGGAGCATGTGTGAGGATTTATTTACATGCGCTACCCCTTTAAAATTGATTCAGCAACCACAGGCCCAAAATTGGACATTCTAATTTAACCCGTCCACAGCCAGACAAATCGAGCCTGACAGAAAATTGGCCAAACTAAATGAAACATCAGCCAGCAGCTATTGGCCCCAGAGAACAGTGGAAACCAAGGTCAAAGAGGTCATTAAGGTTCGGGGGAACCGGTTACACCCAGCCTGAGGGTTGTGTACTGGAGAAATATCAATCAGACATTCTGGCACCTTGACATCCAGCCTGTGCCTGAGGCTGTGCACTTCACACCTCCCCTGCATGGCAACAATGAAGGATGACCCTATTGGATACTTTTAATGCTGCTCATGACTGCATTGGTCAAAGGCCACAGAGCATTCTGGAAGGTCTGGGGCAAAGGGGATAAAACAAACACACCTGGAAACCGTGCCCTCAGTGAAGACTGGCAGGGAGACTTATGTTGGAAAACCATGCGGCAACCCAAGAAGATCCAGGACCCAGGAGAAGATCCACTCTGACCTGTGAGACCTGCCCCCTCACTTCGTGGAAGAGAGCCAGCCCCTTGTCAGAGAAGAAGGAGACTCCAACAGCCCAGCTCAAACATGTGAAACGCTGCAGGGAGTATCCTTTCTCAGACAGATAGAGAATAAATATTGTGGGAATTTGGAAAATTGCTCACATGGTGTTTTAATAAGGAATATTTTGTTAATAAAATCATGTTGAACTACAAACCAAATTCTGTGTGCTTTTGTCCACCTTACTGACGAGAGCACTTGGGTAACGTATTTTAATGTATGAACTGGTCAAGGAGTCCACCAGACAGACAACATGTGGTGTTGCGCAGGGAGGTGGGGGTTGCCAGGCGGTTGTACTGTTAATAGAGAACATTGCCGACAATTCTCCAAACCTTTGCGGTGGTTTGGTCCACTTTGAGTTCTAAACATACCAGCAAAGCCTAGTGCAAACTGCAGGTCACAGTCATGTGAGTCGCTAAAACAAAAACAATCATGAAAGCAGTCACTATAAGCAGTACTCAAAAACAATTAAAATCAAACATACCATTTACTGAAAATCAGTCTGACTCACACCCGTGGCTGAAAAGTGAAAATTATTTTCCCTGATGTCAGATCTCTTAAGACTCCACAAATATCATGCAGGATCCAAGAGATACGAGTGAATTTGCCAAAGTGCAGGCTGGGGTGTTAAGGTTTTAGTTAATAGGAAGAACAAATAGTTACAGTATATTATCTGCCCTAAGAGATGTTGGACTTTTGAAATATCTTAGATTCAATCACAACCAAAGACATTAATGGCACAGGGAAATTGTATCTCCAGATAGCCAGAGGTGAGCTGCTTTCAGCTTTTGTGAGCAGAGAAGAAAAGAGATTGTCAGTGCACCTGTAATGTTGAGACTACTCAGACTCTCCAATCATACACTCATTCTTTCTTTCAATTTCTTCAGTCTAACTCTAAGTAACAGCTTCAAGTGGTTTGAGGCTCTATATCACATTGCTTTCATGAGACATTCCTTGCCCTGCTTTTATGGTGAGAACACATCTTGCACTTTAAGGACATAACTTGCATTTATCCAATACCTTTCAAGACATTGGGCGGACTAGAAGCATTTCACTTGAAGTGAAACAACAAGGTGCAGGGCTGGATGAACACAGCAGGCCAAGCAGCATCATAGGAGCAGAGAGGCTGACGTTTCGGGCCTCTCCAGCATCTGCAGTTCCTACTATCTCTCACTCGAAGTGAAGCGCTTTAGAAATGCTTTAGAAATTTAAGCCAAAAAATACCACAGCTGCCCATTTGTGCAAGTAAGATCCCACAAACACCAATAAAATAATCGATTAGGTCATTTGTTTATCACAGCTATGACTGGGAGATAAATATCAGCCAGTGCACCAATGAGGGCGTCACCAATACCATCAAAGTTTTCGGTCACAATTATATCAGGCTAAGGGTAAAAGTGCTAATGATTTGGCAAGCTACAACTGATCAATGACTTTGCTGCAACTGCTACAACTCCAGATCTGCTCTATCTTGCTGATTCTCCATTAATCACCCCTCATGGGCTATGCTGTCATGGGGTTTGAGACTTTGAGGTTCAATTCTGCTCTATGGAGAAACTGCTACTTCAGAGACTCTTACCGTCTCCATTCTAATGTCTAACGCATTATCTAGAGAGTGAGCAGTTCCTAACATTCAAAAGATCAACTGAACTCTTTTATTTACATATTATTATGCATTATGTTAATCTCTGTAGTGCATGTTCTTCCATTTTCTCACCTTAGAATCTCTGTAGCATGTGATGGCTGATTTCTGTGTTACATCATTTTATACATCATGTCATTTGTACATGTGTTCTCATTATGTTACAACTACCAATGAGCCAAGGCTGACTCTGAAATAACTCAAACATAAACCAGCATTCGTGAATAAAGACAACTTGGAACAAAAGGTGATGTCATTGAGATACACATCACAAGCCATTGAATGATGGATGATGCTTAACTGCTTTGGCAAGTTCGCACTTTATAAATTGTAATTTTTCCGTTTACTCTCCACAGCTCTTGCACTCCGTCGCTGATGTAGAGTTGTGATCATTGAAGGTGAAGATCAGAAAATCAAACAAGTGGGTGGGGGAGGTTAAAATGCATTCTCCTAGACAGTGAATTCAATTATCAGAAATCCGATCTGTACCAAGCTCCTCGTGAAATTCGCCAACCTGGGTTCATGTCAAATCAGGTTCCATATCATAAGCGGATATGGGCAATTTCATTACATGCCAGTCAATCAAAGGTGCAGTTTACACACTTCAAGCTTCATGGTCACACTTCACTCCATCAGTAGGCACGACGAAAATGGTGAGTTTGTTCATTGCATTAACAACTTTGAAGAATTTTTCGAAGAGTTTGCAGAATGAGAGATGAAACCATTAAGAATGGTCAATAGCAATTAGCTGGCTAACTTCCAAGATTTGAAATGATTCCTAAAAATAAGTCATTGTCTTAGCAAGCAGGAGTGATATTTTTGCCTTGAGATTTCAGCCCTGTACACAAGACAGTTAAGCACACATTCCAGGCAATGGGCAGAAAATTGATTGGATCAGAAGAAAATCCAAAATGAATTATTACCAAATATTTACGGTTTCTGACAGAAAACAAATTTCACAAAGATTGACTGAATGTGAACGTGAGAAACTTGATCAAAGACAGTACTGTCAGTATTATCTGAGCAATTTACCACAATAATTTCATTAACAGAGCAACACAATATTATTAAAATTAGGAAATGCCAATTAATCCAAATCCTGATATCCAATGAAGTGAACAGTACAAATTTTAGAATTTACAGATTAAAACCAAATATTGGTTTTGCACACACTCATATAGACACACACATATAATTTCAGAATATGTACATTACTATCTCCATTTTATACAGTTCTATAAATAGCTTTTGATATACATGTAGTTGTGCTTTCACAGAGTATGGAAGAAGTTACTTTGTGGACCCAAAGTTTCACTCACATGAAAAGAGTCCCTGACGTTTCCCAAGATTTGGGATGGATGGATATGGGAAGGGTGTAGTTGCAGTCAGTACATAACTCCCAATGAAGACACTGGAATTTGCCTCCATTTGAGCTACAGGGAGAGGCTGAATAGACTGGAGCTATTTTTCCTGGAGCGTCGGAGGCTGAGAGGAGGCCTTATAGAGGTTTATAAAATCATGAGGCGCACTGATAAGGTGAATAGTCAAGGTATTTTCCCCAGGGTAGCGGAGTCCAACACCAGAGGGTATAGGATTAAGGTGAGAGGGGTAAGATTTAAAAGGGGATCAAAGGGGCAACATTTTTATCCAGAAGGTGGTGCGTGTATGGAATGAGCTGCAAGAAGAAGTGGTGGAAGCTGGTACAATTATGTTTAAAAGGCATCTGGATGGGTTTATGAATAGGAAGGGTTTAGAGGGATAAGGGCCAAATGATGGCAATTGAGGCCAGATTTATTTAGGGTATTTGGTCGACATGGACAAGTTGGACCAAAGGGGCTGTTTCTGTGCTATACACCTCTATGACTCCCCCCATCCTCAGGATCTTCTGAGCAACACCAGGTTTGTGTTTACAAAGAGTCTTTCTTCTTTTAGTCTTCAGTGATTCTGTTCATGACTGTCCATTGCTGCCCCCTCTCCTACTGGGGTCAATATACATAGCAAGCATGCATGCTTTTCCCTTCTCATATAGTGATCTCCACCAAGACCCTGTGAAGTGAGGGACATGGAAACTCTTAATGGAGGAATGTCCAGCATCAGCCCTTCCACCAGTTACATTACTGTAATGAGTGTAAGGCTGTTATCCCTTGTCCTATTGAAACTATACAAATCTAAGCATTTCACATGAATCTTGCCAAATTATGAGAGGAATTCACCATCATGACAAAAAAAACTTCAGAACCACAGTGGTCATTTTGGTGATCAGCGTAGTTTAAGGTGAAAACTCTGTATGAACACTTGTTCAGGTGAAGTTATTCTGGCATTACTAAGATCTGAAGTTTTATCTAGAGCTACATCAAAGGTACTTCAGCTCCCCAGGGTAGGGGATTTCAACACTAGAGGGTATAGGTTTATTTTTCACGCCGAATTTAGACACTGACTTCAGTCAGTCAGTCAAGCAATGTGTTTGAGTTTAGAAAGTAAACAAAACTTACAGCAACACTGGCTAAAACATTAAAAACCATAAAAAGAGAAAAAAGAAAGTGAAAAAATATTTTTAAATCACATAAATAATTTGAGACAATATTTTCAGTCCTTGACAGGCCCAGTCCAGGCTGCCAAGCCTGGTTAGGGAGCAACAATTTTTAGTGAATTTGAAACCCCAGTTACTTAATAAGAGAATAAAACCACAACATTCCATGTTTTTAAATAGGCAGATGAATTGTTATTGCAAAGAAGTTAGAAAAGCAATGTCAATCTTATACTCTAACATCCAGAATTAACATGAGGTAAACTGAAGTTAACAGGCAAATTGTGGTCAAACACACCACAAACTTCAATTGAAATGGCAGATTGATCCAAGACACATCCCTTGAATTTCTCAGCAACCCACTCAGATAAGAGTGATCACTTAGAGTCACAAAAATTATTTACAACTGAGTCCATTGTGAGGGATTGCAGCACTTTTCATTCAAAGATCTAATCTCTGAATTCCCTCAAAAAACCTCACACCTAAGACCCTGTCCATGACTGCTTGCCTCCTAGTTGCTCAATTTCTTCTCCTGCGATTGTATCCCACTGGATTCACATGCTCTTCAGTATCTAATCACCAGCAAATTTCCAGCTCTCTAGATGCTCTGATCAGAGCCCCATTGCTCATGGGCATTCCTTTGCCCAATTGCCAGCTCTCTAGGAGTTAGCTTCCTTGCAGCTCCACTGAGCTAATAAGTGGGCCAGGGCTTCCCTGAGGCTCAGCAGTACAAATCCAGCTGCTGGTGGGCTTCTCTGAGCTGCACACAACTACCAGACAACTCTCAGGGCTTCAGAAGAGACCCCAGATCCTCAGAACTATCAATAGCACTTCAGCTTTGTGGCGATAACCTGCTTTGACTAGTCCTATCCAGCTGCTACTAATCACTGCTCATGGACCCTTGAACTAATCTAAGTGATTTATTAAAAACTGACAATAGGGTCCTGCTCCCAGTCCAATTAGAATCGAACACATCTACCTTCAAAACATTTCATGCTTTGAATGTTACAATCTCCTACCAACTAATTGTCACTCTCCACGGCTGCTAACTTAGCACACATCGAGAGAAAAGAAATTGATTTCTTCACAAGGTGCAACACAGGACACAGAAATTTACCAAATAGTATCTACATGTAAATAGGATTAACTGGAGAGTTGTTTATGATAGTAGTATGTGTGTATTCCTGCTCTGCTGTTTGATAGTGAACTCTCTGTTGTTGAGATTTATACATTAACATTCAGAGCAAAGATATTTGAGGGGCAGATTATGTAAACATCATAACTAATAAAGTGGCAAAGTAACCACTTATTTACTGTTATCACCTTGAAGATGACAGATTAAGTGACAATTTCAAGTTAAATATTTCAAGTTAAAATAGCTCATCATTACAAAAAATAGCACATATGGAGCGGCACGGTGGTTAGCACTGCTGCTTCACAGCACCAGGAACCCAGGTTCAATTCCACCCTTGGCTGACTATCTGCATGGAGTTTGCACATTCTCCCCGTGCCTGTGCAGGTTTCTCTTCCATAATCCAAAGATGTACAGGCTAGGTGGAGTAGCCATGAGAAATACAGGGTTACAGGAATAGGATTGAGGGTGGGTCTAGATGGGATGCTCTTCAGAGAATGGGTTAGGGTCTTACTGGGCTGAATGACCTGCTTCCACACTTGTAGGGATTCTATGTAGATCATAACAAGTTAATATCTTAATGGATCGACTCATAACAACTGCAGCTATCAGTATACCTTCCTGTTTTATTCAAACATATCACTCTGTGTCACTGTGCCAGATACTGGGGAGAAAGATAAAATATTGGCTAGAATACCATTGTAGTTATGTTCTTGCATTAGGGGAAAGATTAATAATGTCACTGGACATGTATTCGAGAGTCCAAGGCTAATGCTCTGGGCACACAGGATCAAATCCCACCAAGGCAGCTGACGGAATTTAAATTCGATTCATAAAATCTGGAATTTAATACAATAAATAATAGTGGCCACAAAGTTTTCAGTGATTGTCATAAAAACCCAGCTGTTTCATTAAGTACATGAGGGAAGGAAACTTGCTGTCCTAGTCTGCTCTGGCCTACATGCAACTCCCATTCCACAGTAGAGTGGTTGACTCCTAACTGCTTAATGGCTTATCGAACCACTCAGCTCAAGGACAAATAGAGGTGGACAACAATTGTTCATCTTGCCAGAGGAGCCCACGCCCCATGAAAGTGTGGAGAAAAACGTATTCCATGACTTTAAATCCGACCACAGCAATAGGAGAGTCTCAATTTAATTAAATAAAATTTGGTGAGGGGAAAAGGCTGAGGTGTCAGTAATGGCAGCCATGAAATGACTACATTGTCCTTTACAGCAATGCAACTTGCTTCCATCCCACAGGTGACAGCAAACTCACAGCACTGTGACTGGTTCTTAACTGCACTCTGAAATGACCCAGCAAGTTATTCGGTCCATATCAAACCTGTCATAATTATCTTTAAAACATGATAGTCTTGTGCATACGGATCTTAATAAACTTTCTATTTTGCAAATCAACCTGTTCAGACATGTTATTGCACATCCCTGGGGCAAGTGGGACACGAACCCAGGCCTCCAAGCTCAGAGGTTGGGACACTGTCACTGCATCACAAGAGCCCAAGCCGAATCTTTACTAGTCTTGTGTGTGATTGAAGAAGAGGGAGCTTTCCAGATCAATGTAAAAGTCCTTGCTCATTCCTCTTGGCAATATGGGGCGTGATTTGGGTAAGTGAGAAGGAGTTTCAGAATGCCATACCTGTAAAGGATTCCAAAATTACAGGATATACAGTTGTCGACAGATTTTGGGAGGTTATGATTATCTGTGGCTTGGAAAACATTGTACTGCAAATCCTGACTCAACCCAAAAAGACTATTGGAAATTCTTCAATTAAACAAGCTACCTGACAGTTTGGGACTGTGAGTTTTTATTTTATTTGTTCTTGCAATGTTAAGAAAGTCGACAATTTCCTGTTCTAGAATCATAAAATGCATACAGTGTGGAAGCAGGCCATTAAGCCCATCAAGACCATGCTAACTCTTTGAAGACCATCCCCCCCAGACACATCCCATCCCCATAACCCCACGTTTCCCATTACTAATCCACCTAGCTTACTTATCTCTGGACACTATGGGACAATTTAGTGTGGCCAATACACCTAAACTGCATATCTTTGGACTGTGGGAGGAAACTGGAGGAATCTCTTGCAGACACGGGGAGAATGTGCAAACACCACACAGTCACCCAAGGCAGGAATTGAACCCAGGTCCCTGGTGCTGTGAGGCAGCAGTGCTAACCACTGAGCCACCACGCTGCCCTTGAAATACTCTGGTGGGCATTACAAATCCACCGTGTTGCGTGGGATTGAAATTACATGTAGATCCAAACTGGAGGTTACACCATCTTCAATATTCCCACAACCAATAAACAAAAGCAGTCAACAGAATGGTTAAAAACAAACATTTCTTTTACTTCCAGTATGTCTTTTCTCTTGGCTTGCGTGTAGCCATGCCCAACAGGATTAATTCCTGGAAACTCCAGAATAATCCTAAAGGGGATTGGTAATTATAGACCAGATGGGTTAGGGCATTAGGCTCCCTTCTCTGAAGGGCACTGGAGGCCTATTTAGATTTTTGTGACTCCCTTGCACCTCTCATAGTAATTTTTCAGTGCTACCCACAGATGGACCAATTGTTGAATTAGATTCTGAAACTTACCATTTGAACAATCAGCAGTTTTTTAACATCAAAGCCACTATGTGACTATAATCAGGAATGAAATGGTTGCAGAGATTGTAGAAATGCTGCAGGAAGATTAGAACCAGATAAGATGCTTCAATTTTAAATTCTAGTAGAATGACTGAAACCTTTAGCACTGAAAGGCTTCATTTTGGTTTTAAAATGTGAAGTCTGCTCTCTCAAGAATGATTCAAACCCTGCTGCAAAGCTCTAGCGAACCCTTACCAAGGTTTTTATTGCTTGTGTCTGACTGGTAAGCGCATATTTAGAATAAATATACTAAAAACCTGCCTTGGGCAATATTCTAGTGTCAGAATGATAAAATAGTGATAGAGCAGCAAATTGAAGAACTGAGATTCAAAACTACAATCCGGAAAAAAAAACACAGACTAAGTATGATATGCTTCGGTTGCTCTCTTCTATAGTGGGAATATTCATTGGAGAAAGGAGGACAGCAATTTATACTTATACAGAGTTTTTAACATACTAAAACTTCCTAATGCATTTCACAGCTTTCCTCTGGTTGCTAGCGACAGTGTAATGGCAATGTCATTGGATTACTAAACTAGAATACTCAGCTTAATGTTCTAGGGATATGAGTACAAATCCCATTGTAATTCAAATTTCACTATCCAGAATTGTAAGTTAGCGTAATTACTGACTGTCGTAAAAGCCCATTTGGTTCACCAGAGCTGTATAGGTGAGGAAATCTACCATCTCTACCTGTTCTGGCCAACATGTGATTCCAGAAATATAGCAATTTGATTGACTCTTAACTGGCAATAAGGACAAGCAATAAATGCTGGCCTAGCCTGAGATACCCACATCACATGTCTAATTTTTTTAAAAAACCTGACAACAAACCATATCTGGGAATGTTAGCACAGTTGACTGAAAGCTTGGTTTAATATGTTTTTGGTGAATAAATGGAATGTCAGGCAGAGACGGTTAGGTGGGAAGTCCCAGAGTTTGAAGACAAGGCAGATGAAGCTACAGTTGGCACCAGTAGAATGATAAAATTAAGGATTGTTTCAGAGCAACGTTCCCTAGGTGAGGGAAGCCACTTGGAGGGTCTATGCATGTCACTGTCACATTCATACATCAGAGGTCTGAAGAATCAAGAGAATGTAGCTTAAGATGCCAGAATTAACCATGAGCTAGCCTTTCAAAAACTGCTATGCATCAGAGTAACCAATAGAACATTCTGCAGCACCACACTAATGGAGGTGATGGTCTAGTGGTATTATCGCTAGACTGTTAATCCAGAGACCTAGATAACATTCTGGGGACCTGGGTTTGAATCCTGCCACAGCAGATGGTGGAATTTAAATTCAATAAAATATCTGGAATTAAGAATCTAATGATGACCATGAACCCATTGATGATTGTCAGTAAAGACCCATCTGGTTCACTAATGCCTTTTAGGGAAGGAAACTCCCATCCTTACCTGGTCTGGTCTGCATGTGACTCCAGACCCACAGCAATGTGGTTGACGCTCAACATGCCCTCTGGGTAATTAGGGACGGGCAATAAATGCTGCCTGGCCAGAGACGCCCTTATCCCATTAATGAATAAAGGAAAAGAAAACATTAGTTCAATGAACGAGTGGAGGCTGGAGTATGTTCAGTCGCGTGGTTGTAATGAACTGACAGAGTTTTGTGAATTTTTGGAATTCTCCACTCCAGAATGCTGTAAATCTCAAGAGTGCGATCAATAGTGAGATCAACAGACTGCTAGACTCATGCGGGGAATCAAAGAAAATGCAGATCAAATGGGAGAATGTATTTGAAGTCCAATTAGCCATGAACGTATTACATGATGCAGCAGAATTGAAGGGCCATATAGCCTATTCCTGCTCCTATTCCCTATGTTGCATTGTACAGTGGTTAGAACTGCTTCCTCACAGGGACCAGGGTTTGATTCCAGGCCCAGGTGACTGCCTGTGTGGAGTTTGCACATTCTCCTCAAGTCTGTGTGGGTTTACTCTGGGAGCTCCACTTTCCTCCCACTGTCCAAAGATATGCAGGCTAGGTGTATTAGTTGGGGAATATAGGGTTACAGGGATAGTCTGGGGGGATAAGTTCTGGGTGGGATGCTCTTCAAAGTTTTGGTGTAGTCTGAATGGGCTGAAAGGCTTCTTTCTGCACTGTAGGGATTCTACGTTCATCACCATTACTGTATGGTGAACAGCATTCTGATAATTTAAAAGTAATGGAGAGCATTGTGTGATACCTTAGTATGATACTATACCTTTAAGAGGCATGCTCACGATATCATCACTGAATCATAGCATGTGCATGAGGATCTGAAGATTTCATACTCCATCTTAAGTCAGATCATTTGAAGCATGGCATTCTAATAGACGCAGTTCCTCTGTTGTAACATAATAAATTAATATTAGCCCAGGCTTATATGGGTCTGAGGAATGTAATGTTTGTACAGAATAGTTATTTCTAATTAATGTCTCTTGGATTCGTCAATACTATGATATCTATTCCCAGTTTATATCACTGTAGCTAATATAGCCACTGCCACATCAGGTTGAAAACAAATTCGTTCCATAATAGCAGTTTATAAAAGACTCCAATACTATGGTAGCGGATATTTGGAGAACTAACTGAAGACCAATTGAACAACACTATTGGACAACAGAGAACCTGGACTTAAGGAGAATTTCTTACCATTGAGTACCAGCAGTTTCAGTGAGTACAAACAACTGTACAGATTTGTTCTGTACAGATTTTTTCTGATGAAGGGTCTAGGCCTGAAACGTCAGCCTTTCTGCTCCTATGATGCTGCTTAGCCTGCTGTGTTCATCCAGCTCTGCACCTTGTGGTCTCTTGTACAGATTTGTTGGTAGGTGGGGCAGTGGCATAGTCATTGCGTCACTGAACTGGTAATCCAGAAAACCAGGCTAAGTTCTGAGAACACTGGCTCAAATTTTCGCATGGCAGATGATGAAATTTGAATTGATGGAAGTCTGGAATAAAAAGCTAGTCAAATGGCAGCCATGCAATCATGTCAATTGTTGTTAAAAACCTATCTGTCCTTCAGGGAAGGAAATCTGTTGTCTTTATTTGGTCTTGTCTACATGCGACTCCAGACCCACAGTGATGTCGTTGAATCTTAACTGCCTTCTGGGTATTTGTGGGTAGGCAATAAATCCTGGCCTAGCCAGTGACACCCACATCCAGTGAATGAATACAACAAAAGATAAGACTTTAAACACCGAGAAAGCAGAACTATATATTTTTTTGGAATACAATTTCATGACAAAATAAATTTTTAAGATTGCCTAAACGAAAGCAAATATAAAAATGCTACAGTGCACTTTTGAGCTAAATCACAAAAGCCAGTGCAGTTTTTATTTTACTGAAGCTAAAAATGCATTCTGCTCTTGGCAGTCAATACATAAGTAACAGCTTCTCAGAACAGCAGCCACAGCCTCTATGTTCTTAAAGAAGAAGGAGTTTTAACTTGCACACAGACATGAAATGAGGCGGCTTAATATGGCTTAAGGTGGTACATGCCAACATTTTTAAAGTGCAATCATGAATAGCAGAAAGCATACTATAGACTGGGGATCCACTAACACCCTTACCAAGTTATAATTGTTTAAACACCACATGTAATTCTATTTTACAAATTAAGCAATAGATGATCTCAAAAAAGGACCTCTATAAATATCTCATTTCCAATGGCAAGCAGAATATAACAAAACTAGCCCATCTGGTCTTTCCATGAAGATCAGAAACACCTAGAAAAGATCTGGAAGGTTCTCAAAGACCAGTTCAAAGAATGAATTATCTTCAGGATTAACAGATTCCAACCCATGTCATACAGATAGCAACTGCAAGGGTCTATTGACCAGTTTTTTGAGAAGATGACAGCAAATGTTGTGAGTTTGACTTCCCAAAGAGGAACTGTCAGAGGGGCTTATTGAGCCAATGATTATCTCTACCCAACTTCAAGCCTTTAGGAAGAACCTTTGAGCATGAAAAATGGCGACAGCACTTCCACATTACGTAAGGATGGATACAAGTACTTTGACATATAGCGAGAAATTGAGACCCATCTCAACACTGAGACCAAAAAGTCATATTTTCTAACCAAGGGTTGGACATTGAGAGGAGATTCTCACCAGAAAGTGACAAACAATCCATTAACATTGGATATCACTCAGCATCACTCCATAATATTTCATTTTACGTCATTAAAAACATTCTCCCATTCTACCATCTCCTGAGTGGAAAATAAATCCTGAGAATTCCTGACATGAAAGTCAGAGTGGTTATCCAGCAAGACGAGTTTGCCATCTGCTCCACCATCTTGACACCAGTACCGACATCGCAGAGCACACTTCATGGGCAGAGACAGCACAAACTCCACATCTGATTGGCATCCAACGTGTACCAATCTCTCTGTGTCATCATGGCACAGCCCCAATTCATTTCTAGTATACTTCTGCAGTCCAGTGCTGCATGCTGGAGTGCACTGACACTTCGTTGCAATACTAATGGAAGGACAGATATCAAGCTCACGTTTTGGACAAAGATTCATCTCAGGGTTGTACACTCATCCTCTTAGCCTTCACTCACTTCGTGCCCACTTTGATGCTCACAGCAATTTTGCATTGACTTTGCCGTTTGGTGCTTGCCACCTCAGCTCCACCTTTACAGCTCACAGTTCTGCTGCCTTGACACGCTTTTTGGTGCAGACACTAAGCCAGGGCATGGTTCTCAGCAGTCATCAGTCAAAGGGGGTGGAGATGTTGCTTGTACAACATTGTGTCATGTCAGTCTCACACTTGCACCATGTACCAGCCATGCATACATCAAACAAATGGCCGTGACTTAAAGTCTAAGGGGAATAGTCTTCAGTCAGGTCCAGGAAGACACCTCTCAGGCAGGGTGGCCTGGCACAGCACGTCAAGGGCAGCCTCCAATCCAGTGTCTGGACACAGTCAATTGGCAGCTTGAGTTGATCAGGGTCAGGAGGTCCATTCCTGTACAGTCCAGGCCATGAGGCATAGAACGAAGCCATTCCATGGCAAGTCCTGATAAAATCTTGCAAGAAGTACTGGCGTTTAGAACACTTCATTCATAAAGAAGCATGAAAATATTGTAACTACGCTATTTAAACATGACAGCTTATTTTCTCACCATTAATTTAGATTGATCACATATCTTTCCAGGCCGCGAACAGTGCTCCTGGCGACGAAGAGCATGCGTCCACCAATGAACTGAACTGGACCAGCAGTAAAGACACTTGCTCAATAAATGAAACATTTTTTCCAAGGCTTTTCTGGGGACACGGGGCCTGAAAAGGTAACACAAACATGGTCCTGCTTCCCTGTCGTCAGTAAAAACAGAAAGTGCTGGAAATAATCAGGTCTGGCAGCATGTTGTCCCGAACCTTAGGGGAGGCAATGGCCTAATGGTATTATCACTAGACTGTTAATCTAAAGACCCAGGTAATGTTCTGGGGACCTGGGTTCAAACTGAATTTGAATTCAATAAAACAAAGTTCTGAAATTTAAAGGCTATGAATCCATTGTCAATTGTCAGAAAAATCCATCTGGTTCACTAATATCCTTTAGAGAAGGAAACTGTCGTCCTTACCTGGTCTGGCCTACATGTAACTCCAGACCCACAGCAATGTAGTTGATTCTTGCCTGCCCTCTGGGCAATTAGGAGTGGGCAATAAATATTGGCCTAGCCAGTGATATCCACATTCCGTGAACAAAAAAAAACTTTCATTCTCCTAAACCCTCATCAGAACTCCAATTATTACTTCTGCTGGTGCCTCACATTGCTTGTCATCATATTCCAAAACTGAAGTCAGGAAACTGCCTCCCCACTCAGCCACTTAGGTAACATTTTTACCACTAAATGAATATTCATAACCTCATTTTAATTAGGAACATAGGAATTGCTCAACAGAAAGAAAGGTCTATTATTCTCGCCTGCTACTAACGTGGTAGTCACATAACACAATGATAATGAAATTGTTGACTAGTCATAGCAATGAATCTCTATCAGATTGTCTACAACAGAGCCAAACAAGACGTGAAAAATATTTATAATTTTCATTCCCTAGTTTACATTTTAAAAATAAACATAAGAATACGACTAAGCCATTCATCCCCTTGAATCTGCTTTCTCATTCAAGTAGATCATGGCTGGTCCACACTTCATTTTCTTTGACACAAACTGAATGGCCCCACATTTGCTGGAATTGAGCTCCTTTAACCATAGTTTCTCATACTCACTCATACTGACAATATCCCTTTGGAAAGCTCTTGCTCCACTAGCAATTCTTATTGTCCCACCTAACTTACTGTCATCTACAAACTGGGATGCATCACTCTCTATTCAAGCCATTAGTAAATGTATTAAGAATAAAGCCCCTGTACAGATCCCAGGGAATATCATTTGTTATATCCTGCCAATCAGAATACCTAACTCTGTTCCCACTCTCTCCCCTATCAACAAATTAATTCAAAAGAATACCTCCACTTCTGTGTGTGTTGGACATCCAGAATATATAATGTTGCAGGTAATCTCTTACTGATCAGAAAACATCACCGAGATTAGTTAGATCTGATTTGCCTTTAAAGCAAGTCATGTTTGGTTCTGTCTACCTAACATTTGTCCAATGGAAACAGTGATTGAACCTTCAAAAATTAGATCTTATCCTTCAGGTAAACTCTTTCAAGTGACCAATGCATTAAGTAATTTGTAAGTTTTGCCTCATTATTCATAAGAGTGGAAATTAGAGTGGGATATAACTTCTCAGAAACCACAAATCAAAGGGAGATATTGTTCATGCTTCTGCTCCCGCTCAGTTCAGCACAGTTGAGACCTGCCACATCCTCACAAGACAACCACAAGCAGATAATTTCTAGTAGGGTTAATCGGTCGTAGTCAGACACAGAAATAGAAATCTTCAACTTGACAAGGAATTCAGAGTGCAGTTAAATGACCCCTTTCCAGACAACTACATCTAGCTGAAAAATGCCATTGATGAAATCCCCTACTTCAATGACTACACAGATCAGTGCAGCATTTTTCCGAACTTCAGGAGATAGGAGCAGTACTAGGCAGTTTAGCTCCTCAAGCCTATTTTTTCATTGAATGAGATTATAGTCAATTTTAAAACAAGCAAATCTCACAAGGCTTTGTCTTTGATGAGGGATTTCAATCACTTGGTGGATAATGGTGCACCCTTTGCTTGAAAGGTTTTTGTAAGCAGGTCACCCAAAGACAGATAAGTGATGATTTTCTTGATAAAAACTGAGAGAACTGTGGATGCTGTAAATCAGGAACAAAAACAGAAGTTGCTGGAAAAGCTCAGTTGGTCTGGCAGCATCTGTGAAGAAAAAAATCAGTGTTAACGTTTCGGGTCCCGTGACCAACTCTTCTGTGTAAAAAATAATGAATGCATTATATACAACTCAGGTGTTTGGACAAATGCATTCATCTCCCTCAAGTATTAATCTCACATAATGAAACAAATCTCTTCACATGATTCAGAAAATAGCTCTTTAACTCTCCACTTGAGTTGTTAAGTATACAGATGTTGAAAGTGAAGGCTTACAATATATTATGTCTTCAGAAAAGGTTAAGCCAATTTGTAACATCCATCTTTGCCAAGCACCTCTACAGATTGTCTCCAAGTATTAGAAATATGAACATATTTAAACCTAAACTTTCATTAAGGTCTTCCCTCCAAACTTGACTAATAGTCCAGTCCTTTTGAAATTGGCCTCTGTTTATAAGAGTCATTGATTCTCTGTCATTTGAGTTGTGAGAAATCTAACCATACTAGTAGCAAGTTTAGCATCTGAATATATTAAAAATATAAAGACATGTTTCAAACCATGCTTTCCCATCTTTGTCCACTCAAGTGTAAAGTCACCATAGTCCTCCTGGACATAAGGCTTCTCTCTCATTAGAGAGAGCGAAAGAGAGAGAGACACACACACAACTGGTGGTGGTTTAACCTGAGGATTACCATGCCTCAGGTGAAGGGAAAGATAAAGAAGGAGAGTCCTTCAATGGTAATCTCAGCTGGTGTAAGAATTGAGTCCATGCTGTTGGATAATCGTCTGGATTATAAACCAGCAATCCAGCTAACCGATGCCCTTCCTTCACCCAACAGCGATGTGTGTTCAGCTATATTACTGACTCTTCTTGGGAAATTTGTCCATGAGAGATGGGCATTACTGGCTAGCCCTCGCTATGCCAAAACTTCAGTTTATGTCAAGACTTCGACAGATAAAAAAGGCAGGAATTTCAAAGACAGAAAATTCAATTGTGTAGAAAAAGCATAAATATTTTCATAAAAAATTGAAAGTATATATTATTTTTCAACCTTAAAAAGCCCAGACAGAGACGGTAACAATAAGGAATTTTATAAAATATCAGTTTGTTTTGCCTTAATTTAATAGCTGTTAAAGGAACATGGAGAAATGGGGATTACATTGGAAAGTGGTGTTGAGTTGGAAGATTAGCTATGATCTTTTTAAATGGGAGAGCAAGCTCCAGGGACAGTATGATCTACTGATGCCTCTATTTCCTATGTTCTCTTTCTGACCGCTTATTTTTGACTTGTCTGTTTTGTTTTGGAATTCCCAAATTGATTGTTCTCATTCCCTCTTGCTATTTGTTTGATTGCCATGTTTCTTATCTGTTTGCTTATTTTTCTTTTGTACTTTGAAGGGAAAATTTGAGCAATCAAATTTGATGCCTACTTTGCACTCCTAGCCTTGCCCTTGAAAGACCATACCTGGTTTGTAACACAGAGAGTAGATAGGTTGATGTGACAAACAAAGTACAAAACACTAAATTTGTTTTAGATTTCATGTATAGATGTGAGATGATCAATCAAAGTTGTCTCCAATCGACAGCTCTGCTTTATTGACTAGCTCCCTCTATGCAATGTGACATTCTAGTCTAGGAAGCCCCAAATCTTCTGCAATAAGGCAGAGAATTCTAACGAGGAAGCGATTGTTGCATGCAACGCGGTGACAAGCCATCTTATTCTTATCTGAGTTTTAGTGCCATTAATATTTTAATTGGAACTTGTGGATGCTAAGTTCCAGATGTGACTCTGGTTCAGCCACTAATTTGGAGAGACAATGGTTTCCTTGCGCTTGAGCAGTTTTTGAATGTTGCCTTGTTAGGAATAGTGTGAAACATTATCATGGAAGCGATGATCCCTTTCAGCACTAAGTGAAATAAAGGTGATGAAATTTATGGTCAAGCATTTTATTAAAAATTGAATCACATCATGAAAGGTACAATATTGTAAGAAATATTACACAAACACATTCTAATATTAACAATTTAAATTCTGTCTCCACACTACCCAGCAACATTTCCTCCATTTCAAATTACTGTGGCCACCTTTGTGATGTAAAGTATGTAAAATCTATCATGCTGTACCAGTCAGTAAAGTTTCTGCAGATCTACCATTGGCAAGAGGATGTCATAAATCAACAGTTTCCTACAGGGCCTTTTCCATTTGAAATAACTTACACAGTACCTTTCACAACTACAAGGTGCTCTTAAATGCTTTGCATCCAATCATAGAACAGAATCAATCATAGAATCCCTACAGAGAAGAAAGATTCCATTCAGCCCCTTGAGACTGCACCAACTCTCTCACCCAGACCCAGACCCCTATCCTCTCCCTGTAACCCCACATTTACCATGGTTAATCCCCCTAGCCTGCACATCCCTAGACACTATGGGCAATTTATCATGGCCAAACCACCTAATCTGCGCAGCTTTGGACTGTGGAAGGAAACCGGAGCACCTGGAGGCAACCCATGCAGATATGGGGAGAATGTGTAAACTCAACACAGGTAGTCATCAGAGAGTGGAATCGAACCCAGATCACTGGCAGTGTGAGACAGTGGTTCTAACCACTGAGACACCTGGAGAAAGCCCAGGCATCCTCAATGTGCAAAGTGGCAGATCCATTTTGGAACTATTGTGCTCATGCCATCTGAGACCTCTTACGCTGAGAATGACTTAGACAAAAGCTGTAGTAAGGTTTTCCTCAAAGACTATTTACATCTGATAATGATCTGTTGCAAAACAATACAATAAAACAAAGGGCTGCAGATGCTGGAAATCTGAAACAAAAGCAGAAAGTGCTTGTGAAACTCAGTAGGTTCGGCAGCATCTGTACAGAGAGAAACAGACATAACATTGCAAGTCTAGTGACCCACTGGTCATTTAATGAAGGGTCACTGGACTCGAAACTCTAACTCTGTCTCTCTCTCTGCAGATGCTGTCAGACCTGCTGTGTTTCATGGCAGTAAATGGCATTTCTCTCCAAGACTCTCTGACTGTCACTTTTGCCCAGCCCCTATGCTTACAGCATTTACTCACAGTCTGATTAACACAACCATTAAGCCATACCTGTACATTACCAACAAATTAAAATCAGGGCTTACATATAGGCTTGGCTCAGTGATGGGCTCAGATTGTTATTCACTGCAAAACAAGTAAGCCTTCCAACCCATTGAGTCATAGTTATAAAGTTATACAGCATGGAAACAGACTCTTCAGCCCAACTCGTCCGCACCAAGCGGACATACCAATCTGACCTAGTCCTATTTGACAGCAATTGGCCCATATCCCTCTAAACCCTCCCTATTCATGTACCCATCTAGATGCCTTTGTAATGTTGTAATTATACCCACCTCCACCACTTCCTCTGGCAGCTCGTTCAATACACAGACCACCCTCAGCGTCCTTCCACCTTTCAGTTACTTGATCGAATCCTCAAGTCCATTCACTCCATATCTTCATCCAACAAAAAAAACCACTGATCTCAGGTCCTGAAAATTTCAACTGATCCAACATCAGAGCCTTTTGGAAGAAAGCTCAAGATTTTCCTACATTTTGTGTGAAAAATTGCATGGGCACATCCAGACTGGCATTCCAATGCAGAGAAAATGCTGCACTGTCAGAGGTATTGGTCTTGGAAATAGACATTTAAATGGGAACCTGTCTTTCTTTTCAGGGGATGTAAAAGAGTTTCTCTAAAACTGTCTGAATCAATTAGCTCCAGCACTGTCACACTGAGTTGGCTAGTCTTATCGCTATTTTAATGAACCTGTTCAGATAGATTGAAGACACACCTTCAGGTTAGGTGGAAATTGAACTCAGACTTTCTGACCCAGAGGTAGGAATACCATGACTATGCCGCAAGTCAATTTTATCACCTCATTCCCCACAGAAAATATTTGCATTGGATTGTCCTGACCTGTTGATCACAAAAAAGTGCACTGCATTGCATTGAAGCAGCATTTACAACACATCACACCTAACCTTTCCAATTTATCAGTTCCTACTTCTGACTGCACAAGAATTGAACATCTTCCATGAAGGAGACAGAATTATTCTGTTCCAAGGTCTAGCAATTTGCAGTGAATTGCACATTGGCACTGATGGTGCATTGTTATACAATTTTGTTATATTCTTGAATTTGCATTCAGACTAAACCAACCTAATGAACATACCATTAACAGATATTTTAGCTTCTCCGCATCGGTTAAATTCCAATTAATGCCAAGCATGCAAGTTCACTTCTGCGGTCCTTCCAGCCCACAGATTGTTAATAAGTCGCTGTGTGGGAGTGATACTAAAGTAGAAAGCTGCTCTGGAAGTGATCCAGGCTAGAGCAAAGCAGCAGGTATTGAAAGTCAGCAGCTTCAGAGAAGCAGGACCACAACATGCCTCACTTTGCTGGCAGGATTAATGGCAGCTGAGGGATGGCTGAGACATGGCAGGAAGAACACTGCTGTACATTGCATCCCATCAGCATGTCGACTACTGCCAACAAAACTACCTCACCTCAGCAAGGGGGAGCTGCACCTCACCAAGAAACAGTGCCCAACTGTGCTGCCTTTTGCAACCAAGGAGGACTGTGTTGACACCGGCAGCACTGTTAACTATGGCATGCAAAGTACTGCTTAAAGGCTTCGTCCACACAAGAAGAGAGGCTTGGTAAGGAGCCAGATTGCAATTCCTTGTCAGACTGGACAAATCATGGACATGCTGACAGTTTGGGGGATTTATTAAATCAACATTCAGTAGGAGCAGGAGAGGCAACTGACTTTCCCCACCTAAAAATTGACATTCTCAGTGCAGTGTTGTTTTAAAATTGCATTCACAGAACATAGAACAGTGCAGCACAGGAGCAGGCCCTTCAGCCCACCATGTCTGTGCCACCATAAGGCCATGCTAAACTAATCCCATCTGGTTCCACTTGGTCCATATCCCTCTTATCCCTGCCTGTCAATGAATCTGTCTAAATGGCTCTAAAACAAGGCTAACATAACTGCTTCTACCACCTCCTCTAGCAACACATTCCAGGCACCCTCTGTGTAAAAAAAAAACTTGCCTCACCTATTTCCTTTAAAAATTTTCCCCTCTCACCTTCAATCTATCTGCCCAGTATTTGACATTTCCACCCTGGGATAAAGACAATGACTATCCACCCTATCCATGCCTTTCATAATTTTATATACTTCTGTCAGGTCACTCCCTTGTCTTCCGATGTTCTAGTGAAAACAATTCAAGTTTGTCCAACCTCTCCTTATAGCTAATATACTCCAATCCAGACAATATCCTGGTAAGAGGGAGGAGGCTGAAGAAGGGTCTTGGCCCGAAACGTCAGCCTTCCTGCTCCTCTGATGCTGCTTGGCCTGCTGTGTTCATCCAGCTCTACACCTTGTTATCTAATATCCTGGTAAACCTCTTTTGCACACTCTCCAAACCCTCCATATCCTTCCTATAGTGTGGGGACCAGAATTGCATTTGACAAATCAATCAGTTGTAAGATGATACAGCATGAAGCAAGGCCATTCGATCAACTGTCCCTGTGCTGGCTCTTTGAAAGGAATTATTTCCACTTAACAATACTTTGCCACTACAGTTTTCACCTTCTCAAATATGCATCCAATTTCTTTCTGTAGGTTTTCATTGAAGCTGCTTCAACCAATGGCTTTAATCATGTGGTATAATGACTAGCCTGATCAGATCATTTTTTGCTGTATACCACACAAGCTTATGGAAAGCTCTAAAGCTGTTAGACTTGAAAAATGCTTCTACCTTAGATTAGGGGAAGGTATCTCAAAGGTTGAGCAATAGATGTTGACCCCTAACAGGATGCAGATGATCCACCTATCACTCTCATGAGTAATGTTGTATTAGGACTTCAGTGCCAGTATGGTGCCAGGTAAGTAGGCTGTACCATCCCAAAGACTGGTGGATTATACCAAACAGCATGTCCCACAACAAGCAAGGTACTAATATTACCCAATCAGCCTGTGCTTGCACAACTAGCAACACAGTGTCCAACACTAGATGTGTTTCTGCAATTGGACAGCATTTGCTGAATAATCTTGAAATACACTGATAAACAATTGTCAGCCAGGCTCAACGTATGGTACACTTGCAAACACTAGAAGCTATAAACATTAATGCACAAAGCCCTCGTCTTTGCAGGCAGAAAAAAAATCATGTACGCACACTGCACCTGTTTCAATTTAGCACAATGGACGATAGCCATTCACTGGCTCATTTGGCAGTGCAATGCCCTGATTGATCAGAGTTAATGTGCCTAGTTTAAAATTTGATCAAAGCCTGGCTGTTAACTGTCAATCAGTTTGATGGCTGCATTTTCCATGGCAACGCCTCTACCAATCAGCATTCACATGCCAACCAATCAGCAATCTCCTCCCATGCAGTATAAATGTTGATTTTCTCTTTAATTTGCATTCTTGTAAAATGTCCTGGCAAGTGCAAGATGAAACGCTTTGACAAAATGGTTTTTTTTTCTGAAATATTTCAGTTCTATACCACCAATCACGACTTGAATACTTGGCCTCCTAATGAACACTACCTGTAAACAGTTTTCTATTCAAATAAATAACTCACATTCCTGTTTCAATTCTTCTGTATAATTAGTACTGTAATTAGTAATGCATATTTTTAATTTCACTTTTTTTTCTGATTCTGGATTGAAATGGGGAAAGGAATATTTTAAAAACCAAAGATTGTTAAAGGAATTGGTGCACTTTTAGGAACGATTTGTGAGCACTCATTATGCATTCTTTTCACACTGTCGTTTTGCGAGCAATGGTGGGGGCAGGGTGTGATAAGATGACACTGGAGTGTGTATGCCAAGATTGATATGGCTGGCAACAGGTTGCTGATCGGTTTGTGCAAACGTGACCAGTTGAGGATGTTGAAAGTCGTCGGCCCGACAACAGCTCTCTGTTTGGTTCTTGGGCAGATGAACCACTGCGGGGATTGCAATAGAGGGTAAGAAACCATCAGACTGATGGAAAAGCAGGCCTGTGCCTCTATCTCTCTGCTGTAAAGTACCTGAAGTCTGAAGAAAGACAGGTACTTTCCCTTAATAATTGTTGTAAGCTGTTACCTTTAACTAGCAACTGAGAGACTTTGTAATTAGTGTACAAATCACCCTGCACAAAGAAGTAAAGAACAAGAAAGTCTTCAGAAGCAAAAGGCACGTCTCATCAAACCCCGTGAACTGGTTATATTGGACCATGTTTCCCCAGTTTTTATTTCCCTCCACCTATAACACCGATGTCCTTTTGTGCTTGTCTGTATGTGTATGTAAGGTATAAAAGGGGTTGAGACTGGTAGAGCTGTATGTTGAAAGGTCATTGTTGCTAGAATTTATTTACTTTTGATAAGCATTAGCTCTTGTTCAGTACAAAAACTTTGTCAGTGTTTTCTATTAATCTGATTAATTAATCTATTAATTTTATCAATCCATTAGACAGGAAATGGAGGGACTTTGCATAGTTTGATTAAATCTTTAAATTTTATAGCAACCCTGGGAGTAGTGAGACTTGAGAATCAATAGATTTTCCCCAGTGGGTCATAACATTAAGTAAAAAATAACATAATGGTTCAACAATAGTCAAGAATAATCATCCAAACAGGAAATGAAGAATGTCTTCACTTTCTAATAGTTGAATGTAAACAGTACATGTGAGCACAGTGAGGCTTCTGGTCCAATAGCAGGTGCTGGGGATGGAGCAGTTGGGATGTGATGTTCAGGTCACACACCTCCAGAAATATTCCAACCGGGATGTGACAAACCTCACTTTCCAGGCAGTCAGCAGGAATACCAGCGTAGCCTGGGAGTTAAAAAACCATGTGTCTGGATTTATGCAGCAGCAGTGAGTCTCTGAACCACTTCACCATCCACAAGCCCCTTTAAAGCGTAAGAAATAAGAGCTAGAAGAGACTGTTCAGTTCTTTGAGCCCAGTCTGCCTTCAATAACATCATGCCTGATGCTCTACCTCAGCTGCATGATCACCTAACACCTTAAATTCTATTGATCTCGATCTTGAAAATACACCCACAGCTAAAAACCTGAGGCCAGGATTGTGATGTCTGAGCCTCACTGGGAAGATATTACAAGTCCGCTTGGATGGCAGACCAGCAAGAAGTGTTCAGCAAGCTGGAAATTATAGCTTCTGTACGAGGACATGTATTTTGTTTGGGAAGCTGAAGAGCAACAAATTATTAGGAGAAAGAGGGGAGGAAAGATGGCAAATGAGGAGCTGGTAGTGGTTCAACAGTCTCTGGAAAGAACAGAAAGGACTTAAATGTGTTATAGTTGGGCCTTTTTTCAAATTAGAATCATTCCTCAGTAGTGGTGTTTTAGCTCATTTTGAATGGAACCAAGGACTGTAAAAAATTAGAATGCCTGTGTCTGCTATAACATAATGGGCCATGTTGTCTTGAATCACATAGGCTAATGCATTTTTTTTGCCCTCCACAAGCAGTCTCTCCCAGCTCCTTTCTCTTCCAATCTTTCCACTTCTCTCTTTTCTACTGTGACGATGCTGTCACTTTGAAAAGGTTATTTTGTCCTCGATTGTTTCAAAGAGAGGTTGTAAAGGCAGAGGTACCAAAGGGTCAAGGGAGTAACAGTTTAACAATGGAAAAGGAGTGGCCAGTACTCAGTTCAAGTTTTTTCTAGTGTTTTTTTTTGCTGTAGCAGTACCAAGATGTTTTGAGTACCAGAAGTGTTGCAAGCTTCCATAAAGGATTCCTCAGACTTTCTCCAAAATCTCTCTCTGGATGTTGTTCCCTCCTGCATTTAAGAATCTGTGTTTGAATTTACCTTTTTGTCAACATCCCATCATTTTCTGATGAAGGGTCTAGGCCGGAAACGTCAGCCTTCCTGCTCCTATGATGCTGCTTGGCCTGCTGTGTTCATCCAGCTCTACACCTTGTTATCTCACACCTACTTCACATTTGCCTTTAAAATAAGAAAAAGTTAAGGTATAGGCTACCTTCTTAAAATATTTTGAGGGCATCTGGCCTGGTCCAGAACACTACCCTCTTCCGTTGGGCAGAAGATATAAAAGCTTGAATACACATACGAGCAGATACAAGAACAGCTTCTTCCCTGCTGTTATCAGACTTTTGAGTTCACCTCTCTAACGTTAATTCCGATCTTTCTCTCTCTGCACCTTCTCTGCAGTTGTAACGCTGTATTCTGCATTCTGTTCTGCTACCTGATGTACTTTGCATGGTATGATCTGCCTGCATAGCATGCAAAAACAACACTTTTCAATGTATCTCGGTACATGTGACAACAACAAATCAATCAAACAATGTTGTTAGTGACATCGGAGACTCACTGCTGCTGCAGAAATCCAGGCGCAGGCTATTTTACTTCCTAGGCCGTGTCGATGTTGCTGCTGGCTGCCTGGAATGTGATAAGTCTCAGAGATAGAAGGCCTCCCAAGAGTTCTGAGGAAGGGTCACCGGACCCGAAACGTTAACTCTGTTTTTTCCTTCACAGATGCTGACAGACCTGCTGAGCTTTTCCAGTAACTTTGTTTTTGTCTCCCAAGAGTTGTACTGTGGGTCTGCTTCCGATGCAGTGAGCTCCTTAACTCACTGCACATAGCAGGAACAGACAGTGTGCCTCTGTGCCAGGAATTGGTTCATCCTGATCCAGCTGCAGGCACTTTCTTGCTTTCCAGGGACCACTTCTAACACTTGTCTTGAGGCAGCTGTATGTAAATAACTGGCAGTAACCAGTGAACAGCACACTTGTCACTTGTCATATCGAGAATCTTCAAGTTGGCTGCTTTTTGAGCAAAGAATATTTCATTCCAGTGAGCTCTGTTCACCTCTGAACTCATGAGTAGTCACAGAAATCAAAAATGTACTCAAAGAAACATAGAGAATAGGAACAGAAGCTGGCCATTCAGCCCTTTGAACCTGCTCCACCATTCAATATGATCATGGCTGATCATCCAACTCAGTACTCTGTTCCCACTTTTTCCCTATACCCTCTGATCCTTTTAGCCTTAAAGAACTACATCTAACTCTTTCTTGAAAACAAACAATGATTTAGCGTAAACCACTTTCTGTGGCAGAGGCTCACCACTCACGCTGTGAAGAAATTTCTCATCTCTGTCCTAAACAGCCTACCCAATATCCTTAGACTATGAGCCCTGATTGTGGACTCCATGATCATTGGGAACACTCTTCCTAAACTTTACCTGTTTAGTGCTGCAAGAATTTTATAGGTTTCTATGAGGTCGCACCGCCCCCTTCTTCTAAACTCCAGTGAATACAGTCTTAACCAATCTTCATGCATCAGTCCTGCTAACCCAGGAATCAGTCTGGCGAACCTTTGTTACACTCACTCCATGCTCAGTTAAAGAGACCAAAATTGCATACACAATACTGTAATCTCACCAAGACCCTGTATAATTGCAGCAAGATATCCCTGTTCTTGTACTCAAATCCTCTCACAATGAAGGACAACATTTCATTTCCCTTCTTCACCGCCTGCTGTACCTACACGCTTACTTTCAGCAAATGGTGTATGAGGACACCCAGTCTCATTGCATCTCCCCATTTCCCCAATTACCAACATTCAGACAATAATCTGCCTTCCTGGTTTTGCTGCTCTAGTGTCTGGAATTAGATGGATCTCATTGACTATGAGATCTTTGAGTGGGGTTGTTAACCTGGGCCAATCAGGGAGCCCTGACTGACAGATATCAACAGGAGATCCTCAGGGACTGGCTTGGAACTAGCTGGTCAGAACCAGCACACTGTGCACATGTAAACAAAGGGTGATTGGTGACAGGATAGCAACCTCTGTGCAATTATTTCAGCTGCCGAATTGGATAACCTCACATTTATCCACATTATATTTCATCTGCCATTATACCACCTTTGATTTGCAGATTCTCAATCTGTAAACTTTGACTGAACCCTTTCTGTGTAGCCCCTCCATCTCCCATTGGTTTGCACTCCATGGCTACATTAGACCGCAAGCTGCTATTTACATGGTTGTATCTCTGGTTGAGCATCTAAATCCACCACCTCCACTGTCTAACAAGACCAGAGCAGTAGAAGCATGGGATCACCACTGCCTTTGAGTCACATATGCATCACTGTTTCTCCTTAGCCATCAAATTCCTGAAACTGGGTGCCCTACAGGACTACTGTCACCAGGGGGCCAGCAATGGTTCAATATGCCCACCACAAACTTCTCAAGGACAACCAGGAATGGGCAACAAATACCACCCTGGCCATCAATGTTCACACAGAGTCATACAACATAGAAAAAGGCCCTTCAGCCCACTATGTCTGTGTTGACCAATAAATATGAACTGTGTTAATCCCATTTACCTGCTCTTGGTCCATAGCCTACAACGCTCTGCAATTCTAAGTTCTCATCCAGCTGCTGATTAAATTACCCTCTCCCCAACAACACATTCCATATTTCTACCACTTTCTGGGTGAAAAAAACATTTCCTCAGATTCCCCTCTAAACTACTTACTCCTCGGCCCTCTGGCTTTAGACATGTCTGCAACGGGGAAAATATTCTCCCAATCTATTCTGTCTACGCCTCTCGTAATTCTGCATAGTTCAATCAGATCCCTCCCTCTGCCTCCTCTGCTCCAAGGAAAACAGTCCCAGACTATCCAGTCCCTCCTCATAACTGAGCCTTTCCATCCCAGACGACGTCCTGGTAAATATCCCCTGCACCCTCTCCAGTGCAATCACATCATTCCTTTAGTGTGGTGACTAGAACTGCTCAAAATATTCCAGAGATAGCAGGAACTGCCGATGCTGGAGAATCTGAGATATACAAGGTGTAGAGCTGGATGAACACAGCAGGCCAAGCAGCATCTTCATTTCTGAAGAAGGGTCTAGGCCCGAAACATCAGCCTTCCTGCTCCTCTGATGCTGCTTGGCCTGCTGTGTTCATCCAGCTCTACACCTTGTTATCTCAAAATATTCCATGTGTGGCCTAACCAATGCTCTTAATGTTGCAACAAGACTTCCCTGCTCCTACACTGTACTCCCTGGCTAATGAGTGCAAGCACCCCCTGAAGAATGCTTGTTCACCACCCAGTCTATCTGTGCTGACAGCTTTTAAATAAGTTCAAAACATACAAGGATGCTTTTTAATTGTTTGCCCAGTTGTGTGCTTAGTGAGGCGTAATATATCCACGGTCCCAATGTGAGTTTGTACTTGACTGCAAATCATAGCAGCATGGTGGTTAGCACTGCTGCTAACAGCACCAGAGACCTAGGTTCGATTCCACCCTCGGGCGACTGTACGTGGAGTTTGCACGTTCTCCCTGTGTCTGTGGGTTTCCTTCGGGTCCTCTAGTTTCCTTGCCCAGTCCTGAGCTGCACAGCTTATAGGTGGATTGGCCATGCTAAATTGCCCACAATGTTCAGAGATGTGTAGACTAGGTGGATAGCTATGGGAAATGCAGGGTTACAAAGGTAGTGGGGTTGGGTCTGGGTGCGATGCTCGTTGGAGGGTCAGCGTGGACTTGATGGGCCGAATGGTCCGCTTCCACCCTGTAGGGATTCTATCATACGGGCAAAGGTGAACTCCAATTCCTGCCTCTGAGGAAAAGAAGAAGAAAAATCAAAGGAAATCGGATCTTACAAGTGACACGATTCTGCATCAACAGAGTGATTTTAGTGGAATGTACTGTGTGATCAAGCTGGACTGATTCAAAATGATTTCAAAAACATTAAGTGAAGGAGCTGGCCACTGTTGGATTGCTTGCTTTTAATGATTGTCTGGATGTCCGCCATTAAGAAGAGATCAATTTGCTTGTCATTGCTTTGTTAGTTTTGACACTGAGGTAAGAGGGTAGCAGCGCTGAGGTTTAGTTGTACAGAGTGCTTAGCCACACACAATCTGGGGGCCTCTGCTCAGCGTGCAGCTAGTCAACACTGTGTTTTCGTGTCATTGTTGAATTCAGCAGGGAGCCCAAATTTTGTGTGCGGCCTGTGTCAACCCGTATGGACCTGGAGTTATTGTCCATTGCGTGCCACATGATTGCTATGTGGGCCAAATCAAGTTCTGAGCCCACAACATTTCCACCTACAATCAGTGAGCAATGCCAAGTGAGACCAATGATATAAGGAAGTGTGCAATCATCCCTTTCCTCTCTGCCCCACTCTCCTGTCCAGGTATTGGCTTCGAACTGATTGTTGTTGGCAAATAATCGCTGACATGGTTGCACTATGCAGAGGTCATAACAGGCATGAGAAGCTGCTCTACATGTCCCCAAGACTCCTGCAATCCTTCGTAAAGGGCTGGAATCTTCTGCTATCTCTTGGTGCTGAGCTTGGAGATGAGTAGAGTAAGCGACTGTGTCAGGTGATGATGACGTACTTGAATCCTGACACCTTCCCATCTCGACCATGATTATGTCTGGGCAGGAACACCCAAGTGTTGACTTATCCATGCCACCTGCTGATTGAAGGTCCCCAACGGCCAATTAATGATTAATTAAAAGCCTTTATTCTATACCCTGCCCCTCTGGGATTTACCCAGCTCCGGCAAGGCCTGTCATCATGCAGTAGGTATGACAGGAAAAATTGAACTGTGCAAGCCACTTGTCACATCAGGATTGGTGGGGCTGGGGCAGGGGCAAAAATGTGTTGGCTCCTCACTCAGGAGGAATCAGTGCCAATTCGAGGGATTGGGTTATTGGGAAGTCTGATGAGAGTCAATCCCTTCCCCCACTACACCCCTCCCACAGCCGCCTGACCTGCTTCCTAACACCCCTCTCCCCCACCTCATCAATCTTCTCCCCTGATCCTGCAAGTGCCCCTCCCCATGACTTATCTGTAACCTGGGTCCACAATGATCTTAGGACTCCAGGCTATGTCTCTCCGACAGAAGCCATGCACTCCCCACCCCTCACATTGCTGCTAACCCAAGAGCTTCCAGCCACTGATTGGCCAACAGCTGTCTTGATCCCAGGGAAGGCCCCGCTGGTGACCTCGCCACAGCCTGACTGGTGCATGCCTGCAAAAGCCTTCTCATAAAAAGGCAGGCGCATCTTCCGCCAGCCCTCCAGTCAGTAGGCAAGACCCCTGACACCTCAGCAGAAATCTGTACAATTCTGGTCTAAAAACAAGTGTGAAAGGATGTGCAGGTTGAGTAGACTGGCCATGCTAAATTGCCCGTCGTACCCATGGATGGGCAGGTTAACTGAATTAACCATGGTAAATGTGGGGTTATGGGGAAGGGTGTTGAGGGTATGCTCTTTGGAAGGTCGGTGTAGACTCAATGAGCCAAATGGCCTCTATCTGCACTGTAGGGATTCTGTGGAAACAAGCTTGACACACATTTATTTTTCTGGCAGAATGGAACCTTCACTGGCTGTTAATTTTCTGTCAGGTTGCTATCTTATACACGGTTCTAATCTCCCAGGAACATTAGCTGATGACAAATGAAGACATGTCTAGAATGACATTACCAATTTACAGCAAGAATGATTCACATTCGAGACCTTTTCCTGTTCAATTAGCTTTACATTAATCATGCTCCATTTCCGGTTAACACATTCATTTTGTGAAAGATGTGTGGCACTCCAAACACTTACGAAACAGATTCTGAGGAATTCAACCAGCTCCCAGAATGAACTCAAAAATGGTCCCAAGTTAGCCTTGGAGGTGTTCTGATCCAAATTTATTGACAAACTGGGCATCCCAGTCTGTGGGACTGGGCAGGACTCTGTGGCGGGGAGCAGGGCAGTGGGAGAGGTGGGTAACTTGTTCCTAGGCTGGTCCCACTGGCAATTCAAGTGAAAGATAGGTGATTCTGAGTGGGGGGGGGTTACGTAGGATATTAAAAAAAACTAAGAATCAAATCCACAACAGTCTGCAGTTTCAATTGTCGTCCCAGGAGGAATCTCTGATGAGGTTGTTGAATCCCTACCTCAACTCACACAACTGCTTGAAGCTAGCACGATGTATGCACTGCCTTCTACTTACACATTTGGAGTCCCGTAACCAGAACAGGACAAGGATTTGTACGTTTAAACAGAACCTAAATGTCAGTTTCAGACAGAAATCTTGAACAATTGAAAGCCATTCAAGACAATGTGGCAATAGATGCGGTTCTCTGATGCAAAATTCATTGATTCTCAGCAATTTTATCACAGAGAGAATTGAGTGGCTGCAAGTCAAGTTATTCCTGTGATTTCTATCACAAATTCAATCCTGTTGAATTTGATTATCACACTTTTGTGATACAACAGCAGTCTTAAAATCTAATGGCTCAAATTTGAGAAATTGTAACCTTGAGTCCTCTCTCTACAGTCCATTTGAAAGGAAGCAGAAAATTATTGAATATTTCATCATTCAATATTTCACAGAGACATAATTAAAAAGTGCACTCACCTTCAAATTATTTTCCAAACAAATTCTGACATTAATACTCAATCTTCCCAAATTATCTACATTTATAATTGCTACTGACATGGCACAACGTCAAGGGAAACACAACAAATATTCTCCAAATGAGATAAGACTTTTATTATATAAATAACGTAGATAATCAGGTAGCTATTATATAGAAATATTCTTTGCTATAAACAAATTTGAATAAATACAGCTGGGAATAAATTGAACTATTCAATGGAATAGATCTCCCTTTTTCAGCTCTACATGGCAGTGTGGTCATTTCTATGGAAATAAAACCATTTACTTTGGCAGAACCTTTATTTTTCCCCTTATTGATATTTCCCTCTCTCACATGTCTTAATGGTGCCAGCTCCTAGCTTAAGTATGCTTTATAAAGGAACGGGAACACTCAGTGTAAGTATAAAGGGAGAGACCAGACTCAGTTGTCAAGGAATAAGTAGTATGTCAGCCACATCTGTGTTTCAAGGCATAAGCTGCAACTATGTTTTTCATTCATTCACAGGATGAAGAGGTCGCTGTCCAGGTCAGCATTTATTGCCTGTATTGCCCATTGATGTACCGAGGGACGTTGAGGTTCAAGTCCATAGTTACCTGAAAGTGGTCATGCAAGTACATAAGATGGTAAAGAAGGCGTATGGCATGCTTGCCTTTATTGGACGGGGAATTGAGTACAAGACTCAGGATGTCATGTTGCAGCTTTATAACACTTTGGTTAGGCCACACTTACAAGAATTGCATTCAATTCTGATCGCCACATTACAGGAAGGATGTGGATGTTTTGAAGAGGGTGCAGAACAGGTTTACCAGGATGCTACCTGGATTCAAGGGTGTGAGCTACAAGGAGAGGCTAGAAAAACTCAAGCTGTTTTCTCCGGAGTGGCGCAGGCTGAGGAGAGACTTGATAGGAGTCTATAAAATAATGAGATGCATAGATAGGGTTGACGGTCAGAATCTTTTTCCCAGAGTTGAAATGTCTACTACTAGGGGGCACGCATTTAAGGTGAGAGGGGGAGAAGTTCAAGGGAGGTGTGAGAGGCAAGTTTTTCACATAGGTACGAGTCTGGAACGCGCTACCAGGGGTGGTGGTGGAGGCAGATACTATAGGGGAATTCAAGAGACTTAGCTAAGCACATGAATAGGCAAGGAATGAAGGGATATGGACCAAGGGCAGACAGAAGGGATTAGTTTAATCTGGTGTCATGTTTGGCACAACATCATTGGTCAAAGGGCCCATACCTGTGCTGTATTGTTCTATGTATTCCTAATTGATCAGAGGGCATTTGAGAATTAATTACATTACTGTGGGCCTGGAGTCACGTGTGGACCAGTCCAGGTGTTTTCATTGTATTCAAATTCCACCAGCTGCTTTGTCAGGTTTCGAACCCAGGTCTCCAGGACATTACCTAGGTCTCTGAAATATCAGTCCACCAATAATACCACAAGGCCACCACTTAAATGGTTGTCAATCTTTTAAATCTGTTAGGGCTGACTGAGAAGCTTTTCAAAAATCAGGGGGCACCATACTTACATCTATACTTCTCGCTGCCTCAGAGAGGCAGCCAACATAATCAAAAACCCCTCCCATAATGGTTATAATCTCTTCCAACTTCTTCTGTCAGGCAGAAGATACAAAAGCTTTAACACATGTGCCCAACAGATTCTTCCCTGCTTTTGACAGACTTCATAGAATCCCTACAGTGTGGAAACAGACCCTTCAATCCAACAAGTCCACACCAACCCTCAAAGCATCCCACCCAATCTATACATCCCTGAACACTATGGGCAATTTAGTGCAACCAATTCACCTAGTGTACACATCTTTGGATTGTGGGAGGAAACTAGAGCAAACCCACACAGACACCAGGAGAATGTGCAAGCTCCACACAGACAGTTACCCGAGGGTGGAATTGAACCTGGGTCCCTAGTGCTGAGAGGCAGCAGTGCTAACCACTGAGCCATCGTACCGCTTATGAATGGATGTCTCAAATTTCAAATTTAATATCAACTTCGCTTTTTGTGCACCTTCTATGCGGCTGTAACATTGTATTCCTTGCTCTGTTCTATTACCCTTACGCACTTTATATGGTATGATCTGCCTGTACTGCACGCAAAACAAAACTTTTCACTGTACCTAGGTACATGCGACAAACATAAATTAAATCAAAATTAAATCATAGGGGTAACTTGAAACTGTTCAGTCAGGCCTGTACGAATCAGTGGTTTGTTTCACAATCAGCTGGGTTTTCATTACCCACCAAGGTGAAAAAGAGGATAGTGTGAATTGAACAGCCAAACCCATCAGCATCCAAAAGGAAAATTGATGCATTTTTACTGCGATTGACAAAAGCTGTTATGATCACCATTATGGAGACTAGCTTTATTTTCCAGAGTTATTAAGTGGATTCAGACTCTATCAGCAATTGCTGTGGGATTTGAACGTATAATTCCAGAACATTAACCTAGGCCTTTGGATTACTAGCCCCATAACATTGCCACACTGCTACCAGTGGCAATAGTCAACTTTATTGTAAGGAAAGAATTGAGGGGATTTAAGGAAGCATTCAAAACTAGCAAAGTTGCAGAGGTAACTGGGGTGGTGTTGAGTTTATAACAATCAACATTTTTTTAATATGTACGTGCTATCTGGTTATATAGTTACTGGGTTTGCACTGGTAACCCCTTGCCGAGTACTGTAAGCAACCAACATTTGGTTGCATTGCCTTGCTCATATAGCCAGAGAACATATACATTTTTAAAGAAAAGTTAATTGTTATAAATTCAACAGTACCCTAGTTATCTCTGCAGCTTTGCTAGTTACCCTGGTCATGATCCTCTTCATTGCGCGCAGCCAAATTCTAATAAGGTGCTTCCAGTGGAAACTGGGTGTGAGGGTTCTTATGGTGCAGTGGTAGTATCCCTACCTCTGAATCTGGAGACTTAGGTTCAAGACCCACTTATCTTAGAGGTGAGTAATACTATCCCTGAATAAGTGACTTAGTAAATATATATAAACTGGAATAGGTTAGCTCATAGGGCCAGATTATGACACTAACAGCCAGGGCTCAATCCCACTATTGATCGCTGTAGTAGGTCATGGAGTGTCCTTACCATGCACAATGTTCAGATTGGTGCCCCTCCAACTATATAACCATTTAACAAAAACATCTCATACAGGTGCAAGACTTTCTTGGATAATATCCATACACTGTCACATTTTTGAATGTTAGCAAAGAGTGTGCAAATAAAACTTTTTGGGAACAAAAATAAAGAAATAAAAAAATCCTCTAAGTGTTCTTCCATCTCCGGTGTATTGATTGTGGCAGTTCACTGTCTCTTACAAGCTGGTTCACACTTACTGCATCATTTGCCATTGACAGGGCCTACTCTTTGGATTGCTGCAATATTTCATGAAAGCTGGATCAGACAAAGACAAAAAGCCTGCAGCATATCTGGCCTTGGGGACCAGACACAATCACAAATATTATATACTTGACAAAGATCAGTATTAATTAAAATAAACTCAACAAAGGAGCACCAAAACAAAATGAAATATTTGCACTTGTGTAGCATTTTACGCAACCTCAATGTCCCAAAGCACTTTAC
>NC_063332.1:166067431-166083420 GCF_021869965.1 Rhincodon typus
TTGACCTGTCTGTTTCCTCTCCACCTATCTTCTCCTCTATCCATCTTCTATCCACCTAACAACTATTGGATAATAGGTTTACTGCTGAAACTGAATGTCGGTGCCTGTTCTTTAAAACATTTCACTGGATCTTTTACAAAAAGGGTTCTTGATTTAACATCTGTCCTCAGTCCACGCCAGAGTGTGACACTACCTCAGGAATTCAATGAAGCAAAATCCTAGATTTTACGTTGACTTGAACCCACAACTTGCTGTTAAGATCTGGATGATTTCATATCTACATCTGTCTGTTGGCATCATGTTGTATCACGAAAGAACGCTCAATGGCCCATGTTTGCATTTCTGTCAAAAAAACTTTTTAACAGGATCTATTAAAAGCCAGGTGGCAGACTTCATTTCAAGTTGCAACTGAGCAACTCTTACAAAAGTACAAACACAGACAGAAATCCAATTACTTTCTGATACAATTGCTTATCTTGAGATAACCTGAAGAGGTTGTTGAGATAACAAGAAGGACAGACAAGGAGCTGCCAATCTCAAACAGCATCCAACAGGAATTATCCTCTAACTGACCTCAGGACCTAATTACATCAACAGCAACCTGTATTTAAAGAGCACTTTTAAAGTAATAAAGTGCACCAACATCCTTCACATAAGCAGTACTAACTGAAACTGAATACTCATCCATCTAAGAGGCTGTTGGAGCAAATAGTCAACAGCTTAGTCAAAGAGCTAGTGTTAACAGTGTGTCTTGAAGGAGGAAAGCAAGGTAGAGAGGCAGAGAGGTTTAGTGAGGGAATTCCAGACATTACAGCCTAGCAGGTGAAGGCACAGTCACCAATGATAGATCCATTAAAATTAGAGAGCCGCTTGATTGACTAGGATTAACAGATCACAGATGTCTTGGAGGATTGGGAACTGGGAGAGATTACAATGATCGGGAGCCAAACAGGGTACTTGAAAGCACCAGTGAGAATTTTCAAAATTGAGATATTGCTTAACTGGGAGCCAAGGTTGGTCAAAGAGCACAGGGGTAAAAGATGACCCAGATGTGGGATAGACACTATCACAAGGAGTGCCTTAAAGGAACAGTCCAAGTTAACAATTAGAAAAGCGAACACTAGGCAATACCATGGTACATCAGCTGGTATGTTCAATAACAGAAATGTACCTTAAGTCAAACGGTCATTGAAATGATTCAAGGAGGCACACAGGCTCCCCACACAGATAGGCCATTTATACCATCAGCTTGAGGAGACCTGGAGAAGTTCATAGAATCATACAGTACAGCCCTTCGTGCCATTGAATCTGTACTGCCCACAAACAGACTACTACCTACACTAGTCCCACTTTTCCGAACTAGGCTCAAATGCTCGTCCAAGTGTTTTGAAAGGCTGTGAGGTTTTCTGCCAGTGCATTTGAGATTCCCACAAACATCTGGGTGAAACTAATGTTCCTCAAATCCCGTATAAAGCTTTTCCTTTCACTTTAAAAGTATACCCCCTTGTTATTGGCCCTACAACTAAAGGATCCAGTTGCTTTCTATTCACCCTGCCTATGCCCCTTAAAGTCCCATACACCTCTATCAGATCCTCTCTCAACCTTCCGTTCTCCAAAGAGAACAACCCGAGCTTATCCAGCCTCTCTTCATCACTGAAATGCTCCATTCCAGGGAACATCCTGGTGAGTCTCCTTTGCATCCCTTCCACTGCAATCACATCCTTCCTATAGTGTGGTGACCAGTACTCCAGCTGTGGCCTAACCAAAGTTCTGTACAACTTCAATCTAACCTCCCCATTCTTATAATCTATGCCACAACTGATAGAGGCAACCGTTCCACATGTTTTCTTAAATACCCTATTAACTTGTCCTGCCACCTTCAGGGATCTGTTCCTTTGTTCCTCTGAGCCTCCCAGGGTCTTGCATTCATTGAAGACTCCCTTGTCTTGTTACTTCTTCCAGTGTAGCACTTTACATCTTCAAGGTTAAGTTACATCTGCTACTATTCTGCGCATTTGATCCATCCATTTATATTCTCCTGTAACTTAACATCTTCCTCTTCACTGTCATCCACCTGGTTAATCTTCATCTCATCTGCAAGCTTACTTATCATCAACCCCACATTCTCATCTACAACATTTATGAATATCACAAACTATTAGGGACCCAGCCATTGATCCCTGTGATACAACACTGCACACTGGGCTCCAGTCACATAAATAGCCTTCTATTTCATCACCCTCTGTTTCCTGTAATCAAGCCAATTTTGGATCCTACTTGTCAAGTTACCCTGTTTTTACCTTCTTTATCAGTTTCCCATATGGGATCTTGTCAAAGGCCTTGCTAAGATCTATGTAACTACTTCAGTTATCAGGACCAAAGAATTAAGACGTAAAAGAAATAGACCAAACCACTGAAGATTGATTTTAAGAGGAACTGTCTCATTTCTTTCACCTTGCCTTCTCCAACAGGGTTATGTAAGAATTTCCTCAATGCTGAAACACCACAACAAACTGTACCAACCAGAAAATCTAGACAACTTTAAAATCAAACGTTGTCATATTTGGAAGAAATTATAATTCTTCTAATAGATCAAGAATTTGAAGTTGCAGTGAAGGCTTCCAGTCAGTAGTGATCATCTTTTCTGTATTAACCTACATCTGTAATTTGATTTTTTGATTAATTCTAAGCCAAAACGACCAACTGAGCTTCTTCAGTGAGTGTGTTAATCATAATCATTGAGCCATTCAATTGTATGTTGCCTCAAACCAATTTTGGGGAGAATATAAAATTCTACGTCAAGCATCACTCCGCAAGTTTTTGATTTGATTTGATTTATTATTGTCACATGTACCGAAATACAGTGAAAAGTGTTGCTTTGTCTGCTATACAGGCAGATCGTACCTTACAAATTGCATCAGGGTAGCAGAAAATAGTGTGGAATACAGTGTTACAACTGCAGAGAAGGTGCAGAGAGAGAGAGAGAGAGATCAGTATTAATATTTGAAGGTCTGTTCAAAACTCTGATAACAGTGGGGAAGAAGCTGTTCTTGAATCTGTTTATACATATATTCAAACTTTTATATCTTCTGCCCAACAGAAGAGGGTGTGAGTATAACTGGAGTGGGAGGGGTCTTTGATTATGTTGGCTACTTTCCTGAGGCAGCGAGAAGCATTGATTGAGGCAATGGATAGAAGGCAGGTTTGCTTGATAACTGGGCTGTGTTCACGACTCTGTAGTTTTCTTGCAGTCTTGGGAAGTGCAGTTGCCAAACTACACTGTGATCCATCTGGATAGGATGCTTTCTATGATGCATCTAGAAAAATTGGTAAGAGTCCAATTTGTTTTGGTCGTTAGTTCAAACTGAGAGATAGGCATGATTCAGCCTCCACATTCCTGCAGAGTACCCATTTAGAGCCTGAAGGGTCTAGGCCCGAAACGTCAGCCTTTCTGCTCCTATGATGCTGCTTGGCCTGCTGTGTTCATCCAGGTCTGCACCTTGTTGTCTTGAGTATCCATTTAGATGGGATCCTTAACTGGAAAGAAAGTCTTAACATGCTTCTGCATTGGGCTTCCCGTAGTGTTCCAGCCTGCCCTTAATCCTTGCTAATATTGGTCCAGATCTAATGGAATGTCATCACGCTGAGAAATGAGGCTTGTTGTACTGGAGATTTGGGACTGGATGAGGGCAGGAGCTGGAACTGGCAGTGCTGGCCTGGGCACCCACTGCCTGACTCCATCATTTGCCCATGTCATTTTCGTGAAGGTGGAATGGAGGGGCACAGGGCTACCTGGCCACAAACAGTGGGTGACTGATCCAGATTCTTAACGGCCTCTTAGAAGACCCCTTAAAGGATGCTGACTGGGCTTTTCCAGTCAGCTTCTGGGTGCTGGCAGTCGGTGGGTGACGGTTCACCCTCCTCGAAGCAGCTTCCAAGCAGAAAACTGGACAAGGGCATTCAGGGTGGCAGGCTAGAGGCCATTCAGGTGAAGAGGCAGCAATAAGCTGCCTACCTCTAGCCACACCCATTTAGAGGTGGCCTTTCTACACAGAGGTCAGGAGAAGGCCTTGTATGCCCTCATCCCACCACCATTGGTATGCACCCAGCTATGATGCTGCATTTGCCAGCAGCCCTTGGATGGGATGGATATCCCCTATTTTGTCAGGGTACTTTGCGGTCAACTCAGTATCGGGAAGGTGGAGCACTCTACAAATCCATTCCTCACCCTTTCTTCCAACCTCCCTCCCCATCACCATCGACAACACTCTTTCCACCTCACTCACATCCGTCTGGGGATCCACCAACGATCCTCCTGGTTTAGGCCCCACTCTGGTACCAGCAGCGGGCACCATTCACTAATTTGTTGTGGATACTGAAGAGCTCCTGGTCTCCTCAGGATCTCCACTTGCCCAGGGCTTAATCAGAAAGAAGGCCTGGAAAATGCCTGATTGAAATGAAATCGCACTGGGCCTGCTAAAAGGAATGCAAGGCTCCTATATCCAGTTTGAGGACCACTGGGAGAGACACCCATCACCCGAATTAAATCCCAGCCAATATTTCAGTTGTTGAAAGGTTTTGATGATTTCATTTCAATCAGGCATTTCCCAGGCCTTCTCTCAGATTAAAATATTAATGAAAAGGACAACGACCTGAAAGGTCAACTCTCATAGATGCTATATATAGACTCTCATAGAGCTGGAAGCTGAGAATTTCAAGCATCATATCTGTCAACATTGCCAATATCGAATCATATAATTACGAGAAGGCTGATATCTGTTCAATAATACATCCTGCAGTGTGTGGGGAAACCAATGGAAACATGTGGAGGCAGGACCCATGTACCTTGACCCACAGGATAGGTCCATCTCTATGTCTGTCTGTGCTCAATATTGTTTTGGTGTTTCAGGAAGTTTCACTATGAAAATCTGACTCTACTCCTTCACCTGGCAAACAAAACGTCACTGTTTATGTTTGATCTGTTCTGGTACAGCAACCGCTCTGCCCAGGACCATAAGAAACTACAGAAGGTGGTGTGCACAGCCCAGACCATCACGGAAGCCAACCTCCCATCCATGGACTCTATTTACACTTCGCCTTGCCGCAGAAAGGTTGCCAACGTCATCAAAGACTCCTCCCACCCCAGTAATGCTCTCCTACAACCTCTTTCATCAGGCAGAAAATACAGAAGTTTGCACACATGCACCAACAGGTTCAAGAACAGCTTCTTCCCAGCTCTGATTAGACTGATGAATGGGCTCTCTAACTTCAAATAATGTCGATTTTGCTAATGTTGTCCTTGCTTTGTGCACCTCCTGTACAGTGTAACCTCTATGCCTCTCTCTGTCTAAGCCCTCTGATCTGTGTGTCCTTGTTTGATATGATCTGCTCACAAGACAAAGCTTTTCACTGTACTTAGTTACTACAATAAATCAAATCAAATCTAATGCATTAAATTTGCATAGTTATACATACATCTATAAAAGAGTGAAAGCATGTCGTTAACAAGTAATTAGATAAAACAGATCATGGGGACTGATTTGGTCACAAATACAAATCACTTCACCTGACAAAGAGGCAGCATTCTGAAAGCTTGTCTTTTCAAATAAACCTGTTGGACTATAACCTGATGTTGGCTGACTTCTGACATTGAGATGTAATTCATCATTGCTGTTGTTCCTCCAACAGTAAATTCAATGAAATCTCTCCCTCTCACCTTACAGAGAAAATATGGTTACTAATGTTTTATATGAGACTGCTTTAACCTCAAACCAGAGAAAGCACTCTCTCTATATATAACTATTACTGCAATAGCTTGTGGGTATTTTTTGATCAATGCTGGGCACAGAACCTCTTGTAAAACCCACAACTCAGACTCGCTCCCTACATTATTTTCATGTCTTGTAAATGACACCCTCAATGTTTAGTCCAAAACCCAAAATATGTCTTAAATTACCTTGTGTTTATATAGTGCCTTTTATAATCTGAACCTACCTTTATAACCAATAAAATATTTTTAGAAGTGTAGACATAGTTAACCCTGCAGCCAATTATACAAGAGAAATAAAAAATGTTAAAAATTGCTCATTAATAAATTAACACACGAACATGTTTCTTTAGATAGAACAAAGACTTAAAAGTAGTTGGGTGGAGCCTGGCTAAATGATACCCATCTGAGAGTCTGCACAAAGGGGGACATATGCTGGACCCATCCCCTAAAATAACTCACTGCAGTTTGGGAGGTTCCCAAAGGACTGGAAGGGAGCTTATGTAGTCCCAAGGTTTGTTAAAAAGGATCAAGATGGAACCAGATAACTATAGACCTATTAGGTGGAAGTTAGTCAGGAAACAAAACTTGAGCTTGTAATATATGATAACTTGGATACTGGGGATTTATCAAGGCTGCCTAGTGTGGCTTCACAATATACAAATTTAGTTGTAATTATTGAAGATGTCAGCAAGATGATGAACGAGGGGAGCCCAGTGGACTTTGTCTATTTAGACTTCCAAAAGAGTTTGACAGCTTTTGATAAGAGCTGAGATCTTTTGGTTGTCTCACTGCATCAAAGACAGCAGGTCTAGCTTTGAGTCTTGAACCAGGAATTGGAGGCCAAGGAAAGAGCCATCATATTGCAGCCAAACGTGTCGAGTATCAATATGAAAATCTTTCTAGCACAAGCCAATGGTGAGTGAGACAAATGAGAGAGATTTCTAGCAAGCCATGGGATGGCAATAAAAGTTAAAGCATCCAGAGTCACGAGATTACAGCATTCATACCAAGATGAGTGATCCGTAGTACACCACTACAACTCAACAGACTTTTCTGCAAGCTCAAAGCCTCTGATACTAATTGTAATGGACTGAGGTGAATTAATGACTGCTCATAGGGATGTAGACAGATGGACTTAGCTTTCTTCAGAGACTAGTCAACAGTGATATCCTGCAAGAATCAGTTTTGCGACCATTGCATTTTACTATTTTGAGTAATGATCTAAAACTCACCATATAACTCACCAAAGTTTCTTCAACAGCAACTTCCAAATCCACAACATCAACCATGAAGAAGGTCAAGGGTAGATGATATATGGGAACAGCACCTACAAACAATGTTGGGATCACAATCCATATATTTGCAAACAATACTCAAATTTGTGCAAGTGGCAAGTGCTAGAATTATCAATGATGCTCTACAGCTTCAGACAACTATCAATGGCAAATGATGTTTAATTGAGGAACATGCAGAGTAACACAGCTAAAAAAGATGTGGAAAGCAAAAGCTACCTGTGTGTTCTAGTGCATACATCTCTGAAAGTTCATTAGCAATGCTGTGCAGAAATAACCTGAGTGAATAGGACATTGAATCTATTCACAGGGCAACAGTGGACAACATAAAACAAGGAAAACCACTTGTCCTTAAACAAGACCATGGTCAGGCCTCACTTGCAATACTGTCTGGGTTTAATCTCACACCGTGGGCAATATTGATACTGTGGAATTAGGATAAAGGGTCACTTGACAAATATACTTTAGTTACCTCAATTGGCTAAAAGAATTGACATTAAGCATGCAAAAAAAAAATGTAGACTTAGAGATAATCTAATTGAGATTCATGAGATGATGAAAGATTTGGTTTGTGCTCTGTTTAGCAGTGCATTTTAATTAAGTACATTAGCCTTGTGCAGAAATCACTTTTTGTTTTTATATCTGTTCTTGGGGATGTTAGCATTGTGACAAGGTCAGCATTTATTGCCCATCCTAAACGTTCTTCGGAAGGTTAGCAGTGACCAACCTTCTCGGGTCGTTTATTTTTCTATAGGACTTTGATATTATTAAGTGGTGTGCTGGACCATTTCAAGAGACAATTAAAAGTTAGCCACATACTCAGTGAATCTGGAATCACATGCACGCCAGGTACAAGCAGATTTCATTTCCTGAAGGACATTAGTGAATAATTTGGGTTTATCCAACAATCCAGTAGCCTTATGTTTACTAATGAGACTAACTCTTTTTATTCCAGATTTATTAATTCATTGAATTTAAATCTCCCCAGCTGCTATGGTGGTATTTGAACTCACGAAGTACAGAAGATTCTGGTCGGTCTTCACAAGGTGGGCGTGGGAAGGATGTTTCCCCTTGTGAATGAATCCGGAAGCTAGGGGGCACTGTTTTAAAATTAGGGGTTGCCATTTTCAGAGATGAGTTTTATTTTCTCTCTCAGAGGAGTGTGAGGCTTTGAAACTCTGTGTCAGAAGGTGGTGAAGGCAGGAACTATTAATGTTTTTAATGCTGAGGTAGTTAGATCCGCTTTAAGCAGGGCAATCGAGGGCTAATGGGAATAAATGGGAATGTGGAATTTGAAACAGGAAGAGACTAGCCACAAATTTATCGAATGGTGGAACATGCTTGAGGGACCAAATGGTCCATTTTTAATCCCAGTCTGTTTGTTTGTACGTCACAGGAGTGTGGGGGGAGGTGATGGCCTGGTGGCATTATCGCTCGACTGTTAATCTAGAGACCAGGATAACATTCTGGGGACCTGAGTTTGAATCCATGACAGTGGTGAAATTTGAATTCAATTTTGAAAGAAAAGGTCTGGAATTAAGAGTCTAATGATGATCATAAATCAGTTGTCAGGAAAAGCCCATCTGGTTCACTAATGCCCATTATGGAAGAAAACTGCCATCCTTACCTGGTCTGGTCTACATGTGACTCCAGATCCACAGCAATGTGGTTGACTCTTAGCTGCCCTCTGGGCATTTAGGGATGGGCAATAAATGCTTCCTAGGCAGTGATGCACACATCCCTTGAATGGATTAAAAAATATTAATCTGGGCTTCTGGATCTCTCGTCTAGTAACATCATGATCATGCCACTGTTTAAATTATGTGCAAGAGTAAATTTAGATTAGAAATTCATGAAAGAGGACTTCCCTGGAGAATAGCGGCCTTCTTCAAATGAGTGTTGATCTATTTTTGCTTGGATCAGAGGTTGACCAACTACAAGGAATTCGGGGTCAGTGACGTTCTAGATTAGTTTTGATGGACCAGTCAAGATGGGAAAGAAACCTCTCGTAGAATAGAATCATGGAAATCCTACAGTGCCATTCGGCTCATCAAGTCTGCACTGACCCTCCGATCCCACCACCCCCACACCCTATCTCCATAACCTTACATGGGGTCCTTCCCATGGCTAATCGATCTAGCCTGCACATCCCTGGACACTACGGGGAAATTTAGCACAGCCAATCTTTGGTCTGTGGGAGGAAATCAGAGCACCAGGAGGAAACCTATGCAGATGCAGGGAGAACGTGCAAACTCCACACAGTCGCCCAAGACTTGAATCGAACTCAGGTCCCTGGCACTGTGAAGCAGCAGTGCTAACCACTGAGCCACTGTGCTATCCTAGACCCTTTTCAGACTCTTTTCCTCAAGTTGGCCTGGGTTTTTAATTGGTTTTCTACCAGCCTAGATAATCATGTGACTTGTGGCTGCGGTTGAGCAGGTATTGTAAAAGGTGTAGACCCGGACATTTGTCATGATGAAGAACAGCAGATGTAATTTGGAACTGGAAGCCACAACATCACCCACTCCACCCCGAAAATAGAAATTTCCATTTTCACAGTAGCAGTTTGTGTTTCATGCATAAGCAGTCCTCAGTAGCAGCTGGACACTTAAGTCATCAGATGTAACTACTCAGGTCAGAGTTTGGTATCTGAGGAGTATGAAACACAAATTGTGCAGAATAGACCTAGTCACAGCAAGTCTGAACACTGTGCATTTCTTTGCATTGGCAGATCATCTCTTTGGAAAGGCAAGATACCCTGTTGGATCCTTTAGGGGGAGATCAGCTGCCCTTTTGATTTGTTAAAAGTACACATGAATGTGTATAACAAATGCATAATGCACCAGGAACTGTCAACAGACCTGTCAAATCAATTATAAAAATGACCAAAGGCAACTGTGAAGAGGATTTGTCAAAAGTATCATGAAGAATTGTTGAATGCAACTTCCAAAGGGATATCTGTCAAGCTGTCAAGGTGTTTAAACATTTTTCCCCTTAAATCTTTGAAAAAAAATGTCTGCAGTATTAAACAAAAAACATTGTTTGCAACCTTACTCTGTCTGCTGATGTTAACCTGAGGGTTTCCATTGTTGGAATATTACTACTCGAATTATTCACAACCACGCTTATCACAGTAGGATGCCTGCCATTTCAGGTTCATTGACTATGCCAAGTGTTTATAGACTATTTGAAGTGGGACAATGAATTCCAATCAACAGAAATTGCTGGAAAAGCTCAGCAGGTCCAGCAGGATCTGTGGAGAGAAATCAGAGTTAATGCTACAGGTCCAGTGAACCTTGAGGAAGGGTCACTTGATCCAAAATATTAACTCTGATTTCTTTCCACAGTTGCTGCCAGACCTGCTGAGCTTTTCCAGTAATTTCTGCTTTTCTTTCTGATTTACAGCATCTGCAGTTTTTTTGGTTTTTAATAAATTCCAATGTTTATTATTTTCAAGGATTGTGCACTTTAATGCAATGTTTATTGCAGATTTTTATTTTGGTGAAGGATTGCAAATGTAGTAAATGGGTTTTTACATATAAATGAGAGTTTTGCTCAATACAGTGAAGCCTGCAACAGACACTTGGAACTTTTTTTAATGGAACTTTATTTTATCTCATCTCATCTCAACATGGTTCCTGAGGTCTGCCAATGATGGCTACTGGCTGAGTTGGTATGGCAGGTATCAGACTAAAGGATGGTTGTTGAGGAGGCATAGATTGACACAAATTGGCATTGAGGCTATAAAGTGCAGGGTGGAGGCAGAGCAAGCCATGGGGTATGGATGGTAGGTTAAGGACTAGAGAGTTTTTTTTGCATTTCTTTTTCAAATTTTGGGCCTTTCATTCAAGCTGCCCCTGCAGCCACCATTCTTTTAACTAATTCTGGCGGAGCCCACCCCAACTCCTAATGTAGCCCCTCATTCAACACATTCCCTTCCTAATTCCTCCAGACTGAGAGCTGTAATCAGGCAGCTATTGCCAAAGGTCAGGTCCAAGGAAACGGGGATCCTCTCAAATTTGTGCTCCTGACTTACAGATGAAAACACAGGTCCGACATTGCTACAAATGTGCAGAACTGAGCTAGACAGCATTGTTCATATATTTAATCAACTTGCTCAGAAACGTCTCACATTACCTGTGGCAGTTGGGACTTGAAACGGCACCTTTTGTCCCAGAGGTAGGGATGCTACCACTGTAACACAAGACCCCTCAAAATGTTCATATATTCTTGATTGGTTTGGGTGCTGCCCAGGCTCACCAAAAAATAAAAGAACATCTAATTATGGAACTATAAATGACACCGTGAACATTACTAGTACGCACTAATGATATTTAAAAATAGCAAATGTTCCAGCTACAATTTAATCTCTCATTTAAAATGCAAATAAAATAAGTGTCTGATATAATACGATGTCTGGTCCGGTTATATACAAGAGTGGATCAATAATGGCTTTTTCTTTTTGACCACAATCCATACAATTAATGATATTTTGCAAAATTTATGTTTCAATGAATACCCAATAATTAATAATTGATTGAATAGAAATAGGATCTTTGTGTATTTGCAATCATCATAATCACTTCTCTTGAATTAAATCGATAAAATCCCATTGATTTTTTATATGACAATATTGAAGTGTACAGCTTTAACCTGGAACTGTTTTCGCAATGTCATTGGGTGAGAAAATAGCAAAGTAGATTTTGGCCACAAAATTTTCGCATAGGTAAGAGGCAATCGAAGGCTAGAGGTTAAATCATAGTCCCACAGTCAGATAAAGGAACAGGTATACAAAATAATCATCTGCAGTCATCAGCAAATAGTTATGCCATATCCTCAAGTCAAGTAAAAGCTTACAAAAAAGCCACAATCTAGCTTTTGATTTTTATTTATACATCGATCTTCATCCCTTTTCTATTTGTCAACTACATGCTACCCTTGAGGCATTATCTGAGACACTAGATTCAGTTGAACATTGAGAAAATACAGCTCTACCTCACAATCACTTCTCTCAACATCTCCACTCTCTCTAAGATACCAAATTGCTTGTCCAACATCACTATTAGATGAGCAGAAATATCCTCCAACTACATAGTGCGAAAACTGAGACCATAGTCCTTGGTTCTGCCACTAACTGCATTCCCAACTCACCAACATAGTCCCTCTCCTCGGATATCTGAAACTGAATGAGGCTGCTTGCAATCGTGGTGTCTGTTTGAGTCAGAAGTGATCTTTTAACCACAAATCTGTGCCATAACCAAGACCACCCTCTTCTACCTCCATAACATTGCCCAGTTCCACCCATCCCAGTACATTATCTGTTGAAACCCTCATCCATGTCTTTATTACCTCTCAATTTGGCTTTCCATGATCCTGCTATTTCTGTTTTATCAGCATCATAAACTAACATTCATATGCCATCATTTTTTTATGAGTGTGGTTATTAATGTGACAATGACCAGATAAACTATTTTTTGTCATGTTCAGAGATCACCTCCATCCCGACAAACCTCCCAGGGCAGAGGTCCAATTAACTCAATCTGTCCTCATTGGTTAACCTGTCATCCCAGAAATAAATCCACAGAACCTTCAGTTCACCCTCCCTTAGGCAACTATAGCCTCCCTTAGGTACAGAGAACAAAACCACACACAGTATTCCAGATCTGATCTCACCAAAACCTGAATAATTGTAGGACTCAGAGACAGTAAGAACTGCCGATGCTGGAGTATGAGATAACACAGTGTGGAGCTGGAGGAACACAGCAGGCCAGGCCACATCAGAAGAGCAGGAAAGCTGACGTTTCAGGTCGGGACCCTTCTTCAGAAAATGGGGCGCTCATTTTCTGAAGAAGGGTCCAGACCCGAAACGTCAGCTTTCCTGCTCCTCTGATGCTGCCTAGTCTGCTGTGTTATAATTGTAGGACTCTTAATGTTTCACATACAAGATCAAATCCCTCTGAATAGGTTTGAGTAGTTTCTTGCCTTTTAAAATAATATTTTATTTCTATTCTTCCTGCTAAGGTGAATATTCTCATATTATACTCTGTCAGTGACCTTCTTACCCACTCAGTTAACCTGTTTATATTTCCTTGTAAATATCTTGTGCCCTCCTAAGAGATTGATTTTCCTTATAGCTTTGTATCATAAGCAAACTTGCACAAGTTACATTTGTTGTCCTCATCAAATGACGAATATTGATTGGCCATAGCTGAGGCCCAAGCCTTAATCTCTGTGGAACACCATCCGTAACAGCCTGTCGACTCACATTTTTTTCTTCTCTCTGTTTCCATTTTTTTTTTGCTAATCCTCTATCAATGTGATACCTTACTCCCAGTCAAATGAACCCTCATCTTGTGCAGAAAACTGTCTTGGAGCACCCTATTGAAAGCCTTTTGAAAATCTAAATATATTACACTCACTGGTTCACCTTCATTTAGCATGCCAGATTTGTCCTCAATAAACTTCAATAGTTTACCCTTTTATAAGACCATGCTAACTCTGCCTATGGTACTTTAACTCTCTTGACTGCTCTGAGCCTTAGTAAAGTATTTCAGCATCTTCCCAATGATTGATGTCAGGCTAATTGCCCTACAGTTCTCTGTTTTCTCTTTCTTAACTCTTGGTAACACACTTGCTACCTTTCAGCACACTGGGAATTTTTGAACATGACAACCAGGGCATCCAGTACCCCTGCAGTCTCTTTTGGAGTGCTAAGATGTGAAGTATCAAGTTCAGGAATTTGTTGTCCTTCAGTCCCAATCCTTTCTTCAATATTTTTCTTCATTAATATTACTTAATATAAGTGATTCGCTTTCATTGGATCTTTGGTTCTCCATTATTAATGGTATTTTCCGTGTATTCTTATTATGAAGACAGACACAAAATACTTTTCCTGCTATTTCCTTATTCCCGAAACAAATTTCTCCTGTTTCAGCTTTCATTGCACCAAATTCCCACATTTTGCCACCCTATTTACAATGCACTGTGTACTGCAACCATCCTGTGTTGGCCACCCTTTATAAGCTCCTCTTGTTTCTCTTTCTGAGGCTCAGTGTCAAATATTGTTTGATAAAATCCCTCTGCAGTGCTTCAGAACATTTCATTACATTAAGAGCACTATATAAATACAAATTACTGTTGTCGCAATCATTTTGCAATCAGTGCAAAACCTATAATGTTTTGTTTATTCCTCTAAATGGACTTGCCTTAACTCATCATTGCAACAACTTGGAGTCTCTTCATTTGGTGCATTTAGAAAATTACACCCAAAAATGAGTTTGAAATTATAGTGCTTAGATGAGAGCTCAAGTCTCTGCTAAAATTTATTGTATAATCATGAATGCAAAATCCTCTCTGAACATGTGCAAGCATTTCTTCTGGCTTTCTTACCATTTAAATGTATTAATTTATCAACTTAGGAGTGGTAACCTGGTGCAGAGTAATTAATCCAGCTGAAAATGGGTCATCTCAAAAATTAAGCATTTTTAATAAGGGAGTCTAGACCTTGACTTGTAAATGCCTACTTTAAAATCACTGAAAGTGATTTGAAGAATAACTATACTGAGCCATTTAGTAGTTCCACTGATGTACAGCAGTACATTAAACATGTTTGAGAGGAAAAATCCTGAAATGTGGTGCTGTGCACCTAAGTAAATGAGGACAATATGATGAGTCTTGGCTGAGCAGCATTATTAATGGAAGATAAAATTATTGACCTGGGAGCAGTGGTAATTTTATTTCATCTAACTGAATGCAGTGGTGGGCATTAATTAGGACTACACGTTCTCCCACGAACAGCAACTGACTAAAACTACAACTGTTGGGTTAGGTAGTGCATGCTTGTAATGTTTATCTTTGTAAATAAATTGTGAAAGTACAGAATGACTGGCTTCAGTCCTATGCAGCACTATCTGACTTACTGAAGTATAAAAGACATGGCCAGTTCCAGTAAATTGAATTTTAAATAATGCAAGTGATTGTGGAAAACACTGTCATAACTGGCTCTGGGAATGAATTGCTTAATTCACTCCCAGTTTTTTGCACTGGTTTGGCATATTCCACCTGGAATTACTGATACGTCTGGTATAAAGCAGCGTCATGGAGTCATAGAGGATGAAAACAGACCCTTCAGTCCAACCAGTCCATGCCGATCATGTTCCCAAACTAACCTAGTCCTGCCTGCCTGCACTTGGCCCATATCCCTCCAAACATTTCCTATTCATGAACTTATCCAAATGTCTTTTAAAACATTGTAACGCTGCCTGCATCCATCACTTTCTCTGGCAGTTCATTCTGCACATGAATTACTCTCTGCATAAAAACTTGCCCCTCATATCCTTTTAAAATCTTTCTCCTCTCACCTTAAAAATATGCCCCTGGCTTTGCACTGCCCCACCTAAGGAATAGACCTTTGCTGTTCACCTTATCTATGCCCCTCATGATTTGATAAACTTCTATAAGGTCACACCCCAACCTCCTACACTCCAGAGAAAACAGTCCCAATCTATTTATATATCTCAAGCCCTCCATCCCGAGCAACATCCTTGTAAATATTTTCTGAACCCTCTCTCGTTAAATAATATTCTTCCTAAAAGAAAAAAGGAAAAAATGCCCATAAATATTCTATTCAAACAATATTATTGAAGAAACATCAGAAGAAATAGGAGTTGATACACAGATTACATAGATGATTTGGATTTGAGGACTAAGTGTGGTGTGTCAAAATTTGCAGATGACACTAAGGTGAGTGGTAGAGCAAAGTGTACAGAAGACACTGGAAGTCTACAGACGGATTTAGATAGTCTAAGTGAGTGGGCAAAGGTCTGGCAGATGGAGTACAATGTTGATAAGTGTGAGGTCATCCATTTTGGTAGGAATAAGAGCAAAATGGACTATGTTTTAAATGGTAAAAAATTGCAGCACACTGC
>NC_063332.1:166083430-166109797 GCF_021869965.1 Rhincodon typus
TTTTTAAGGCAAGGCTAGATAAATTTTTGAACAGTAAAGGAATTAAGTGTTATGGTGAGTGGGCGGGTAAGTGGAGCTGAGTCTCAAAAAGATCAGCCATGATCTTATTAAATGGCGGGGCAGGCTCGAGGGGCCGGATGGCCTACTCCTGCTCCTAGTTCTTACATTCTTATGTTCTTATCTGACCGAAAATGGTGGTGTCGTCAGCAAACATGCAAATGGAGTTGTGCAGAATTTTTCCACACACTATTGAGTGTGTAAAGAGTATAGTCAGGGGCTGAGCGCACAACCTTACGGGGCACCAGTGTTGAGGATTATGGTGGAGGAGGTGTTGTTGCCTATTCTTACTGATTGCAGTCTGTGGGTCAGGAAGTTGAGGATCCAGTTATAGGGGGTGTTGGTGGGGGGGGGGGGGGGGGGGGGGGGGTGGTGGCGGATACAGATCTCGGAGTTTAGAGATGAGTTTGTTTAGAATTATGGTGTTCAAAGAGGAACTGCAGTCAATAAGGAGGAGCCTAACGTAGGTATCCTTGTTGTCCATATGTAGGAGGGATGTGTAGGGCCAGGGAGATAGTGTCTGTCGTGGTCCTGTTGAGCCAGTAGGGGAATTGTAAAAGGTCAAGGCAATCTGAGAGGCTGGAGTTGATGTGAGCTATGACTAACTTCTCAAAGTGCTTCATAAGTACGGAGGTCAGAGCCACAAGGTGGTAGTCATTGAGGCACACTGCATAATTTTTCTTTGGCACTGGGACGATTTGGTCTGCTTGAAGGAGGTGAGGACTTCAGATCAAGGAGAGGTTAAGGATGTCTGCGAATACTCCCACCAGCTGGTCTGCACAGGATCTGAGTGCACGGCTGGGGAAACCATCCAGGCTAGTCCCTTTCTGTGGGTTCACTCTCAAGAAGGCCAATCTGACATCTGCAGCGGAGACCATAGGTACAGGTGCATCCAAGGCTGTTGTGAAAGGTGACATCATTTCACTGATGTCAACGTTCAAAGTGAGCATCGAATGCATTGTGGTCATCAGGTAGGGATGTACTGTTGCCCACAATTCTGTTCAACTTCGCTTTGTAGACAGTTATGTCGTGTAAGCCTTGCCACAAATGACGAGTTGTCCACGTGGTTGGTCTGGGTCTCATGCATAGTTTGGTATTGCCTCTGGCATCTCTGATGGCCTTGCAAAGGTCGTACCTGGATTTCCTGTATGGGTCAGGATTGCCCAACTTGTACACCTTAGACCTGGACTTCTGTAGGGAGTGGATCTCCTGGTTCATCCATGGTTTTGGTAGGGGAACATTTGGATTAACTTCTTCAGCCAGCCATCTTCTACACAATTACAGATGAAGTCTGTGATGGTAGTGGCATACTTGTTTAGGTTGGCCACGGAGTTCTTGAATATGGACCAGTCCACCGACTCTAAGCAGTCCCATAGAAGCCCTTCTGTTGTCTCACATCAACACTGCACTACTTTCTGTAGTGGGTGTTCACTCTTCAAGTTCTGTTTGTAAGCAAGAGGAGCATAATGTTGTGATCTGACAGGGGATGGAGTGGTAGGTATCTTTGACGGTTGTATAGCAATGGTCAAGCAAGTTCGGACCTCTTGTGGCTCAGGAGACATGTTGATGGTATTTTGGTAGCACGTTCTTGAGGTTAGCCCGGTTGAAGTAGTGAATCTATGGAATTCTTCGCTGCAGATGGCTGTTCAGGCTGGATCATTGCGTATATTCAAGACTGAGATAGACAGATTTTTAAATCAGTAAGGAAATCACAGTTAAAGGGAAAGGCAAGTGGAGTTGGGGATTATCAGATCAGATGATTAACTTCATTAAGGAAAAACAGCTTGAGGATAGAAGCAGTAAAAAATAAAATTTATTTAACGGATCCAAAGTAAAAATAAGGCAAGTGACTGGCCAAAATTTGTACACATCTGCTCCAAAAAAAATTTACATTTGAATCTGTAATGGTTGTTGGCTCATTTAATGACACTCCATTACAAAATAATCCATATCGCCATTACAAATAGGAACAGGAATAACCTGTTCATCCTCTCGACCCTGCTCCACCATTCAATAGGATCACAGCTGATCGAACATTCCTCATGTTCACTTTTGCTGTGTTTTCATCGTAACCCTTGATTCCCTGATGAATCAAGGATCTATCTATCTCAGTCTTATATATAAACAACGACTCTGCCCCCATATCATTCTGTGGCAAGGAGTTCCAAAGACTCACAACCTCAAAGATGAAATTCCTCCTCATCTCAGTCTTAAACTGGCTCCCCTATATTCTGAGACCATGCTCTCTGGTCCTAGGCTCTCCCATGATGAAAAACATCCTCTTAGCATTTACCCTGTCAAGCCCCTTAAGAATCCGATATGTTTCAATGAGATCACCTCTCATTCTTCTAAACCCCAGTGAGTAGAGTCCCAACCTGTTTAACCTTTGCTCATAAGGCAATCTCTCCATACCAGGGATCATCATAGAGAATATTTCTGAACTGCTTTCAATGAAATGATATATTTCCTTAAATGAGGGAACCAAAACTGCTCACAGCACTCCAGATGTGGTCTCACCAACACTTTGTACAGTTGCAATAAGACTTCCCTACTCTCATACTCCAGCCCCCTTGAAATAAGAGCCAACATTCCGTTTGCCTTCCTGATTACCTGCTGCGCCTGTGTGCTGGCTTTCTGTGTTTCATATATAAGTAACCCAAAGTCCATTTGTGTTGCAGCTTTCTGCAGTTTTTCTCTGTTTAAATAATATTCTGTTCTTTTGTTCTCTGTCCCAAAATGAACAACATTACATTTTCCCACATTATACTCCATTTGCTAATTATTTGCCCACTAACTAAATCTGTTGCTATCTCACTGTAAACTGTTTGTATCCCTCTCACAATGTGCCATTCCACCTAATTTTTGTATCATCTGCAAATTTGGCTACAGTGCATTCATTTCTTTCCTCCAAACAGTTGTGGTCCCAGGGCTAATCCCTGTAGAACTCCACTATCATGGGTTGCCAACCTGGAAAAGAACCCCTTATCCCCACTCATCATTTCCTACCCATGTGAATATACCTCCTCCAACACTGTGGACTCTTACCTTATGGCTTAACCTATTGTGAGGTACCTTGTCAAACGCCTTCTGGGAATCCAAATTCAACACATCTACTAGTTCTCCTCTATCCAGACTAGTTGAGACTTCATTAAAAAACTTTAATGAATTAGTCAGACACAACTTCCCTTTCATGAAGTCCATGCTGACTCTGCTTGATTAGATGAAAAGATTTCATCTAATATTGTGCAATTACTTCATTAACAAAGATTCCAGTACTTTTCCAACAATAGATGTTAGGTTAATCGGCCTATAATTACCTACTTTTTGCCTCCCTCCCTTTTTGAATGGCGTTGTCACATTAGCAGTCTTTCAATCCTCCGGTACTTCTCCCAAATCCAAAAAATTTTGGCAAATTAAAGCCAATATATCCATTTATCTCTGTACCTACCTCTTTTAGGTTTATAGGATGCATCTAAGCCCTATTAGTTTGTCTGAATAATTTATTTAGTGGTAGTGATGATATTTAATTCCTCCTCCCATATTCTTTAGCAGTAATGAATGTTCAAAGAATCTTCCACCATAAAGACTGTTACAAAATATCTGTTTACCTCCTTTGCCATTTCCTTGTTCCCTAAAACCATCTCCTCAGGTTCATTTTCTAAGGGGCCATTGCTGACTTTGACCTCTGTCCCCCTTTTTATATATTTAAAGAAGCTTTTATATTCCCCACTGGTTTGCCCTTGTAGTTTATTTTTTTCTGTCGTTATTATCTTCTTAGTCCTCCTTTGCTGGATTCTAAATTTATCCCAGTCTTCAGGCTATGACTGACTTTTCCTCTTTAAACATTTTTTTTCTTTCAACTTAATACTCTCCTTAACTTCTTGGCTGACCATGGTCTGTTTACCCATCTTAGAATCTTTCTTTCTTACTGGGATGTACTTTTGCTGAGAGTCCTGAAATACATCCTTAAATGTCCGCCATTTCTTACTTATTGTCATTCCTGCTAATTTATTCATTCAATTCACTTTAGCTAACTGCATCCTCATTTCATTCTAATTCCCTTTGTTTAAGTCAAACACGTTTTCCCAACCCAAGTAAATTCACTCTCAAACTAAATATTAAATTCTATCATGTTATGATTACTACTTCCTAGCGGACCTTTTACTCAGAGGTCATTTATTAAACCTGCCTCATTACCGATTACCAGATCCAAGATAACTTGTTCCCTGGTTGATTCCATGACATATTGCTCTCAGACACTATCCCTACTGCACTCTATGAATTTGTTGTCATAGCTAGCCTTTCCAATCTAATGGACCAAATCAGCATGAAGATTGAAGTCACCCATAATTATTGCTGTATTCTTTTTACATGCTCCCATGGACTGGTGACTATTTGGGTGTCTATATACTCCTCCTACCAACTTCTTCTTTCCCTTACTGTTTTTCTAACCTCCGCCCAAATGGACCCTATGTCATCCAAACTTAGATCATCTCTCACAACTGTCCTGAAGATGGTGCACTACAGCAGCCACTGTGATTGTTGTTCTAGAGCCAAGAAAGTGGCCTACCTTCCAAATTTCCCACTTCCATTCTCCACCAACCTGGGACAATTAATTGGGCAACAGACCTATCTCTAGGATCCTTAAAACTGAAAATTCGCCTCCTGATAAACCAGTGACAACGTAAGGGACCAAAATGAATTGGCGCCACCTCCAAATTTTTGCCTGCAATGGGAAAATCCAGTCCTAAATCGCAAGTGGCATTTCATTTTTTGCCCACCAACTCGTATTTTCAATTATGATTTACTGATGTTCAGTAAAAGACAAAAGCAGCCAAGTGGGATACAAATTTGCAAATAGAAAAAAAATTAGTAACTGAAATACGGTGGCAATATGCACACATACGTCACATTTGTACATTGCACACAGGCAGCATGCTTGGGGAGACAATGGCCTAGTGGTATTATTGCTGGGTTATTAATCCAGAAACCCAGATAATGCTTTGGGGGCCCGGGTTCAAATCCCACCATGGCAGATGGTGGAATTTGAATTCAATAAATATCTGGAACTAAAAGTCTACTTATGACTGTGAATCCATTGTCAGGGGGGAAAAACCCACCTAGTTCACTAATGTCCTTCAGAAAAGGAAACTACCATCCTTACCTGGTCTGTCCTATTTGTGATTCCAGACCCACAGTAATGTGGTTGACTCTTAACTGCCCTCTGGGCAATAAATGCTGCCTAGCCAGCAACACCCTCATCCTGTGAATGAATGAAGAAAAAAAACATACTGGACTAACCATTCCTCAGTATAAATAATGTTTTGTTTCAAAGAAGAGTCATATCAGACTTGTAACATTAACTGTTTCTGTCTCCACTGGTGGGTTTCTCCAACACTTTATGTTTTTATTTCAGTTTTCCACTGTTTTCACTTTTATTTCACATTACACATTGTTCATTGACCAATATGCTATTTGAAAACTGCAGGATCATCATGTAATTCACAATGTTTTAGCAATCAGCTCTCTGTTGTGGAGACCACATCGCTCAAAGTATGGTCATTCTGCATCTCTAACCATGATTTTCAGGAATTAATTTCAGATGACTCTGTGCAGTTTATTCATGGCTGGTCTTGCTCATTAAAAGCTTAGTTATTTATCTGAGCACTCCTGTCACTTAGTTAAAGTGTCCGCATCTAAATAAAGGGCCAAATGAACCAGATTGAAGGACAGTCATGATGCTAAGTAAGGAGTGGTACATTGGGAGATGGGAGACATTGTAGTGAGAGAGAAATTGGTATCCAGAAGTCTCAGATTGAATGCAAAATAGAAGGATTGGGCTCTTTGAAAATTCAGGGGCTAACAGGCTTGTTTTACAGTGTTCCAAAAAAGGAAAGTAATTGGAAAGGTTACATTTTTGCCCAAAGACAGTCAAATAATTATTTTCATTTTATGACTGAAAAATAAATCTGGCTAAGATTTTCCATTTTGCAGTCTGAGTGTGAGGTCAGATATATTGAGAACAAGCTGACTCTTAAGGCCCACTGATAGGAAAGCTCTCTGAATCAAGCTCCAATTGGCGTCTTCAGAGCTGACCGAAGAGCCTCTTGGCAAATTGTAAGCCTCAACAGTGAAGCCTTGCTCTGGCAAAAGCTGCCGGCCATTCAGAGGTTGGAAGATTCTGTAGCTCTGGGCTACACCAGCCCACTCCATGTGGAAGCAACAGTTCCGCTTCAGGCTTTGCAGGCCAGCTGACTGTGTAACCACGCTACCACTGAAGCTGCCACCAACCTGGATCCTGTCGAAGCCTCCTTTTCTACTGAGAGAGCTCTCTTTGGAGGGTAATGGTAAGTGGAAACTCAAAACATGTCTGAGGAAGGGTTGCTGGACCCACAATTTCTGTTTTTGCCTCTGGATTGCTAGTCCAGTGACATTACCAATACTCAAAAGGGAACCGGTGAAGTACCTGAAGAGAAAGATTTGTAGGGCTACAGGGGAAAAGGTTGGTGGTAAGGGTCTAACTGAGGGGCTCTTACAAAGAGCTGGCATGTACACAATGGCCCAAATGTACTCAGTCTGTGCTGTCTGTGGCTCCTTGTCAAGTGTGAGTTGTGTTGTTGCCTTTCCCTACATTATAACAGTGACCAAAAATCAAAAGCTCTATAAAATCTATAAAACTCTGGTTAGACCACACTTGCAATATTGTGTTCAGTTCTGGTCATCTCATTATAGGAAAGATGTGGAAGCTTTAGAGAGGGTGCAGAGGAGATTTAACAGAATGCTGCCTGGACTGGAGGGCAGGTCCTATGAGGAAAGGTTGAGGGAGCTAGGGCTTTTTTCATTGGAGTGAAGAAGGATGAGAGGTGACTTGATAGAGATGTACAAGTTGATGAGAGGCATAGATAGAGTGGATAGCCAGAGACTTTTTCCCAGGGCGTAAATGATTATTACAAGGGGACATAATTTTAAGGTGATTGGAGGAAGGTATAGTGGAGATGTCAGAGGTAGGTTCTTCACATACAGAGTGGTGGGTGCGTGGACTGCGCTGCCGGCAGTGGTAGTGGAGTCAGATACTTTAGAGACTCTTGGATAGGCGCATGGAGGATAGTAAAATGTAGGGTATGCAGGGTAGATTAATCTTAGTAGGATAATACGTCGGCACAACATCGTGGGCCGAAGGGCCTGTACTGTGCTGTACTGTTCTATGTTCTATGTTCTTAAAAGGTACTGTAACATGTTTTTGTGGCGTACTTAGATTGTGAAAGGGGGCTCTACAAACGCAAGTCTTTCTTTTAGTTATGTGAACATATTTAAATCGAAATCCTTGCTGTCACCATTGATTTTGTTGTTTTGTCTTCCTTCTTGAAGGAGAATTTAGGAATTGGTCAAGCAAAGCATTTGTAAATTCTATCGCATCAACCCAAGGTGGCAGTGATAAATGAGCTGTTAAAATTCAGAACAGGCTTCATCTGTTTTAAGCCTGGCTCATTTTAACAGTAAGATTTAAGTGTGCCCCTTAAGTTGTCTAAAGCAGGGCTAGTCGCTCAGGCACTCTGAGAACCGAGCAGTACAGCACTGAAAGAGCATGAAAAGCCTTGCAGTCTCACAGGAGACCACAACATGCAATCAGCAACTAGTCTGCACAATGGAGCTGTTAGAATGAAACACAAACAGCTGTTGGAAAATCCCAGCACAGTGTGACAGCTGGTCGAGAAGTACAAAACCCAGTAATCCTTAGTTACACATGAATCACACGTCCAGCTAAATTCTCATCATTTGTAAGTTTTTCCGCAGATCATTTGAGTGGAACCGAGATAAGTAGGTGAGAGAGAAGGGAATAGGAGGCTGTGCTGATGGGATTAGACAGCACAGAGCTGGAGGAGGCACTTGTGGAACGTAACCCCTGGAACAGGCCAGATGACCATGAGATGAAGTAGGCCATTTGGCCCATCAAGACTGCTCCACCATCCAATGAGATAATGGCTGCTGTAATAATCCTTGAAGCCACTTTCTAACCTTTGCCCCATAACCCTTGATTCTCTTCCTGGTTAAAAATCTGTCTCTCAACCTTGAATATACTTAACGACTCAGTCTCTGCGTTTGTTTCTTTGCTGCAAATTCTATGGGCTTTTGACAACAGGCTAGCAACCTGTTCTAGTTACAGAAATATTAGTAAGCACGTGTTTTGTTAGTTTTACACAACACTAGGCATGAGAAGAGAAAATAAATTCAGAATTTAACAGTTGGTGTGGTTTCCTACTGTGCCATCAGCAAAGTCAAGGCTAATAGCTCCACAGCTATTCCATGGATTGCAGATTGATTGGAGGTGGGATTTCCATTCCTCATGCAGGAGAAAGTGCTGCCTCGGAGAACTGCCAACTAATCTGATCGAGAAGCTCTTTGGTCCCACCAGGATCCACTGGGAGTGGTGGCCATTTCTGGCACTATGCCAATTCACTAGTGTCAGAGCGTCGAGCAGGAATGGAAATAGTACAGGAACCCACAGCGAGAAGTGGAAAGACAGGCTGCAGTAGAAGGTGCACCTGAGGAAATAGATCAGGAGCGGGAAGGGAGGGGCAGAGTATAAGAAGGTTGTTCCCCAGTCAGGAAAGAAGACCATTAATGGAGACAACCCCAGCTTGATTGCCTGCATGGTCTTCTTTATTGGGCCTCTTCCCCTACTCCATTCTCCACACCCAAATCCCAGACTTACTCATGTCTGCCTCGCAATTGGAGCTGGTGGGGAAAATTGGCCACTTGAGGACCTCAATTGAGGTGAGGGTGACCTGGCTGCCTTGAGCCTTTTGTACACCTATAAAATTCCAGACTGGTCAGGAGTGGGCAGGTCAGAAACAGGAAGACAGCCCAGGGATATTTATAGCTACACCCTCCCTCATCACCTAACTGTCCTGACAGAAACCAATCAAATTCTTCTGCATATGGCCTGTGAATATGTTATCAGTGAACAGATTGGAAGATGTCAATGACTGATTCTTAACTGCCCTCTGAAGCTGCCTTGCAAAACCAATTCAAAAATGTCCCCGACTTCCTTCTTAGACTGGGGCTGCCAAGAGAGTGCCAAGTTTTCCAGTGATGCCCACAACGCTGAGGAGCAGAAGAACACTATTTGGCCCATTAAGTCTGCTCCACCATTCAATGAAATAATGGCTGCTATGACAACCCATGACTCCACTTTCCTGCATTTTCTCCACAACCATTGATTCTCTTACTAATTAAAAATCTCTCTCTCTCTCTCTCCCAACCTTGAATGTACTTCATAACTCAGCCTCTCCAGTTTCAAAAAAGTTTGCAATGATCGGCAATTTCCACGCTGACTTTTAATAATGCATCAATCCTGCAGGGAGTGATGTTGGTGTCCACACTGACCTTTACTGTGTTAAATTTCCAAACCCATTGATATGAGTGGGGAGGTTTCAGGTGAAAGGCAGAGAATTTGACCAACAGAGAAGATTAAAGAGACCTCATGCCCCGGATAGCTCAAGTTTCAGAGTCATGGTCATGTTTTGAACAATGTCAAACAGGGGAATGTCCTGTTGCGCTCATCACCAGAGTACAGATGGACTGTGTGGAGGGACTGTATGTTCACAGGATAGTCAAACTGTGGACCATAGTGTTTGGGACTGTGGGCCACAGTGCAGCGAGATTAGAGGGACTGCACAAGGATGTGTCGGGAGTCAGGGCACAGGGTTTTGTGTGGGTGGAAACAGAACAAGGATGTATTTGGATGAGGTGGGTAACAGCACAGGGAGATGTGGAAGGACCTTCCAATGATGATTTTGATGTAAAATGGAGACAATGGAAGCTCCTGAGATGATTAGATTCAGAAGAGTGACAGACATACAGGGACAGGTACAAACTAGAAATGGGAAATAAGAAAATATGAGGCTGAAGTGGAAGGGAATAGATTTGGTGGCATACCAGCATTCGGTCCACAAACTGCACAAGTATTTTACAAAGACATGGGGTCCATTTTAACATAGCAACATCTTTTGAACTGGCATAAAAACGCTGCTAGAAGTGATTATCAAGGCTGAAATTGCTTGAATTGATGAAGTGACAGATGGCTTTGAATTGTCTGATGTATTAGACTGGTTTGAGTTTTGAATATGGTATCCAACCAAGAGCATACTTAGGGGCTTGAAGTAGCAGAAGCAGAAAATTACATTGATCCACTGAGTAAACTGTTTTGCTCTAGTGAAGCTCCCCAGTCTACCCTTGAAGTGACTGAGTCCTCCATAGACCTCCAGAATACTTTGTGCAATGCTGCTGTGCAAGTGTGAATTAACAATTTCTCTCTCTCTTTCTGTCACAAAGTACCTGAGATGTATGCAGTTAAAGTTCTAACTTCTTTTTAAAAACCCTCGGGCAGCTAGTTTTTCATTTCTAAACATAAAGGAGGGCTGACTCTCCCATTAATCATTAGAAATTTCACAGCAGTGCGAGCTCAGTGACTTGTACTTTTTGTATACTTTTTTATCCTTCAATGAATTTCAGCCCTTTAATCACGTATGAAGCACATTTATCTGATATAAATTCTATATGCTGATAACTTGCATTACTAAGGTCCATTTCTCTTCATGTGCTGACACACACCCTTTTGGATCTGATCTACATACCAAAAAAGGAGCATAAGAAAGTTGAATTATCCAACACTGAAAAATCCAAATCAATACAAGCAATGAAATACTGACCAACCTGTTTGCAATAAATGTACTGTTAAACTTTTATAATGACACATAATCTTTGAACATTTCTTCTGTTGTATCTGTACCTTGCCTTTAAATGCATTCACCTTCAAGGCCTATGTGATTCTACCTGGCTGTCAGTGTATAAACTATGAACACACAGAAATCGCTTTGAATACTATAATCTGTTCTTCATAACTGAAGATGTGTTTTATTGATTTAAATGAGCTAGTCCACAGTTAATTAATAAGCAACTGATTATTAGACAATTACTAATCTGACAATCTCATGAGGAGGGAGGGAATGGGATGCATGAACATACCACTGTTTTCTGCACTGTGCAATGGTAATCAAGTTTTGTTTTCTTATTAGAGAGCAGCAAAACAATCAAGCAGAGATTTCTTCCACGGAGACATAGTGGAAGAGGCCAAGGGGTTCCTGATTGCTTTATATAACTGAATTATGTGGAGAGAGTGAAGAAACTGCCCATGCTACATGCTCTGAGATGTTGGTGACTGTTGTCTAAGATAGAGGGCCAGAGAAGCAAACAGACAGCGCCAGCTGCTAATTGTTGACAACATATAGTTATTATCCAGTAGCTGGGAGAAAGGCATATCAGTGGGGCAAGCTGACATGCAGGGGAGGCGATGGCTGGACTGTTAATCTACAGACCCGGTGAATTTTCTGGGGATCTGGGTTCGAAACCTGCCAAGGCAAATGGTGAAATTTGAATTCAATCAAAAAGGAATCGTAATGATGACCATGAATCGATTGTTGGAGAGAAACCCATCTGGTTTACTAATATCCTTCAGGGAAGGAAACTACCGAACTTATCTGGTCTGGATTACATATGAGTCCAGACCCACAGCAATGCAGTTGACTCTTAGCTGTCCTACAGCATGGAAACAGAACCTTCGGTCCAACCAGTCCATGCTGAACATAATCCCAAACTAAAATGAGTCCCACCTCCTTCTCCTGGCCTATATCCCTCCAAACCTTTCCTGTTCATGTACTGACCCAAATGTCTTTTAAACATTGCAGTTGTACCCATATCCATCACTTCCTCAGGAAGTTCATTTCACATGCAAACCACTCTCTGTAAAAAGTTTGTCCCTCATGTCTTTTTTTAAAATCTCTCTCCTCTCACATTAAAAATGTGTCCCCTAGTCTTGAAATCCCCCATCCCAGGGAAGAGACAACTACCATTAACTCTGCCTATACCCATTATTTTATAAACTTCTGTAAGGTCACCTCCCAACCTCCTCTGCTCCAGTGAAACAAGTCCCAGCCTATCCAGCCTTTCTTTCCTCTGGAATGGGCAATAAATGCTAGCTGGCATTGTCCTCATCCCATGAATGAACAAATAAAAATGGATGCAAAAAGGCCCCTCACAGCTGACTAAGGAGATAACTCAGTGTGGAGCTGAAGGAACACAGCATGCCAGGCAGCATCAGAGGAGCAGGAGAGCTGACGTTTCAGGTCAGGACCCTTCTTCAGAAATGGGGGAGGGGAAGGGGACTCTGAAATAAATAGAGAGCTGTGATGGTGATAGCAGGTAGATAGTGGAGCGGATAGGTGGGAGAGAAGACGGACAGGTCGAGGTGGTGGGGATGAAGCCAGTAAAGGTGAGTGTAGGTATGTAGGGGTGGGGATTGGTCAGTGAGGTGGGAGGAGCGGATAGATGGGTGGGAAGACGGATAGGTCAAGGAGGCTGGGATGAGAGGGGGGACACTGGTCTTGGGATGAGGTCAGTGGTGGGGAAATCTTGAAGCTAGTAAAGTCAAGGAGACTCTTGCCTCTCCTATGGTTGGAGAATCAGATTTCTTCATCTTGACGACAAGACTCTCAATCTCACTCTGTTTTCCTATTTGTTCCACCAATGCCCTCATTGTTCAGGGACTGGGAACGTTCCACCGATTTAAGAAAAACAAATCGACATATTGGTATGTGGTTCAAGAGCGTGTTCAGTTGTTGGGAAAGAACAATCAAACAATTTAGGCCTCGATTCTCTGGCATCAATTACAAAATTCTGACAAACATCTGTACGTTATCTTAGCCCTGTGTGTCTATTGATTCAAACCCAATTTAACAGCATTGTCTAAGTATAGTTAGTGCATCAACTTACAGTCAATCAATAGCCCAACTGGGAAAGTCGTGAATACTCATCATGTTCAAATCAGAGTGGATTTAATCACTAGGAACCTTCACATGTTAAAATAAGGTAAAACTTTTCCGATAGCTGGTGTTGGTTGCTTGTAACTACGATACTCATTATCGACACACATCTTGTAAAACTGAGATTACACAAAATATTATTTGAAAAGGAACAATCATTTGCTAATTAGAAATACGTGGTCAAAAAGATCTGACCATTTTAATTCAAACTAGAAGGGACTACTTTGAGGAAATAACCTGGGTATGTCTCAGCGTACCGTGCCTGTAAAAGATGGGTAGAAGCCTTGAGGGATTTGCAGTAAAGGCTCCTAATCAGGACTTAAAAATGATTCAGCTCTAACAGATTGCCCTCGCTGTACTGTTTCTGTCACTTAAATCAAACACTGGTATTTGGTGCATTAAGTGTCTTAAGCAGCAAGTCACTAACAATAGAGAGTTTATTGATTATTCTCGGAGTAGCTTGGGGAAATACAATGCATTCAAATGTCTAACACTTAGCCACCAACCACTTTATTAACTCTTTGATTTGTACTCAACGTAAATGAGTCCTGGCTCAAAACAAAACATAAGTCTGAAATCTGCTGAGGTAGAGGGATTGGCAGTGAATGACGGAAGTTGGAACATTGTCAGACTCCAATCCTCCAGTGGCACTTTTCCACCACAGTTTGCAGGAGAATTGATTAGAACATATTGCAAATGGTCAGTACAGACCCAAGTTGCTGGGGATTGAGTCTGCCTTTCTAAGTGTTTGTCTAGTTTGTTCAGTTCTGGAGACGAGTTGTACATAACACAAGACATTATGCTGTTTTTCTCTCCCCACAGATGCTGCCAGACCTGCTGAGTTTCTCCAGTATTTTTATTTCAGGTTTCCAGCATCTGCAGTACTTTGCATGGGTTGCGGAGATAATCGCATTGGATTCAATCTCCATAATCCAGCCAGGTCAGCCGAGAGGTTTAAATCCTAAAACGTGAGATCCCATCTCCAAGCTGCTGTGTTCTGGTCACTGTAATATCAGGGCCAGTGTTTTGAGGCTCATGACAAGACTCTCACTAAAATTCAGCCAGTGAGGGGTGCAAGGGTAGGGGGATATGGCGCGACAGACTATCACAAGGAGGTGACAGGCCACAGTAAACACAGATATGAACCTGAGAACTTTGCCCATCTTTAAACTCCATGTACGTCAAGAGACGCAAGTGTGATTTTCCCCCCGACACTCTATCTTCCAGAGCACCTCACTCACCCCACTCCACCTTGCAGAGCCCCTCCCTCCTCCCACTCCACCTTGCAGAGCCCCTCACACCCCCGACTTCAAATTGCAAAGCCCCTCACTCCTCCCACTCCATCTTGCAGACCCTCTCACTCCTCCCACTCCAAGTCCCAAGTACACCCCTACTCCACATTCCATGGCCCCTTCTCCCCCACTCCACCTCCCAGGTCCCCTCCCCTACACTCCATCTTCTAGAGCCCCTCGACCCCCTCTCCCCCCAACTCCACCTTCCCGAGCTCCTCCTCCCCACTCTACCTACCAGAGCCCCTTCCTACCCCCATCCCCACTCCACCTTCCAGGCACCCTCCAATCTTGAGGCATTGAGGCAACCACCAGCCCCACCCACAACCCTTAACATTCCACATAATCTTTGAAGAGCCCCCGACATTAACCATTCCTGTAATCCAGGAGGAAAAAAAATCCCAAATATCAAACCCCACCAACCAAAGTGAAACCAATGAATCTCTTCCGCCCTCTGTCCTCTAGGCCCAAAGTTAATTTAGTGTGGAGCTGGCAGAACACAGCAGGCCAGGCAGCATCAGGGGAGCAAGAAAGATGACGGTTCGGGTCAGGGCCCTTCTGATCCTTCCCCTTTTCTTCTGAAGAAGGGTCCCGACTCGAAACGTCAGCTTCCCTGCTCCTCTGATGCTGCCTGGTCTGCAGTGTTCCTCCAGCTCCACACTGTGTTATCTCTGACTCCAGCATCTGTAGATCCTGCTATCCCAAAGTTAATTTAGCCAGTTGGTAAGCAGGATGCTGTAAACCATTATCTAAAATTGTTAGGGTGGATGGGTGCTAATCCACATTCCCGAACTTGCTATGTTTGTTCCCTCTGTCTCCCCTGTAACCTCTCCGATTGTAAAAATCAAGACGAATATTTCAGTGAATGAGTGGACAATCAATGCGACAGACTTCCTAGGAAGATAAGTCAGTAGCTTGCATAAATTTAATCAAATGCAAATTAGAGAGATCCCCTTCAGGTAACTCACTTAAGGTACAACTTGTGGCAAGTACTTGGAAAGAACAGATGATCTCCCTTTTACTCATTGACAGAACATTACATCACCGGCTGGGCCAACATTTATTGGCCATCTTTAATTGCCCTGAAGACCTATGGTTACCAAATCAGGGCTCCAATCTGCCTTTGATCACACCATGGGTCTGGGATAGACTAGAAACTTATTAAAAATTTGGTGTTTGTATCATGCAGTTAGTGGTTTGACAGAATGTGGAATTTGGCCTCAAATTGTCCAGCAAAATGCCTGTAAACTTAAGATCAAGCTTTTATATCTTCCCTGCATTTGCATACGAAGTGAGTTTCACTATGTAGTTATTAACCAAAAGCAGTTCTTATATACTAATAGGGAAATACAGATGAGGTAATCTTTTCTGATCCCTGTAACATATGCTGATAAACCCTGGAACCATTCGTTTTGGGAGGAATTGCACTCTCAACCATAATCATAGCGTTTAATTTTGCTTTATGTGCATTTTACACACTGAAACAGTCAAACAACAAAAATTCTGTGTTATAAACATTTTTAATGTCATAAATGAATGTGATGGTCCAACATAGGAAAGCATTCTCTCCTTCCTCCCAACCTTTCCTAGACCCTTAAATGTTTAATTAGGATCTCCGAGTGTCTTTGGCCTGAATTAGTCATTTCTCTTCATTTTATTTTCGTACCTCTTGAGGATTACATTCACCCCTCAAGCACAGGAAACCCCTTTTTTTTTCAGTCAGATCTCCTAATGTATTTGTAAACAGCTGATGGTGCATTGCCTCCCACACAAACAGCTGGCACTGCCTCACTGCAGTGATCTGAAAATATCATACTACAGTCAACGCAATGGTAGCACTGCCCATATTGATTATCCATGAAAACTTCAAGGCACTGTCATTGAAAACAATATGTCTTGGCAGATTAAATTAATAGGCTGCTAATACATGAGTAAAAAGTACATAGAACTCAAAGCAGAAGGACTCCTAAATTAAATTTAACTCTATAGGATTAATGCTTCCCTCGCCATCTGTGCGGGGGATTCATGCAGCAATAATGTAAGTTACATTATCTTGCAATAGTTATCAGTTTCTATTGGAATGCAAAAAAAGTTTGCTTTCAATGGGCAACTTCATTCTAACTGTTCAGTCAATGCAAGGGGTATATACATTAGCCCAGAAATCATTTGATTTGGTTTGATTTGATTTATTATTGTTTCATGTACCTAGATACAGTGAAAAGTTTTGTTTTTGGGTGCAGTACAGGCAGATCATACCGTACAAAGTGCATGAGGGCATGGGATTTGGAGAGTGGGTAAAGGGTGCATGGAAAGTGCAAATATTTGGTCAAAAATGCCAAAGACCAATGCCCAAACCTTTAGAATCCTGAGCTAATTACACTGATATAAACTGAAACAAAGAACTACGAATGCTGAAACAAAGACTGAAGAAACTCAGCAGGACTGGTGGCATCTGTGAGAAGAAAGCAGGACTAATGTTTTGAGTCTGGTGACTCTTCATCAGAACAGTTAGCAGCAAGGAAAAAATGATATTTATGCTGAATCTAACGTTGGGGGAGGTGTCAGGTTGGGGAAGTCGAAGGGAGAGGTGAGCAGATTGATGGAGACGGAGCCCAGAGAGAGAGAGAGATAGAGATATGAGAAGTAGGTAAACTAGGAGATCATGGATAGCAGGCTGGGACAGAAGAAAAGCTAAATAAATGATGGTAAGAGCTAAGAGTAGGAAAGAATGGGTTGCTGTACTGAAAGCAACCCATATAATGTGATAATAGGCCTAAGGGTAAGGAGAATGAGTGACTGAGAACACAGGACTGGGTGTGGGAGAATAAAAAACATGGAAGGATGAATCAGGCTCTAAGGTTATTGTTGAGTCCTTGAGGCTGCAGGGTCCCCAAGTGGAAAATGAGAGGTTGCTCTTCGAGATTATGCTGAAGCTCAATGGAACACTGCAGAAGGCCTGAGACAGAAATGTTGGCATGAGAGCACGCTGGTGTGCTGATGTGGCAGGCAACTGGAAGCTCAGTGCCATTTTTGCGGAGACAATGTAGGTGTTCTGCAAAGCAGTCACTCAGACGACATTTCATCTCCCCAGTGTAGAGGAGACCACATTGTGAACAGCGAATACAGGAGGCTAGATTGAGTGAAGTGCAGGTAAATCACTACATAGTTGGAAGGTGTGTCTGGGTCCTCAAGTGATGAGAAAGGAGGAGGTAAACAGGGAGGTACTACACCATCCATCATAGCAAAGGAAGGTGTCATGGGCGTTTGAGGAGATGTTGGGAATGGAAGAGGACTGTCCTGGAGGGAATGATCCATACAGAATGTTGTCAAGGGAGGGGATGTGAATATGTGTCTGATGGTGGCATCCCATTGGAGGTGACAGAAATAACAGCTTCCAATCCTCTGCAGGTGGTGAGTGAGGACCAGAGGGACTCCATTATTGTTGTGAGAAAGAAGAGGTGAGGGCAGAGTGCACAAGATGGGTGAAACATGGCTAAGAATCTTGTCAACCACGGTAATGCCGATCCTGTGGCTGTAACTAAAATCTGGGACTAGGAGCCTAACGTGCCTCCATTTCGATCTTTTAATGTGTTTTGCTTTCTGTGAGTGTAGAACTGCCTCTCAGGGGTCTCCCATGACTTGGGGCAGAATTCAGAATACCAAGCAGGCAGCTTTACAAGATCGAAGTCTGAAAATCATCCTTGAGCTGCTGCCAGCAAAATAAATTCAAGGAGGAGGAGCGGAAGAGTCAGGGAGGAAAGGCAGAGGAGGGACAACAGTTTCAGTGATGGAGGACTGGGGAAACAGGAGTCCAGGTTATTTTTGAAGGCTATGGATGTTCACTCGTGTTCCTCTGTGACCCACACAAACACCATTAATGCTGGGCTTTGTCTGGACCTGTTCAGTTTTATGGCTTGAGGGAATGGCTCTAGTGCAAGCAATACAGGCATGACCATTTCTAATGTCAAATTACAACCCTTCACTGTCTGTGATCCATTAAAAGGGTGAGTCCCTGTCACCTAGCAATGTCTCCGTCCAGCTTTCTGATTTCCCTTCCAAACCACAACTTGGTCATTAGTAGCTACCCAAGTCCACATCTTGGGCCTCAACAATAAAGAAGAAATGTGAGAGGAAAAATATGAGTAGTCAGAATAGGACATAAGGCCGCTAAAGACCATTCCTTCAATCAAATTAATTCCACTCTCCAATCCTATCCCTAAATCTCTTGATGTCTTTATCTATCCAGATATTTTGCAATCAACCTGTTCAGGGACGTTATTATATACCTTAGGAGCAGGTGGGGCGATGAATCCAGGACTCGTGATCCAGAGGTAGGGATATCACCATTGCACTATCAGAGTCCCCATCTTAGTCCTGAATATGTGCAACAGTTGAACATCCACAGTTCTCTGGGATAGAGAATTCCCAATATGAATGACTCTGACTGAAGAAATTTCTCCTCATCTCCTAACTGACCAACACCTATTTTCGTGTCAATGAAGTCAGGAAATGCTGGAAACACTAATAACTTTCATTTTATCTAATTTTCCTCACTGTAGGGCTGACTCCAGTTGTGGTCTAGTGCCATAAAAGTTGCCCATTCAGGATTTGAACCTGGAACCTTCAGGACTGCCTTCTCATCAGTAATGAGTGCCTTCACCCACCAGAATGGCTGTACGTCCATGAATCTATTTAAAAATCTTGTATCTGTATAACTATCATGTTAACATTTTACATTATATTTCAGTTAAGTAGGAAGATGAGAAATACTGGTGTTATTTTCTTTAGAACAGGAAAGGTTAAGGATCGATTTAATTGACTTTCTCAAAATCATGAGGGTATTGATTAGGTAAATAAAGAGAAAACGCTTCCCAGTAGCAGGACAATTGGTAGCCAGAGGATATGGAATTAAGACAACTGCCAAAAGAACCAAAAGGCTACAGATTTGTAGACCCAGCATAAACATGATCTGTACGTTTCCTGCTGGTAAATGTAGCATTGGAATATTGAAGCTTACATGCTGCACTGAGTTCAAAAGGCGAACAACTGAAGGTTTCCACAAGTGATCCCAATTTAACATTTCAACATGACATTCCAGCAAATCGTTGTCTACAAACTTCTAAGACTTAAGTCTAGAAAGTATCTTCCACTCCTGCCAGAGGTGCAGATGAAGTTCAGACTTTCAGAAGAAAAGTGATGAATGTAATTGAAAGTGAACTCTGTGTGGTTTGAGGTTAGTGCCTGGTGTTTTGAAAAAATTAAAAATTATGAATGTTTTCCCTAACAGATGTGGAACAGATGGACACAGATTACAATATTTTCCAAGATGTGGTGCTTCTGAAATGCCTTTCAGTCTCTCCACATGTTCTTTCCCATTTCTTTACTGTTTTCCTCTTGGTGGGTCTTGCGATACCATATTATAGGTGGCTAACATCATTGTGATAGAATCTGTCATCGAAGCCAAGTAGAGTTCTCATATTCATTACAAGAGAAATCCAAGAGAAAAGACATCAAATGCCACTCAATGTAAAGTCCAAAAGATTGCCATGTGGTAGATACATAGAGTAATACAGCATGGAAACAGACCCTTTGGTCCAACTAATCCACACCAACCATGTTCAAAACTAATCTAGCCCCACCTGCCTGCGCTTGGCCCATATCCCTCCAAACCTTTCCTTTTCATGAACTTATCCAAATGTCTTTCAAAACGTTGTAACTGTATTTGCATCCCCCACTTCCTCTGGCAATTCATTCTACACACGAACCACTCTCTGTACAAAAACATTGCCCCTCATGTCCTTTCTAAATCTTTCTCCTCTCACCTTAAAAAATGCCTCCCAGTTTTGAACATGCCCAACCTAGGGAAAAGATGTTTGTCATTCGCCTTATCTATGCCCCGCACAATTTTATAAACCTCAATAAATGTCACCCCTCAACCTCATGCGCCCCAGTGAAAAATGTCCCAGCCTTTCTAGTTTATCTTTATAACTCAAACCCTTCGTTCCCACCAACATCCCAGTAAATCTTTTCTGAACCCTCGCCAGTTTATTCATATCCTTCCTACAGCAAGGGAACCAGAACTGCATGTAATACTCCAGAAGAGCTCTCACCAATGTCCTACATGACCTCAACATGACGTTCCAATTCCTAAACTCAAAAAGTCTGAGCAATGAAGGTAAATGTGCTAAATGCCTTCTTAACCACCTTGTCTACCGAGATGCAAACTTCAAAGAATTATGTACCTGAACCCCCAGGTCTGTCTGTTCTACAACACTGTTATGATTGCCAGTTACAACTTGGCCAGATTATGCTGATGTCCTTTGACACAGGGAACGCTAACGACAAGTATGAAGGAATGAGAAAGAAAATAGTTCAAATGAAAGATATCCATTTTGGGATGGCTAGAATACAAGAGCAGAGATGCACTGCTAAGGCTGTGCCAGGCTCTGTTCAGACTGCATTTGCAATATTTTGAGCAATTTTGTATCAGAGCTCTGTATCTAAGAAAGAATGGGCTGGCATTGGAGGGGGTCAGAGGATGTTCACAAGAATGATCCTGGGAATGAAGGGCTTGTCATATGATGAGCAGATGAGGACTCTGGTCGATGGACTTCAGAAGGATGAGGGTGGATCTCTTTGAAAGTTACAGAATACTACGAGGCCTGGATAGAGTGGACGTGGAGAAGATGTTTCCACTAGTAGGGGGGTTTAGAACCCAAGAGCACAGCCTCAGAGTGAAGAGACAACCCTTTATAACTGACATAAGGATGAATTTCTTAAGTCAGACGGTGGTTAATCTGTGGGGCACATTGCTGGGAAACGTAATGGAGGCCAAGTCATTGACTGTATTTAAGATAGAGATTGATAGGTTCTGCCATCCTTACCTGGTCTGGCCTACATGTGACTCCAGACCCACAGCAATGTGGTTGACTCTGAACTGCCCTCTGGGCAATGAGGGTTGGGCAATAAATGCTGCCTAGCCAGCGACACCCTCATCCCGTTAATGAATAAAGAAAAAAATATATATAATATAACCATATATGCAGAGGCAGTCTGTTTAAGACGCTTGGAGAAAATTACCTATCACTGAATCTGCTCAATGTGAAGAGGATGGCCAATTGTATTGCTCACATAAAGCCAATAGAGTGAAAGAAATGGGATGTATGGTTTTGTTATGGTGTGGTATGTACTGCATCGGTGGTATGATGATCTTAACTACAGCATATGGACTGCAGCGATTCAAGAAGGCAGATCATCATCACCTTCTCAAGGGCAATTAGGAGTGGGCAATAAATGATGGCCCAGCCAGCAATGCCCACGTCCCATGACAGAATAACATATATTAATAATAAAGCTTTTATGTTTAGTTGTTCCAAGAGTTATCTTCATTATAATTATTCATTTGATGAGTTTTTACAGCTGACCCTCCATACAATCTTTTTTGACCATATGCAGCCCTACAACCAAAAGGTTTGTCCACACTTGATTTATAAACATGCAAATTAGGAGCAGTAATAGCTCACTTGGCCCCTCGACCTACTCTGCCATTCAGCACACATTACTCGACATTCCCGCCTCCCTACAAGAACCTTATATCCTGTTGCTTATCGAGAACCTGTTAACCTATGCCCTAAAAATATTTAAAATCTGCTTCCACCATTTCTTGAGGGTAAGTTTCAAAGACATACCTCTCTGTGTTACAAAAAAAATTCTCCTTATTTTTGTCTTAAATGTGCAATCTCTTATTTTGAAACACTTATCACCAGTTGTAGATTCTACTACAGCAGAAAATATCCTTTCCATTTGCACAAAATCAAGATTCCTCAGGGTCTTAGATGTTTCAATCGAGTTGACTCTTGTGGACCTACTCAATTCTATCGCTGTTAAAGGATAATCCTCTCAGTCCAAAAATTAATTTACTAAACCATTTTGGAATGCCCACATGGGAGAGTATATCCTTCTTCAATAAAGAGACCAAAATTGTACTCTACTCCAGGCTTCATCTCATCATGACCTATATATGTGCTGCAAAAGATTCTTTACTCACAAGTTCCGGACACCTTTTCAATAAGGATGAATACAGAGCTTGCCTTCCTGATTGCTTGCTGTTCCTGCCAGGTTACTTCGATCCATCTGCAAACCAACGTTTGGTAATCTCTCGACTTTTAGGAAAAAAATTCGGCTTTTATACACTTTCTACCGAAGTGAATACCCACATTGTATTCTGTCACGTTGCCCAACCATTTATTCTCAGTATCATTAATAGAGTTACTTGGCGCCAAGACCTAAAATATTGCAGGGATTTCTTTGCCCTGGATTTCCCAGCTCCACCTCCTTTCTCTAACCTCCCCCAAATCCGCCATATTTACCCTCTATCCATCAGCTCTGACGTCCCAGTCTGTTGATTGAGATGCATCACAAATTAAGAGTCTTGTCACCAGTAAACTGAAGCCAGAATTCTTCTAACACCATATTCCTAACGATAACATGACACTTCGATGCGCCATCGATTGGAGGTGGGTTGAGCATTTAGCTGGTTTTCAGAAGCCAGCAAAGCAAATTAGGGTCCAACATCACAAAAGCTAATGCTGTTTCACTCTCCACAGATGCTACCAGGCCTGAGTCTACCCAGCATTTTCTGTGTTTGTTTCAGGCTTCCAGCATCTGCCAGCATTTTGCTTTTATTCAAGCGTCTTTGGGGAATTATAACTTGGCCCCTAGAGCGGTAAATGACAGCAAGTCAATCTGCTGTTTGTTTCCTATCATAGTGGCACAGAAACAATATAGACAAATTAGTCCATCGAGCTCGCTCTGCCATTCAATTAAGTCATGGATGATCTGCCACCTCAATGCATTTTCCCATACCATTCCTTGATACCTTTCATATCTAGACCTCTGTCTTGAATATACTCAACGCCTGAACCTCCACACAAATCTGAAGTAGAGAATTCCAAAGATTCACCACCCTCCGAATGTTCCGGCCCTGTTTTCTTTTCCACAAATTAGAACCTATTCCTTAAAGTTCAATGAAACACAGACACTGGGTAGTCACATTGTAGATAGAATCCCAATAGTGTGCAAAGAAGCCATTGGGACCAGCAAGTCTGCACCAACCCTCCAGAGAGAACCCCACTCAGCCCCCTGCCCTATCCCTGCATTTATCATGGTTAATCTACCTACCCTACACATCTTTGAGCTGCCCTGAGGAAACCAGAGCACCTGGAAATCCACACAGACACAGGGAAAATGTATGAATTCCACACAAACAATCACACAAGGCTGGAATCGAGCCCAGGTCCCCAGCACTGCGAGGCAGCAGTGCTAGCCACTAAGTGAACATGCCACCCTTCTCAGGGTATAGGTGCATAACACAGAACTATTTGTAACCAGTTTGAGGATGATTGATGTAAGAAACGGAATTATGACACTGACGTTTGTCAGACAGTGACAACGCTGACTGCTGATCATAAAAATAAAGTTACCCACAAAGATCTTTCAACCTCTGTAGCAAGGATTTCACCATTAATTAGATTAAGTCTAGGTGATTTCCAAACATCTAGCAACAGTAATGTCAACAAGCAAATTAAATAGGCAAAGAACTGGGAGGTGGGTCTGGGTGGGATGTCTTCAGAGGGTCAGTGCGACTCAATGGGCTGAATGGCCTGCTTCCACACTGTAGGGATTCTACGATTCTATGGATGATAATGGAATAGTTTAGGTTAGATGGGCTTCAGATTGGTTTCACAGGTCAGCGCAACATCGAGGGCCGAAGGGCCTGTACTGCGCTGTAATGTTCTATGTTCTATGTTCTATGTTCTATGTTTCTAATTCTCACAGACAATAAATGAGGAAATAAACTGCACTAATTGTCATACACCTGTTACAAATTTTCCAGAGAGCACAATGTGAATTCAGAGATAAGAATGGGAACAAGGTGGAAGGAACAATTGTTTTTAAATGACGCTTTATACCTCATAGATTATCTACATTAACATAATATTATGACATTCCACAAATGGGCCAGAGAAATAGTTCAACAGGAGGTATGAGTTGATATATGATTAAAAGCCAGGTTACATCTCCTTCAAAAAGCTGTATGCTTTTCAGGAATTTTCAGCAACATTTCAGAATAAAACACTGGTGCAAGTGTTCTCTTCACACTGCTGTGCACAAAAATTTCACTCACATGTCCTGTGGAAGAACAGTGAGTCATTTCCAACAAAAGTTCTGGTTTTTACAGCAACTCCTCTTGTCAGGATTCCAGAAGTTGATATCAGTTTCACAGTTGTAATGATTTCTACCCTGAGGCAAATGCACACTGCTGAAGCTGAAAAACCTTATAAGTTCACAGCACTGAATGAGACTGTTTGATCTATCTTTTCTGTGCTACGTCTTTGGTAGCGCAATCAAAACCCAATTCCACTTCCTCGCTTTCTGCCTCTAGATCTGTATCTCTCTGTCCTTCAAACGTTCATCCACATTTCCCTACCAAGAATATGACAACTTGTGTTTCAAATAAGCTCCATAGCAAAGCATTTCATGCTCCAATAACTCACTGTATAAATCTATACTCTGCATCTAGGCTTGTTACACCCTGAGCTGGGAGTATTCATTGCTAACACTGGGAACCCAAGGTCAAATCCCTGCTCGGCATTGATGCAGCTCATCTCAATACTTGCCTAGTTCTGTCAGAAGCGCTCCGAAAGCTTGTGATTTCAAATAAACCTGTTGGACTATGACCCGGTATCATGTGACTTCTGACCTTGTCCACCCCCAGTCCAACACCAGCACCTCTACATCATCCCTAATTCTGATAGGTTAAAGTGTAGCCGTACCAAATTTACCTCATTTAGCTTCCAAGTATTCCTGGGGTGTCCATTATTAGTTATACATCAATTGTAGTTAAACATATACAGGTGGAGGGCACTGATTTTAAAAAAAAAGACATGCATTAACACTGGGAGATGGCTGTGTTTGGAGCTATAATTATTCTAACTATTCAGACATGTTATGATGTGCTTCTGGGGCAGATAGCACTTGAAATCAGACCTTCTGGCCCTGAGAGAGGGACAATAGAAATGTATTAAAAGATCCCTTTATTAGTAACGTCTCACTCTATGAATACATTTGAACTGAGAAAAGATTTCATTTGGTTTTGCCCTTCACCAATTGCCTAACAAGAGTTTAACATTCACGGTTCAGACCAGTGATTACAGTGGATGTAGATCTGTCACAAGCAATAAAAAAAAGGCAAATAAAAAGCTTAGCGCTGCAAACCAGGCCTTGTTTATGTAATTGCAATGTAAATAACAGTTGAACAAAACAGTTTTTGTTCCCCTTATCCTGTCAAACACATGCTGGAGTGTTGAGCAGGGGCCTTTTCAGTGACTTATAGGCTACAAAAGTCATTTGGAAATGTCTGTTCACATTTGTGCAATAGACAACAAATCATTGTGTTGTGAGACTACTTCATATTTGAAAACTTTGGATATCGTTCCTGTTTTTGAGGTGCAATATTTCCAAAGGCAAGAAACATCATTCTGCTGAAAACATGCCATATACGAAGATTAGCTGCAATATTTGTATCCCTTTCACCTGCCACATGTTCATTCAGTAAAGACTGTGAAAAATCATACGCAATTGGGAGTGCACCTTTTGCAACTTCAATCTTTGAGAAAGTAAGTTGGTAGATAATGTACAAAATTAATCTCTGTTTACACGTGCCAATTTTTGATTGTCAATTGCAAATGATTCCTCAACAAGGCTGCATCTATTGGCTAAATGTTGGCTATCAATAGTCATGAGGAACAAAAACTGAAATTGCTGGAAAAGCTCAGCAGGTCTGGCAGCATCTGAGGAGACAAATCAGAGTTAACGTTTTGGATCAAGTGACCCTTCCACAGAACTCAAAAGTCATGAGGATATTCATTCCCAGTCAAGATGAAGGACAGAACAAAAAGCTAGACTTCTCCCAACTCATTCACATGTTATACACACAGGGAATAGAGAAATATCCAGAAGGCAAAACTGACACGAAAATTTTCCTGACTCATTCATAGAAAATTGAAGGCAATCAAAACAAAAACACAAAACCATCCACTATCCTTTACAGAGATAGCAGGAACTGCAGATGCTGGAGA
>NC_063332.1:166110197-166133473 GCF_021869965.1 Rhincodon typus
AGAAGAAGGGTCTAGGCCCGAAACGTCAGCCTTTCTGCTCCTCTGATGCTGCTTGGCCTGCTGTGTTCATCCAGCTCTACACCTTGTTAACTCACTATCCTTTACATTTTTTTACTGTAGCCTTCCCCAAATTGGTGAGCAACAATTGACTTTTCGTTAATTTTCTAATTGGACTTGGTGGCTTCCAAGATACACTCATAGTTTAGCAACTGAATAATACATTGTGCATTGCTTGGCATCACTATCTATAAAGCACGAGTCAGAAGGCTACAGGAATACTCTCCATTAATGTAGATAGGTGCAGCTTCAGCAACAAGCTTAACGCCATCCAACCTGCTTGATTAGCACTCCATCCACTACATGCAACATTCATTCCCCTCACCACCAATGTAGAGTGGCATCATTGTGTACCACTACAAGATGTACCGCAACATCATTTCTCCAACAGTGCCTTCCAAACTATTGACTGCTATCTCCATGAAGGACAAGGGCAGCAAACACATGGAAACACCACTTCTACTCTAGTAAGTTCCCCTCCAAGCCACTCACTGCCCTGGCCTGGAAATATATCACTATTCCTTCAATGTCACTGGCTCAAAATCCTGAAGCTCCCTTCCCAATAGCACTGTGAACATAACTACATATTAAGGATTACAGTGATTCAAGAAGATGGTTTACCACCACCTTCTTCAGGGGGGCAATTAAGGATGACCAACAAATGCTGTCTTAACCAGGAATGAACATATCCTATGGATGAATTTTTAAAAATACCCTTGCTTAAAAAAGGTGGTGTATCAGCCAATCTACGATGTGCAATGTTACAGTATATTCATTGTATACGTGAATTCTGCATGTGGACCCCCTCTATGAAGGAAAGGAGCAGGAGTTGATTTCTCTAATTCTGTGCAAGCACAACTCATTGCTCAGAGCACAGAATTAATGCCTTAGAGTGATATAAGCTCGGACTGACTGGCAGAAGGTTTAGACAGGATGAGAGGAAGAACATCTTTACTCAGAATAGGGGGCATCTGGAACTCACTGCCTGTAAAAGGTGGTAGAGGCAGAAGCCCTCATAACATTTAAGGAGTATGTAGATGTGCACTTGTGATGCCAAGACATACAGGGCCATTGCTAGAAAATGGGGATAGAATAGTTTGAGTAGGGCACATAAAATGGGCCAAAGGGCATTATTCTGTGCTGTAGACTTCTATATCTCTATGACTATAACTCTATGACTCTCTTCTCAGATCTGCAATGTTTAGAAACTCATTCTTCATGAACACCGATATTCCCGTTTTTTTTCTAAATAGCTGCATTTAAGGAAGTCATGCTCAAGATCTATTGTGGGATCATTAGGCATTTTTACAGGACTTCACCAGCCATAAAATACAATGCCCTAGGATTGAGCCTGTCCTACCGTAAACTTTAGGGCAATGTGATGGCTCAGTGGTGAGCAGAAAACGTATACATACATACCCAGCATACACCAGGGCCATACGGATCATGGAACAAGGCACAGCAAAAATAAAACTGGAAGAATAAAACCAGAAAAAAAAACCTGCACAGCTATAAAAATGATAACAGAACTCAGTGCTTTAAAGTGATTGGCAAAGGAACCAGAAGCAACATGAGAAAGCATTTTTTTAAGTAGTGAGAAGTTAGGATTTGGAATGCTCTGCCTGATAGGGTGGTGCAAGCAGATGGAATATTGGCTCTCAAAAGGGAATTGGATCAGTACTTGAATGCAAAGAAAAATGGTAGAAATATGCAGAGAAGCCCAACTTCAGAGGTTCTTTCTGCAGTTGCTAGTATATTGCCAGGAACAGGGAGTGTTCACACCATGTGGTGAAGTTGTCAGGTAAAACCTGGCAGTCTTTCTGTGGCAATAAAAACAGAGCAGCTCAGGCAGCATCTGTGGAGATTTAAGAATCATGTTGGACTTGAAACGTTAACTCTGTTTCTCTCAAAACAGGTGCTCCCAGACCTGCTGGGTTTCTCCTGCATTCTCTGTTTCTATTTCAGATTTCCAACAGATTTGTGTTTTTATTTTGGCATCTTTTGTGGATTGAGGTTGGTGCGGGGTGTGTGGGGGGGTGTTGCTGTGGCGAGGTGTTAGGATTCCTCCTCCTGTTTGGACATCCTGTGTCCAATGGAAGCACGCCTCGTAATGGCACCTTTCCCTTCCCCCACAACATCCATGTCTCCTCCCCTCACCTACTCATCTCAAACCTGGTCCTCCTCACTGAGATACTGGGGTGGCTCCTGCAAAAAAAAAACCCTGCTCATCTTATTATCCAGCTCCAGTGGCAATCAACTTTGGGTGGTCTTCTTGAAGTATCTAAGATTCTTAGAGGGTTTTTCAGGTTAACTGCTCTCCCTCATGCTGGAAAGTCTAGAATAGGGGGAGTCACGTTCTCAAGATCAGAGATTAGCCATTTAACCCTTCGATAAGGAGAAATGTCTCCGCTCCAGGAGCTGTAACACTTTAGAATTCCTTACCTGAGTTGACTGTGGATGCAGTAAATATTCAACATTGAAAATGACAGATTTTTGACACTCAAGGAATATGGGAAAAAGATTAAAAAAATTGAGTTGGTGTTGAAGCACATCCATGACCATTCTGAATGGCAGAACAGGCTGGATAGAACATTTTGACTCCTCTTGCTCCCATCTCTAATGTCCTTAACCTTCGCTGCCATATCTTATTTTTGCCTTCTGACCTCCACATAGCGCCCTAAGCTTCATGAGCTGCATGGAGTCCCATTCAAGATCACCTCACTTTAAAATTCTTGGTCTTTTAAAATCACTCCATAGCCTCACACATCCCAGTCTTAATAACTTTGTCAAGCTTTGCAATGACCTCAGAATATTGTCCTATTCTGGCATCTAGAACATCCATGACTTCTTGCATGCAGCTGTATCTGATTCCAAAATTCCTTCCCTAAATTTCTCTGCCTGCTCCTTAAAACCTCTATCTTTGGCCAGTCTTTTGATCACATGGCCAAATTGTCTTTCCATATGTATAAATGGATGTTCTATAAGGCCAAGTCACTAAGGCTTTTTTAACTATAGATCAGCTAATAGAGATTAAAAAATGATTTTATAGGATAGAAAGAGAGTAAACATTTCCACTTGGGAGAGGATATAAAACTAGGAACTATCAATCTCAGATAATTACCAACAAACCCCAGAAGAAAATTCTGGAGCAATAGTCTGCCCAGGGAGTGGTCAAAATATTTAACACACTGCCAAGAAACTGCTGAGGTGAATATCACTGATATTTTTAGGTGAAAGTGTGATAAACACAAGACAGAGAAAGAAATAAAAGAGTAAGGTGGGATCTGGCTCATGTGGGACACAAACCACATGGATCAATTGATTGCTTCTGAGCTATAAATTCCATATACTGTCGCACTCTTGAGAATTGTCTTGGAATATTTCAGTATGTTAACATTGCTACACGCTCACTCACTGTTGTTGAATACCGACAGGCTAAGAAATAGATAACCGTTGCCAGGAAATAGACAAAGCCAAGGCAAAACTCATACTTCCATTATATGTGATAACACAAATAATACCACAATAGGCAGCTAAAAAAAGTAGTAGGAGATAGCAATTGAATCACGAGTGTTATGTTAATACAAGTTTTGTATACAGATTTTCTTTTCCCTGGTTAGGGAGTAGAACAACAGAACAGGACTTTATTGCATATTCAGCATCAATAGATATTCTGTGGTACTTATACTGAGAAGTAATGGTAATATTTGGGCAATCCTAACAGTATATATTCGTTGATAGTGCTGCAGTATAGTATCTTCTTGAAGGATTTTGATGACAGAATACAACTGGATAACATCACAGATGAAATGTCATTCCCATTTTAAAGACATGCATTTGTTCTTGCTTTATATCGAGGTTTTAAATTCCAGGGTTGGAGGTCCTGCAGTCGAGAAATGCTGACCAATTGAATTAGCCAACAGTGAACATAGCTGGGACTACAATGGAGATTTTGGGAAGAGGTACTGCAATAAGGCCGCAAGAATTTGGGTAGAGAGATATCAGGGACCCTAGCTTGGGGCAAGGTATTGAAGGATTGGATTTGGAGGTCAGTGGGGATAAGGAAGAGGCATAAAACGTGGATAATATCTTGGAGGGCACTCCTGCACCCCCACCCACCCAACCCCCTCCACCAATAGGCACAAGACCCTCCAAACGGAGGCAAACACCTTCCTTCCTTTTCACCATTGATGGTTTAAAAAAAACAGGCAGTTCATTTTCCTCTGCCTTCCATCTCTCATCTTTATTTTACGTTCTCCTAATGAACCTATATCTGTCAGCCTAATCAACCAACTCTATAAATCTATAAACCTGCTCAGAGATTATGTTGTACACCTCTGGAGCAGGTGAGACTTGATCCAGGGCCTCCTGGCTCGGAGGTAGTGACACTTCCACTGCATCATATGATCCTTACACCCATCTGATTATGGTACATTGATTTGCCAGTTAAGGGCCTCAATAGACCCAAGAGAAGGCTGGTTGATACTTGACCCACCCGCTACAATATGGTAGACAGCTCAAGTTTGGGCAAGAAGATGGTCAACTATTCACCAACCTATCTTGAGGGCCCACTACCCTCCCAGTCTGATGTCTGATGATGGGAGAGGAGAGGAGAAATGGGGCTGGAAAAGTCTCCCCAAGGTAGCTGAAGTTGAATCCTCCTTTTGTCCTTTCCAGATGATCCCCTGACAATTACCACTTTGCTTACACCACCATGTGAAACATCTGTACCCTTTCTTTTCTGCACCCGTTTAGTCAGCTAGTATTTAATATCCTGGCTTTAATCACTAACAGAACGGTAGTGTTAAACAAGTGGTATCAGTTTTCATTTTAAATCCATCCGGCCTGATATCAGGTCTATTGAAGTCAATAGAACTGCCCATGGAGTAGACAACATAATGAGCAAACTTTCAAGCCAGGAACTTACTGATTTTGATCATTTTTGACAAACATAAATTTCTACAAATAAGCAAGGATTACCTCATGATACAGAAATGTATCACTTTTGCATGCTCCGGGCTTGCGAGCAAGCAACATTGAGATCCCACTTCATCAAAAAGAAGGTTTACTGCATTTTTTAATTAAAGAAATTCTTTTCAACTGGATTTGAAATCAATGTTATAAAAAGGGGAGATAAGTGGGCCTTTTCTGAAGAAGGGTCCAGACCCGAAATGTCAGCTTTCCTGCTCCTCTGATGCTGCTTGGTCTGCTGTGTTCATCCAGCTCTACACCTTGTTATCTCAGATAAGTGGGTGTCCTGTGATTGATTTCCACAATAGCCAATAAGGAGAAAAACAATAACTTATCAACTAGCTAGGCTCAAGTTGTATATGTCACTTGTGGTTGGTAACCCTCAGGTTAAACCAGCACCAGTTGTCTCTCTCTAACAAGAGAGAGACAGTGTGGCGAAGATAATGATATTCCATGAAGAATTGTAGCTCAGACTGTACAGTAAATGGTTAATACTTCGTATGTAAATAGCCTACATCAGTTGTGATGTGACAGACCACATCAGAGAGGACTCTGGAGAGAGTTAACTTTCTGAACAGCCTTGAGCTAGGTTTAATAGTATAAAGGATAAGCAGGATATAATATGCAAAAAGGTAAATTTCCCAACAGCTTAGCTTCTAGTTGTGTTATAAGGTCACAACCCTTCAAAGCCTCGTTATCATAATAACAGATAGAGGAGGGCATTGATTTGCAAAGTTAATCCTTACAACGGTATTTGCCTTTTGCACTGGGCAAAAGTACAACACAATCACAGTTATTGTCTGGTTGATAAGAAAACATTGAACAGCAACAGAAAAGCAACTAATATTTTTAAAAGCGAAACCTCCTTGGTATCTTAAATGTGTTTCAACGAACAAGGTTTAATAAAGCTGGTACCTATTCTCTGTTCTTAGTTGCGTTATAGTGGCTGTGGGCTACATCTGCTGCTGCAGTTTGTGTGGTGAACATGCTCCTGTAACACTGTTAGGTAGCGAGTTCCAGGATTTTGCTCCAGCAATGAAGAAGAACTGGCTGCTTTGAGAAGGAATTCTGCAGGAACCAGGCCTTGGACAGCTGCACCTAGCCTGTGGATTGTGCTTTTCCATAGAGTCCTGATTGCTGGTTGTCCCGTTGTGGCTTCAACAAGCTATAGGGTGCTGTGTTTCGCAACTTTCACTCTTGGAGGCTGTGCTGTCTTATCGTTCTTAGCTCCTTGCATGCTCAGTTTGTCTTTATCCTAGAGTAAGACTTTCTCACACACTTCTAAGCTCTTTACTAACATTAGGATATGCATCAGGCTGAACAAAGCTCCTTATTACAGTGTTTCTCTTTGTTCTGTGGTGCTCTTCTGACATCAGGGCCACATCATTTATACCACTAAAATATTTATTATACAACAGCGATGCATGCTGTAATCAGTACGGGGAACTTGCAAGCATCAACTGCCTTGGTCCTTCCAGGTGGTGGCTGAGGAGCAGAAGCAAAGAAATAATGACAAGGTGTTGCAGCTCATCCTATAGAAAGTGTACACTGCAGCAACAGTATGCCAGTGGTTTTCAGGATAGATGGCATGTCGATCAAGCTGACTGCTTTGTTCTACAAACAAGCAGTTTTGCTGATGAAGTTGAAAGATGTCCATTGTGCACACCACTCGGTAGTGTGGAATAATCACTGCAAACAGCAGGAAATTCATTCGAGCATCTGTCTGTTGGAGCTGGGACACACCATTGCCAGATTGTTTTGTTCCCTCTTTATTGTATCCAAGTACTGACGTTCTGAGAAGTCCAGTCTCCAGTTAGCCTCACTGTCTTTTGGACAAAGAAGAGAAAGCTCTCGGAGTCTCATAGGATGAGCACTAATGCCTTTCTTATTCAATATATCAACCCAGACAGGAAATTCTGAAAATTGCACATGCACAGAATGCACCAATGTCTTTGGCAACTCCTTTTAACTGGCGTTGGATAATGTGTCAAATCTCTGACATTGCATTATCTCCAGTTATCTTAACAAAACTGCTGCTGCACACCATCAGCCAAAGGCCATTTCAAGATAAAAATCCACAACATCATAATGTGCCTCTATTGAAGTCAGAAAACACTTTAACAATTCACATTGATACATTTGGCATTTTTCAAAGACATTGAATTAACCATTAGCACTGAAAACGGAACGTCAGTACTTGGATACAATAAAAAGGGAACAAAACAATCTGGCAATGGTGTGTCCCAGCTCCAACAGACAGATGCTCGAATGAATTTCCTGCTGTTTGCAGTGATTATTCCACACTACTGAGTGGTGTGCACAATGGACATCTTTCAACCTCATCAGCAAAACTGCTTCAGCAGCTGAGCAAACTGCTACCTCAGCTAGATCCAGTTTACAGCTGTGTTCAGTGGTAACCTAAAGGCCACTGTCACCCCCTCTGGAATTATAAAGTTTCAAAATGTCAAATTACCCCATCAACGGTTGTAAATAATATCTGGAACTTCATTTGCTGAGCATCACAAGTGAATAAAATGCCTTTATGCCTCTAACAAACATGCTCAGCAGTAATTCCATCGCAACATCCTTGTTAGTAAAGAATCAGTGTCCTTTTTAGCAGTCCCTCCGTGCTTGTAGATCACACTGACTTGAAGAATATTTTGACTCCAATTAAACCGGTGATGATGTTAGAAGTATAGAATCTTCATAGAATCCCTCAGGATGGAAGCAGGCCATTCAGCCCATTGAGTCCACACTGACCGTCCGAACAGCACCCCACTCAGACCCACACCCTCCCCACCTTATCCCTGTAATCCTGCATTTCCCATGGCCAATCCACCTAACCCACACATCTTTATTGTAGAAGGAAACCGAAGCATCTGGACGAAACCCATGCAGACATGGGGAGAATATCTAAACTCCACACAGACAGTCGCCCGAGGGTGGAATCAAACCCGGGTCCCTGGCACTGTGGGGAATGCTAGGTTGGTTCAGGGTACCTTCCCTCCCAGTTATCTAGTGGGTAGCTAGGTGGTACCACCCTTCGCAAACAAATCACTCCTTCCCTTGCAAAATGGAATTTGTTTGGACCTTGCACCTCTTGTAATATCACAATGTGTTTGTCTTTCCAGATGAATTTTGAGGTTGCAGCTGGTACCTTGAAGAAATTGCCGATCACTTCTTGTTCTTGTCAATCAATACCAGCTTCACATCTCAATAATGAAGTTGTGGGTAGGACCCATCATTCCACAGGCTTCAGGTTGCTGTTCCTAACCAAGAAGCATTTTTCAGTTAACTTATCACATCAATGTTAAGGATATTAAAGCTCTTACCAATATATATGCATGCAAATATGTTTCTGAAATATCTATGTTATGTGATAATCACGCCTGCTTATGACATGTACCATTCCTTTCCCTGAGAGAAATGTCACGACATTTAAATCACAAAAGGCTTGCAATTTTCAGAACGTGCTTTGTATAGCACCTATAGTGTCCTAAAGTGATTGGCCAAAAATTTTCACAACATAAAGAAACCCAAAGTGCTTCACAGGTTATGAAGTACCTTTGAAATGTATGCCAATTTATAATGTGTTTTGCACAAAGTGCGTGGGTGGGCATCTCCCACCTACACCTTCCCGCCAACCAACTGCCCCACAGGTGCCCGCAAATAGGATCAAATGGAGGTCCAGCCCAGCCGGATTTCCCTGTCAGGATAGCAGCTGTTTGCTTTGTCTGTTGAGAAAACAGGATGATGTCCTTAAGTGCTCATTAATTGGCCACCTAAGGGTCTTATTTGATGGTGCATTGGGAAAGTCATTCATGGACCTTCCCACACAGACCTTGATTGCTGAGGTGGCAGGAATCAGGTGGGTTTTTTTCCGATGCCAAACTGCCCCACCATGTGCAGGTTTGGTCCCCTTACCCTGGGAAGGGTATTGCTGCCTTGGAGGGAGTGCTACCAAGATTCATCAGACTTGTTCCTAGATAATGGGACCATCCTATGGAGAGAAACTGGGGAAGTAGAGCCTGTGTTCTTTAGAGATTTGAAATCTCTGAAATCTACAAAATACTTCAAGGCATAGACAGGGTAGATATGAGCAGGATATTTCTCCTGTGTTACTGAGTCTAGAACCAGAGAAAATAAGTTCAAAATATAGGGGAAGCCATCAAGGACTGAGATGAATAGAATGCTCTAGTTTCATCCCAAAAATATGCAGGTTAGATGTGGATTCGCTAAATTGCCAATAGCATCCAGGGATGTGCAGGCTCGGTGGATTACCCATAGAAAATGCAGGGCCACAGGGATAGGGTAGGGGAGTGGATCAGGGTGTGAAACTTTTTGGAGGGTCAGTGTGGACTCAATGGGCCAAATGGCCTCTTTCCACACTGTAGGGATTCTACGATTCCATGACAGTTGCAAATCTTTGGAATTCCACACCCTCAGTCAATGAGTATGTTCAAAATAGAAATTGGCAGATTTCTAAATGCCAATTACATCAAGGGATACAGCAACAGTGTGGGGAAAAATGCATCACAGTGAATGAGAAACCATGATCGTATTGAATGGTGCATGTTTAGCAGGCTGAATGGTGTGATCTTGCTCCTATTCTTCAATTATTTTCCCTTCTGCCCCCTTCCTTGCCACTTCCCTAGAGAGAAAGATCCCAAGCTAGTTACTGCTGTAATGTAAGAAATACCACAACATATTTGTGCATAGCATTATTCCAAAAGACAATGACTGAATCATCTTTTTTACTGATGCTGGCTCAGTGATAAATATGGGCAAGGACCTCCTGGAGAAGTCTCCTGCCCTTCTTCAAATATTGCACTGGGGTCTTTTAAGCCCACCCAAGAGGGCAGCCAGTCTTCATTTAAATGTCTCACCTCAAAAATGCAATAATAGAGACCCTCTTCCATGTTGCCAGGCTTGCAGGGCTTGTGCTAAAGGGAGAGGCTGAATAGGCTGGGGCTATTTTCCCTGGAGCATCGGAGGCTGAAGGATGACCTTCTAGAGTCATCCATGGGCATGGATGGGGTGAATAGACAAGGTCTTTTCCCTGGGGTGAGTGAGTCCAAAACTAGAGGGTGTAGGTTTACGTGGAGAGGGGAAAGATTTGAAAGAGACCTAAAGGGGCAACGCTTTCACACAGAGGGTGGTGCATGTATGGAATGAGCTACCAGAGGAAGTGGTGGATGCTGGTACAATTACATTTAAAAGGCATTTGGATGGGTAGGGAATAGGAAGGGTTTAGAGGGATATAGGCTAAATGCTGGCAAATGAGACTAGATTTATTTAGGATATTTGGTCGGCATGGATGAGTTGGACGGAAGGGTCTGTTTCCATGCCGTACATCTTTACGACTCTACAACTCTATTGCTCTGGACAGTCAGTTAGAATTATGTGCTCAAGTCCTCAGCCTTCTGACACAGAGGCAGGCGTGCCACCAACTGAGTCAGAGCTGCAGCCTTTACTGTTGTAGATGAAAATACATAATGTGGTCAGAAACTGAAAACTTCAAAGTTACATTGATTTGCAAGTAAACCAGCTTATAATGCATTGTAGGTCAAAATCCTATTTCAATGTAACACTTTTTGCTGTTGAAAATGAGCTAATTTTCTCTTTGTGATTGGATTTAACATTTTACAATTCTAGACGCAGTGATCTTAGATGGTTTAATTTGTGTTAAGCCTCTTGATCCATCACAAAGATGACACTGGGGCTCTCCCTGGACTGGCCTGCTGATTGCTTCACCTGAACATCTTGCATAAAGGATGCAGGCATGTAGATGTGGAGAATAACTTGGAGATCATAGGCAACAAAGGTTACAGGGCCAACCTATAAACTCATTTCATGTGACAGTCCAGGGTATCTTTAAATGGTCGGTCTGTTTTATTACAAATGTGCAATGAATCATGTCCATTTTGGGCAAAAGTCCAAGTGCTGTAGTATGAAATTCTGCTGAACGAATTCTAAATGTTATCTTGACACAATACAGAGATAGGTCAACAGACTCAGCAACCTACAGTGTAACGCTTGAGAATTTATAGTTGTATTCGTTGCATTTCAATAGCTTAGTAGGCAAAGGTCACCAAGAGCTGATACTTTCTTGTATAAATCACAAAGTCACCATTGACCGATAAGGAGTGCCATTGTCAGCATTAGAAGATGTTATCAGCTTGTCGAGCAGTTCCTTAAAATTATTTCAGACTCTTGTTAAATTTATAATTTGCTGGCAACCATCGACGTCCAGTTTAGACCCAGCCTGCAAAAACTGCTCTGGTGCTAAACCAACAAATTTAATGTTCCTCAAGTCCCTCTTGTAACCAGTCCCTATTTCTCATTCCTCATCCACGTACATCACCTTTACAATATCATCCAAAAACTGAATTGTAGGTTCCTCTTGTGGTGAATGTATATAATTTATATATATATTAATATCATTCTTGGCATTTAGATTTCAAAATGGAGGCAGGTGGGCATTGGTTATTTCTCTGAAGGGTTTTCTTCTTTACAAAATTGTCAGAATCCTTCTGAAGCAGTGACATTAATTCAGCATTTGTCAAAATGCAAGTAGCTATAAACCCCTGTGGTGCTAATGGAAAGATACTTATGCTGTTGGGTTTACAACAGGTCGGGTCAACTGTTCAGAAAATTCCAAGAGTGGGCAAGTTTTTAATTCAGTTCAGAAGACATCAGGGTTGAGTTCAGGATCAAGTTTAGCATCTCTCCAAAAGATAGTTCAGGTCTATTCAGGGAACAAGTTACGTCAGCAGAAGGATTTAGCTTGTGAAAGTTGTAAACCAGGAGACTTTGGTTAGAAATCAGGAGGTTATTAGAACTGAGAAAGTTTAGGCTCTCAGATTTGAAAAATGTTTAGGTCACTAGACTTGGAAAGGACTCATCAATTTACTCCTGTGATCCATGGCAAAGGAACTGTAATGAGCCAATCAATTAGGAACTCTAAAGAGTGAGATGGGGGAGCAACTTCACTGAACTTGAGCCTCTGCAATGAAGAGTGTTAGAAATCAGTTTGAAAGTTTGCCTGGCCTGTTCTGAAGAAGGGTCACTGGACTTAAAATATAAACTCTGTTTCTTTTTACACAGATGCTGCCATAGAGTCATAAAGTCTTACAGCACAGAAACAGGCTCTTCGGACCAAACAGGTTCATGCCGACCAAAGTGCCCATCCACGCTAACTACATTTCCCTGCACTTGGCCCATATCCTTCTCAACCTTTCCTTTCCATGTATTCGTCCAAATGCCTTTTAAATGTTGTTAATGTACCCGTCTCAACCACTTCCGCTGGCAGCTCATTCCATATGCGTGCCACACTCTGTGTAAAAAGTTGTCCCTCAGGTTCCCATGTATTCTTTCCCCTCTTACCTTAAACTGATGCCCTTTAGTCCTCGATTCCCCAACCCTGGAAAAAAGACTGAGTGCATTCACCTTATCCATGACTCTCATGATCTTATACACTTCTATAGGGTCCCTCCTAAGTCTCCTATGCTATAAAGAGAAAGGTCCTAGGGTGTCCAATCTCTCTCTATAACTCAGTCCCTTAAGTCCTGGCAACATCCTTGTAAATTTCTTCTGCACTCTTTCCAGTTCCACAACATCCTTCCAACAGCAAGGTGACCAAAACTGAACTCAATACTCCAAGTGCGGCCTCACCAATTGCAGCAAAATTTCCCAACTTCTATACTCAATGCTCCAACTGATGAAGGCCAGTGTGCCAAAAATCTTCTTCACTGCCCTGTCTACCTGCGACTCCACTTTCAAAGAGCTGTGCACCTGAACTCCAAGGTCCCTCTCTTCCACTACACTCCTTAAGGTCCAACCATTCAATATGAAACTCCTACCTGGATTTGACTTTCCAAAATTCAACACCTTACACTTATCTATGTTAAATTCCAGTTGCCATTTCTCATCCAATTCCCCAGCTATTCAAGATCCTGCTGCAATTTCTGATAATCTCCCTCACTGTCCACAATACCGCCTATTTTACTGTCATCCACAAGCTTACTAATCATGCCTTGTACATTCTCATCCAAATCATTGATATAGATAACAAACAGCAATGGGCCCAGCACCAACCCCTGAGGCACACCACTAGTCACAGGCCTCCAGTCGAACAAGCATCCTTCCACTATTACTCTCTGCTTCCTACCATCCAGCCAATTGTGTGTCCAATTTTCCAGCTCTCCCTGATTCCATGAGATATCTAATTTGCCAGCCCTCCCTGGATTCTATGCAAATCTACCAAGACCTGCCAAGTTTCTCCAGCAATTTCTGTTTTTATTTGAAAGTGCTTTGATGTGTATTTTGGATCTTTCTAAATTTAGAAATTCTATATTTAGACAGCTTTTACTTCTTTTGTATGGCAAACTTCTATTCTGTATTTAGGGAAAGTTTGCAGCCCTCATGTGAGTATACCTCAGTGACTAACCAAAACATTAACTAACTAAATAAACCAAAACAGAACATGACCTATCAAGCCAGATTTCACCTGTGTCCTGACTTGTCTGGTCATATCAACAACTGGAATCATAACATTGAGCTCAATTTCACCAAGATCTATCCTGAGGTCCCCACCATCTAAATTGTCTGGTTACTTTTCCAGCATCCAGGACGAAATAAACAGAACAAGCAAAGCCATGGAAACGAGGAAATTCCATTTCCTAGCCACTGATTCCATCCCTTGTTTACAATTGAGTGTTTTATCTAATCTCAAGTGAACTTCTGAACAAATATTTGCACCATTATTAAAACTATTTATCTTCACCTACATAACATCGCCTAACACTACTCAGCTGAACTCATGATGAAATCTTCATTCATAGCTTTGTTACTTCCAGATTGGACTATTCCAATGGACGTCTGACCAATCTCACACATCCAGCCCCCCATAAAAGTGAAGGCAGAACTCCATCCGAACACAGACCGAACCTGATTCACCCATCATCCCAGTCACAGCTGGGATCCATTTTTTTAGAAACCCAACTAAAAATGTAAACATAAACTTCAACGCTGCACTGAGAGTGTGCTGCACTATCAGAGCTTCCAGTTTTCTGCAGGAAACATTAAACTGGTGCACCATTGACTCATTCACCCACTAATCAAAGAACAGCAGAGGAACCATCTTGGCATCCTGACCATTGTTTATCCATCAGTGAAAACCATTAAAAAAATTAGTCCTTTAATCCACTGCCATTTGTGAAGTCTCACGCTGTTTGTTGGCAGTTTGTGAGCATTTTGACTTCCACAATCAGTTACCTACCAACACATAGTACGTCAACATAATTAGTGACTGCGAGGTACTCTGGCATGGGAAAGTGTGTAAAAGGCACTATATAAATTCAAGTGTGTTCACTCTTTTAGGTTTAAGAGCAAATGTAAGGATTAAATTGTTACCATTGGGAAACAAAACTTGCATTGTTTTTCTCTCCACTTACTCTTTGGTATCCCTCGCATGAATAGAAAAGTGGAGTCAGTGCCATAAATTATAAACAATTAGGTCTGCCCTGCAATTATTATGATTTATGCTCATTCTTGTTTTATAACGTGACAATTTTTCTAATCACTTCATTTTCCACAACATCTAAACAATTCTTCCCTGACAAGACAAATTATGTGACAATCGATTCCAAAACACTGAGCTTTACACATTATGAATCATAGAAGGTTAAAAACCTGATTTTGCTGTTGTTATACAATAGTTTTGAGAAAGTTGCTCCTTAATTTATACCCCCCCTCCCACCCCGAACTATTTTTTTTGCTCTTCCCATCCCAAATGTCACTTTAGAATGAAGGAGAGTTCCACTCAAAATTTGTAGAGGCTGTTTAGCAGTTTGACATTGTAGATATGCCAAAGTTGTCATAATAACATTAATCTCTTCTACATGTATATGAAGTTGGTCTGATTAGTAAGTTTGCAGGTGACACAAGAATTCATGGAGCTGTGGATAATGATGAAGGTTGCCAAGGGATACATCAGGACACAGCTCAGTTGGAAAGTTGGATGAAGTAATGGTATATGGAGTTAAATCTGGACCAGTGCAAAGTGAAGCATTTTGGGAGGTCAAATGCAAGAGGAAAATATGCAGTAAATGAGAGCATCTTTGGGAGCACTGATATACAGAGGAAGTGTGGGTTGCAAGTCCATACCTCCCCGAAAGTAGCAACACAAGTGGATAAGGTGGTAAAAGCAGCATTCGTCATACTTGCCTTCATCAGTTGTACTTTGAGTATAAAATTTGGTAAGTCATGTTACGCTGTATAAGACTTTAGTTATGCTGCGTTTGGAGTATTGAGTGCAGTTCTAGTTCCCACACAACAGGAAGGATGTGATGCCTTGGAGAGTGTTCAAAAGAGTTTTACCATGATATTGTTTGGATTGGAGTCTAATAGCTACAAAGCAGTGGTTGGACAAATTTGGATTATTTTCAGCAGAATGTTAAAGACTGAGGGGTGACCTGATATAAAATGATGAGAAGCGTGTATAGGGCGGATAGTCGGAGTCTTTTTCCCAGGGTAGAAATGTCAAATACTCGGAGGCATAGGCTTAAAGTGAGAGGGGCAGAGTTTAAAGGAGGCGTGTGAGGCAAATTTTCCTTTATGCAGAGGATGGTAGGTGCCTGGAATGTGCTACCAGAAGAGCTGGTAGAAGCAGATACAATAGTAATGTTTTTGAGACATTGAGACAAACACATGAACAGGCAGAGAAAAGAGGGATATAGACATTATGCAGGTAAATGGGATTAGTTTAGAATGGCATCATTGTCAGTATACATGATGTGCTGAAGGGCTTGTTCCTGTGTTTTATGTCCTATGTATACAAGAACAGAAGAATTTTGAGCAGGAGTAACCAAATCAGCCCCTTGAACCTGCTCTGCCATTTAACACGACCATGGCTGATCCCATCTCTGCCTGAGCATCTATTTCCTGCCCACTCCCCATAACCCTTCAAACCATTACTAATTTAAAATCCACCTATTTTCTCCTTAAACTTATTCAGTATCCTGGCATCCACCACATTCTGACCTAATGAATTCCACAGATTCATGACCCTTTGAGAGAAGTAATTCCTCCTTTGTTTCAAATTTTCCACCCCATTAGCCTTAAAGTCAAATGTAAACTATGATCTCTCATTCTAGACTGCCCCACAAAGGATAACCTGCTCTATGTCCACTTTGTCAATCCCCTTTAGCATTTTATATACCTCAAATGGATCTCCTCGCATTCCTCTAAACTCTAGCACCTCTTGGCCAAAACTGCTTAATCTCTCTTCATAAGACAAGCCTTTCATCTCTGGAATTAATCTATTGAACATTCTCTGAACTGCCTCCAATGCAATTACATCCTTCCTCAAGTAAGCGGGACAACAACTATACTCAGTAGTTCAGATGTGACATCTTGTCATGGTCAACTAATGGGCCACCAATTATGAATGAGAACATTTTCATGCACCGTCTTTCCCCACCATCTGACCCTCTTAATAATACTCAACAACTCGCTCACTTTCACATTTAAGCACTTTTGAAAGCATAAGGTTGAAACTAAATACCAAAGCTTGAAAAACATCAATAAATGAGATCACAAAGTTGGTGGACCATCATAAAAACCCTGCAGATGTTGCCTGATGGCCTTTAGTGCCCTTTACCCAGTGTCACTTCAGCCACTGGGGTTCCCTCCAAACTCCTCTTTGAACTGGCCTACAAAGTCATTTATTTAGGGCAACAAAGGATGGGCTACAAATGTCTACATCCATGGTGTCTACAACCTATGAATGGATTTCTAATAATCAGCTGATCTGAGCTTTAACCAATGAGATACTGGAGCAAAAACATGTCAATCAGTGAAAAACTGTTTGCAGACTAACAGCATTAAAGGCATTGTGGATGATGACGATGTCTCTGCCAAAATATTAGTATGGTCAATCAAAATTAGAAGCATTAATTAGCCACTCAAAAATGTATCATGTCACCCCTCAAACATGTTAGACACAATGGCACTTCACCTAAAATAAATTGATACTTTTCAATCTTCTGTAAAAAGGCAGACATGTGGAGAGGGGAAAAGCCCAAAAATAACAAAATAATAACACAAAATTTCTTGTATTTGTATTGTGTTGAGATAGGCCTAAAAGCAGGAGGTAGTTCAGCTTGTGGGCAGGTCAAGTTTTCTCACAAGATTACCTTGTTCTTAGCTGATTAGGTTATGTTGTTCTTAATTCATTTAGGCAGGAGGCTTCCCCACCTTTCTGCTGGGTTGCAGAAGGAGAAGTGCTGTCCAGGTACCTTTCAAAATGGTGTCAACACCTCGACATCATATTTGAAAGGTACCTGGACGACGCTTCTCCTTCTGCAACCCAGAAGAATCACTCAAGCTTTGCTCATTACCTCTACCCATTCCTGGAGGTTTGAGAGACTGGGGTGAAAAAAAACAGTGCTATGCTTTAGTGATGCCACCTAAGTGGTTATCCTGAAGGTGTCCAAGAGAGAAGGGAAGTTCTTTTCCCGACGGATGGCAACAGGAGGCCACCCTGATAGACAAAGACAGCCTGGGCAAAGGCGACAGTGGAGGTCACATACTCAGGTGGATCAAAAGAACCTGGCATAGGAGCCACAAGAGCACAAATAATCTGCTACTCTCTCCAAGGTATGTCTACTCAGTGCTTCATGCTCCTATAAGTGACAGTTGACATTGTAAGGTTACCATTGCAGAGGACGGTCACAAACAATACTAAGTGCCAAGCATTTCCATCAGATGTTTCATGTGCAAACAATGTCTGTCCCTTTATTGTAGCTATCAATGTAGCATTTCTGGAACCACAGCGATACTGCCTCTCACACATCTGCCAGGATTCACACTTAAAACAAAAGGAACGAAAGCTCTTGGCAGTTCACTCAGCATCTACACTCAACCTTTTATTCATAACTCATAACTAGGAGGACATGACTTTTTTTTCAACAAAGGCTTGCAGGAGACAAGGACACAACCACAAGAGATGGCTTCAGGATGAACAACTGACATGTATCTGTAGAAGGTCGATCATATAATATCTTATTATTTATCAACAACTGTAGCTTTTTGGTGACAATAGTTGGGAAGCCCGACTTGTCTGAAATGTTTGTGAAATTAACCAAAACTTTAACTCACCGTCAGGATTGTTTTGCCTCCTACCAACCCTTCTAAAAACTCCAAGTAGACCCAGCAGATTCCACCCATTCTTATATACGTGCCAAATCAGAAAGGCTTAATTATAGTGTTAAATTACACAAGAAAAAAAATCAAAACAAAATCATGAATCTTGCGGTATGATTTTGGTCAGGTTTATGCTGGTTAGTTTACTCTTAGCTTTCCCATGAAAGTGTAGTTTATGTGTATACGATTTAAGTGCACAGGTGAAAATGTACCGATTTATTTTAATGTAATTTCAAGACCTTGGGATATGGGTTCATACTTCCTTGAAAATGGAGTCGCGGATAGGCAGGGTGGTGAAGAAGGTGTTTGGTACACTTGCCTTTATTGATCAGTGCATTGAGTATAGGAGTTTGAATGTCATAGTGTGATGCTACAGGACACTTTTGAACACTGCTTTCTGGTCTCCCTGCTACAGGAAAGATATTGTTCAACATGAATGGATTCAGAAAACATTTACAAGGATGTTGCCAAGGTTAGAGGGTTTGAGCTATACAGAGAGGCTGAATAGGCTGGGGCTATTTTCCTTGGAGTGTTAGAGTCTGAGGGGTGACCTTAAACAGGTATTGAAAATCATGAAGAGCATGATGTGGTAAATAGACAAGGTCTTTTCACCAGAGTAAGGGAGTTAAAACTAGAGGGCATAGGTTTAAGGTGAGAGGGAAAAAATTTAGAAGGGACCTAATGGGCCACTTTAACAGGCAGAGGGTGGTGCGTATATGTATGGTTGGTATAATTACAACATTTAAAAGGCAACTGGATGGACATATGAATAGGAAGGCTTTAGAGGAATATGGGCCAAATGCTGGTAAATGGGACGAGATTGAACTAGGATATGTGGTCAGCATGGAAGAGTCGGACTGAAGGATCCATTTCTGTGCTGTATGTCTATTATTCAAATGGAGCAGGGTGAAGTCAATTTCTTTGATGTGCATTTGGGGATATTTTAACTGAATGATCAGACACCGGTTTCATATTTAGGCAGATTTTACAATCCATGGCCTTCACTGCAGAGGCTAAAAATCAGCTGCTGGAGTGTAAATAGGGATTCCAACACAAACCGGTCAATGTTCTGGCCGGATGAAGTTGTTTGCAACAATTTTGTTTCATTCGAGATAGTAAGGACTGCAAATGCTGGAAGTCCAAGTTGATAAAATGTGGAACTGGAGAAGCACAGCAGGTCAGACAGCATCGGAGGAGCAGGAAAGTCAAAGTTTTGGGACTGGACCCTTCATCAGGACCTCTTGTTTCATCTGAAACTGGTTTGTTTGCACCACAACTTCTTTGCAAATCTCATTATGGAGTGAAATACGTGATGAAATTGAAATGCACATACAAAAGTTACACCCCATTCAATGCTGGTTTCTAACTTGTAGATCCCAACCTAACAATTGGTTCTTACATTTGAAGGATGATGAGTTTTTAGGGCACGATTAACCCTGATTCACCTTTGATGTTGAGAGATGGTGGCTGTCAGGCTGGGTGGGGAGAGGGGTGTGCATTGGGGAAGCCCAATCCATTGTGGATTGAGAAGTCACAGCATCTCAAGAGCACCTTGACACTACATTGTGTCCCTAGTGCCCTTTGCTGGTAGCTGGGATGGTAACTAAACTCAACAGTAGAGTCTCCACAAGTAACTTCACAACAGTTGACCTGCATCCAATATGAAAACATAATTAATTAATATTAGATAACAAGGTATAGAGCTGGATGAACACAGCAGGCCAAGCAACATCAGAGGAGCAGGCAAGCTGACGTTTCAGCTGATGCTGCTTGGTCTGCTGTGTTCATCCAGCTCTATACCTTCTTATCTCAGATTCTCCAGCATCGGCAGTTCCCGCTATCTCTGAATTAATTAATATTATTTCTGTTGATGGCCACATTTGTTAATCCCTGGGTTTGGTTGGAGTCTTCTTTGATAAAGTTTATGGGCAACCAAAACAACTACTAATTTCTCATTGTAACTCTGTTTCAATGCAGGCACAGTATATGGCCTTCACTATCTAGGCTGGTTGTGTGGTTCCTGAAAATGATATGTCTTCAAACTATCACTATAACATCAATCATTCCTCCCAGCGAAAAACTGTACTCAATCCATCATGGCATTAATCTCACTTTCTTTAATTTCACAAGACTACACTATAGTTCTCACATCTAACCATAGCATCATACAGCACGGAAACAGACCCTTCGGTCCAATCAGCCCATGTGGAACATAATCCCAACTAAACTAGTCTACTTCTGGCCCATATCCCTCCAAACCCTTCCTATTCATTTACTTATCCAAATGTCTTTTAAACATTGTAATTGCACCCATATCCACCATTTCCTGAAGAAGTAATAGACATTTACTATCACTCTTAATTTTGGTTTATAATTTGACTGGAAGAGCTGACACATGGATAGTTTGGTGAAATTGGACACTGAGATCCACTGTGACAGTGCACAAATATATAGAGGTAACATATAATCAATTGTCATTCTCCATGGGGCGTATGTGCCAACATGACAAGCAACTGAACCATATGAACTAGGCAGGATCTGTTTCAATTGCTTATTGATATGATTAGCTTAACGAACAATGATAACTGTCAGTATTGCTAAGAACAATGTATCACTCTTATGCTCAATTTACATTTTATACTTCGTGCACTAAGAATAGTACAATATGGTTTTAGCTTCATTTCACAGTTTTGTGAGCTTTATACTGGGAATTCTGGAGGGTAGTTTGATTACATGAATTTAAGTGATGCTTTACAACTTTGAAGATCTAGTGTTAACATTTCGATGTATTTTAAATAAAAGGTAAAAGGACGAAAAGTGGGCTACTGTGCGATGGTATACGTCATGAGACTCAGAGAGACAGAATAAGCCGAAAGGCAGTCAGACTGTGTGTAGCGTGTGCTAGGGAGGGGACGCTGAGGTATTAAGCTCTCGAGTAAGAAATCTGGCATGAAAATTTCTGGAAACTGAGTTTGTATGCCTCTCTAAAATTGAAGTAATTGTGAGTTTTGTTTGCAGTTTGTTTCGAGTGTTTTAGGGAGAAATACCAGCTGAAGCAAAATAACATTTAGCGAATACACAGAAATTTGTCAGAAAACTAGTTGCAACAAAATCAGCCTGAATGAGAAGCCGTCATGTGGAGATAGTGGTGAATCTTCAGGGGCATTCAGGTGTTTGTAAGGATAATGCAGGGATAAAAGGAATCATGTGCACTTGAAAATTTTTCTGGCCTTTGTGACAAAGTCCAAATTTTAAGTCGAGTGTAATACAGTTCATGCTTGTCCCTCATTTACTAAACTTGCTGTTCATCATACACTGGAAGCCACTTGTGAATGTGTTCAGTAACTGACCTCCACAATTAAAATACGCCACTTTTCGCTGTGGGATCTGACTTCTCCAGTATTAACATCAGCTGGGATCATAGCACTATATTGACTTCAGTTTCTTTGAGCTTGAGAGCAGAGGCACCACTAGCCAGAGGACCTGCTCCTGATAATCAATGATCCCTTACTGAAAGCAGGGACAAATGGATATTGACTGGGCACAGCTGTAGGTTTGGCATTGATGCCTCCCATTGTCAAATAATCAATTGACATTCACAGCAGTAACAAAGGGGCAACCAGTGGCCTTGAAATTTGTGCTTCCAGACAGAGTTAATCCTCTTAAGAGGAAAGAGAGCAAAAATAAAGATTGGAAAAATAAAAACTAAGCCAAGGCAAAATAAATTGTTCCCTGACAATCCGTATCCAAATTGCATATTGTGAGGAGCAAAATGCATCTTTACCACTCATATGGTCAACATGAAATAGTGCCGGCACTTTATAAAAACTATTTAATTTTTATCTTCAATGACCACCCACTCCTTCAGTTTACTGCCCCCATAATGGCCACAGCAATTACTCTGATTTGATACATGAAAGCACCAATCTCTTCCTTATGGTTGAAAATGGCTTTGGTGTCCAAAACATTGCATTTATAATGAGAGTCCAGTTCTCTAGTATTGCGCGATTAAAAATCACTGAAATTTACTTTTAGAAGCTAGACTGAACAATAGTTTCATTGCCATGCTTATACAAAGTCTCAGTAATTTAAACATTTGTTGATGTGAGAAAAAATCTTTACCAGATCATTCCTAGTGTAGCTAAAAATAAAGTAACTTCTTAACAAGGTCAGCATTGTCTGACCGAGGGTGTGTTTTTGAGCACCCTGATCTGGAAGATTGAGTTATGAAATAGCATAAACAATTGCAGAAAACATAAAGAGTGATTTAGGGTGCAACTCACTTATGTTTGAAATTCCACAACTTTTACTTTGCTTGGAAAAAACTATCCAAGTTTGTTCTGATGAAAACAAGATGAAACCAGGCCCCTCAGACTATTTCTCAAGTGGTAAGGGGAGCCAAGAGGAATCCTGTGGTGCAATAAAAGTGTCCCTATCACTGGACCAGGAGGTATGTGCTCAAGACATACCTGCTCCAGAGGTGTGTCATAACATGCCTGAACAGGTTGATTAAAATATCTATAAAAAGGAGGAATTTACATACGTCATAGAATTAAAAAGCAATAAGTTATTTATGTATTTTCCACACAACACTAGTTCTATAAAAAAAAGTATGCATAAGAAATCCAATGACGGCAAAATGTGCAGCAAGATTACTAACACTCAAACAGTACTTGACTCCAGAGAAGGTCTCAGGAATTAGTATTTTAAATCATTGATGTAATTTCTTTACATCTTCAAATATAAATGGCAATATTTCTTGCAAAATATGCTACATGCCAATTCATGACAAGGCCCTAAACAATATGATCCTAACTCTACAACAGGCTGAAACAGATCTCACATTTTCCATGAGCGATACTAAGAACTGCCAATGCTGGAGTAAGAGATGACACAGTGTGGAGCTGGAGGAACACAGCAGGCCAGGCAGCATCAGAGGAGCAGGAAAGCTGACATGTCGGGTCGGGACCCTTCTTCAGAAATGGCTAAAGAAGGGTCCTGACCCGAAATGTCAGCTTTTCTGCTCCTCTGATGCTGCCTGG
>NC_063332.1:166148473-166185972 GCF_021869965.1 Rhincodon typus
GGCCTAGACCCTTCATCAGAAAAGCTTTCCTGATGAAGGGTCTAGGCCCGAAACGTCAGCCTCTCTGCTCCTATGATGCTGCTTGGCCTGCTGTGCTCATCCAGCCCTGCACCTTGTTGTCTTGGCACTGATGGACAGTCTGATCTTACATTTCTTTAGTCACTCGCAGAAATGGGCAGTTGAGAGTCAACCACATTGCTGTGAGTCTGGAGTCCCATGTAGGCCATACCAGGTAAGGATGGCAGTTTCCTTCCCTAAAGGACAAAAACAAACAAGGGCATCAGTGTCTGGGCCCAGCAATTATTGTCCGTTCCTGGTTGCCCTTGAGAAGGCGGTGGTGAGCTGCCTTTTTGAGCCTGCTGTAAGTTGACCCACAATGACCTTAGGGAGGGAATTCCAGGACTGCACTGCATTGTACGGGCACACAGCCCATTATAGGTTCCATAATATTCGAATAAAATCAAAATTCTGCAAATGCTGGGAATCTGAAACAGGCACAGAGAATTATGGAGAAATTCAGCAGGCCTGGCAGCATCTTTTGAGAGAGAAAGAGAGTTAATGTTTCAAGTCCAGTTTGACTTCTTCAGAAGTGTCATATTGGACTCGAAACATTAACTCTGTATCTCTCTCTGCAGAGGCTGCCAGACCTGCAGAGTTTCTCCAGCATCCTCAGTGTTTGCTCCATAACTTTTTTTATCACTCTTCTTTTTGTCCATTCTCTTATTCTTGTCCTCTCTCTCCCTGTTCCTCATCACCTCTCTCTTTGCCTTATCCCTATCGCTAACTAATTCTGACTCTCCTGTGTTTCCAACTTCTATTCTTTTCCTGCCTTTTGCTCCTCCTCTTATCCTCTCTCATCTTTAGCTCTGCATTATTATATCTATCTTTCACTTTCGCCCTGTCTCCTTTATTTCCATTGTTTTTGTCAACCTTTTTTGAGTGTTCAAGCAAAGTGAATTTAGAGTCATGGTCATAGAGTCATAGAGTTGTACAGCATGGAAACAAACGCTATAGTCCAACTCATCCATACCCATAAATTAAACTGGTTCCATTTGCCAGCATTTGGCTCATATCCCACTAAATCTTTCCTGTCCATATACCCATCCTGATGCCTTTTAAATGTTGTAATTGTACCAGTTTCCACCACTTCCTCTGGCAGCTCATTCCATATGCATGAAAATGTTGCCTGTTAGATCCCTTTTAAATATTTCCCCTTTCACCTTCAGCCTGTTTCCTCTAGTTTTGGGCTCCCCTACCCTGGAAAAAGACCTTGGGCTTTCACCCTATCCATGCCCCTCATGATTTCATAAACCTCCAATATATCAGCCCACAGCCTCTGACACTCCAAACTGATGAGTGATGAGTTATTAATTGTCAAAATCTTTCCCAGGTTGTGGTCCATGGAAGGTATTTAACTGGTTTTGTAGGACTAAGATTGAAAGCAAGACAAGAAAGTAAAGTAAGTACCTTCCAGCCTTTAGAAAGAGTAAATAGCTCTCCTGGAGATTAACTGGTTAGTTAACCAGGTAGACCAATTCCATATTGATCCTGCACGGTAGGTATTAAGAATATATCAATGCAGAGGTGTCTGTGCAGCTTGCAAGAGATTTCAAGCAGAGTGAGTTTGGTTAATGGTAAGTTAGATGAAGTGTGAAGGAGGTTTTTTGTTTAAATTTACTCTCTTCTGTTTCCAATACTCGCCACTTAGGGTGGAAGTACCTATAGGTGAATCATTGTTAAACTATACTGCATGTAATAAATAGTCAATGCAGTTAAAATATATCAGTACAGTTCAGCTAAGTAGAATGTATACCCTAGGGAATGTGGGAATGCACCATAAGTCCTAGGGGAACACATCTGCAGGAAATACCACTGTTTGCACGAGCTTGAGCTCTAGGGGTTTGGAACACGCATGGTGGCTAGTGTCACTGTTTTTCCCTTTATTCATTAACGGGGTGAGGGCATCGCTGGCTAGGCAGCACTTATTGCCCATCCCTAATTGCCCTGAGGGCAGTTCAGAGTCAATCACATTGCTGTGGATCTGGAGTCACATATAGGCCAGACCTGGCAAGGATGGCAGTTTCCTTCCCTAAAGGACATTAGTGAGCCAGGTGGGTTTTTCCAACAATGGATTCATGGTCAGCATTACATTCATAATTCCACATTTTTTATTTAATTGAATTCAAATTCCACCATCTACCGTGGCAGGATTTGAACCCAGATCCCCAGAATGTTATCCAGGTCTCTTGATTAACAGTCCAGCAATAATACCACTAGGCCATTGCCTCATGCGTGAAGCAGAAATTGAGCTGGATGGCATATTTAGGGAGGTGGGGATAAGGAATGGCTGACTGTCAGACAGTCCAAGGCAGAAGTCCCTTGAGAACATTTCACTTGCAATTCAGTTTTCTACTTTGGATGCTGGTGAGGGTGATCCCTTTGCCAGTCAGCGCCAAGTCAGTGGCACAACAGATGGCGCAGGTGTGCAGGAAGTGGGGACAAAGAGTGGAAGAGCATTACTAAAGAGCATTCCTCAGTTAGGAGAACAGGCAGGTATTTCTGTCGCTGATAATGTCACAGCAGGATGGTATGTTGCTTCACTGGTGCCAGGGTCAAGAATGTCATAGAACAGCAACGGGACATTCCTCTGGGGGAGCGTGAACAGCCAGCGCTCATGATCCACATTGGTACCAATGACTTGGGTAGGGAGGAGGAATGAGACCTGGAAATCAGATTCCAGGAAACCCTCCAGAACAGTAATTTCAGAATTACTCTCGGCCCCATGTACTAGTGAGCATAGAACTAGGAGGGTTGGGTGATTGAGCACATAGCTAGTAAAGAAGTTTAGGAGGGAAGCTTTCAGATATTTGAGGTGTTGGAACTGTTCTGGAACAGCTCGAATCTGTACAAGGTAGATAGGTTTCATCTTGGCCTGACTGGATCTAAAATGTTTACAGACCAATTCACTAGTGCTGCCATGCAGGTTTAAGTTAGATAGGTAGAACTCAGGTTCAAGGGAAATAAAACTAGTGAAAGGCAATGGAAAAGTAGTCGGCAAAATTAGAAGATAGACAAAGCAACAACATGAATCAAATGGGACCAAAATGGAGAACAGCTGTAACAAAGGCTGAGTTAAAAGCTCCCTATCTGAACGTTGAGAGCATTTGCAACAAGGTTAATGAATTGAGTACACATATTGAGGAGGATAAATATGATTTATCATTGCAGAGACAAGTCTACAGGGTGACCAAGATTGGGAACTCAATATTCAAGGATATTTTACATTTACAAGGGACAGGCATTAAAGAAAAGGTGGTGGAATAGCCCTCCTCATAAGGAAAAACATCAGTGCATTAGTAAGAAAGGGATCAAGTTGTAGATTTAGTTTGGATGGAACTAAGAAACAGCAAGGGAAGCAGATATTGGTGTAAGTCATTTGTAAAACACCAAACTATGGTATTAATGTTGGGCATGCTACACATCAGGAAAGTAAAGATGCATGCAATGTGGATTATAGAGTAATAATGGATGACTTCAATTCACATATAGCCAGGTTAATGAAGTCCATACTAATGCTGTGGAGGATGAATTCCTGGAGTGTGTAGGAGATGAGTTTCTGGAACAGTAGGTTGAGGAGCCAACTAGGGATTAGGCTATTTTAGATTTGATTGTGTGTAATGAGAAAAAACTAATTAATACGCGTGCTGTAAGGGAGCCTTTAGGAAATAGTGAACGTTATATGTTAAAATGTTACAAGAAATTTGAATTCAACGTAGCTTATTCTGAAACTTAGGCATTAAATTTGAAAAAAAAACAAAACTGAGGGTGTGAGTGGCAAGTTGAATAAGGTGGATTGGAAAAAAAATTTGCAAAAGTTTTGATGATAAACATGCAATAGCTGGTATTTAAAGAAATACGACAAGGTTTTACAACAGTTTCGATTTCCTCCAAGGCACAAATACAGTTAGTGGATACATTGGTAGTTATCTTCTCTCAATTCTGGAAAAAGTCCTGCTGATCTGACCTGCAAATGTGACCCCACTGTTTGAGAATGGAGGAAGAGGGACAATGAAGGACTCGCCATAGCTGCTATAGCAGAAAAATGTTAGAATCTAACATAAAGGGCATGGAACTGATCATTTACAAAAGAAAAGCAATATTTGGCAGCATCAACAAGGATTTATGAAAGTGACATCATGTTTGCCAAACTGGGTGGATTTTTTGAGGATGTTACTTGTAGAATAGACAAAGGAGAACAAGTAGACATGGTGTATTTGGATGTTTTCCACAAGTTTCTTTTCCCATCAGTCTCATATTTGTCCTCTGCTCATTCATTCGTGCCATTGTCTTTGCTCATGCTTTTTTAAGGTTTTATTAAACAGACACTTTGATGATTTTGCCAACCTCCTCAGCTTCCTCCAGCTGTACTTGGGCTGTTTGTTGGATAAGTTGTTGCCAATTACAGCAGGTCTGAGATTACTAAAATAAACTGTTAATCATTTTACAAGTCTCTCACTATCCATCTTGGGTTAAAAAAAACATCAACAATATCTTACATGGTGGAGTGAACTTGAGTGTTGCCAGGTTTGGAGGATTTGAGCTATTGGGAGAGGCTGAATAGGCTGGGCCTATTTTCCCTGGAGTGTCAGAAGCTGAGCAGTGACCTTATAGAGGTTTACAAAATCATAACGAGCATGGATAGGATAAATAGACAAGATCTTTTCCCTAGGGTAAGGGAGTCCAAAACTAGCGGGCATAAGTTTAAGGTGAGAGGGAAAAGATATGAAAGGGACCTAAGGGGCAACTTTTTCACGCAGAGGGTGGTGCGTGTATGGAATGAGCTGCCAGAGGAAGTGGTGGAGGCTGGTACGATGACAACATTTAAAAGACATCTGGATGGGTATATCGATAGGAAGGGTTTAGAGGGATATGAGCCAAATGCTGGCAAATGGGACTAGATTTATTTAGGATATCTGGTCAGCATGGACAAGCTGGACCATAGGGTATTTTTCTGTGTTTATATTTCGATGACTCTATGACTCCAGATAGATACTTGCCCTGGGAATTGCAGCTTGATGTGTTGAAAAGCGTTATGTGTGCTCCTATGATCTACCCAAGCCTAACAGATTGAAAAGTAGGATCCCAACATGTCCACTCTGACAGGTAGAGGATTGAGAGTCCGGCTTAAGACCCATGAATGAAAGCACGACAGAAATAATCCAGCGATGAGTTAAGTGCATTGTTGATTGGTAAATGTCAATTTTAGCTGAAGAATCACAGACTCTGGGATGTAAGACAATCGATTATTTGATGGAGCTAGTTATCTTTCTCTGGACAGGTGGCAACAGAAGAAATGAGTGTCTACAACTGCCATTGGAAATAGGGAACAGTAGCTAACTGAAAAGGAAGAAGAAAGTGAATTTAGGTGGTGTTTTATCACTTTTGGATGGCCAGTTATGTACTTTTTGAAGTAGTCCCTAATCTAAACTAAGAAATCCAGTGACCAAATTGCGCAGAGGTACAACAAATCTCAACATCATTATTAACAGGATGATCTGTTTTTGTAATCTTGGTGGAAAGATAATTATTGGTCAGGACATTAGTGAGAATTCCCCTCCTCTTCTTTAAATAGCACAATTGGATCCTTTGCATCGAATTTAGATGGCGGAATTTACGCATTAGCGTTTAGGAGAATGATGTGTGATCCTATTTAAGCATACAAGATTCTGAGAGGGCTTGACAGTCTGGAAGTTAAGAAGATGTTTCCACTAGTGGAGGAGTCTCAAACTGTGGGACATAATTGTAAGATAAGGGATACTTATTTAAAACTGAAATGTGAAGGAATTTCTTCTCCCAGAGCGTACTGTATGTCTGGAATTCTCTAAGCCAGAGAGTTGTACAGGCTGGATCACTGAAAGTATTTAGAGAGAAGATAGATTTTTAAAATATCAGGGAGTTGATGGATATGCTGAATTTGCACAAAAGAGAAGTTGGAGAAGACCAGTCATGATCTGTTTGAATGATAGGCAGGCTGGAGGGACAGAATGGCTCGCTCCTGCTCCTATTTCTTATCTTCTTATGTAGAGATCTGATTAACAAAGCATCCAAAAAGACAATACCATCTACAGCACAGCACTCCCTAAGTCATGCAATTACGTTGCTCAAATCTCTGGGGTGAGACTCACACCAGCTCATGGGACTCAAAGATAAGAGTGGTACAACTAAAATAAGACTGGCACTTCTGAGATTATTAGTTCTAGACTCCCCTAAAGTTGTGGGAAGGAGAGACACGATTTTTATGTACAAAGAATTTGAGAACAAGCTTGTTTTGACAGTATAATTATTGAAAATAAATCTGACTAGAAATGTTTCCTGAATCAGTAATAGAATGGCCGTGAAAAAGAAAGGAAATAGTTTACACTGGTTATAATTGTGGGAGGAGAATTGGTCAGTAAAATGGACTCGCAGTGAATCAACATCAAGGTGTGATTTTCTATTCTGTTGACTTTGCACGACTGACAAAGACAAAGTATACCTATTGTGTTCCTCAATGTGTAGACTCAAGACAACACTACAACTGAAATGTGCCTCTCAGCTGTAGCTCAAATCAGTTCGAAGTTAAAATCCTTTCTCTGTACAATAATACAACCTCAATGGTAACTGTGTATTAGTATCCCCGCTCACACTATTCCATTTACCAGACTAACCACCTTGATGACCTATGCTGTCAGTTTGATCAATGATAGCCTGTGAATATAAGGAACTTAGCAATACAGACTTATGTCCACTGGATACTCAGTAACTTGCTTTCAGGAACTGGGACAATCTGCTGAGAGATAATTGTCTTAAATTGGATTGGAGTTCAAGTACCAGAAGAGAAAGGACAATCAAAGACATCATATCATTCGGTCCCTATGAAAGTATTCTGTTAAAATCATTATTTTGTTGGACCACATCAAATCCTGTATATGACTCCGTTTACATTTAAACCACTGATCACTCCCTTTTTAATAAAGAAAAGAAAATCACTCACCTTGTCAATTTTTGTTGCCATAGATTACTTAGCTGCTAAAAGGTGTATTGAATCTAGTCATCCTACATGATCCTTCACTGTTAACTCGTCTACTGCTGGTTTTCTGATTTAACAGCAAAAGTTCTTGCTCCCACTGCTGCTGCAAAATAGAACAGCAACTTAACAACCAGACATTTAGCAACTGAAAGGTATCATCAATTTGGCAAACTTGTTGATGTACTGACTTTATTGATTGAGTGGATTCATCTATTTAGCCAGATTAATGTCAGTGATGATGAGTAGTCATTGTAATGAGCATGAGGCCACAGTTGATGCAAACATCAAATGAATAAGTTCCCTACTTTCTCATCTGGCTGTGATGAATACTACTTATTTGGTATATGATTAAAATTAAGACTCCCTGCTTGAGGATTTGGAAAAAAAAACTGAGACTTGCAAAGACAGGTACCTGTTGTGAATTGTCTCCCTTCTAGATAAATTTATCTGACAATGCATGCCATTTTATTACAAAGTAGGTTGTGGAGAGAGGAAGAGAGTAGCTAAATATGCAGTGATTTGAGACCTCCCTAACATGTAATTATTTTAAATTGTTTGGGTCATGTAGTGTCCAGGACAGGTGAGACTTCAACCCAGATCTTATGGCTCAGAGATAAGGACATTATCACTGAACCATAACAACACTAACACTAAGGTCCCCTTTTGGCAAAGAGGCATATGACTGGAATTGTTTGGATAATGTCATAAAGTATGAGAGCATAGCTTTGTGATATTTGTGACTCCCCGATTAAATTTGAATCTTTGGCTCATCCCCAGTGAAATTTGTATTTTTATATACAAAGTAGTTCAAGGAAAAATAGACATAATCCAAGCAAGAAATCTCACACAATCTGAAGTGAATGGCAAGGCGTTGTTGACAATTCATTGAGTTAATGGATTATTCTGTGGTATTAATGGTGTGACCCTACTGTAAAATGATGACAATCTACACTTTGTTTCAAATGCAGCTTGGTTCAATTGATTGACTCTGAGTTAACAGTTTGAAAGTTCAAGCTCCGTCCTGAGGTTTCAGCAGACAATCTGATGTAATGCTTCACGAGAGTAAGGAAGTGTTTTACTGCTTTACATGCTTTTGTCTACAGTTCTCCCCCCATCAATATAATCACAAACAAAGTGAACTAGTTACTTTGGTGATTGTCAGTCTTAATGAAAACAAATCATTTGTTTATGGTGTATGGGTGTCACTGGAATGGTTAGCATTTTGTTGCCCATTCCTACTTTGGCTGTCTAGGTCATTCAGTTAGAGTTAACAGTTGGGCCTGAAGTCACATGAAGGCCAGACCAGGTAAAGACAGTAGATTTTCTCCCCTAAAGGGCTTTAGCAAACCAGATGGGCTCAAATGACAAAACATACATGGTCATCAGCCAATTCTGGATTTTTTTTTTGTATTGGTGAGATTTGAACCAACATCTTGAGAAGGTTAGCCTGGTGCTTTGGGTTACTAGACCAGTGAGGGTACCACTGTACTACAGCTCACCACACAGATGTGTTTCCCTATAGAACAGTAACTGCATTTCAAAGTTATGAAGCATTTGTGAAGTGGTTTAGGATGCTCTGAGCTTCAGATAAGACATTAAACAAATGCAGTTTCTTTCTTAACGTCACAAGGTATATCATATGTAGCATTAACACTTGTGGTTGCAATTCCTGTGGCAAAATGAATTGTTGAGAACAAATTGTTATTTTACAATAATATTATGTAGTAATATCCATAGCTCCATTCTCTCATTAGAGAGAGAACTGGTGGTGAACTTATCCTGAGGGTCACCATGCCACTGGTGAGGTGAGAGGTTGAGAAGGTGGCACTTTCACAGAACTCAGCCAGTAGTGGAATTGAACCAACCCTGTTGACATTACTTTGCAGTTTAAACCAGCTCTCCAGCAAACTGAGCTAACCAGCATCCCCTGGTATTATGCAAAATAATATTGAATCTGATGTGACCCTTATCTAAGAGTATGTGAGATCCTAAAGGGATCTGATGCTGATTGGGTCTACTCTCCTTTGCAAGTCCAACCTTATGAGTGATTCATGCATAAGGGAATACATTTGAAGGCAGTATGGATAGAGGGTATCATGTTGTGTCATGAGAAACAACGTCATCATAGGAATAGAGACATGCCATGTTGTTGCCAATTGGTAGTAACCCTATATGGGCATAGCTCTACTGGACAGCAGGCCTGCCAGACAGTAGATGGCACTCTATCCAATGCCTTCCACATTCACTCCCTCCACCACCAATGCACAGTGGCAGCAATGTGTGCCAACTGGAAAATGCACTGCAACAACTTACCAAGACTCCTCAGTACCTTCCAAAAGATGCGATCTCTATCACCTAGAAGGACAAGGGAAGCAGATACATGGCACCAGAACCACCTGCAAGTTGCCTTCCAAACAGAATGCCATCCTGACCTGGCACAACATTGCTTTTCCTTCACTATCACTAAATCCCGGAACCCCCTCCCCAACAGCATTGCAAACGTATTTGCACACCAATGACAACAGCAGTTCATGAAGGCAGATCACCACCACCAGCAGCACCTCTAGGGTAGTCAAGAAAGGGAAATAAATACTGGTGTATATCCTGAGATTGAGTGAAGAAAAGGGCATAAAAACATCCGGAGTGTTTCTCAATGTCCTTACTTACAAGATTGGAAACTGCCCTATCATACTAAGACCTCAACAGGAAGTTTTGATGTCTTCACTGCAGAGGATAGGATTGTTCTTATGCATCTGTGACCTGCTGCAGATCAACCCAGGACTGCTACATATTTATGTAAGGCATTGCTGCTCTTCAAGTGCTATCATTGAGTTGCATATGTATTAGACTCTTCCAATTTGAACCACATCTTATCCCTTCATTCTTGGGCACTACTTCTTTAAAAGCTGAACCTTTGAACTCAAGTGTCAAGGCACCTCAGCCCCTAATCCTGCCTCCTTGTTTCACATTCCCCACTGACATACCCTCTTGTGTTCCAATCAGAATCATGTACAACCTCCACAGATATTTGGGGTAGACTGGTGAACAACAGCAAATGTGATACAGCTCTGGCAGTGGCTGAAGGAAAAGTTACGGTTTCCGCTTCGTCTTCCTCTGTTTGTTGTTATTTCAGCATCTGAGAAAGGGCAACCAGACGGAAGGGAAGCCTGGGTATCTGAGCTCTCACCAACCTTCTGTGCAAAGAATATTTTTAAATAGTAAGCTCTTGGGATCTGGGTAACATTGATTGGGCCATTTTTGTTGCCCACGCCAAACATGCTCTGAGAGAATTAAAAGTCATCCACATCGTGCACAACTTGAAGTAAAGAGAAAGTTGAAAGGCAGACTTCTCTCCCTGAAGGGATATGGATGTGCTTGTTTGATTCTTTCAACAATCTGGTGTCTTTCATGGTCATTTCACATCAATAAAAATCACCAGAAGTACAGGCTTTGAATATCCAAAGAAATTCTACAAATACATTAAGAGCAAGAGGGTAACTAGAGAGCAGGTAAGGCCTCTTAAAGCTCAGGGAGGTCATTTTTGTGTTGAACCCCAGGAGAGGGCGGAAGATACTAATTGAATATTTTGCGTCAGTTTTTATGGTGGAGAAAGAAATGGAGTCTAGAGAAGGCAGAAAAATAAACTTTGATGTTTTAATAACAGTTCACACTACAGAAGAGAAAGTTCAGGAGGTCTTAGAGAATATAAAGGTAGATAAATCTCCAGGATGTAATCTGATGTATCCCAGAATATTGTAGGGAGTAAGGGAGGAAATTACGAGACCCCTTACAGAAATATTTCCATCAGCTATGATTAGAGGTGAGATGCCTGTGACTGGAGGCTTGCTAATGTTGTACTTTTGTTTAAGTAAGGTTGTAAGGAGAAACCAGGGAACTGTAGACCTGTGAGTCTGACTTTGGTTGTAGGTAAATTGCTGGAGGTCATTATAAAAGATAGGATTTATGGACATTTAGAGAGGCAAAAATTGATTAGGGGTAGTCAGCATTGTTTTATGCGAGGAAAATCATGTCTCACAAACTTGATTGAGCTTTTTGAGGAAATTACCAAATGGATTGATGAAGGCAGAGCAGTAGACTTTAATTATTTGGATTTCAGTAAAGCCTTTGACAAGGTTCCATATGGTAGACCAATTAGTAAAGTTAGGTCACATGGGATTCAGGGTGAGCTTGCCAGTTGGATACAAAATTTGTTTGATGTTAGGAAACAGAGAGTAATGGTTGAGAGGTGCTTTTCGGACAGGAAGTCTGTCACCAGCAGTGTTCCACAGGGATCGGTTCTGTGTTCTCTTTTGTTTGTCATTTATGTAAATGATTTAGGTGAGACTATAGAAGACATGGTTAGTAAGTTTATGTATGACACCAAAATTGGTGGCAAAGTAGATAGTGAAGAAGATTTTCTAAGATTACAGAAGGGTCTTCATCAAATGGGTCATTGGGCTGAAAAATGGCAGATAGCGTTTATTCTGGATAAATGTGAGGTATTGCATTTTGGTACAACAAACAAGGGTAGGGCTTGTACAATTAATGGTAGGGCCTTGGATAGTGTTGTAGAACAGCGGGACCTCGGGGTGCACGTAAATAATTCTTTGAAGTTTGTGTCACATATAGACAGGGTGGTTAAAAGGTGCTGGCATGCTTGTTTTTATTGTTCAGTCCTTTGAGAATAGGAAATGGGACTTTTTTTGGTGAGGCCTCTTCTGGAATACTATGTCAGTTCTAGTCACCCAGTTATAGGAAGGATATTATCAAGCTGGAGAGGGTTCGGAAGAGATTTACCAGGATGCTGCTGGGTATGAAAGGTTTAAGTTACAAAGAAAGGCTGGATAGGCTGGGACCTTTTTCGCTGGAGCATAGGAAATTCAGAGGCGACCTGATAGAGTTTATAAAATAATAAGAGGTATAGAAAGAGTTGATGGTAGTTGTCTTTTCCCTAGGGTGGGGAATTTCAAGACTAGGGTCACATTTTTAAGGTGACAAGAGAGATTTATAAAAGACATAAGAGGCAAATTTTTGACACAGTAGGTGGTTCGCGCATGGAATGAACTTCCTGAGGAAGTGGTGGATGCAGGTACAATTAAAACTTTTGAAAGGCATCTGGATAGATACATGAATAGGAAAGGTTTGGGGGATATAGGCCAGGAGCAGGCAGGTGGGACTGGCTTAGTTTGGGATTATATTTGGCTTGGACTGGTTGGACCGAAGGGTCTGTTTCCGTGTTGTATGAATCTAACTGAGTCAAGTCCAGAATGAAGTCTGATCAAGATACAGCACACTGTGCAAACTCCTGAAAATGAATCGTTGGAATTTGGTTATCTCCAGATCCCCATCTTCTCAGCAGCAATTGAGGTACTTTAGCGAAGCAATTTTGCTACAGACTTAGTGATCTAGACACCTGGACAAATGATGCAGAAACAGGGGCTCAAATTCCACCCTGGTGGCAGATGGGAAGCTTAACATTAATCTATTAAATAAGATCTGGAATAAAAAAGAACATATCAGAAATGGTGGCTCTAACATATTGCATTATTGTAAAACCCCATCTGGTTCACTCGTGCCCTTTCAGTAAGGAAATCTGCCTTCTTTACTTGAACTGGTCTGTATGTGACTTCAGACCCATTGGCAATGTAGTTAACTCATAATTGCCCTCTGAAATAGTCAAAGGAGCCACTCAGTTGTATGCAAGCAGCACAACACCACTTTCTCAAGGACAATTAGGGATGGGCAATAAATGCCATCTTTGCTAGTGATGTCCATACCCTGTGACAGAATTAAAAACAATGTACTGTATGAACCAGGGATACTGACGAGGAGAGAGAAAAGGACTTCGTTAAAGAGAATTTACTATAAATAAAGAGATATTGTACTAGATACTAAATTTACAGGTAGTGGGGCTTAAGGGGTTAATTAAGAGGAAAAGTTGCAAAAATGTGGCTTGTATCCCCCTGAGTTTAGAAGGTTGAGAAGTGATCTCATCAAAACATTTAAGTTTATAAATGTTATGTGATAGCGTAGATACAAATAAACTATTCCCTCTGGTTGTGGTTTCCAGAATGAAGAGACACAAGCTTAAAATAGAGCCAAGTTATTCAGGAGTGAAAGCAGAATGCATTTTAATCATACAAAGCATGGTGGAAATCTCGAATTCCCTCCTCCCAAAAAGTTCTGATTGCTGAGTCAATTTAATTTTTCAAGACTGAGATCGATAGTTTTTTGTTGGGTAATGCTATCATGGGATTAAGGATCAAAGGCAGATAAATGGAGTTGAATTACAGATCAACCATGATCTAATTGAATGATGGAGCAGACTCGGGCTATTGAATGAAATACTCCTGTTTCTTTGCTCCCGTGTTCCTAAATCAACTGGTGCAGCAGTAAAAATATTGACAAGACCATAGAGACAGTTCATTTCAGTATCTCGCTCTGTCTCATTTTATCTTTTATTTTCTGACTCCTGTTAAAAGGCTGTCCCCATTGTTGATTTACCACAAAATAAGCAGCGGATGGAAGCTTTTTTGCAAAAACATACCTTATTCATAAAATTTATAAAAGTGCATTCCCAAACATTTCAAATTAAGTATACAGAAAATGCACAAAAATTCAACTTTTCTCCATACAGTATGCCCACTCTGGAGTGCCTCAGTACAATTGTAATACTCCTTATATTTGCAATATATTTTTCACATTAGACATGCAGCCTGCACACAGCTTCCAGCTTCTCGGTACTATGGCTGAAAGACTTAGGCAGTGACCTTACCCCACTACCTGAGAACCTTTCAGTGGTAAATGTCCTCAAATACTATGATCTATCTAAGTTATGATAGCCTTGTGTATCAACACTTGGAACCTCCTGGTTGAGAAAGCTGACTGGGATAGCCATTTGATATCTGCAGCTCACTGATTTGATGCTATCAAGATCCTAAGATCAATATTGGGTGCATTTTAGGCCCATCTATTCAAACAGTTACCGTGTAGTTTCTGAACTGATGTTCCTAGTTATTTCTCAAGTTGTTTGTGGCTCAGCCAGGTAACATGTGAATGTGGAGGGCTTCAAATAAATGCTGTTACCTTCTCTCTGAGTAGGTCCTATACTCAACAGCCCTGGGTGCTACATCACCATTTTGCTACATCACCATTTTGTGGTCTAATTAGTAACCAATAACCCAGCTCCTAAAACCTTAACTTAGATTTACAAGGTGTTACTTTGGTTTTTCTGCCAATCAACCAGTGATGCTGCTTGGCCTGCTGTGTTCATCCAGCCCTGCACCTTGTTGTCTAAGTTTATTTGAAACATGTGAGCTGTTTTGGATCATTTTCAGAATCTGATGTGACTGTCCCTCCAAAACCTTCATTTAATTTTTTTGTAGTATTTTATTTTTCTAGAAGCATTCTCTCCATCATGAAGACTTTGAAGATGCCTCATGGGACTACATAATTTCAATTGATTTAAGGTTATTGACACACGATTGAATTTCTTCAATTTATTATAGAAAGAATCAAAGCTGAGAGATGTACTGTCTCCACTGCTGTTAGGATGCTTCGTACTCAACTAAAGTAATTGAAAGAGCATACAGGGACATAGTCAGAAATTAACATAGATCTAGTATCTGCAGCAAGTTATCATACATTTAGAAACAATTAATTTAAGCGTATGTTAATAGAATGAAATGAGGACTCTGTAATAATCAGTGGCTAAGTATTCAGAAACCAAATTCACAACCCCTGGAATTTTCAACAAGAAGTTATATTTACCCTATTGTCCTTGCTATCAAATGCAAATTCAAATCCGACCTCATCTACCTCTTCTCTCCTATGAGGGATGCTGTGTCATTTCAGAGTGTGTCCTCAAATAACACACATTGAGAGCAGAATGACCTAGCATTCTGTCCTCTTGCCTCTGGGATATGGTTTTGAGATGAGTACAGACTGTTGAGATAAAACTATTTGTTCACTCTATAATGATACATTGTCAAATTAATTTGCAAATAAGCTAACTTCAAAAAGGACTTGGAAGTTCAATTTGAATGTTTTACATTTGAGGACTTATACAATTTGACAATAATATTTAAGATACCCACAAGCTAATTTTAAGGAATCCACCCAGCAATTATTAGTTGCATCACGGTTACATTTTAAGTATATCTCTGACACAAAACAGTAAAGGTTTCTTTACAATGCTCACTGCAAGGTGCACCCACATCTCTATTTCATTAGTAAACCCAATATAAGAACAGGTGAGAGGTTAGAAATTCTGCAGCAAGTATCTCACCTCCTATATCTCCAATGTCTGTCAACAAGATAGGAATGTGCTGAAATGCACCTCATGTCTAGATGGGTGTAGCTCCAACAACATTCATGAAGTTCATCACCATCCAGAAGAAAGCAACCCACTTATTAGCACACCATTAACTACCTTCATCATTTATTACCTTAAGTACTGACACATTGTGGCAACAGTGGGTACCATCCACAAGATGCACTGCAGCAGGGTCCTTTCACAGCACCTTCCAAATATGTGACCCCTACCAACTGAAAAGACAAAGGCAGTAGATGTATGGGAACAGAACCACTTGTAATTTCCCCTCCAAGCCACACACCATCGTGACTTGGAAATATATCACCTTTCCTTCACTGTCACAGAATCAAAATCCTGGGACTCCCTCCAGGATTGTGCATGTCCCTGAGCCAAATTGACCATGGCAGTTTGAGATGGCAGCTTTTGTAAGACAATTAGAGATGGGTAACATATCCCATGGATGAACTTTAAAAGCTAATTTTGCATTCCCTGGAATATAGTAGGTTACAAAGTGTTTTTATTAAGGTAGGACAAAGGAACAAAAGAAAGGGAGTGTGTCATGCAGCCCATCTGGGTCTGCCCTGCCATTGATTATGATTGTGCCTGATCAAACACTTCAATGCTGCTTATCCACTCAATCCTTACAGGCCTGTACACCATTGGCAATCAGAAATCTATCAATCTTAAACATATTCAACGACTGAGCTTCCACAGTCCTCTGGGTGGAGAATTCCAAAGAGTCACAACTCTCTTGAGTAAAAAAAAATTCCTAATTACAGAGCTAAGTGCCATTCCCTTTAGTTTTAAATTGTGCCCCTGGTTCTAACTTTGCCAACAAGGGCAAACATTTTACCTGCATCTACCTCATTCTATCCCTTTAAGAATTTTGTTGGTTTTAATGAGATCATCTCATTCTTGGAAATTCTGGGGACTACAGGCCCAAACTCCTTTCATCAGGCAGTCCCACCATTCCAGGAACAAGTCTGGTGAACCTTCATTACACTCCCTCCATGGCAATAACATCTTTCCTGATGTAAGGAGACCAAAACTGTGCACATTACTCCAGGTGCAGTCCAGCCAAATTCTTATACAGCAAGACTTCACTAATACTGTGCACAAATCCTCTTGCAACAAAGACCAACATTCTGGTGGCCTTTTTAACAGCTACATGTCTTCAGAATTTTGAAAGAAGTTGACTAGGTAGATTGAGAAAAAACATTTATACCTGATGGAGAACATAAGAACATAATAAATAGGAGCAGGAGTAGGCTATCTGGCCCATTGAACCTGCTCCACCATTCAGTAAGATCATGTCTGATCTTTACATGGACTCAGCTCCACTTACCTGCCACTCACCATAATCCTTAATTCCTTCACTGTTCAAAAATCTATCTATCTTTGCTTTAAAAACATTAAATCATCAATGGAAATTGTAAACAATTGTTGTCCCAGCACTGATCCCTGAGGCATATCCTTAGGCCACTTTTGGAATACTGTGAAAGATGTTGTGAAACTTGAAAGGTTCAGAAAGGATTTATGAGAATGTTGCCAGGGGGTTCATAGCTATAGGCAGAGGCTAAATAGGCTGGGGCTATTTTCCCTGGGGTGTCAGAGGCTGAGGGGTGACGTTTTAGAGGTTTGTAAAATCATGAGAGGCATGGATAGGGTGAGTCACCAAGGTCTTTTCCCCAGGGTAGGGAAGTCCAAAACTAACTGCTTCACTGGGCAGGGAATTCCACAGATTCACAACCCTTTGGTGAAGAAACTCCTCCTCAACTAGTTCCTAAATCTGCTCCCCACCTTATTTTGAGGCTGTTCCCCCTAACTCAAGTTGTACCCACAAGTGGAAACAACCTCCTTGCTTCTATCTTGTCTATTCCCTTCATAATTTTATATGTTTCTATATGAACCCCGTCGTTCTTCTAAATTTCAATGAGTATAGTCTCACATTACTCAATCTCCCCTCGTAAGCCAACCCTCTTAATTCCAGAATCAACCTAGTGAACCTCCTCTGCACCCCTCCAGTGCCAGTACATCCTTTCTCAATGTAAGGAGACCAAAACAGTACACAGTACTCCAGGTATGGCCTCAATAACATCCTATACTGCTCAGCATAACCTCCCTATTTTTAAACCCCATCTCTCTAGCAATGAAGGACAATATTCCATTTGCCTTCTTAATTACATGCTGCACCTGCAAACCAACTTTTTGTGATTCATGCACAAGGACACCCAGGTCCCTCTGCATAGAGCATGCTGCAATTTTTCACCATTTAAATAATAGTCCTTTTTGCTGCTATTCCTACCAAAATGGATGACCTCACATTTACCAACATTGTAATCTATCTGCCAGATCCTTGCCCACTCATTTAACCTATCTATATCCTTCTGCAGACTTTCAGTGTGCTCTGCACACTTTGCACTACCACTCAACTTAGTGTCATCTGTGAACTTTGATATACTACACTTAGTCCCCAACTCTAAATCATCAATGGAAATTGTAAACAATTGCGGTCCCAACACTGATCCCTGAGGCATATCCTTAGGCCACTTTTGGAATACTGTGAAAGATGTTGTGAAACTTGAAAAGTTCAGAAAGGATTTATGAGAATGTTGCCAGGGGGTTCATAGCTATAGGCAGAGGCTAAATAGGCTGGGGCTATTTTCCGTGGGCTGTCAGAGGTTGAGGGGTGACGTTTTAGAGGTTTGTAAAATCATGAGAGGCATGGATACGGTGAGTCACCAAGGTCTTTTCCCCAGGGTAGAGAAGTCCAAAACTAGAGGGCATAGATTAAAGGTGAGAAGGAAAAGATTTAAAAGGGACCTAAGGGGTAACTTTTTCATGCAGAAGGTGGTGCATGTATGCAATGAGCTGCCAGAGGAAGTGGTGGATGCTGGTACAATTACAATGTTTAAAAGACATCTGGATGGGTACATCAATAGGAAGGGTTTAGAGGATTATGAGCTAAATTCTGGCAAATTGGACTAGATTAATTTAAGATGTGGGGTCAGCATGGACGAGTTGGACCAAAGGATCTGTTTCCATACTGTACATCTCTATGACTCTATGACACTAGCCACTGATTGCCAACCAGAAAAACACCCATTTATCCCCACTGTTTGCTTTCTCTGAGTTAACCAATCTTCCATTCATGCTAGTACATTACCCATAATGCCATGCACCTTTATCTTATGCAGCAGACTTTTGGGCAGCACCATGTCAAATGCTTTCTGGAAATCCAGATACATCATATCCATGGGTTCCCTACTGTCCACTGCACTCATCATGTCCTCAAAGAATTCCACTAAATTAGTTAAACAAGACCTTCCTTTCATGAACCCATGAACCCATGTTGTGTCTGCCCAATTGGACAATTTCAATCCAGGAATTTTGTTATTTCTTCCTTGATTATAGATTCAAGGATTTTGCCCACTACTGAAGTAAAGCTGATGGGCCTATAGTTACCCACCTTTTGTTTAAAAAAGGAAGTAGACAGTCGCATCACTTCTGCTGTTTTCCAACGTGGCCAGAGCTGCCCCGGAGTCCGGCGACTTTTGATAATTTACCATGAGCGCATTTGCCATTTCCCCAGCCATCTCTTTTAGTACCCTGGGATGCATTCCATCAGGGCCAGGAGACTTATCTACCTTTAGCCCCATTAGCTTGACCAACGTTACCTGTTTGGTGATAATGATTGTTTCTAGGTCCTCACCTGCCATAGCCTCCTTGTCATCACTTACTGGCATGTTATTTGTGTCTTCCACTTTGAAGACCAACAGTAAATACCTGTTCAATACCTCGGCCATTTCCTCCTTTCCCATTATTAAATCCACCTTTCATCCTCTAAAGGTTCAATGTTTACCTTAGCCACTCTTTTTCGTTTTATATATTTGTAGAAAACTTTTGCTATCTGTTTTTCTATTCTGAGCTAGTTTAATCTCATAATCCAGAAGTCCAGGATAAGGGGATAAAGCCTTAAAATCAAACTGCAACCATTTAGAAGAGAAGTTAAGAAACACAGAGCATACAAGGCTGCAGGCTAAGTCTTGGAAGTAGGATTAGAATAGTTAGGTGCTTGATAACTGGTGTTGCCACAATGGGCTATAGGTCCTTCAAGCGTACTGTAAAACTTTATTACTCTGTGGCTTCTGTTGCAAAAAGTAGTGGAAGCAAGTTCAACTATTAATTGTAAACAAGGAATGAATGGACCTGAGCCAGAGGTATTAAGTAATATGACACCAAGGTGGATACATGGAGTCAGAATAGTGATTGATTATAATCAACTGTATAAAAGAATATATCTTTTAATCAACCTGCTCTTACACACTCCTGGAGCAGATGGGATTGAAACTCAGGTCTCTTAACTCAGAGGTAAAGACACTACCATTGCACTACAAGAGCCCCACCAATTTAATAAAGAATACCTAACTTTCTAATCAACCTATTCAGGGATGTTATTACACACCTACGGAGCAGGAGGTTCTTGAAGCTCAGCTTACTGTTTCAGGGGTGGGGACGATGCCTCTGCATCACAAGAGGGCCCTTAGATAACAGAATACAGTATTGATTGAATGGTGTTCATCTGGGAACAATTACAAAGTGAATTATTCATTGAAATCCACATGCAATTGTGCCCCTGCTTTGGGCAGATGTGTCAAGCTGCTGGCTACTTTGCTGTAGTTACTGCCACAACGTGGTCACTGTGTCAGGACCACAGTTTCCACACATCCCTCCCCAATCCCACAATCCTGGGGAGATCTCACGGTGTAGTGGGTAGCAACAATCCAACCTCAAAACCAGAAACTCCAGGTCCAAGCCTTATCTCTGGATATGATGGTCACAGAGGATGTGTCACCACGAAGCTAAAGATGTTGATTGTCGATCTGTTAATCCTTCTGTGCTTCCTGCGGAAGGTGGCAAGAACGGGGGAGTCTGTGGTCAGCTTGTATCAAGTGGTAGCTGCAGCCTATCAGCCTCCCCACATTAAAGGACTCTATGCATAAAAGTGTTGACCCTCATTCTCATGGACTACCACAATTCAGCATACCCTGGAACTGAAATTGGGACAGATGAGGTTTGGATGGATGATGCATCAACACAACTTTGGAAACCTTAGCAAGAGGCATTCTGTCCCACACTCTGAACCTTACCTCACACCTCACTTTTCCCAATGGCTGGAAGTTCTTTGAGTGATCTCTACTGGTTTAGGAACATGCTCACAATTCCAATAGACCTGCTTTCTCATATTCAATGCTCTTCCTTACTTTCTTTATTAAGCTAATTTAGTCTATTCTTCAAGTGAAGATTCCTTTATAAAGTGCACACAATCCACACAGTGTCACTGAAACTAAAAGGAAGATGGTGGCAGCAAATCTACCTGAAGTACCTTTCACTGATGGGACTGTGGTGAGGATCCATCTTTCAACAGAGACCAGAATTTTATCAATATATATTTACAAATTTATTCTTCTCATTGATTTCACTAACTTTATTTTCAGGTTTGATGATTTGGACATCAACCATGTAGCACATGGGCCCAAGAGAGAAGAATGTTGGTTGACAAAGAAATCCTGGGCAAATATTCAGGGTCAACCACTCCACAGAGCAGCAATAGAGGGAAGCATGAATCCCTGAATTTCATTAGCTGACCAAGCCATGTTTTATACTGGAACATAGGACTTGAGAGGGGAAGTAAGTTATTTCACCCTTTGAGCTTTCTCCCCTATTCAATCTGATCATGGCTGATTTGGTTATGGTCTCAAGCCCACATTCCAGACTAGTTTATTGCCCATGTTTTGATCCCCAATAGAACACATTTAGCAAAATAATCATTGTGCCATATTTGGGGGAAAAATGTTTATTCATGCAATAACCAAACAAGCAAATAATTTTACAATGATACTCGTTCAATGACGGAGGCAATTTCAGTGGTCAGGATGTGTGAAAGGAGAATTAATATTGGTTGTTCATCTTTTGTTCCTGCCAGTGCAATTGTATTGTTCAAATTCACCTACCGCAAAATCATTTACATTTGCCATGGAGTGAAAATAGTAAAATTGCTAAAATCTGAATGGTTAGTAAAGAGGAGGTGCTAGCTGACTGCATGTTCTTATCACTCAGCAATATGCCCTTGTTTGGATTTCAGCCCACTTGAAAACAAAATTGCAACTCACCCAAAATCTTAAGTAGGGAAAAGAAAGGCAAACGGGACTCTGTTTATTTCAGTTCAACCCCCTTCATCTGGTGACATCAGAAAGAGACTTGCTGAAGCTGTAAATACCCATTTTGTTCTGTTGTTAGATGTTCCTATAATTTCATCGTCCTGTAACATGCTTCAGACTTAAATGTATTTTATTGAGTGGTAATATCAACAGCAGATTTTTTTTTCAATTTGCTCATGTTCTTGGTACAATTGTGTTGGTTATTACTTCCTTTTTTAAATGTGTCGTGGCTGAATACACAGTCAAACATGGTTTGAAACTGATATGAAATTCAATCTGCCAAAACTCTTTGTAACTTTAAAAATGCTCCCCTGAAATCATAACCCTCTGTCACTAAATCCCAACAAGAGGAAATAGACTTTTTGTTCTTTATTTACTTCAATAAATTTAAATCTTCTCTTCGAGCAGAATTTTCCCTTTGTTTTTAAAGCGTGGGGACAAGTGTGTTGGGTGGTGACTAACAACTCAGTGCTGTAGAAGGCCATGTCATTGAGTGTATTTAAGATAGAGATAGATAGGTTCTTGATGAGTATGGGAATCAGGGTTTACAGGGAGAAGGCAGGCGAATGGGATTGAGAAACGTATCAGCCATGATTGAATGGCAGAGCAGACTCGATTGGCTAAATGGCCTAATTCTGCTCCTATATCTTATGGCTTTATTGTCACTTGCAACCAGTTAATAAGGGATTTTGGTGATTGCATTGACTCAGCTGACAGGCAAATCAGCTCTTTATTAAAGAGTACAGCGTGCTTCATTGTTTCTGCCTGGTCGCTGGATGAAAATTCTAGTACTCCTTAATTAACAACACTGCAGGAGGGCCTTCACTATGGTGGCTGCAGCAGCTCAAGAAAGCAGCTTGACATAACCTTCCAAAGATTGGTAAGGAATTGGGCAATAAATACTGGCATCACCAGACCTGTAATGCCCGCATCTCACAAATGAATAAGAAATTCTCCTACAGTCCAAAGATGTGCAGGCTAGGTGGATTGGTCATGGGAAATGCAAGATTACAGGGATAGAGTAAGTGGGGGGTGAGTCTGGTTGGGGTGCTCTTTGGAGGGTCAGTGTGAACATGATGGGCCAAATGGCCTGTTCCCACACTGTAGGGGTTCTATGATTGTATGAAAAGCAGATCAAGGTGCTGCAAGGCCGAGGTGAGGTAGATATAGGAGCTGGGATATCTATCAGGGCCCCTAGTGCAGCTTTTCACGATCTGGCGTCTAGCATCTGACCCAAGTACACCTGGCCCCCTTGGGCTGCAAGCCCTGGTTATTGAGCTCTGAAGAAACCTTGTCCCACCCCCTCCTTTTCCAGGCCCTGGGCAGATGGAAAGTAATGAGGGCCACTTGGAACATGAATACTAGCCCCGATGAGTTGGGCCAAATGGTCTGCTTCTGAATTGTGCATCCAATGTAGTACTATCTGGCTTGACCTCAATTAGAGTTATAGAGTCACAGGCACAGAAACAGACCCTTCGGTCCAACTCATCCATGCCAACCAAGTTTCCCAAACTAAAACATTTGCCTGCATTTGGCCCTTATCCCTCTAAATCTTTCCTATTCATTTAGCTATCCAAATATCTTTTAAATGTTGTAACTGTACCTGCACCTACCACTTCCTCAGGCAGTTCATTCCATACACTCACAATCCTCTGCATGAAAAAGTTGCCCCTTAGGTCCCTTTTAAATCTTTCCCCTCACTCCTTAAAAATATGCCCTCTGGTTTTAAACCTTAGGTAGCATCCTTCACTGTCCACTGTCCACTATACCACCAATTTCAGTGTCATCTGCAAATTGGAATGGTGAAAAATCCTCTTCAGAAATGGTCACCATTCTCTCCCTCTCTGGTTCCATTCCTCAGCATCAATCAATGAGGATTACAATCAGGTACACTGAGATTAGGCCGGCAGTTTGGATCAATTTTTAGTTAATACAGCTCAGAAAAGATCGAGTAGATTGAGTATCAGTTTGCAGATCTAAACAACCAAAGTGAATTCAGAACAATGTCGATTTAACTGGACCAAATGTATTATTTTAAAGTTAACTCTTGGGCACATTCCTGCTTACTTATTCCCGTCTCATTATTCTAGACAATTCCATTTTTCTTAAGTGCTTCTCTCCTTGCTCCTTTGTGCTATTCCCTGCATTCCCTGTATTTCTTGTATAATCCCTGCACAAGAAGTGCATCAGTGCATCCAACTCATCTCAGCCTTTCATTTTTTGAGCAAAAATTTTCATTGTCTGAGTCTGTTTTGCTAATTCACTCATGGGATACAGGCATTACTGGTTGCTTGACTCACTGTTAATTACACATATATGGTACTTAACCAACTTCAGTAAAACAGACAACATTGTCCCTAACTCTGGGCCTGGAGGCCTAGGTTCAAGTCCCACTTTCTCCAGGGGAGCGTAATAACATCTCTGAACAGTTTAATTACAAAATATCTAAAAGAGACAATGTGACCATTATCACACTACGACCTTATAGATTTTTGTTTTGCAGAAATTCACTGCTGCATTGCCTTATTTCAACCACAAGCTGCATTTTTTAGTGCAGCTTTGACCCAACGACAGTGAAGGGACAATGATATATGTCCCAGTCAGAATGGTGAGTGGTTTGGAGGAGAACATCTAGGTAGTGGTGCTCCCGTACATCTGCTGTCTTTGTCCTTCTGCTTGGCAGAGGGGGTTGCATGTTTAGAAGATATTCTCTAAGAAGTGTTGGTGTGCTGCTACAATCCACCTTCTGGATGGTACATACTTGCCAGTAGTGGAGGGAGACAAATTTGATCATGATGGTTAAGATGCTAATTAAATGAGCTGCTTTGCCCTGTCTGGTATTGAATTTATTGAGTGTTGTTGGAGGTGCATTCATCCAAGCAAGTCATACTCTTGACTTGAGCTTTGAAGATTGTGGACAGACATTGCAGAGTTGGGGATGAGTTACTCAATGCAAAATTTCTAGCTCTGATCTGCTATTGTTGCCATTATATATAGGATAGGTCCAGCTAAGTTTCTGGTCAACTATAACATTCAGGATGTTGATAATGGATTCAGAGAGAGTAATGCCATTGGCCAGTCAAATGGTCATGGTTCGATCCTCTCTCATTGCCTGGCACTTGTGTGACTCAATTGTTCCTTACTATTTATCAGGCCTAACCCGCATGATGACCAGGTCGTACCATATCCATGATGTTGCATTCAGTCAAATGCAAAGATAGTCGTTCTGCTTTATCCATGGCTGGGCCAAGGTTGTAATGAGGTCAGGAGCTGAGTGTCCCTAATGGTATCTCAGCCATGTACTGGTGAGCAGGTAATTACTGAGCAATCCTTCTTGAGAGCATGTCGTCAACCCCTTCCATCACTTTCCAAATGATCAAAAGTAGATCCAAGTTGGATTTGCCTTGATTTTCATTGATGTGATTTACCTGGGCAATTTTCCAAGGGTGGCATGGTGGTTCAGTGGTTAGCACTGCTGCCTCCCAGCGCCAGGGACCTGGGTTCAATTCCACCCTCAGGCAACTGTCTGTGTGGAGTTTGTACATTCTCCCCGTGTCTGCGTGGGTTTCCTCTGGGTGCTCTGGTTTCCTCCCACAGTCCAAAGATGTGCAAATTAGGTGGATTGGCCATGCTCATTTGCCCATAGTGTTCAGAAAGGCCTGTTTCTATGCTGTGGGAATTCTGTTCTATATATTTCACATCATCACTGATGCTGCATAATGTAAATTGAGTGTTAAATTCTGCATTGGCTCCATGCAAAATGAAATTAGCCTCCCTCTTGCAGTGAAGTTTATGATGTGTTCATTCTTGGGATGTGAGGATCACTGGCAAGTCCAGCATTTATTACACATCCTCAAGTGACCTTGAAAAAGTGATGATGGGTTGCTTTCTTATACCATCGCAGTCCATCTGCTGCAGGTGCACCTACAGTGCTGTTAAGAAGGGAGTTTCAGGAGTTCAAGCACAGTGAAGGAACAGGGCAATATAGTTCCAAGTCAGAATGATGAATTTGCAGGCTGCTGCACTCCATAATGAATCTGCCATTCTTGTCCTTCCAGGTGGTAAAGGTCATGGGTTTGAAAAGTGTTGTCAAAGGAGCTTATGTGAGTTGTTGCAGTGCACCCTCTCAACGGGTTTAGATTTTCACCTGAATCACCAAACCAGGCCACGAATTCCAGACACATACCAAACTCTGGGTCAAAAACGTTTTCCTCACGTACCCTCTAATCCTTCTACTCATCACTTTAAATCTATGCCCCCCTGGTAACTGGCCTTTCTTTTAGGGGAACAGGTCTCCCCGTCCACTCTGCCCAAGGCCCTCATTGCTTTGTATACCTCAATTAAGTCACCACTCAACTTCCTCTATTCGAAGGAAAACAACTGTTTCCTCAAAGCTGAACAACATTCCTATAAAACCTCTTTGTAATCTCTTTAGATCCTTTCATGCATGGTGCTGACCGAAACTGTACATAAAATTCCAGCTGTGATCTAACACATGTCTTATTTGGTCAGCAATCCATCCCTGTTTTTGTATTCAATACTTCACCAATGTGAATACATTTCAAAAGCAATTATACCTTAATTTGCTGTGAAGCCCTTCGGGATATCCTAAGGTTGTAAAAGGTACAAACTAAATGCAAACTCTTTTGTTTATTATTTTCATTGGACAATTTTATTCCACAGCTGTAATCTGGCCAGAGCTGTTTTGGTCATTCTAAGTATGTGCAACATGATTTTTTTTTGGATGAATCCGACTTAAATTAGCGTTTAATTCCCCAATGCCTCCTATTTAACTTTTCATCCCTATGGTAAAATTCCACCATGACTTCCTACAGCTGTACAATCCTCAAACAATGCATTTTTCTCTCTCGCACTTCTCATTGCTCCAATTCCTCTTCATTGTCAACTATAATTTCCTGAAACCTTTAGAAGGGCTTATGACCACCTCTTCTAATCTTTCCAATTTAAGCTTAGCATCTGTTTCTTTTTCCCTTACACCTCTGCAAACCTCCTTCAGCATTTCTTTATTTTTTTTCTCTGTAGAGGCACTAGATGAATATTTTTCATGTATCTGTACATATTGTTGGTATAGTTAAATTATATTGCTTCAGTAGATCCTTGTCTGGAATCATGAAGAGCCCTTTGAGGTTACAATATGTATATTAGATATCCTGATTTCTGACAAGAAGCACAGCAAAGTCTCTCCATGGAGTCTAAATTATAGTTGAGAATGAAGTCTGTCTTAACTAGACATAAATAAACTTTGTGACCTCCAGTATTCATCGAGTCATATAGTTGCAGAATTGTATAGCACAGAGACAGACCCTTTGGTCCATGACAACCAGATATCCTGAATTAATCTAGTCCCATTTCCCAGCATTTGGTCCATATCCCTCTCAACTCTTCCTACTCATATACCCATCCAAATGCCTTTTAAATGCTGTCAGACCAGCCTCCAACACTTGGTCTGGCAGCTCCTTCCACGCACGCACCACTCTCTGCATTAAAAAGTTGTTCCTTTTATACCTTTCCCCTCTCACCATAAACTTATGCCCTCTATCTTTGGACTCTCCTACACTTGGAAAAAAGACCTTGGCTATTCACCCTATCCATGACCCTCATGATTTTATAAACTCTGTAACCCCCTCAACCTCCAATACTCCAGGGAAAATAGTCTCAGCCTATTCAGCTTCTGCCTATAGCTCAAACCTTCCGACCCCAGCAACCTCATTGTAAATCTTTTCTGTACCATTTGAAGTTTAACAACATCTTTCCTCAAACAGGGAGATCAGAATTGAATGCACTGTTCCAAACGTAGCCTAACAAATGTACCCCATCCAATTAATTCTCACAATCTAACAGGGAGGCAGAAGAAGATCAGGTACGAGGGAACATACAAAAAATATGAATTAGGAACAGAAATAGGCCATTCAGCCCCTTGAGTCTGCTCCACCATTCAATAAGTTCATGTCTGATCCTTTTAGGTTTCAGACCCGTTTATCCCGAATTATGTTGGATCTAATTTAAAAACGTGAATCCATCTCCATCTGAAAAATATTCAATGACCCCACATCCACCACTTTCTGAGGCAGAGATTTCCAAAGTTGCCCAACTCTCTGAGGCAAAACAATCCTTTAATCTCCTTCCTAAATGGATGGCTCCTAATTTTAAAGCCCTAGTTCTGGATCCACCCACAAGATGAAACACCCTTTTCTATGTCCACCTTGCCAAGATATTCAAGATCTTGCATGCTTCAGTCAACTCAATATCCCTCTTCTAAACTCCAGTGGTAAAAACGCCAGATTGTCCAACCTTTCCTAGTTTCAGGTATCAATCTAGCAAACCTCCTCTGAGGGAGAGATGCATAAGGAGGAGGTTGATGTCCTTCGAGCGGTGTAGTGGTCGATAAGGTAGGTCAGGTAGGGCCATGGAGGGATTATATTTTCCTCAAGGAAAAGGATCTTCGAAATAAAATCAATGGCAGGGAGCATGAACCTTGTTAGAAAGAAGCTGTAGGATGGCATTGGATGATTGTTTAGATAGTAATGCTGTGCAGGAATGACAGGAGACTGGGTAATAGAGCAGGTGTAGGCTCGACGGGCCAAATGGCCTCCTTCTGCAGTGTTCTGCTTCTGTGGGATTGTGGTAGGGAGACCAATGTCTGTAACAGGTAGGACGTAGGGTGTGATCGGTGCAGAGTTTCAAGACGATGAAGGCAGTGCCTCCAGGAGAGGTGCGGTTCAATGGAATGAATGCAAGGGATTGGTTTGAATGTATTTGTGGCAAAGTTAAGTTGACCATCTCCGTGGTGACAAGACACCAAAGGGAGTGTTGTTCCTGCAAGAATCAGCGGAAGAGCTGGGTGAACGATTGTGGGTGCTTTTTCAAACCTGAGACTCAGCGTCTTGGTGCAGAGGTCATAATTGTTGGTTTAGATGTTCAGAAACACAAGTTATCTCACTCACCCTTCATCAGACTCAGTGTTCTCTAGTGGAGAAGGCTAAAATTGAATGCAGTGTTTCTCACTCTTATGTCTGTTATTTCATTTTAACTTCAACAAAGGCTTGCCTTTTGCTTGTTGTTGCTGTGCGAAGGTTGGAGAGACAGTTATTATTAACCAACGAATTTGAATGCAAGTCACGCCATGGCGTGTGTAGTTCTGGTGTCTGAAAGGAATAGAAAGGCATTGGAGAAGGTACAAAAATGATTTGCCAAAATGACACTAGAACCTGAGAGGTTATAAGCACTAGGAGGAGAAAGAAACACCAACCTAGGCTTCTTTAGAAAAGACTGGAGTGACTCACTGCAAAGCATTAAAAACATGCAGGGGTTTGTGGTCAGATCGACATTGAGATGTGTTGATGAGTCCAAATCCAGGTCCACAGATATCAAACTAAATTCACTCAGAGTCACTCTGAAATGCTTTCAGCAATTCAGCGAAAACTTCTTGACCCAGTGAGTGGCTAGGATTCATGGAATCGATTTAGGAAAAGGAAATGTTGATGTTTACTGTGAGGGGTATCAAAGGAGGAAAGTGTAGGCACAGGTGTACAGGGACTTAGTGAGACCACATCTGCAGTATGGTGTACAGTTTTTGTCTCCTTACCTAAGAAAGGATAGAATTGTGTTCAAAACAGTTTGGAGCATTTTTACTTGACTGATTGTCGGGATAAAAGAGTTACTTTGGGTAGATGGTGGGTTAGTGATAATGGCACTGGGCTAGTGATCCTGAGGCCTTGGCTGATGTGCCAGTGACATGAGTTCATATCCCAGCAAGACAGCTGGTGAAATTTAAATTAATTTACTGCAGTCTGGAATTGGAGTTTACACATTCTCCCCATGTCTGCATGGGTTTCCTCCTGGTGCTCCGATTTCCTCCCACAGTCCAAAGATATGCAGGCTAGGTGGATTGGCCGTGCTAAATTCCTTGTAGTGTTCAGGGATATGTAGATTAGGTGGGTTATAGGGGAATGGGTCTGGGTGGGATGCTCTGAGGGTCGGTGTGGACTTGTTGGGCCGAAGGGACTGTTTCCACACTATAGGGATTCTATGAAATCTGTGAAAGCTAGCCTCAGTGATGGTGACCATGAAGTAATTGTGATTAAAAACCCATCTGGTTCATAAGTGTCCTTTAGGGAAGGATATCTGTCATCCTGAATCGGTCTGGCCTACACTCACACTGTGGTTGTGTTTTGACTGCCCTCTGAAATGGCGCAGCAAGCCACTTGATACAAAGGTAATTTGGGATCAGCAACTAAACGCTAGCCTTGCCATCTATGTCCACATTCCATGAAAGCACCATTCCAATTGAAATAAGAATCTAAGGGGACTTGCTGAGATGGATGCTGAGAGAATGTTTCATCTTGTGAGGGAGTCTAGAATGAGGGAACACATTTTAAAGAATTAGGGGCCTCCCTTTGAGGATGGAGATGAGGAGCATTTTTTTTTCTTTCAGAAGGTCACGAGCCTGTTGAATTGTCTTCCCTAGATATCAGTGGAGGCTGGGACATTGCATATATTGAAAGCTGACCTAGTTGGATTATTGATCGACATGGAAGTCAAGAGTTTATGGTGAGGGAGACTGTTATCTATTTTAAAGTAAAAATGGATGAAAGTTTGTTAACACAGGGATATGAGCAGGGAGGATTCCATTTTCAATTGACTTGCTAAGTTATCACAGAAATGATGGGCCAAATGGTTTTCTTCTGCACTGTGTATTCCAGCAGTCAAATAGAGCTTAAATTAATGAACTATGTATATAAATCAGATCAAAGAAAAAGTATGAATAATGTGTCAGATGGTGTAAGTTAGTGAAGGGAAAGTCTTGAAATGATTGTCATAATTAGTCAGTTGAGAACGTAGCTGGACTGAAGCTTTAGGTTGGAGCAGGGGGTTGGTTGGAATTCATAAAATACACAACTGTTTAATAACTCTGTCCTTTTTCTTTAAATTTAACATGCAGAATTTCACATTATCACGCAATCTTTCATAACTGAATCCCTTCCTCTGACCATGGGCATCTATTCAAGTACTTTCCACAGGAGTGAAGATGGTCACTGTTCTGAGGAAGGGTTACCGGACCCGAAACGTTAACTCTGTTTTTTTAACTTCACAGATGCTGCCAGACCTGCTGGGCTTTTCCAGCAACTTCTGTTTTTGTTCACTAACCTATCCCAGGCAAACTGGATCACCTTACGGGCATGTCAAAGTAAGTGGAATCGCAGGGCTTCCTGGAACCTACTGCAAAGATCGAAGCTACTGTGGTTTTAAAATCAGTTTAATGAGCAAGATGACACAAATTAGTCAGAAGCTAATTCTCCTCAACCAGCTCAGCTGTCAAATTTCATCGGTGCGTTACTCAGTTATAATGGAATATAATGTGGGAAATTTATGAAGTTGTTCATTTTGGAAGGGAGAACAAAAGAACAGTATTGTTTAGATGGAGAGAAAGCTGCAGAAAGCTGCAATACAAAGGGACTTGGGGCTACTTGTACATGAAACACAGAGAGCTAGCACACAGGTACAGCAAGTAATTAGGAAGGCAAATGGAATGTTGGGTCTTATTTCAAGGAGTGTGGAGTACAAGTGGAAGGAAGTCTGACTGCAAATGTACAAGGTGCTGGTGAGACCACATCTGGAGCACTGTGAGCAATTTTAGTCCTTCTATTGAAGGAAAGAAATTATTTCATTGGAGGCAGTTCAGAAAATGTTCACTAGGATGATCCTGGTAGGGAGGGATTGTCGTATGGGTAAAGGCTAAACAGGTCGGAACTTTACTCAATGGAGTTTAGAATGAGAGGTGATCTCATCGAAACATATGGGATTCTTAAGGGGCTTGACAGCGTAAACGTTGAGAGGATGTTTCCCCTCGTGGGACAGTCTAGGACTGGTGGGCATAGTCTCAGAATAAAGAGGCGCTGATTTAAGCCTGAGATAAGGAGGAATTTCTTCTCTAGAGGGTTATGAGTCTTTGGATCTCCTTACCACAGAAAGCCCTTGGGGCAGAGTCCTTGTGAATATGTAAGGCTGAGATAGATTCTTGATCAGTAGGGGAATCAAGGGTTATGGGGAAATGACAGGAGAATGGACATGAGGAATATCAGATCAGCCATGATCCTATTGAATGGTGGAAGAGGCTCGAGGGAATGAACAACCTACTGCTGTTCCTATTTGTTATGGTCTTATGGCTTATTTTGCAATGTGTTGTCATTCAATTAGCCAACATTATATGTCATTACTATTATAGATTCAGATATATGCTTTGTTTTTGCAGCAAACGTGAACGAATCTTGACCATGTCACTTGCATTATTTTTAGTCTGGATCTGATAAACAAATTTTATTTTTCACTACTTCTGTCCTCAAGCTCTTTTTCCTTAATGAAGTTAATTAGCAATTTAAGATCTTACACAATAAATTATGCTAAGTACACACATGGGATCAATCCCTTCAAGTGCTTAACACTTTGACATTCAGGTCTAGAATCGTCTGCACATGCTCTTGTGTCCTTTCAGCCTGAATTCCATTAATCTTTACATTTAGAGGTTGCTCTTTCAATTGCTCATCCTCTAAAAATTAAACGATTGCAGTACGTGGCAAGCAAAGTAGCATTCTGATAGTGTGAGATATGCTTGCTTCCCTAATAGCTCATTGTCATTAATTGTCCTCTTCATGACCTGATTTGGGGACTAGTGGAATGTTAAAGGTCAGAACATTTGGAATAATTTGATTTTCATCTGTCCTCTACTTCTGGTCAGGTGTACAGTTGGCATTTGAAGTTAGAGCTTGATCTCATGGATTAGACTTTTAGATGTTCATATAAGACCATACAGTGATATAGAAGAGCTTCCAGATATTTGTGGTTCAAATTTTGGGTCCAACTTCCACTCCAGACACTTGAGCCCACATCCAGGCTGATTCATCAATGCAGTACTAAGGGATTGCTGTACTGTCAGAGGTACTCCCTTTTTGGTTGACTCATAAAACTGAGGTTCTAACTGCCTTCTCTCAAGTGAAGATCAAAATATCCCATGGCATTCTCAGGGTCCTGGATAATATTTATCCCTCGACTCAAGGCAAAATACTGCAGAGGCTGGAAATCTGAAACAAACACCGAGAATGATGGAGAAGCTCAGCAGGTATGGCAGCATCTGTGCAGAGAGAAAGAGAGTTAATGTTTTAAGCCTGGTATGACTCTCAGAAAGTCAATTCCTTCACCAACATGACTAAAATAGATTATCGGGTCATTATCTCCATTCTGTTTGCTGCAGCTTGCAAACTGCTTCCTACAATATAACTCTGACCAGACTTCAAAACTTCATTAGATATAGAGTGTATTGGAACATTCTGAGGTTACGAAAGGCATCGTATAAAATAAGGTTTTTATGGGGCTCTTGCGGTGCAAAAGCTGTGTCCACACCTCTAGAATAGGAGCCCCATTCAAGTCTCACCTATTCCTGAAGTGTGTAATAGCATCTCTGAACAGGGTAGTCTAGAAAATATATATAAATGTATGCTTTTTGTTTTGCTTTTTAACTTAATTTATAAATCCAAGTAGTTTCCCAAAGTATGTGTGAGTGAGAAAGAGTATTCATGGCCATTTCTGCATTAAAATTATTGATTATAAGAGCTGATTTTTAGACAACAATAGTGCATGGCAACTGGCAAAATTGGCAATTACTCTAATACTCGCTGCTATATTGAACAAATAGCCCAAAAAGACAACAGCTACAAAACTGGAGATGACCAGCATCATAAAAACATTGCTGTTAAAAATGGTTTGTAACGTATTATTTACTTTATCCTTCCCCGGTGTAAGGCAGCATTTAGTGGACTGACATGTATTGTCCATCTCTAATTACCCTTAAAAAGATGGTGGTGGAACACTGAAGCATTTTAGGGGTGGGGGGATGATGCAGATACATCCACAGTGCTGTTAGGGGGAGGACATTCCAGAATTTTGATCCAGCAACAGCAAAGGAATGGCAATGTAGTTCCAAATCAGAATGCTGTATGCTTTGGTGGAGAACTTGCTGGTGATAATGCCCCTTTGCATTTGCCTCTTTTGCAGGTAATAGAGAGCAGAGGTTTGGAAGATACTGTCAACATGTTTGTGGAAAGCTAAGGAGAAAAGTCGGGAATGATGAGCAAAAGATTTTAGCCGAAGCTTTTGAAGTTATCAGCTGGCTAAATAAAAACACAGACTGATGAATATGAGGACCAACATCTGGAAAACATCTGCATCCTCATCACCACAAATTTGTATCGGGGGCTGATGGACCAGTAGGAAACCATTCTAATGCTGGTAATATTCTTTCTGGTCCAGAACTCAAGGAAGTTGATTAAAGTACAGAGTGGGTCTAAGGGTCATTAATGCTGACTAACATTAGCTAATAAGTGCACTTAAAATCTGTCCAGTAAACTGATGTAAAACTCAAGGAAATGACTTAAGTACCAAAACTTGGACTCAATTGAACACCAATATAAAGAATGCCTGTCAGTCTGAATAAAATCTATGACAAGAAAAAGATACTTGCTGCCAAAAGGAATAGCTCACCAAGATTACAGTGTCCTAAGAAGAAACTTAATGAGTACAAGCAATGCCCTTTGACTTGGAATGCCTTTTGGAGGCAGGCAAGAACACTAAGAATATATGCTCTCAACTAACATAAGTCGTGGAATGATCAATCAGTTATCCTGGGAATTGGTCTGACAGCTGTTCCAGAGAGAAAGTATTAGAAATGCAAGACCGGAGTCTGGAAAGGAAGCCTTTCTTTACAGTGCTTGATTAAACTTGCAGACATAACAAGGCAATTATTTCTGATACAAGTCAATCAGTAATGAACTGTTGGGATTATAAGAAAGCTGCCATTATGGACAAGTAGTTTTCCATGCAGGTTGATCGTTGAGACATGGCATCTTACAGCACTGGCCCTTTGGACCATCATTCCTGTGCCATCTCTTTGACATGACTATTCAATTACCAAACTCCCCTGCTCATTTCCCACTGCAACTTTTTAATTCACACACGGAACATGGGCATCGTTAGCTGGGCCAGCATTTATTGCTCATCCCTAGTTGCCATTGAGAAGGTGGTGGTGAGTACCTTCTTAAATCACTGCAGTCCATATGATGTAGGTGGAACCACAATGCCCTTAGGGAGGGAATTCCAGGATTTTGAACCAGTGAAAATAAATGAAAGGCAATAGATTTCCAAGACAGGACAGTGAGTGGCTTGGGGGGGATCTTGAAGGCGATGGTGTTGCTATATATCTGCTGCCCTCGTCTTTCAAGATGGAAGTGGCTGTAGGTTTGGAAGGTGTCTTATGAGGATCTTTGGTGAATTTTTTTCGTCTTCGAGTATGTCTCAAACTGTCTTTTAAAATTACTAGCGAAAAAGCGTATTTTCTCTTTGGTCCTTCGCTAATTATCTTAAACCAGAGCCCCTTTCTGCCATCCAATGGAAACAGTTTTCCTTATTTACTCAACCAAAACTTCTCATCATTTTGGAGGTCTGTATGAAATTTAATTTTCTCTGCTCTAAGGAGAAGAACACCAGCTTCTCGCGTCTCTCTATGTAACTGAAATCCCTTGTCCCTCGTTATCAGTCTAGTGAAACTCCTCAGAAACTTCTTCAGTGCCTTGACATCATGATTTTTATGCTGATTATACCAGAGATTGACTGACTATCTCTGGTATAATATTTTGGAAGGTAGAGGCGTTTGCTATATTTTCTTCAGTTCCAAAAGAACTGCATCCCAACTCTTGAATCTGAAATCTTGTGACATTTTAAAAGCATTACTCACATTGCAAAAGCACTTAATTACCAAAGCAGCTTTATTATATCTATTTATAAATGAATATAAACAGGAAAACACGGAGATAAGCTATCAAGAGCTCACAGAATAATATGGAAACGATCCATACAGTTCACAGGACATTATCAAGTTCTACATTAATTTTTATTTGTGACACACAAAATACTTCAAACCAATGTTACCCAGGAATGGAAGGAAAAGACAGCTCTGATGCATATACTGTTGTGTGGATTCAAACTTTGATAGGACTAACTGTGAAACTTTGAGTGAACCCATTTTGTGTTTGCATATCCAGACAGGATTCATTCAAAAAGATAACAATCAGAGAACCACATGTCAAAATGTAGACAGTTAAAGGACTGAACTTTAAAACGGTTATACATTCAGAACCCTGGTGCTCCAAACAATGACAGCTCGTGAGGGAGACAGTTCCAAAAACAGACGTCAAATGCATTTTCACTTCAACACTTGGAAATGAGTCTCGACAAGAACTTGGCAAGTTAATTTGAGAGCATCAAAAATTAAGCCTGTCCTGTGCTTAGTTTTTGCCAGCAAACAGAAGTAGTTGGATACGAATCAGGACAAGATTTACTCATTTACCCATTAAAGCATCATGAAGGACGCAGCCTCAAAGGAGAAGTGAAAATTAACTTAATATTTAAGAAAACGTTCTGGTGGGCTTGTCAGTGATGTTCACCTTGTTTTTATAGACATCTGTGTTGCTCAAGGAGTCTCTTCAGTCGGCCTATGGCCTATAGCAAGTTATTCACATGGAATGAATTCAATTGGAAACCAGTGCCTTGAGGTAGCTTATTACATTAAAGATGATATACAAATGCAATGTGTGGATATTGTTCAAATTCAATTTTTAAAATGTTTACATTTTAGTAACCCTTACCTGCAAATCCACTAGGTAGCTGTAACATAAAAAGACTTACATTTATTTAGGATCATTCAGGCTATTTCAGAGTGCTGCACAGCCAACAGTGTTTTTTGAGTGCAACCACTATTGCAATGTAGGATTTACAAAACTGTCAGATTTCATCTAGCAAAGTCCCACAAACAGAAGTGCAATAATAGTCACTAATCTGTTTTGATGATTTTGAATGAAGAATTAATACTGGCTGGGATATCAGGTATAATTTACCTACCTTTCTTCATACTAATGCCATGGTATCTTTTACATCCACCTGAGAGAGCTGACAGGCCCTCTGCTAAACATCACATCTGAACTGCAGCGCCTCCAACAATATAGCACTCTCACTACTGTACTGAAGGATCAAACTAAATCTTTATGCTCAAATCCTGGTGTGAGTTTTAAACTCACAAACTTCAGCCTCCATGACAAGAATGCAACTAACTGAACCACAGCTATAGGAGTTTCAGTGTTAGAAATGTCAAACCTTGCTGTCACATAAAATCTCAATAATTTATAGGGTACTTGTGGTTTAGATTTTTTCATCACACAACTTCACTCTTAGAATAAAAACATCCACTTTCTTTTTCAGGAATTGAAATTTCTAATGGCTAAAATAAAGATTTTAAGACAAAATTCAAGCTGCATCTTTCACAATATCAATGCCACATTTAGTAATGCCCATAACAGAATTGGTAGCATGCTTCCCTCTGAGGTTGTGGATTCAAGTCCCACTCCAGAAATTTAAATGAAAAAATCCAGATTGATAATCTAATGCAATACTGTAGCAGTCCTGCTCAGTCAAAGATACAGTCTTTCAAATGAAAATTTAAATCAAGAATTTATTTCTGCTCTTGGTGACACTATTTTGAAAAACAGCAAGAGAGTTACCTCTTATATTTTTGGCCAATTTTTATCCCTGAAATAATATCACAAGAATTGATTACCGTCTCTTGGAGCTTCTTGTGCTCAAAGTTTTGGCAGAGATCTGTAGCTCGGGTTGTGGGTGAGGTTGTTGACTTGCTCGCCGAGCTGGCTTGTTCTCGTTCAGACGTTTCGTCACCATTCTAGGTGACATCGTCAGTGAGGCCTCCGATGAAGCGATGTTATTCTACTCCACTTGGAATTTATACTGTCTGGTCCGTAATGGTGAGTAGTGTCAT
>NC_063332.1:166186372-166214151 GCF_021869965.1 Rhincodon typus
GAATTCCTAGAGGCATGGTTCTCCACCCATAATGCAATCAACAAACATATAGAATTGGACCCCATATGCAAACCCATACAGATCAAAACCAGAAATGACACTACTCACCATTACGGACCAGACAGTATAAATTCCAAGTGGTGTAGAGGCTCCACTGACACTGTCACCTAACATGGTGACGAAACATCTGAATGAGAACAAACCAGCTTGGCAAGCAAGTCAACAACCTTCTTGTGCTCATACTGGCTGGATGTTTTCTGGCTTTACAACAGGAAGCACGGTTCAAAAGTATTTAATTGGCTATAAAGCATTTTAGGTCATCTTGCAGTTGTGTAAAGTAAATGAAAATTGTTCTTTCATTTAATTTATCGATTGTAATTGTCCTTTGTGCCATCCGCACCTCATAAAGGATCTTACACGAATACCTCAGCCCTTTCCAAAAGGCTTGTACTTGGCATATATACCTCAAGACACAATCAGACAATGCTCAGTCACCTTGACTGAAATATTTTACTTAAATTCTCAAACTACCTGCTGAGATGTCTTTCTGAAGTATTGAAGAAAGGCTAGCAGAAAAATTTCACAAAAAAACTTTATTCAGATAAAGTTTGCCTTGGCTGCCTTGTGTGTATGAGAGAGAGTGGAATGACATGGTATTAGTCACATGATTGTAGCTTTCTCTGTATTCTGTAAACTTCACAAAGTGTATTAAACTTAGAGCAAGAGAAGCTGAATTCTTCTCTTGCTGAGAGCATTTTGACGATGGTGAGCCTGCAAAATCCCATTTCATCACATCAACATGTGACCAGTTTTGGTGTACTGCCTCCTCCTATTGAACAGACTCTTAACCTGATTCAGTTATGATTGAAACATTCTTCATATTTGAAAATTTATCCATGGGATGTAGGCTTGGCTGACTGAGCCAGCATTTATTGCCTGTTCCTAGTTGCTCTTGAGAAGGTTTTGGTGAGCTGCCTTCTTGAACCACTGCACTTGATTTGGTGTGGTGCTGTGTGAGGCTCATTGCATGGAACAAAGTGCTAATCACTACAGGAATTCATTTATGCCACAACACCAACTTTTATTCATGTATAACCTTTAATTGCAGTGCTCCACAAGAGCAATATCAAATGAATTGTGACCTTGAGGCACATCAGGTGATATTTGCACAGGATACCAAAAGCTTAGTCAAAGAGAAAGTTTTTAAAGAGCATCTTCTCCTTCAAAAATGAAGATATTAGGGAAAAAGCTTAGTGCCTAAACAAATGAAGGTACAGCCACCAATTCTGGAATGCCAAAAATCAGGAACATATAAATGGCAAATCAACTCAGTTCTGTTCGGCCTGCTATAGAAAGGACATTATTAAGTTAGACAGGGTTCAGAAAAGATTTACGAGGATGTTGCTGGGAATGGAAGGTTTGAGTTATAAAGAAAGGCTGGAGAGGCTGGGACTTTTCTCACTGGAATGTCGGAAGTTGAGGGGTGAACTTACTGAGGTTTATAAAATCACGAGGGGCATAAATAAGGTGAATGACAAGGGTCCTCTTCCTGGGGTGGGGGAGTTCAAAACCACGGGGCATGTTTTTAAGGTGAGAGGAGAAAGATTTAAAACGGAAATGAGGGGAAACCTTTTTACACTGGGAGTGGTTCGTATGAGGAATGAACGCCAGAGGAAGTGGTGGATGCGGGCTACTGTTGCAACATTTAAAAGGCATTTGGATAAGTACATGAATATAAAGGTGTGAAGGGATATGGGCCACATGCAGGCAAGTGGGACTAGTTTGGTTTGGGAACATGGTTGACGTGGACTATTTGGATCGAAGGATGTTTCCATGCTGTTAGACTCTATGGCTCGAGACTCTTGTATAGGAAGACACGTAATAAAACTGGGAAGACAAAAACAAATAAAAATAAGACAAAGTGTGAGTTATTCTGAATCTATCAAAGGTCAAATAACAGGTTACAATGGTGTTCGAAGTACACTGCTGGAGAGACGGAAGATTACATGGTTTCTGCAGTAGATTGAAACAAGATATCAAACTAGTAAGTTTCAGCATATAATTAAAACCATGCTGAATTGGTTCTCTTGTGGGATTCTTGGATTTTATATAATCCCTAAACTCAGTGGCAAGCTGACTGACCAAACCAAGCCTTCATAATTTGATAAAAACCAAAAGAACTATGGATGCTGTAAATCAGGAACAAAAACAAAGTTGCTGGAAAAGCTCAGCAGGTCTGGCAGCATCTGTGAAGGAGAAAATAGAGTTAACGTTTCGGGTCCAGTTCTGAGGAAGGGTCACCTTGCACAGTGAGGTGGCTGAGGAGGGCTTGTAGACTGGGTTTGAGAGACCAGGGTAGGGAAGAAGGTTCTCCATCTCTCGTAGCATTCCAACCCTCCTAGTAAAAACTAAATTGTTACCACATTGCATGGGCCTCCCATGGCATGGATACAGCAACAGTGGGAGGGATGGATCATGGGATGAGGCCTTTAGGTTGTCATTACTTGGCTACTTAAGGGCTTCATTGGGCTATCCCACTGATGCACCCAAAAAATCTGTTAAAACCCAAACCAGTTTCTACTTCCTTCAGCCTTCAGTGTGGTGGGCAGACTATCAAAAGGAAGCATTTGCACTCAGCCTTTTTTTGCTTTACATCTTTGCAACTATTTCCTTGGAGAGGAGTGCTGAGGGACTAATTAATAGTCTCACAAGGCGCGGTGCTCTTGAAACATACATCAGATGAGGGCAGGCATAATGTGTGCTTTCTGTGGCACACTGTTTCCCTCTAGCTAATCATTATCTTACAAGACTGTATGATGGTTAGTCGCATACCACTGTGAGGATTCTAGTACTTCCATAACCAGTATAATGTGTTTAGGGGGAGGTAGAGTGTGGAAGTGCTCACATATGGGTTCAGGTCAGAACTGTCTGATGTGGGGCTTCAAATCCTGCAGTTTCTGCTTGACAGGCAGAAATGACACTTCTGAAGGCAAACACTCACTCTTTGCTGCACACCCAGAACAAACTAATACATTCATACAGTGGAAACTCTCTTGTGCTAATGTTATACGAGGTTCATTAAGCTGAGGCTGCAGCGTGCATAATGTACAAGAGGGCACTTAACTGACAGGAGTCCAGTGTGAAGAAAATACAAAGCAAAAGCATCCCTCAATTGCCTCACATTTGCTTTTCCAGTGACCATTCCAGAGGTGCTGAGGTCGCTTTCTCCTCATGCAGCCTGATAGAGATGGGAATGTTCCCCTCAATCCCTTCCTCACCAAGGAAACATTTAACCATCAGGTACTGAATTGTGTTGTGCTAATGACATTAGGAAATTGTCTGTCCATGGAAATGAGTAAATTATTCCGAGTACTGTAAGTAACAAAAATGTCAGGGAAAAAGACCGGTTGACCTGGATGTTGCGTAGAATCACAATAACACACTCTCTGCCCATACTCAGCCATACACAACAACGGGAGTGGACTTTGAATTGAACATCTCTTTCAAAAGAGCTGAAAGAGGCCCGATAAGCTGAATGAAATCCTGAACTATATGATTCTCTGTAATGCCTCTGAAAAAGTCAGAGTACAAATAAAAGCTAAAGATCAAACATCACAAATGATATCCTCAGCACTCTGCAGCAAGTTAGCACTTACAAAGAACCAGAGACTACACCAGAAGGTCAATTATAGCGCACCTTCAACACACAAGGAAGTCATTCAGTCCTTTCTGTCATTTTAATGCAAATTATTCAAGGGGACGTCTCCTTGTGCAAACTGTGATGGTAAGTTCTAACGGTGGCATGGTGTCACAGTGTCACAGTGGTTAGCACTGCTGCCTCACAGTGCTAGGGACCCTGGTTCAATTCCACCCTTAGGTGACTGTTTGTGTGGAGTTTGCACATTCTCTTTCTGACTGCATGGGTTTCCTCTGGGTGTTCGGTTTCCTACACAGCCCCAGATGTGCAGGTTAAGTGGATTGGCAATGCTAAATTGCCCCCATAGTGATCAGGAATGTGCAAGCAAGTTGGATTAGCCATGGGAAATGCAGCTTGATAGGGTTGTGGGTCTGGGAGGAATGCTCTTTTGAGGGTTGGTGTGGATTTGATGAGCTGAATGGCCTGCTTCCACACTATAGGGATTCTATGATTGTGAATGTAGCAGTAGAGAATAGAGTCAAAGGTATCCCATATGGAATGAATCCTAAGGATAATTAGCTCTGTGTTGGACAGCACTAAGATAGTTTAAAGCCGTTGTATCAACTCACTGCTAGGCCTATAGTTTTCAAAGTGCAAAAATGCTGATATAATTAAGAGAATTTACATCATTTCAATATGGTCCATTTTCAAAAATTAATTTTCAGAATGTGGCCATATATTTCCCACCTCTAACTACCCTGAGGACAAAGTGTTTTACTAGTGCCATTTTAGGGGGCAGTTATGAATCAATAGGCACAAAATATGAATACACTACACCAGTGGGCGCCCTCTGCATGGAACACACTACACCTTCAGCCAATGTTGGCACTGCCTACATGACTCCCCTTCTGGGAGGGTCATCCTCCCGGGTGTTCCTTGGATGCACCAAGAGGCTCCCAACTGGTGGTGTCTTGTGCCCAGAAGTAACAATGCCTCTCATCTCCAGTTCAGCTCCATCACCAGGGCTCCCAGTGACAGATCAGTAAACCCAGGATTTGCCTTGCTGCACTGGCATTCCATTTTCCATGTGTAGGACTGCAGGACTGATATTCAAATCCAGGCTCTGCCAATTCAGTGCAGCTTCCTTTTAAAAGGAAGAGATTTGTCTTTAAGAGCTGCAGACAGGCCGTGGTTACTACATGGTTCCCTCCTAAGGGCTCAGGCAGCTTGGAGTGTTGGACATTCTTAGACTGGGGTCACAAACAGAAACATCAAGTTTGTGTGATCTATAGCTGCATGGCAATATATGGGTCATTAACCATAATCTTCATGCCAGAAAGATATGTGGATCAATTTCTAGCCAAGCAACACTGACATGGGATTGGAGCCTCTGAATTATTAACCCAGCAAAATGCCAAAGTGTTGCTTTGTCCTGTAGCTACAAACATTCCAAGATTATCCCTTTTTAGAGGTCGTACAAAAATGTTCCATTTTAAAATCACAGTGGGAAATTCATTTGCCTTAGGCACTGGCACACAATTTTTACAAAACCGCCCAGAAGCTAAAATCCAGGACAATGCTGCCTAAAAAGCAATTAGTTTGATCTGTATGGTGTTAGGCATCTGTGACAGGAAGAGGCCACCTAATGAGATAACCTGGTTTAGATTGAAAGACAGAATGACTTATCTGCAAAGTGCTGGAGAGTCTGGGATTGACTGCACAGTTTTGGGTCGACTAACGACACGGCATATGTTGTAGATGCTGAGTCATTTTCTGCACCGGGCTGTAATTTAATGACAGTCCTGGTTGAATTCCTGCTAGACATCTAAGCCCAGTCAGGCAGCTATTATAAAGAAAACTTCTTCATCAATGTTGACTCCTGGGAGCCAAGAAATTGTTATTCATCTATCGAGAACAAAGAAGGGTAAGAAAGTTTGAAACCGTACTGTGAGGAAGAGCGTACAGATTTCTACTGAGGTCACAAACACTTTATGATGCTTCAGAGAGGAAAAATAAAGCTAAAACATTAATCTAAACAAATTAATCTAAACATTAATCTAAACATTAATCTAAAGCTAAAACATTAATCTAAACAAAGAACTCATGCCTGATTTGCCCTAATGAAATTCTACAAGCAAATGTATTTTATATAAAAATTAACTGTGTTAATTCAGCAATGTACCTTAGAATGACACCGTAGAAGATAGTGCACAAATGGCTGTCCAGTGTATATTTGGATTTTTTTAAAGGGGACTTCTGGACTCCAAATATTTGCAACTCATACAAAGCGAAGAGGATCAGAAACGAGCTATTCTGCCCTTCTACAGTATTTCCGCTAGTGAATTAGCTCACAGTTGATCTGTGCCTCACCTCCATCTACTCCCTCTGTTTCGCATCACATGCCTAACATAAAATCTGTCAGTATGTCAGCAACCCTCCAATCACTAACTATGGCCTGGAAGACACTTCTCAGCCCAGCAGGATCCAAGTTGTAGAGGGTGGGTGAGAGCTATTTTCCCTCACGAGGGGCCTCAGACCAGAAGAGTGGGCACAGTGTGAACATGGCATCAGACCACAGGTCACCTTGTTTCCACAAGCTGTCTGACTAATGCCACTTCAATAGGGTCTGAAGCACCCACCTGATCCAACACAGGGCAATGAGCTGTTTTGTTTTTTAACTGCTGCAGTCCTTGGAGTGTAGGGACAGCCAGACCATTGTCAGGAAGGGAGTTCCAGGAGTTTGACCTACAGGCAGTGAAGGAAAAGAAATATTTTTTCCAAATCAGGATGGTGTGTGGTTTGGAGGAAACATACATGTGTTGGTATTCCCACATATCTGCTGCACTATTCCCTCTGACTGGTAGAGGGTACATGTTTGGAAGGTGCAGTTTGGAAGGTCCTTTGGTGAGTTACTGCTGGCATCTCATAGATGGACCATGTGGCTGTCACTGAACATCACTACCATAGGACGTGAATTTGAAACTGGTCGATAGGATTCTAGTCAGGTGAGCTGCTTTTTCCTGGATGGTGTGAAGCTTCTTGAGTGTTTTTACAGCTGCACTATCCAGGCAAGTGGGGAATATTCCATCACACTCCTGACTTGTGGCTTGTAGAAGATGGACAGGCTTTGGAGAGTCACTAGGTGAATGTCTCACCACAGAATTCCCAGCCTCTGACCTTTTCTTGTGTATATTTCACTGGTCTAGTCCAGTTTCTGATCAATAGTAATCCTCAGGATGTTGATCGTGCAGATTCGGTGATCACAAGGGCAATATATGTCAGGGAGCATTGGTTGCGTTCACTTTCATTGGAGATAGTCATTGCCTATTAATTTTATGGCAGTAATTTACATTTCTATTTATCATTCCAAGCCTGGATGTTATCCAGGTGTTGCTGCATACAGACATGGATTACCTCAGTGTCTGAAGAGTCAGAAGTGGTGCTGAACCTTGTGCAGTCATATGTGATCATCTGCATATCTAGTTTTGTGATGGAGGCAAGGACATTCATAAAAGAGCTGAAATGACTAAGCCCAGGACACCAGCCTGAGGACCTCCTGCAGTGACACCTTGGGAGTGATGTATTTGATCTCAAACTACCACTACTGTTTCCCTTTGTGCTGGGAAGGACTCAAACCATTGGGGAATCCCTCTGCACCCCGATTCCCATTCACTCCAGCTTTGCTGGACCTCCTTGACATGTTGCACCAAATGCTGTCTTGATGTCAAGATCAGTTATTCTCTGTTCACCTCTGGAGTTCAGCTCTTTTGTCCATGTTCGGAGCAAGACTGGAATGATATCAGAAGCTGAGAGCCCCTGGTGGAGCCCAAACTGAGTGTCAGTGAGATGATTATTTCTTTGCAAGTATTATTTGATGGCACTGTTAACCCTCATTCCATCACTTTACTGATGCTCAAATATAGACCTATAACATGGTAACTGACTGGGTTAAATATATCCTGCTTATTTTGACAGAATATACTTGGGCAACTTTCCACATTGCCAGGTAAATGCCAGTGCTGGAGCTGGACAGGAACAGCATAATTAGAGGCATGGCTAATTCTGGAGCATAAGTCTTCAGTACTGTTAGCATAATGTGGTCAGGATCAATAACCTTTGCAGTATTCAATGCCTTCAGTCACATAGAAGGATCTGAATTGTTTGAAGACTAATTCTGTGATGCAGGGGATCTCTGGAGGAGGCAGAAATGGATTGCCCACTTGACACTTCCAACAAATGGATACAAATGCTTCAACTTTATCCTTTGCTTTGAAATTGTGCTGAGATCCCCTGTCTTTGAGGATGGAGCTATTTGTGGAATCGCCTCCTCATCCTCCTCCACTGAATTGTTTAATTGTTCATGACTAGGTATGGCAGGACTGTTAAGCTTAGGTGGTTGTGCAATCATTTAGATCTCTGTATTGCATGCTGCTTCCACTGTTTAACATCCAAGTAGACTTGTGTTGTAGTTTCACCAAGTTGACACCTCATTTTAAGGTCTGCCTAGTGCTGTTCCTGGCCTGCCCTCCTGCACTCTCCATTGAACCAGGTCTGGCCTTCCAGCTTGATGCTAATAGTAGAGTAGAGAGTATACTGGGCCATGAGATTGCAAATTATGATTGAGTACAATTCTTCTGCTGATGATGGTCCACAGCACTTTGTTAATATCCAGTTCTGAGATGCTACATTTGTTCAAAGTCTTTCCCATTTGGCATGGTGATAACACCACACAACATGATGACAGCTATCTTTAATGTGAAGAGAGGACATAATAGGAATAATAATCTGCCATAATAGGATTCAAACCTTTGTCCCCAGAGGATTATGGAGTTCTGGAATATAGTTCAGTGATATTGCCGCTGTGCCACTGCTACCCCAATTGCACTTTTCAGCTACTAATGGTTGGAGTGTGCTCCATTTGAGTCTCCATTTGTTTTTCCTGGCATTGAGTGGCCTATACCCACCAGTCTTCATAGGGTTTACTGGAAACTGCTCAAATAACTGCCCACAGGTATTATAACAGTTTTGTTGGGGCGGAGTGTGCCAGAAGCAGAAATGAATCCCATCCTCTCTCAGGATTTTGTCCCTTCCCACACTCCCTAAACATTATCCCTTCCCTCCATGTCAAAGCCAGTAGGAGGGTTCCCGATTTACAAAAGTCTGACTCACAACCGAGATCCCATGCAGGATCCAACATGCAAACGTTTCCTCGTACTTATGAACATCTATTTTGTATTGTACTATCCAACTTGCGTACAAATCACATATATTCTCCAGCCTTGTCAAACAGTGAAGCTGTCCCAGGTTGTTGGTTCAGTGCTTAAGGACGAAATCTGGCGTTCCTCAGCCTTACAATGGTGTGACTGGGGCACAAGGTGACAGGCTGTCTACCTGTTGAAGACCTCAACCTGAATCAATCAGCGATGAAACTCTTCCACCAATTCAAAGTGTGCTCACTTCATAGATTGGAACATCACAGCTTATGCGGGTTTGTTAATTAGGCTTTTCTATCTCCTTAATATTTCCCGTTCCTGGTATTAATCATCCCTCCAATGATGGGATTTCAACCTGCTCCTGGGTTCTTGCTAAATTTTGCAATGTGTAAATTTGAGACTCAACCTCCTTGTATTAAAGAAAATGTGCAACAGTTACACATTAGACCAGCTGCTACGAGACTGAAACACCAGCCTCCCCTCCTTCCTGAGGCCGTCATTTGGATATGGGAGAGTGCTATATCTTAATGGTTGCTTCAAGTGAAAATGCATTCTTAATCTGGCTGCTAAGAGCTGCACCAAAGCACATATGGCTGAGCACAGGTGGCCATGAGAGCCCAGATAAGCATATTAATGATGTGCAGCAAATCCCAAATGGTAAATATTAGCCAGACCCAAATTAAATCAGAAGGAGCTGAACTGAGTTTTGAGTGATATTCGGCTTCAGATTAGGGATGGATTTTATAAAGCTCACCTCATTTAAAGTAACACAGGATCTCCACAGTTCCCTAAAACCATTTACTGTCGGGAGAAAAAAGATGGTGGTCTCCAAAAGCTATGAGATAGATGAGATAGTAAGAACTGCCGATGCTGGAGTCGGAGATAACACAGTGTGGAGCTGAAGGAACGCAACGGGCCAGGCAGCATCAGAGGAGCAGGACAGTTGACGTTTAGGGTCGGGACTCTTCTTCAGAAAATTCAACTTTCCTGCTCCTCTGATGCTGCCTGGCCTGCTGTGTTCCTTCAGTTCCACACTGTGTTATGTATGAGACAAATGATCCCTCCCAACAGGAAAGTTTTCTCTCCTTAACAGCCATTGTCGGTGTACCTCTCCCCAATGTACAATGGCATTTCAGAAGTTAGCTCTCTATCAGCTACTCAAATAAAAATAAATTCCTGTCTGTTTTGGCTTACTGATTTTGGGGTAAATCTGATGTACTCCATCGAGTTCAGCATTACTGGGAGTGTCTCTTCACTAACAGCAAAGTAACACTTTCAATTATTTTCCACCCCAAAGGTTGGGAACAACCTTCCTGGGGCCATGCAATGAAAGACTCGCACTTAAATCTTCTGGACTTCACCCAGCGCTGCTCTGCTTTTGACTTCTTTGACTAAAGGAAAATTAAAGGACCACCAAAATGATTAATTTGGTAGAGATAGAAAAAATTAAACGGAAGGAATTGGCCACATGTTGATATATACCTGTCAGTTTATCATCAGTTCTGAATAGGTCACCAGAAACAAATCAAGACAGAATGACTGGACACTTGGACAAGTATGAATTGGACAGTTGGCCGGGACATAATTGTAAAGGATAGGTCGTAGTTGATATAACTTGTCATATTTTGTTATTTACTTTGTGGTTAGTGGAGTGACTATGGTGGTGTCTACATAGATTTATTGAAGAAATTTAATAATATTTTGCACCAAAGATGATCAAAAATAAAAGTATGTGAAACAGGAGATAATCTTGTGATGTGGCTTGGCAATTGGCTGAGAATAAAGATAAAGGGGAAACTTCACTGATTGGCAAAATGTGACCAAGAATTGATAGACAGCTTTTTACCATTACACCAGTGATGAATGAAGAAGTAGAGCTTTTTGTTCAAGGTTGTAGCTGGCTCCAAAGTTAGTAGGTACCATGAGCAATGGAAACGGCATCTGCAAAGGAACATGTACAAAACAAAGGCAGATGAAATAAAATGTGCAAAAGGAAGTATGAACTCATCCACTTTGTATCCCAGAAAGACAAATTGGTTTATTTTCTTAATGAGGAGAGTCAATTGGCAGTGGGGTAACAAAAAGAATTTAGGCTTTCATGCACATATGCCAATAACAGCTAATGGAAAAACTAATCATAAATGCTAATGGAACATTAGCTTTTATCGATGACAAGACAATGAAATGAAATCACTGGAAATCACAGAACATTTACGACACTGAAGGAGCCCATTCATCCAATCATGTCCATGCCAGTTAATGAAGAGCAACCCAGCTTACTCCCACCTACTTGCTTCCAGTTCATAGCCTTTCAAGTCAGAGCATTTCAAGTGAAGACCTGAGTGTTTTTTCTTACATTTGTTGATAGTTTCTTCCAACCTTTCAGGTAGTGTGTCCCAATGAGAAGAAACGCCTCATCTTTCCTCTAACCTTTCTGCATTTTGGGGATGTGTCATACAGTTCCTTCAGTGTGATAAAGGGTTAAGTTATCAGTTCAGGTTGCATAAACTTAGTTCATTTTCCCTGGAGTTTAGAACATTGTGGAAAATTTTCATGGAGGTGTTTGAGATGATTGGCATTTTCTGATTGAATATCAGGCATTGTTACTAATTCTCAACTTAGTTTCCAGTCTTTAAGATGAATGGTCACACACACAGCCTGTTCTGTAATTTTGAATCTTTGCCCTTTATGCAGGTACTCACCAAGTAGAGTGGATTGTTAGAAAAATCAATGTATTTTTAATATCCAATGCCAAATCAAGAGTTGTACTGCACATCAGAAAAAAAGATAGAAATTTAAAAACCCATGAAGAGTTGGTTGTATTGACATGATAAAGGTTTTGATTTCACCTGGAGATGACTTTCAATTTGAGCCAATACAGTTTCAGTCCAGGGCTGACAAGTACCCAGTTGATGTATCACTGACAGTCAAGGTCAAATGTACTGACAAACCAATTTCTTTTCTCTTCCTAATATGAAATAGGTGACACCAGAATTATCATAAAACAATACAGTACAATTTTTGTCACTGCTAAAGAAGTAAAATGCCTCTATTTGTTTTGAGGTAATCCACTGACAATATTCATGAGATGCATTGATTTTGTTTTGTGACAAATTTAAAAAGTATCCTTTTTTGTGGCTGAAGGTCACAGTAGCTTTTTGATAGTTGATGTGATTTTATTCAGCAGACTTCTTGCATCGATGTTCCTCCTACCTTGAGCACTCCTTCCCCTCTTCATTCTATATTGGTGCAATGCTCTCAGTCTGAGACCAGGAATTGTCTTCCTAAATATCTTACCATTCTCTTCTCCTTTAGAGTCGTAAAGTCAAAGAGCTGTACAACGTGTAAACAGACCCCCCAGTCTAACTCATCCAAGCCGACCAGATATCCAAAATTAATCTAGTCTCATTTACCAGCATTTGGCCCATATCCCTCTAAACCTTCCTATTCATATACCCATCCAGTTGCCTTTTAAATGATGTAATTGTACCAGCCTCCACCACTTTCTTTGGCAGCTCATTCCATACATGCACCACCCTCTGCGTGAAAAAGTTGCCCTTTAGATCCTTTATAAATCTTTCCCTTCTCACCTTAAACCTATGCCTTCTAGTATTGACCTATCTCCTAACCTAGTATCTCTGTTCACTTCAGCTAGCTCGGCTTTCATACCCTTACGTAAAAACAAAATGTTAGTTTTAGACCCACACTTCTCCCTTTCAAACTGAACATAAAAGTCAATTATACCACCTTAGGAAAAAGACCTTGGTTACTCACCCTATCCATGCCCCTCATGATTTTATAAATCTCTATAAGGTCACCCCTCAGCCTCCAATGCTGCAGGGAAAATAGGCCCAACCCATTTAGCCTTTCCCTATAGCTCAAACCCTCCAACCCCGGCAATATCCTTGTAAATCTTTTGTGAACCCTTTCAAGTTTCACAACATCTTTCTTATAGTCTTCCAATCAAACTCTTGTTCACCAGTCCTCGTATGACTTTCTTGAAACCATGCCAATTTCTTTTGGACTTTGCTCTCACGAAGCAACTTTACTTGCTTTATTACATCAGAGGTGCTACTTAAATGCACAGTGCTGTTGTTCTCCAGTGAAGCTTATCTGCCAAGCATCCGGAATTGCTCCTTCCCTTTTTAACTCAAATAATTGGAAACTCCTCCCACTGAGGAACCCAATGCTTTCAAGGTTGTTTCTTAGAGCAGCCCATTCTGGAGCTAGAGAGCAGGTTATATTGGTCATGATATTGTGGAATTAGACAGGATACATTAATGACCTCAGAGTAGAGGCATCTATAGGCAGCAATGTAATTGAATTTTATGTTCAGTTTGAAAGGGAGAAGTGTGGGTCTAAAACTAACATTTTATTCTTAAATAAGGGTATGAAAGTTGAGCTAGTTGAAGTGAACAGAGATACTAGGCTAGGAGATAGGTCAATACAGAAGCAGTAGCAAACAATTGAGGGGATATTTTATAATACTCAAAAATACGTATATTTTCACAAAAAAAAAATTCCAAAGGGGAGGCCAATCATTCATAGTTAACGAAAGAATTGAAGGAAAGCATTAATTTTAATTAAGAAAGCATATAATTGTGCTCAAATAAGTGGCAGGCCAGATAATTGGTCAGAATATAAAGAACATCAGAGAATGACTAAAAGGTTAATCAGGAGAAGGTATGAGAGTAAGAGATAAAGTTAGCTAGAAATATAAAAACCACCAAGACTTCTACAGGTTTCTAAAAAGGAAAAGAGTAAATAAGGTGAGTGTTTGTCCTCTAGAGAGTGAGACTGGGTGTGGTGGCAGGTTCATTAAATATATTTAAGGCAGCGGTAGATGAGTTTTTATTAGGCAGGGAAATCAAAGGCAGTCAAGGTGGATTGGAACATTAAATTCAAAACACAAACAGATTGGCTATAACTTTATTGATTGCAGAGCAGTCTCAAGGAGCTGAATGGCCTCCTCTTCTTCAAATTTGCATGTACATAACATAAAGGGTCTCCCAAAATAAATGGCAGAGGCAGAATATGTGATACTCATCAGTGGCCAAAGAAGTAGACACATGAAAAATTAGAGTGAAAGGTTCAGTAATAGCTTCTTAGTGTTCCTTTTAAATCTTGCTTTAGCACTCGCAAGATAGACATCTTTAGCCAGTACGGTCTGACAGCCCTCGACACTTGTTTGATATGACCAGGTATATGACAGAGCACCAGGCAGGCATAAAATATTGGACAATCACGTGAACATCTAAGTGAAACATTTAAAATAATTCATGATAGATTACAAATTGACAGCAGTATAACAGCCAGTCAGAAAATTAATAGATTTTTGCAGATTCAAATTTGTTTGAAAGGGAAATTAATTGTGCATTTTGTGGGAAAAAATTAGGTACAAATATCTCCCTGTATACCTGTTAAGTCAAGCACAAATGATCAGAAGATCATTCCTTTCAATTAGTGTAGGATTTCAGATAAGGCACTGTTGACTGAAAAATGTGAGGACAGGTGAATGTTACTGTGTACTGATCATTTCACTCTTGCATTTAGGAACATTGGGGCAACAGTTGGCCATTCAGCCCATCGAGTCAACCCGACCATTCACTTTGATAATGGCTGATCATCCACCTCAATGACACTTTCTCACATTATGCCAAAATCCCTTGAAGCCATTAGCATCCAGAAGTCTATTTGGTTACTGTCTTGAACGTGTTCAATGCTTTGGGGTGGCAAGTTCCATAGATTTTCTGAAAAGCAATTCTGATGGGCGAATGCATGCACAAGGCCTCCATAGCAAACTTTCAACCCTGTGGGTCACTCATTTTCTCAAGTCAGAAATAGATGACCTGCATTTGAGAGTCTTGCCGGAAGCCATTTCTTAGAATACTCCTCACTGAAGCCAATTATTTGAGCTCTGTTGTCTATGTAGATGCGGTAACTTGGGGAGCAGTGGGTCTGGTATTATGCTTCTGATAGATTCAGTGGGTGGCATCACACATCAGAGTCAGAAGGTCATGGGCTCAGGTTTGACTGCAACGTACAGTCTGAGTGGTCATTCCAGTACAGTACTGAGGGAGACCTGCATTGTCAGCTGTGCTGCACTTTGAATGAAAGTTTAAACCCAGATTCTGTCTGCCCTCACAGGTGGTTATAAAAGATTCCATAGCCCTTTATGAAGTGAAGTGGAGACACTTGTCCCTCAACTAACACCACTCAAAACAAACTCCCTGATCTTCCTCTGATTGCTGTTTGTGTGATCTCACTGTGCTCTTGGCAAGATTGCACCAATGATTACACTCGAGAAGCATCTAATTGATTATAAAAGTGCTGTGGGAAATCCAGAATGTCACTGTTTCTTGAGACCTCAGATCTCCCTGACCATCCTTTTGGTGCTTTCCATTCTCCTCCTCCATGTGACATCTGAGTCACCTTGAGGATACAGCCTGCAAACTGTGAGACTCGAAAAAGCAGAATCATTCCTCCCATTTGACGCTGATTTTCTCACTACGTTGATGCATGCCACGAAAGTTACCACCTAGCTATCATTTTCTAATTAGATCACACCTCAGCGTGCATTGCAGTCAAGCTGTCTAGCAAAACCGATGGCCATTTGCAGAGGCTCTGATCGTTCGTCATGACTTATGCAGGCTCATAAATGTCTGTCTTTCTAAGAACATCTTTACCTGTCTGGCTTCAACTAAATCAGAGAAGTCTGTTCTACCACATTAACACATAATCAGGAGACTCTGACTTGACTTCATTTCTTTGTTACAGCCCTTACAACTGAAGGGTAAATGGAATTAAATTCAGCATAACACTTTGAAAGACAAAGTGTTAAACTGCAAACCTTAAAACTCCCAGTTTTATAAACCAAACAATTCACTGTATTTAATATTGTAATGTCACACAGTTAGCTGGACAGGCAATGTCTCGGAACCCTCTTCATCTCTTGCATTAAGATGGGTTGGAGCAGGAGAATTTCCAAATTCAACATGCGCTGGTGATTAACGTTCACCTTTCGGTCTGATTGCCATTCTTCCTGAATCACACCTTGTACAAAATTGGTTTTGCACACTTGCGATTGCTGCATGCATTTTCACTTGCTTCTTCTCTAGCAGCAGGTCATTGTACTGTTTGGTCACTAGCACCAGTCTCAGGGTCCACAGTGTGAAAACCGTCTTAAAACGCAGGAGAAATGCGATTGTGCTTAATTTTATTACTGATTGGAAACAGGGTCAAGGAAGCAGCAGGTAGGTCTCATGAACAAAAAGAGGGGAAAAGATGCAAGTTTGGGTCTAGATACCGGTGAAGAGCCTAAATGGAAGTTTGTCACAGTGCACTAGAAGAAGGGCGGAATGCTGCAAAGGCAGCTGACTGGGGATCTCTATATTAGTGACAAAGAAGTCTTCATTGTTGGAGATAGGGTGGAGGAGTCAAGTGAGAGGGATTAAATGGTCAGGCATTATCCTTAGATTCACCTTTGGTTAATGGTCTTCAAGCGCTTCTCCAGCCACATCAATTGATAACAAGCCTTGCTTTGTAGCATTAAACTGGATTCCTTCCTAGAAGAATTTCAGGGGCCTCGAAAGACATCATTTGCAGCTAATGCATCAACTACCACTGTTGGACTACATAGGAAACTTGTCCCCACAGTGGAAGTTTAATTTTACTGCAAATATCAAATGTAAAATTGGCTTTCTGTTAGCAGTAACTCAGATTCAAGCTTGTAACGTGCTATTGAGTTATCTGTACAGAAATGTCAAATGTAACAGGAACTTTTACAGCAGCACAAATATAGGAAGCTAGTAGGCTGTAGAGTGATAAGTGAATGGTCTCCCTTTAAAGGCTCATTAATAAGACCTATAGATTTAAAAGGGGAACTCATCAGATTAATGAACATCCAGGGCCATGGACCTTCTATTCAAACATTTGCTAAACTAGCAAAATCCATTCTGCAAGTGCCTCCTAGTGTGGAAAGCTTGCTACCGTCTCTGTTGAATGCCTTTTCATCACTGGTTACAGACTAGTATGGGATTGGAACTGAAGTGACTGCCTATCTACACACTTAGAACCATAGAGTCATACAGCATGGAAACAGAACCTTCGGTCCAACTGGTCCTTGCCAACCATAACCCCAAACTAAACTAGTCCCACCTGCCTGGACTCGGCCCATATCCCTCCAAACATTTCTTATTCATGTACTTATCTAAATGTCTTTTAAAGTTGTAACTGTACCCACATCCACTACTTCCTCTGGAAGTTCATTCCACACACAAACCATTCTCTGTGTAAAAAAAATTTCGCCTCATGTCTTTTTAAAATCCTTTCCCTCTCACCTTTAAAAATATGCCCTGTTGTCTTGAAATCCCCCACTCTACAGAAAAGACACCTGCCATTCATCTTATCTGTACTCCTCATAATTTTATAAATCTGTATAAGGTCGCTTCTCAATCTCCTATATTCCAGTGAAAAAAGTCCCAGCCTATACAGCCTCTCCTTACAACCCAAACCCTCCATTCCCATCAACATCCTGGTAAATCTCTTGTGGGAAATCACTCAAAGGGGAAGAGCAGGGGGTAAATCTGGGGAAGAAATAGAAAGTGACACAAAAAAGTCCATACATTACAGGAAGAAGTGAAACAGTGCAACTGTCATTCTAAATGAATGATTGTTTAGCAACCACAACATGTGATAACCACAGATACAAAACCCATTTTACATTCATTGCCTTTACTATGAGCTTTCTTAAAATAAAAAACAAGAGCATTAAGTAATAATCGTAAAAGTATAGTATTAACCAATCATGTGGTTACAATTAATTTGCTACACATAAGTAGAGAGCTGTTTATGTCAAGTGTAAGATGATTACACTGAGAGACTGCCAACGGAACCTCAAGCTAATATTTGATGAAGTAATTGAATAGGCTGTCTCAGTGGGGGTCAATTACAACATTCTGGGAAATTGATCTCACTTAAAAACTGGGAGGCATGAAGCTGCAAATTGCCATCAACATTTCAGACTTTCCACTTTTCCTTTGCTTATTCTAGCCTGCCATGAAGGCTGTTTGATCTTTGAAGTTACACAGAATTGTTACATCACACTTGGAAGCCATTCAGCCCATCATGTCTTGTACTGTTCTTTGAATGAGCAATTCACCTAGTGACTTTCACATGATTTTGAGTAACTCTATCGCCTCCTCTCCGCCTTCTCAACTCCAAGGGATACAGTCCTGACATCTCCAATCAACTTTCGTCCCTGAAGTTTCTCATCCCCCGGGCCATTCCCATGAATCCTTTCTGCACTCTCCCTTAACTGTCTTCACATCTTTCCTAAGTGCAGAGCCCAGACCACGACTATAACCAAATGAAAAGCAAGAGTTTGTGATGTCTAAGTTCAGCCTTTTTTCCCTACAGAACATTGACTCTAAATGGCAGAGCCAGTACCAGTTTAATACTGCTGCTTATGAGCACTGTATTCCCTTGCATACTGTGGTTTCAAGGGTGATTAATTTGATTCTTGCTTAAAATAATAAAATAATTTTGTAGGGTAGATCTCAACAAACTATATTGTCTGGTAAGAGAATAGAGTGAAATCATAACGTGAAAGCTGGGACATTCAGAAGCTAAATCAGGAATTGCTTCTAAATGTAAATGGAACTACTATTCAGTGAGAACACTATTCTGCAAAAAGCTGTGGATCTGCAACATCTACAGGGTTTTTGGAGTTTTGTTAGGGAAGGGAGTCAAGGAATATGAAACAAAGGCAGCTAAAAAGTTTCAGGTACAGCTCAGCTGAAATCCAACTGAGTGGTGAAGAAGCTTGGATCGCTGCTTTCTGTGATAACCTATTGTATGTCCAGTTGTAGTGTGCTAGCCACTAAGCTCAGGTATCTGTAAGACAGCAAGAACAGCTTAAATTTAATACATATCAGTTATATATTACTAAGTAAGAAATGATCCAAGATGCTTCACAGAAGCATTATGAAACAAAGTAAGATACCAAGTAACAAAAAGCGATATTAGGTCAAAGAACCAAAACCTTGGTTAAAGGGCAAGGTTTGTAAGGTTCTGGTTTGCAATCAGTATTTTGCTGATTTTGGGTGGTTTGAATCACCCCCAGATCCCTGGTTCTGACACTGGACTTGCTTAGGGAATGTGAAACAAAGAAGGCAGTAGACAGGTGCTTCAGGGCAAAAGAATCTCTGTGTTTATTTAAAAACAAAAAAGTAAGTATAATACAAGAAAATCAATGTAATTGCAACAAACAGTGAAATTAAACACTATCAATTATACAGAGGGCAGTAATTAGATGCATTATTAAATTAGACACAGATTAAACACTATTAGAACCTGAACAGCAACTTTAATCACAGAAACTTTAATCAGGCTTCCTGCTTTTGGGGTCCCATGCACTGTCACCACCTGCCTTGCCCCACCTGCTAGCTAGGTCAGAAATTTTGGGGTCTCAGGAGTTGAAGCTCACCACTGAGGAATACACAATTTTGAAATACAGCTGGTTGTTGAGGTTCTTGCCATCGGTTCTCTTTGTTCGGAACAGGCCTGTGTCTATAAGCTCTTGTTCAGATAGCGCTAGGTTGGCTCCACCCCACCTTGGAAGTCCTTTGTTCCAATGATGCTCTTGGTTTGGCTTCCTGATTCAGCTTCTCTGTTCGACCTCTCGATTCAACTTCTCTGTTTGGTTTCTGTGGTTCTTGGTTCCAATGCTGGTTGTTGGTGATGGAATCCTGTGGGGAAGCAGTTTGTGCAGAAGCTTGTGTTGAAAAGGCTCTCTCCTCAGGTCAGATCAGAGCTAGCAATTATACAGACTGTGTGCCTCATTATCTTCCCTCAAATCTACGTTGTCCATTGTGTTTCTGGTGTCTCCATCTGAAGTCAATTGGTTTCCCGATAATGTGGAGGTGCCGGTGTTGGACTGGGGTGGACAAATTCAGAAGTCACACGACACTAGGTTATAGTCCAACAGGTTTTTTGAAACCACAAGCTATTGGAGTGTAACCCCTTCATTAGGTGAATTCAGAGAGAAGCACACAGAGCAAAGAATTCATGGGCAGAGAGATCAAAAGAGCATACAAATGGTGTGAATGGAGTGTCCAATATTATGAGCCTGCAGGTGATCAAAAGTGTTAGACGATGTAAGTAAAATGTCAGCAGCTGAATATCAAGCGAAGGGATGACCTATAATCTGATTAATTGAGGCAGAGAGATAATTACAAAAAATTAAAGTAAGGTAGTGCTGGAGACAAACCAAACGGCTAGAATAACATGATAGGTATAAGAGTCGTATGCCGAGGGTCTAACCTAAGTAATCAGTCATCCAAAACTGTACAAACTGATTAAGGTAGAGGGATCATAACAATTTATCCAGGTGATGATGTCAAAACGGGACAATAAAGAAGATTTTACAAATACAGAGCGGTAGCGCGACATGAACCCAACATCACAGTTAAGGGAGTCTTCATGGGTACAGAACTATCAGTCTCTGCTTGGCAATTTTGTGCTGTTATGTATCTCGAAGGCCATCTTGGAGAACACTTACTCGAAGATCAGAGACTGAATGTCCTTGACCGCTGAAGTGTTCCCTGACTGGGAGGGAACATTCCTGTCTGGCAACTGTTGCGCGGTGTCCATTCATTTGTTGTCGTACCATCTGCACGGTGTCGCCAGTACACCATGCCTTGGGGCATCTTGCCTGTGGTGTATGGGATTGACAAAATTCGCCGAGTCACATGAGTACCTGCCGTGCACGTGGTGGGTGGTGTTCTCACGTGTGATGGTAGTGTCCATGTCAATGATCTGACATGTCTTGCAGAGGTTGACATGGCAGATCAGTGTGGTGTTGTGGTTGATGTTGTCCTGAAGGCTGGGTAGTTTGCTTCAAACAATGGTCTGTTTAAGACTTGGCAGTTATTTGAAAGCGAGAAATGAAGGCATAGGGAGGACCTTAGCAAGATGCTCGTTGTCTTCGATGGCATGTTGAAGGCTGTGAAGAAGATGGTGTATTCTCTCTGCTCCAGGGAAGTACTGGACGACGATAGTCAAGAGTATGTGTAAATGGGTTTTGATTGAAGTTGAATGTTCGGTATCTGTGTAGGCTGTGTTGGGTGGCCCGAGGTGTAAAAATTAGTTTCAGTCTAGAGTGTTAGGTTTGGTTGATTGCTCTATTGGAGTGGAGGTGTAAGCTGGAATTCCAGGCTTGGAACAATGGTTCCAAGCAGCCAACTCTATGTATTTTTCCCAGAGCTCAGCCTAGCTGTCCCCTTTACTTTTAAAAAGTCCAGGGTCTTGTCCAGTATTTTAGATGATGGAGATTATTGCTCAATCCTACAAGTTTTAAGGAGAATCTTCAAGGAGAACAACACTCCAGAGAGGAAGAGGTGTAAGGAAGCTAGGAGCCTAGACAAATTAAGGCGCATTACCATTGGTGGAGCAAAAAAACGGTTCCATGGCCATTAGAGATGTACAATAAACACTGGCATTGCCAGTGGGATCCACATCCCATGAACGCAAGAGCAGATGATGTCCTAGTAGGGTCATCACTGGACTGTTAATCCAGAGACCAGGAAATGTTCTAGGGACCTGGGTTCAAATCCTGCCACAGTGGATAGTGGAATTTTAATTCAATAAAAATCTGGAATTAAGAGTCTAATGATGCCCATGAAACCATTGTCAACTGTTAAAAAAAACACACCTGGTTCATTAATGCCATTTAGGGAAAGAAACTGCTGCCCTTATCTGGTCTGGCCTACATGTGACCCCAAAATCACAGCAATGTGGTTGACTCTTAATTGTTCTCTGGGAAGGGCAATAAGTGTTATCCTTGCAAGCAATCCCCTCATCCTGTGAATAAATAAAACCAATTATAATTGGGAATGCACAAGAGGTCTGAATTAGAAGAGTGCAGATATTTCACAGTGTTGTGGGGTTAGAGGTGATAAGATTGGTATGAAGAGGGAAGACTTCTTGAGGGAATTGAAAACAAGTACTTTAAAATTAAGACCTTGCTTGTCTGTTAGCCACTGGACATCCACAAGAACAGGATCGATAAGGGAATGGATCTTGCTGCAAATTAAGATGTGGACAGTGAAGTTTTGGATGATCTCTAGTGAACAGCATGAGGCTTACCAGCCAGGAGTGCATTGGAGTGGTTGAGTGAGAGAGAAAGCAGGTATGAAAGTGGTTTCTGCAGCAGAGACAAAGGGTATGTTGGAGTGTCATTGAGGAGTGGATGTTAGTGGCAGAATGATGGTTAAAGCAGAAATGCTAATGGGTTTGCAGTGAGGGTACGAATTTATACCTACTGCAGTCTGATCTATCTGGCTCTCCATTCTTGTCGGTCATTGTAATTTGTACTTCTTCATTATGTGCCAAGACAACCCTGGAATCTCCAGGAATGGCCACTTAATTTCCAGGCCAGGAGAAACATCATAGGCCTATTATTTTTCATTTTAATTGCAAAGTATCATTTATTATTTATAAAAATGTTCAATATGAGGTAATAGAGCCTGATGGAAACAGAAGACAAGTGAAGCTGTTGGCTGTAAGAAACTCTTCATGCAAGGCTCTCTATCCAATAATGTGTCAGAAAACTTATTGTGTTTGCTCCATTTCTCCAAGAAACTGAATTATTGGTGGGCCTGGTATTGTAGACCTCAATACAGTAAGAGCCAAATGCCCTGTCACTGGAGATAAGGACATCCTAACTTTGGAACTGTAGAAACTGAGAGCATTGAAGAAGGACCATACCTCTGGATACGCTGTGACAGAGACATCCAGTTATTCCTATTTCTACCCCAAGACCTACTACTGAGTTCTTCTCAAGTCAGAGATATCCCAAACCATAGCAGGATCATTAGGACCCAGCATTATCCTAACCAGGAGTATCTAACCTACTTGAACTTCTTCAAAGCAATGTGTAATTTGGTTATCCCATCTCAGGCCATTTCATTATCTCTGGAACGATAGAGCTACTTCTGGAACAAACCTTAACGCAATGAGCAACACCAGCATGAAGATATCTGTAGCAGCAACAATTGTGCAGATTTTATTTTTACCAAAGGTCACCTTGTAAATTCTGAAAATCCCAGTGAGCCTGCAGTTCACCGTTACAGTAACTACATCACCAGATTGGCGTATTGCTGAATGCATTCAGTGAAGTCGCAATGTGTAGCATAGAGGTTTCTTTTGAAAGTTGTAGTAACTCCAGAGTATTCACAACACATATGTAGTCAACTAAACATTTATATCAAATCCTAGTGAATGCCAGATGGCGTATGACCCTTGTGTCTCGGATCACAGAGTGTATCCAAGCGGTTCTTTTCTGATTCGGTTAAATGTAGATAAGAGAAGGCTCGACAACAGCGATTTGCTTAAATATGAACGTTTATTGAGTAATAATAAAAGACAAAAAAGAAAAGACCATTATTAAGTAAATAAAAAGAATGAAAAAGAGAAGAAAAAAAACAATGAGCCTCAGGCCCTTCTGCCCATCGGGGACCCCTCGATCGACAGCTGGTCTGGAGGCTGAGGTTGTTCCTGCACTGTTTGCAATGCCGGTCCAAGGTAAAGTCCAACAACTTGGAATGAAACTCTTTCTCTTATGCAGTGTAACAAACAGCCAGTTCAGAAAACAAGCTGAGCAAGTACAGAATAGCAACTTTGATTATACGGTCTTTGGCACATACAGGAATGTTCACAGGATTCATTCAAGGTCATGCAGCAGTCAAATATCATCAACAATTTTAGCCCTTCAGCCCACCTTGACGAAGCTGCTCCTTCAGAATAGGGGGGCTCCTGATGAGAAACTATCTAGGTAGAAGCCTTCCCTCATTCCACCCGAGATCTGAGGTGGAGGCTGTTGCACACAGCAGTCCCAACAGCTGAACTTATCTCACTGACTCACAGGCCACCAATCATTTCCATTGCTTTGAGGAGCCTGTGTTTCACGTACATTTGCAAGGCCTGCTGTTTGAGGTTCATGCCCCTGAACTTTGGTGAGCAGGGCATAGAGGTTGGAGGACAGATCAGAGCACTAAACCCATGGGTCTGGACCTGGGAATGGCAAAGCTGGCCACAAATGGAGGATTGAGAGGATCCTTTGACCTGACTGCTTGTGCCTCTCCTCTGTTGTTACAACCGTGGCTGGGTGTCTCTGGAAAGTGAGTTTACCGTGTCCTCTGGCACAGAGAAGACTTTCCACATCAGCAGAGTCAGCAGGGGCTGGAACACATCACCATTTGAATTTGATTTGTTAAGTTTCCTTTTGTTACAATTTACTGTAAGGGGACATTAATTTTATAATATAGCTTATTTTGTTTACTAGTTGTATTCAAAGAGTATAATACAATCCAATGAGTCAGACATAGGAGCGTAGAACTAGATGCGGCCGGAACATGCATGCCTTCAGATAACCTTGGCTTCCTCAGTTTTTTTCAAGGTGCAGATCAGTTGCATGGTTGACTCCACTGAGGTAATGGTACCACCTTTACCCTCAGCAGATGATAGTGTACATTGAGAGCAGGGACCATGTCAACTAGACAGTGATTTTGTTTGACAAGGTTGTCCTAGCTCTACAAAACACCTCAAACATCAAGTAGCTAATTATATGCTTATTATAATGAGATGTATTTTGTTTTAAATTACTTGTCACGCTGCAGGACAGATTGGAGTTAAACCAAATCTAACATAAGGCAAATAAACAGCAACAGAGGCATTTTTTTCTGTTGTGAACTTTGGCCTGTAAAAGGTGATTGAAATTGTCACAAGTCCATTTCACATTAGCAGGGCAGATGGAAAAGTTTCTTGCCCTTCAGTGTGTGCATCTCCACCTACTCTTGCTTTAGTCAGGTACCAGTTCACTCCAAGACATGGATACATGAAATTTGGCACAATTTTTAAATCGCACCTTTATCACGAACAAAAAGACTGCAGGTTTTTATGGTTAGCATATTGTAGGTTGCAGCCAGGCACAATGACTTGAATAGAACGGCTGCCTATCATAATTAAATGGAGAAATAAAAGAAATCACTTTCAAAAGCTGTAAATAACCTTTGTATTGGTGACAGATTAATAACCAGAAAAACAGAATTCACTCCCAGTGCTACATACGAGAAATGAAATGTAAATGACTTCACAGATAGTGAGTACAACAATTGTCTAATACATTTACATAAAGACACCGGTATTTTTTGCACAAAGTAAATACTGTGAATCATTTATGAAGGCACATGTTTCATATGTACATAGACACTGATGATAATATCAGGTTGTCTGACTGTTCTATGGGTTGGTAAGAGTATAAAATTGGGGAGGTATAATTTGGGCTCGGGGTACAGTAGGTAAAGTGTAAATTAGGTCCTGTTTTCTCAAATTTCAAATGGACAATGTTCTGTGAAAAGATACAGAAAACATTAGAATCCCTACAGTGCAGAAGCAGGCCATTCAGCCCATACTGCCCCTCTGAAGAAGATCCCACCCAGACCTACCCTATATCACTGCATTTCCCACAACTAATCCATCTAGCCTACATATCCCTGGACATTATGGGCAATTTAGCATGGCCACTCCAACTAACCTGCACACTTTTGAACTGCGGGAGGAAACCAAAGGAACCAAACGCAGAATGTGCAAACTCCACACAGAGAGTCACTTGAATTAAAATCCGCAGCGGTGGAATTTAAACCCATGTCCCCATAACATTAGCCTAGACCTGCGGATTACAAGTCCAGTGAAATTCACCCACCTTCATGCCTTGAACGTCACTCTATCAAATACAGGAAAACTAGCAGAGTACCTCCCCAACGCTTCTTCTACAACGTTTCCCAAAACATGCAACCAAGAGTTGTTACAATATTGATAATGGCCTACTAATCAATTGCCTGTCAGGGTTTGATTAACTCCAAAAATTTGTCTATTTAAAACGCACTGCAAGTTATGAAGCAGCCAACCATTTCTGTTGGTAGCTGGCAGACTGTAGTCACAGCATTGTATAGGCACAGCAAATGAAGTTAGTAGAGGTGAATTCCCTTGAAGAGAAAGTACATGGACAACAGGAAGGACAAGGGCAGCAGATTTATTGGAACACTGCCATCCCAAAATTACCTTCAATTCACACAATATCCCAACTTGGACAGATATCACCAGTCCTTCATTATCACTGGGTCAAAATCTTGAAATTCCCTATTGTCTGACAACATTGTGAGGCACCTTTATCACACAGGACTGCCACAATTCAATAGAAAGATGCAACATCACCTTCTCATTAGCAATGACGGGTAGGCAATAAACACAGACCATGCCATTGAGGGATAAATAAGTTCTTAAAATGGTCTTTCCTTGTCAAAACAGTTGCTGTGTTAGATTGAAAATGAAATCTAAAAGAAAGCAGAGAGCGAGAAACAACTGGCAGTGCTGTTTGGCAAAAGAAACCTTAACAGAGGAGAGCGAAAAATAAAACGAGCAACTAATGTGAAGTGGAGATGTTTGTTACAGCAAAACAATGACCCCTGACATTGATTCATTCATCTCTCACTCGCAATATTCTCTCCCTTTCTCTGTATTAATTCTAATCCGCTTGGCATCTCAGTGTGTCCAGTCAGATTTTTAATGGAGCTTTTCTCTCTCTGATCCCATCACACTCTATTTTAGCTCAGACTTTGTTTTTGTCTTCTGAATTGAATTCTGACTTCATTTCACTTCTCTCCCTCTGTCTTTTCAATCTTACATTTTATTGTTGCCACCTGCAGCCCCTCTCATACAATTCAATATATTGGCTGCTCAGAATTGGTTACGGTGAGCTTATCATCTCCTTCCCCTCCAAGTCTGCATAGAAGAATGTGTAATCCTAACTAAATTTTAATTGCACTTAGGGAAATGTAGATGGTTTTGAATTGACATTGATAGGTGTAAGTTTCCCGGCCATAACATTGACAGCATGACCTTCATCATTTTATGTCTTCATAGTTGACCCTTTGGAAAAAACTGTGAAGTGGTCAATGGGTTTGCAATGTGACACAGAGTCTGAAACGTTGCATACTGTATGCTTCTTTCATTGCCTCTGTATACCAGCCTTCTAGAGCCTTATTTCTACCAATTTAAGATGTCATTGGAAACACATACTTATCGATTACGAGAATTAGAAAGCAGAAGATTTGGACCATTCTTGGCTTGCAAACAATTTGCCATGTAACTTTTTGACATGCAAAAGTCGAAAGATTAGGGATTGCCTGCTGTTTACAACAAACTCAAGTGACTTTGGGAGAAAAACTTTTAAAAGAGAGATACGAGATTGTTTTATGACCTTACTTGCTGGACAAACAGACTGAAATTTGGAAGGGGTCTCATGCTAAAGGTTACCTATTAACAACTTCTGGCTTTTCGGGGTGAATTTTCCCAAACCCTGAACAATGTGGGCAATGCCAAGTCCATCGGGAACATGTTTTGAGGGAGACTGAGAAAAGGAGAGCATTGGCAGTTAGAAATGAATGTTTTAGAAGTTTCGACACTGGATGGCTAACTTGCAATGCAAAAAAGGCAAGTGATACGTCTCTCCCATGGAGAACGGCTAATGATTTCAGTGACGAGGGAAATGAGAATGGACAATTTTACAGAGCTAAGAATACCTAATGTTTATGATGATGGATAGGATTGAGGTAATCTTGTCATTGGCAAGTTGACATGCAGGCTTCCCCTCAGCATTCACCTCTGCCAGCTGTTTCACAGGAGGTGGTTCCAGAGTTAGCACCCACCCAGCTGAGGGGCATCAAGGACCATTCCGAGCCGGGGTTTTGGGAGATGCGGATTTATTTCAACTCCAGGTTATGCTCCGGGCACATTTCCTCCCACCTTCCAAGATGAGGGTGCAGGCAAACTGTAAAGAGGTTCCACTCCACCCCTACCACACCACCCCC
>NC_063332.1:166219151-166258187 GCF_021869965.1 Rhincodon typus
TCCCCCACCTCACCTCCACCACTACTCCCACAGCGGTGGCAAAGCTGCTATAACTCATTTTGAATTGAAGTTTGAAAAGGTCGTTGAGAGCACATCTCCATGTTATAGAATCATAGAGTCATACAGCGTGGAAACACAGTCATTGGCCCAATTCATCCATGCCAACCAGGTTTCTGAAACACAACTGGTCCCATATCCCTCCAAACATTCCCATTCATGTATCTGTCCAAATGTCTTCTAATTGGTGTAATTGTATCTGCTTCTATCACATCCTCTGGCAGCTTGGTCCATAAAAGCACCACCCTCGATGTGAAAAAGTTGTCCTCAGGTGCCCTTTAAATCTTTCCCCTCTTACCTGAACTATGCCCTCTAGTTTTGGACCCCGCTCCCTACAGTGGGGAAAGGATTTTGGCTATTCACCTCATCTATGCCCCTCATTGTATAAATTTCTTAAGGTCACCCCTCAGCCTCCTACACTCCAGGGAAAGAGGTCCCAGCCTATTTAGCATCTCCTCAGAACTCAAACCTTCTAATCTCTGTAACATCTTGCAAATCTTCTTTGCACCCTTTCCAGTTTACTTACATCCTTGAAAAGCAGAGCAGCCAGAATTGTACACAGTATTCCAAATGTGGCCTTACTAATGTCTTGTACAGCTCTAACATAGCATCCTAAATTCTGTGCTCAATACTCTGACCGATGAAGGCAAGCATGCCAAATGCCTTCTTCACCACTCTGTCTACCTGTGACACCACTTTCACGGAAATGTGCACCACCATCCCCAGGTCTCTCTGTTTGATAATACTCCCTAGGGCCCAATCATTAACTATCTAAGGCTTCTCTTGGTTTGTCTTATCAAAATGTAACTCTTCACATTTATCTGACTTGAACTCCATCTTCCGTTCCTTAGCCCACTGGCCCAGTTGATCAGAATCCCATTGTACTGTTAGATAACCTTCTTCACTGTCCACTATACCACTAACTTTGGTGTCATCTGCAAACTTAAAAAGGATGCTTCCTATATTCTCATCCAAATTGTTTATATAAATGAGAAACCACAGTGGACGTAGTTATTAATGATCCTTGTTGCACACACAGGCTTCCAGTCTGAAAAACAACCCTCCAGCATTCTACACGTCAGTCTCCTGCATTCAATCCAGTGTTGTATCCAATTGACTAGCTCTCCCTGGATTCCATGTGATCTAACCTTACCAACCTGTCTACCATGCAGTCCTTAGGGCTAAAGGGATCAAAGAGTATGGGGAGAGAGTGGGAACAGGGGACTGAGTTGTTTGATCATATTGCGCAGGCTCGAAGGGCTGAATGGCCTACTCCCGCTCCTATATTCTACGTTTCTAAAATACTGAAGTCTGAACATCTGTCTTGGAGTCAGGTTTGGGACTTTGAAATGTTTCTGACCTTTGATTTCCCACCACTGCTCCCATCTCTACAAACAAAAGGGGAAGACCTAGGCCTTACTGTCCCAGAAGAAATGATGTGCAGCAGGAACGCATGCTTTCCTTTTATAATTTGTTCTAAATTGTGGATGTGGTGGGGAACTTTAGTTTCTTGCCATGTTTCAGAATGTAGCCAAAACTGTGTTCTCCAGCCAAAGCCTGCAGTGAAACTGCTGGCACAGGCTGAACTTACCAATGACTAATTCTCCTGATTCAGCCGACAATCCAGGGTCATGCAATCCCTGAATATTTTCATTCAGCTTGTGGAATTCCTACCTATGGGAGAGAGGAAGAGTAGGAAAATCGCAATCCATACACCATACACCTTTCATAAGCTAATATAACTAGTCAGCTTCTAATCAGTTTAAATGGTTCCTCAATTACTTTGTCATTAACTACAATCTGCATTTTACGTGGTAATAGATCATGAGGTGCTTCATTGTCGGAAAATCATAAACCATTTCATTTACAAAAATAACTCTTTGTACATTTGCATTTATTCATTGTAAACATAGTGGACTGGGGAGAGAAACGAGGCTGTTCGACGGATAGACAAGGACAAAACAAACTGCCAATGAAGAGACAGTTGACTTTTTGATTGATAGGGGAATATGATAAGTTATTAATGCAGACATGTTGGGAGTGTGGGGGTGAGGTTGGTGGACTCAGGTGATCATATGATGACCCTCCATGAAAGTGCCCAACTAGAGTTAGCAACCCATTCTAAAACAGGATCAAGAGCACTGGAAAAAGACAGCACAGCAACCTACTCAAAATCTAGAATTGTAGAATTCCTACAGTATGGGAAGAGGCCATTCAGCCCATCAAGTCTGCACCGACCCATGAAAGAACTTCCCACCCAGATGCCTACAGTGTGGAGAGAGGCCATTTGGCCCATTTAGTCAGCATTGACCCTCCAAAGAGCATCCCGCCCTATCCTCGTAATTACCAAGGCTAACCCACCTAGCCTGCACATCCCTGGACACTATGGAGCATTGCTTTCTCTTTTCATTTTAAAGCATGGCCAATCCACCTAAGCTGCACATCTTTGGACTGTGGGAGGAAACCAGAGCACCCGGAGGAAACCCACGCAGACACGGGGAGAATGTGCAAACTCCACACAGACAATCACCCGAAGCTGGAATCGAACACGGGTCCCTGGTGCCGTGAGGCAGCAGTGCTAACCTTTTAGAAGAATGGTAAATGTTCTGCAGTAGTGACAGAACTTTCTCCTCTTGCAAATGGCTTTATAATGCATTTTAACAAATCGCTTTCGTACCTGAAAGGTTTTCGCTTAATCACGAAGGCAGGTATATTTTTCTTTAAAATCAGCCAGATTAGGCTAAATGGGGAGAACAATTCATTCATTCTTCACAATTAAATCCCACTCAAGAAATGCTGATTGATCTTTGAGATGATTTCAGGTTTCATTTTGCTTTGAGTCAGCAGAGTGGCCAAAGAAAGGGATTGAGCTCCTATGTTAAAGAGCCATTGGTAGATTTTTTTGGTTTAATTTCCACCTTAAGGAAACCAAGTGTTCCCACTGAACAACCAGGGAATTCCTTGCTCTGCTACCACGTATTCGTCAATCGGAACACAGAGAGGAATCGGTACTGTGCAGACAGTAGACCAGCGCTAATCTCCAAAGATGTGACCAGGCCTGTCTACTTACAATGCCTGAGAGCCTTGATGGTTGCATGTGGAGCTCTGATTTCTTGTCCTTTCTCCATACGTCTTCGCTGCTGTGAAAGTTGCTGCAGCAGATGCCTCTCACACCAGACAGCCTGGTGACCTTCCAGGTGTTTTGCAATGCCGCGTCGTGGTTCTCCAAGGCTAGTTCGAGACCAAACTCCAAGGCAAGGCCCACCATGTGACTCCCTGGCAAGTGTGCAAATGACAGGAAGTGTTTGAGCCGGCCAGCTGGTCTAGTTAAGTGAGGGCAACCTTTGATGGATGAGCTTTCTATTAATTGAACTTTGCGATTCCTGGTCTCTTCACTGAAAGTGTAGAATAGATTCAGGGTAGGTGGGATGGAGGATGGAGGTGTGTGGAAGCGTGGAAGAAAATAAAAGACCTTCACTTTGATTCAAACTAAAAAGGATATTTTATGGTACTGAAACACAGGAGAAAAGATTGTTTCGACAGGCAAATAATAAGTGAGCCAGTGTTCGGTATTTTTGATTAATGTTTAGGAGGATGCAAATTGGTTCTCATTATGACCATTCAGACAAATAATGTGGATCCATGTAACTAGATAAACACAAGGAGAAGGGGAAGGCAGTGGAGTAGTGGTTTCACTGTAGCAGAAACTTAATTTCAATAAAATTTGGAATGAAAAGATGGCCTTTTGGTGACCATGTAGCAAACCCCACCTTATTCACTCATGTCCTTTAAGGAAGGAAAATTACCACCCTTATCTGGTCTGGGCTGCATGGAACAACATGGTTGACTCTTGATTGCCCTCTGAAACAGTCAAGCAAGCCATTCAGTATTAGGGTTTGTGTGGATTAACGTAATGTCTGGGCCTGTGTAAATTTCATCTGCTATCAATGAGACCTCCAGCAGCAGAGGTTGACAGTGAGGGAAGGCACCCAGCAGGAGAGCTCAAGCAGACCCTCTGTGGACAAGACTTTATCAGGGACAGTTCTCATGGGGAGAGGGAGAGACAGATAGGTTTCCTCAAGCAGATGCGAACACCAGATTTAATTCCATTTAATTAATCTGTTTTCCAGTTTTAACCTTAATTTCGTTTCATGTTTGTAAAGACCTGATGCTGGTGGAACAATAATTCCCCGCTTCATGATCATCAGGCCCTCCGTGTGCTTAGAATCTCATGTTAGCACATGATTGAGAAACTTGTAGGGGAGGGTGATTATGGTTTCAGCAGAGGAGCAGAAATTTGTATATGGTTCTTAATCACTAATCTCTCTGAACCAATGTACAACACCCCCAGCCGTTACCCCACAACTGTAACCTGACTTGAAAAGTCATGTCCTGTTCAAATTGAATAAAGCTGGAGAGAGTGCACCTCCCTTTCCAGTGTCCTCTTCTCCATCCAACCTGCCATCGCAGTCTAGTGCTACTTCCAAGATATAATACTTCTGCTTGTTCCCTCCAGCTTAAAGATCTGATTCTCTCTGCCCAAATTTGGATGGTGAGCTTGCCATCTGGCCATTAATGGAAGCCACAGTGAAAATCACAATGAACGAGTGTTACCCCCGCACTGAGAACTTCTGACCCCCATCTCAGCCCGAAAACGGGGACTGGATGTTCACAGGAAAAATTCTGCCCCTCATTTTCATAGGACCCTCAGGCCTCCCAATCCTGCCTCTAGTCAGCACTCATCACTTGTGCAGTAGGGTGGAATAAACATGACTAGATTGACTTCTGATAGAGTGCAGTACAGGAACACATTGCTGGTTATTAGACCCATGGGCTAAGAATACAAGTTATCAGGCGTTGTGACATTTTCCTGTTGTGGGACTTGGCACAAAAGGAAATTAGGCAAGTGTGGATATTGTGTCTTGTTCAAAAATTGAATGCTGTTGTACAGTTAGACGCTAAGGTCTGTAAGTTGGAATCTTTTTAACCTTGTCTCCAGACACAGAGTTCCAGATAGAATATGTCTGAGGTTTATGGAGAATTAAGGGTTATGGGAAAAGACAGGAAAGTGGAGATCAATCATGATCTCATTGAATGGCAGAGAAGACTCAATGGGCTGAATGGTCTATTTCTGTTTCTATGTCCTTTAGGTTTTATGATATGTCACATTCTCTGCTCAAAATATTCTGGTTGGCTACCGTTGAGTCTAACAGAGAAGGCAGAAGATTTGAGTCAATAGTTATAGCTAGCATTTCACATCAGTCTTTCAAATGAGACATTAAATCAGGGCCCCAACTGCCCTCTTGAGGTAGAGGTGAAAGATCCCAGTCACTGTTTTGGAAGAAAAGAGGGATTTACTCTGGTGTCTATTGTATAAGGTAATGGTTCTGAAGGAATCAATACTTACATTATAGTACTTCCATTCATTTTCCCGATGTCTCACACAATCTGTCATGGAGACAAGGAGCTCTACTGTAGCATTTGGAGGGAGCAGATGTATCTGTAGCATCACCCAAAGGCCCCAGTAATTGTTCCTGACCAAAGGTAATTGTTGCTATCACACAATAAAACTTCATATGATCAACATACAGTGTCTCTCCTGTAGAATGGTGTAGGCCAAGACAACGCAAAGGCAAAGCAGGATTGGTGGCAGTGAACTACTTCAAGCAAACCCTTACCTGGTACCAGGTACTGGTAGAGGTGGCAAATAACTCAAAGTATCTGGAATGATCATCTGGTAAAATACCACATGATCAATAATTTGTGGTGGCAGGGTGGGAGGCAACATCTGGGCTCCTAAGCCCAGTCCTCTCCATCCACTTTTCTTTTCTCCTTCTTCTTTTCCCGACTTTTCTTTCTTTTTGAGTTTTTGCTTCTACGTACCTTCGGTGGGAGAGCTCGGTCAGGGCGGTAATGTCATTGATGAGGGAGGTAAGGAGACGTTAGGAAGGTGGTTTCATTGGGGTCTGGAGCGTAGCAACGGCTGGTGGGCCCGGAGCGGGACCCTGGCAGACAGCGGCAATGTGCTGATGAGTCCAGAGTGGGGGCCTGGCAGTAGCGGTGAGGCAGCAGCTGGCAGAGGGGCAAGCACAGGGCCTGGTATTGGCTGTTACATCAGCAGAGACGACGTCAGTGAAGTAGTCTAGCAGTAAATGATGGCACCTGAGGAGGGGCGACGTCAGCACTGCTTGGGTCCTGCCCTGGCAGTGGCAGAAGGGTCGTGGACTCTCTTTAAACTATACCTCCATTTGATATTATTCTTAAGCTATTCAAAATGGAGCTGGATCGTGGAGACAGTGGAAGCTATTCACTGTATTTTCTCACTGTAACATACACGTGACGATAAAATCATTCATTCATTCAACCAACATCACTGAAACAGATTGTCTGGTAAATAAAATCAAAAGGCAGCGATTGCCAGAGATTTGGCATAAAATCAAAGGTTGCTGGAAAAACTCAGCAGGTCTGGCCGCATCTGAGGAAAGAGAAAGAGGTTTAATGTTGAGAGTCTGTTGTGACCCTTCTTCAGGTACAATTTATCTGACTGTTTGTGGGAATTTTCTGTGTGCAAATTGGCAAATTGCTCCCCAAGTTCAGAATGATGCACGTTAAAACGTATTTCATTGATTGGAAAATGCTTTGGGACATCCTGAAGCTACAAAATGTGTCAAATGAATTTCCAATTTCTTTGGAAAGATATTTCAAACGTTGGAGCAGGGAAGTATTTAATCAGCATTACTTAGCATTTTATAATGACTATATGACGTAAATGTCCCTAACAACCCCCAGAATATAAAAAGAGTTATTTGCATCACTCAGAGACAGCAAGAACTGCAGATGCTGGAGTCAAAGTCAACACAGTGTGGAGCTGGAGGAACACAGCAGGCCAGGCAGCATCAGAGGAGCAGGAAAGCTGACGTTTCGGGTTTACACCCTTCATCAGAACTGTTACCACAAGAGTTATTTGTGTGATGTTTACCGGTTATAGTAGATTGTCATTGTGTGGAGCACTGGCATGACTAAAACTACAGGTCAAACTAAAAACAAGTGTGGTATGTCTCATGATTGCATTGACATCACAAAAATCCTTCAATCCTGGAAAAGCTGAAATCTCAACAATCATAAGATCAGATGCCTGTAAAGCTCATCATATATTTGTCATTAAGGAGATCCTCTAATACATTATTTATTTAACATAGAAAATAGGAGCCAGCGTAGGCCATTTGGCCTTATGAGTCTGCTCTGACATTCAATATAATCATGGATGTCCGTTTTTAATAAGAAATGTACCATACATTACAACTCTGATGGGTTCATTTCGAAATTCCCATCGTTTGCCACAAGCCAGTATTGAGCTGGTGTGGGTGATGATTTGACACCGAATGGACTGATCACATGATACTGGCCATACCACAATCTGTTGGAATGCGCCCTTGTTTTCCTTCCCATGAGCAACTACATGAAATAAATGACCAGTTAACCCATTGTGCTCCAGGCTAACATCAGTCTGGCTATTGGCAGAATTCACTTGCTGTTCATTGCACACTACCATATGGAACAGGTGGGATCTTAACATTCGGCCAAGTGAAATGTTGGCGTGATTTTGGGGAGGGAGATGTGAGGTTGAAGGTGAGAGGGTGGGTAGGACCCCTTCTCAGGATGTAACCACCACAGTCACTTGGGGCCAGTTAGCTGCTTCCTGGTTGATGATCAAAGGCGCATTGCTCCAGCGAGTCCATGGAAATCTGCCTTCCTGCCTAGCTGCAGGAGCAACCATAGTGCCATGATGGAAATGGGTCCTACCCATCCCTCACCTTCAACCCACAGCTCCCTCCCCCCAAAATCACACCAACCAGGTTAGGTTAGCCCCACCACCCCCTCCCTCTAATCCAGCCTCAACAAAACTGTCCCTGGCACTAGACCAAAATCCAAATCTTCAGATACTCACCAGCTTGCTCGGTCACAGGGTAAAGAAATTCCAAAATAGTTGGATCCTCAATGACTTCTATTTGCTTCATTCCTTCTTTAACCTATTTAATAATTCCAATGTCACTCTTTAATCACTAGTAACATATCTATTTATGAAATAATAAAATAATAAAAAAGTGCACATATAATTCCATTCTCAATGAAAAAACTTTTAATCATGTTTGAATTATGTAAAAGATATTTATATGTTTTACATCATTCTTCATATATTTGCAATTAAAGCTTTATAATAGATTTCGCTCTGGTTAAATACAGAACAAGGAACGTTATCCACTCCCACAGTAAGTATGGTAGAAACCTAAATAATTCTAAACTAGCTCAAATTTAGTTAAATTTGACCTATTTTTCCATAAGGAAAACAGACATATTTCAAGTGCCAACAAATTGCTCTGAAAGGACATAACAATTCTAAGTCCTGTGGTATTCTTGATCCAGCAAGATCATGCTTACTGGTATGAGATTCAAGTCTATCAAACAACATAGAATAGGCTTTCTCTGCTGCACCATCTGTTGCTTAGCAACTCTGTCTGACTCTTACAAAATGCCAGTTTAGGATGGCACAGGTGTCATCAGTCAAAATCAAATTAACAAAACTTCTGCCTCTTTAAAGGGACGCAAATCAATAAACTGAAATTTATGAATGAAACAAAAGGGAACTTATCGAATTAAATCACAATCCTGCTGTCGACTGTACTTGACAGCTCCTCCAGTTCAGGGAAGGCTTCAGGCCTAACTACATCCCAGATGAGGATATAGTGATGTAACCGTGGCAATGAGGCAGCTAGCCTGACTGAGCAACTCATCAGCCAAGCCCTGCCGGGACCTCTGTTGGATGCTTTGACCAGGCCCAGAAGCAGTCCCAGCAGCAGGTCCCACACAAGTTGGCAGATAATGGAGGATGGGCCCTGAAACTGGGAACAAGGCCTCCAGCACAGAGTGGAAGAAGGTCTGCACCCTCTCATACTCTGGGGGTATAAATGAGATGGTGGTAATATCACTGGATTTGTATTCCAGAGATTCATGAGAGAACATGCGCTTGAATCCCAAAGCAGAAGCTGGTGAATTTGCATTCAATTAGTAAAATAAATTCAATTTAATTAATAAAAATCTGGCTTTGAAAGCTAGTCTCAGAAACAGTACCATGAATCCATCATCAATCTGTCTTAAAAACACACCTGGTTCACTAGTTCCCTTTAGCAATGGAAATCTGCCAACCTTACCTTGGTCTGGCCTGCATGCAATTATCCTGTAAAATGGCCTAGCAAGCCACTCATTTCAATGATAATTAGGGATGGGCAATAACATCCACTTACCATGAAAGAATTGATTCTGGCAGCAGCAGTACACTGTTTGACTGTACAATGAAACCTTTTATTGGGATTGACCCATGTCTGGTTAAATTATAGGTGGCTCAGGCAGGAAAAGCAAATGGAAAGAAGTTTGCCCTCAGAAAGTTAATGACCTCTAAGGATTTTATTTTCAAAGCTTCATATTCAATAGAACCCTCTACACTTTGATTGGATTGACTGCACATGGCTGATTTTGACCTTCATTGCTTAGGTGGTAACCTAGCAGAATGATGTGCCCACCGGGTTACCATTCTGTACTTACACCAAAGAAAATATCCAATCTAATGGAGAGGATGGGACAGAAAGGAGAGATGAAAAAGTGGAAGAGAGGGACTATCAAATTGAAATAAATCTGAGAGGTCTCGGTTCCCACATGGTAATATTTCAAGTGGTTACAATTATGTCGTGAAGTGAATTGATAAGATACAAGTGAAGGAGATTCATGGCTCAGAACTAGAACTTCAGCTGAATCAAAGATGAAAGAAGCAGCAAGGCTTCCAAACATTTCTCTGCCTCTATCACACTAACTCAGTGCCACCGTCTGAAGCACAATTAGTGTTACTTAGATCCCTGCCACATGAGCTTGTGCAAGTTTAAAAAGCAAATGCCTTGGTCACCCCAAAAGATATTTATCCTGGTTTGAGAGTCTAGAACTGGGGAACACAGTCTCAGGATAGGTCATTTAGGACTGAGATGAGGAAAAGTCTTTTTACTCAAAGGCGGTGAACCTGTGGAATTCTTTATCACAGAAGACTGAAAAGGCCAAGTCACTGAATATATTCAAGAAAGACATAGAGTTTTTTTCAGATTTTAAAGGCATCAAGAGAAAGTGAGAATATGGAAATGAGATAGAGGATCAGCCGTGATCATATTAAATGGCGGAGCAGGATTGGAAGGCCGAGTGGCTTTCTCCTACTCCTAGTTTATATGAAAATCTAATGAACAAAGGCCTAATCTGTTTAGCCGTTCTCAACGTCAACTTCTTCATCTCTAGTGAATCTCTTTTGAACTGCATCCGCTGCCAGTACATCATTTCTTAAATACGGGGACTGAAAATGAACACAGTACTCCAGCTGTGGCCTCACCAACACCCTGTACAGTTGGAACAAGACTTCCCTATTTTTAAACTCCCAATCCCTAGCAGCAAAGGCCAAAATTCTAATTAGCATTCTTTATTCACGTGGTTTGTGACACCAGCTGATCACTCTCTGGACATCAATCCCAATGCATGTGATAAATAAGCTTTCCAAATTATGCAGGAAAATGATTAAAGGCAATAAGCAGAAATTGGAAATCAGACAAAAACAAAGCAAATGAAAATGTGATGAGATGGTGAGTGTCTGTCACCTCAAATCCAACTGGAGAATGAATGTGAAAATGTGATACTTAGCACAAGTTAAGGAGTACTTGCTACCAAGACAAACTTTCAAATGCCTGGTTGGCCTTGCATGTCAACAAGATCTTTTCTTTCAACAAAATATTTTATATGTCTTTTTTTAAATTTGAAGCATGAAGGTGAGATAGTCTAAAAGTAACCATCGTCCCAGAGGATGATACATCTACTCTCTCCTTAGAGAGAGAGATGATTGGTGATGAGTTTAACCCACCACACCACAAGCGAGGGGAAGAGGTTGAGAAGTTGGGACCTTCGCGGTAATCTCAGCCAGTGCATGAATCGAACCCACACAGTTGGCATCACAAACCAGCCATCCAGCCAATTGAGCTAACTGATCTCCAGTAGGAAAGGAACACATGAGCTGTTGTACGAATCAAACACTTGTTAAATCGGGTGGTGCACAGCCAGCTGTAGAGTAGGTCTTTTCCAATCAACCCATTCAGAGTTCTTCTTATGCACCTCTGGGGCAGGTTTTTTATTACTTCATTCACAGGATGAGGATATCATTGGCTAGACCAGCATTTATTGCCCATCCCTAATTGCCCAGAGGGCAGAGTCAACCACATTGCTGTGGGTCTGGAGTCACATGTAGGCCAGCCTAGGTACAGATGTCAGCTTCCTTCCCTAAAGGACATTAGTGAACCCGATGGGTTTTTCCAACAATAGACTCATGGTCATCATTAGACTCTTAATTCTAGTTATCTATTGAATTCAAAATCCATCATCTAACATGCCAGGATTCAAACTCAGGTTGCCCAAACATTACCTGGGTATCTGGATTAGCAGTCCAGTGATAATATCACTAGGCCATTGTCTGCCCTAACAGGTAGAGTTTGAACCTAGACTATCTGGCTCAGAGGAAGGGACACAACCACTGCACCAGAAGTCCCCAACACAATCCCACCATGCTGCATTTGCCTTGTAGGTCTGATCTGACGCATATAATTTTTTTTTTTAAATCAAGTTGTTATAACACACCCCTGGAGCAGGTGGGACTTGGACCTAAGTCTCCTGTCTCAAAGCTGGGAACACTACCACTGTGCTATAACAGTCCCCTGAAGTTAACAAGGCCTTGACTGTGTGAATCTGCACCAGATGATCCTCTCAGGTTTAGTGGAGTGCAGCTAATTAATGTAATATAATTGCCTTCATTTTATTCCAATTTTCTGGTCCATATAAACAATGCTATTGAATCAGTGAACCACCCAGAGCAGCTGCACTGCGTGAAAGGAAGGATAATGCTTTGTCACTAAAGATTTTAATCGATCGTCCGAAGTCAGATTAGAGGAGCAGTAAAATAGGTAAGAACTATATGAGCACAGTGACTGGTAGACCAGCGATTATGCTAAATGACATTGCATTTATATTCCATAATATTCAATAAAAGGAAGACTTGGTTTAATAATATAGTTACAGACCCACAAGTATGCAAAATAAAACTAATTATATAAAAGTGTGTGTATAAAACAAACTCCTGTCTGATAAAATCTTCCAAGGAATCCCAATAAACAATTTAGTAATGTGATCCATCAACAACTTGTATTTATATCAAACGTTTACAGAATAAAACATTCCCAAAGGTTTTCACAGAGTTATAAACATTATTCCACAGTAGGCTGCATTATCTTGTTTTAGGCTAAATGTCCAAAATCCTGGTCAAAGAGGCGAGTTTTAGGGCGCGATGAAGAAAGAGGGGTGGTGTGGCTGAGAGGTTAAGGGCATGTATTCCAATGGTTAGGACCTTAGCAGCTGAAGGCACAACCATCAATGTTGGAATGATTATAATTAGGGATGCTGAAGAAGTCAGAATTACATGAGTGCAGATAGCTTGAAGGCCTCTGAGGCTGCAGGAAATTACAGCAATGGGGAGGAATTTGAAAACAAGTACTGTAACTCAATTCGCAGGGGGCCTACTCATAAATTCATGTTAAATTATAGCTGAGAAAACCCCTATTTAATCCAACTGGCCAACAAGTGTGACATACACACTATGGGGAGGTGATGACCTACTGAGATTATTGCTGGACTGTAAATACAGGGACCCAGGAAATGTTCCAGGGATCCAAGTTTGAATCCTGACATGGTAGATGGTGGAATTTAAATTCAATAAAAATCTGGAATTAAGAGCCTGATGCTGACCATGAAACCATTGTCAATTGTCAGGAAAAACCTATGTGGTTCACTAATGCCCTTTAGGGAAGGGAACTGCCTTCCTTACCCAGTCTGGCCTATATGTAACTCCAGACCCACAGCCATGTGGTTGACTCTTAACTGCCATTTGGGCAATTACAAATGGACAATAAATGCTGGCCTCATTGTGAATGAATTTTTAGAAAAAATAAATATAGTGAATATCTGAAAAATGTCTTTATCTTTCAAATTGTTCACACTTTCCAATGACTCGACCTTGAAAAATGTTGGGAGTTGGCTCTGAAAAGCACTCAGTAATTTTTTCTACTTAGCATGCTGTCTTTGCACAAGTCTGTCATGTCATTGGTGCAGTCAAACATGTTTCCAGTCCTTCTGCACTGCAGTGTAAAGTCCCATGCCATGGCTACAGCCAGAGAAACAGGCAATTGAGTAAGTAGGTACTGCATGGTGGCTCAGTGGTTAACACTGCTACCTCGCAGTGCCAGGAATCCAGGTTCAATTCCACCCTCGGATGACTGTCTGTGTGGAGTTTGCATATTCTCCCTGCGTCTGTGTGTGTTTCCTCCCATGTGGTGGATTGGCCATATTAAATTGCCTATAGTAACCAGGGACATATAGGTGGATTACTCATGGAGAATGCAAGGGTCTCAGTGTGATGTTCTTTGGAGGGTCAGTGGACCTAATGGCCTGCTTCCACACTATAGGATTCTATGATTTATTGGATGACTCAGGGTCATATTCTTCCATTGATTAATTTTGTCAACTTTCTTAAGCCTCAAAAAATGCTGAATGTCTCCCAGGGGCCTTCATTAGTCTCATACTGTGTGGGTTCTCTCCTCACATTGACAAGCATCATGGCTTCTTCGGCATTCCTTATACATGGAACATCGACTTATCAGTATCATTCATGCTTCACTCATGGGATGTGGGCATGACTAGCTGGGCCAAGAGTTTTACCCATTTGTAGTTGCCCTTGAGAGGGTGGTGGGGAACTGCTTTGTTGAACCGCTGCAGTCCATTTGTTGTAGGGTCACACTCCATATTACTAGAGAAGGAATCCAGGATTTTGACCCAGTGACAATGAAGGAACTGCAATACATTTCCGAGTCAGGATGGTGAGTGGCTTGGAGGTGAACTTGCTGGTGGTGGTGTTTCCATGTATATGCTGCCCTTGTCCTTCTAAATGACAGTGACCAAGGGTTGCGAGGGAGCTGCCTGAGGAGCCTTCGTGAATTTGTTCACTGTATCTTGAGGCTGGTACACGCTGCCTCTACTGAATGTCGATGGTGGAGGGAGTGGATATTTGTGAATATAATGCCAGTCAAGCAGGCTGCTTTGTCCTGGATGGTGTCAAGCTTCGAGAGTGCTGTTGGAGCTGGTCATTGCCTGGCATTTGTGTACATTGTGTATATAACATGAATAGTGCTTGGCACCACACACCCCAAACTTGGATATTTTGCATGTGTGGCTGCATTTGGACATGGACTGCTTCAGTACACGAGGAGTCACGTTTGGCAATCATCAGTGAACGTTCTCACTTCTGATCATGTGATGGAGGGAAGATCGTTGGTGAAGCAGCTGAGGTTAGCTGGGCTTAGGACTGTGCCCTGAAAGACTCTTTCGGCAATTTCCTGGAGGGGAGATGACTGAACTCCGAAAACCGCAACCATTTTCCTTTCTGCCAGGTAAGACTCCAGCCAGTTGAATGTTTTCTCCCTCAATTTTTTTTTATTCATTCACAGGATGTGGGCATCTCTGGCCAAACCAGCATTTATTGCCCGTCCCTGATTGCCCAGGGAGTCAACCACATTGCTGTGGGTCTGGAGTCACATGTAGGCCAGACCATAGAGTCACACAGTACAGAAACAGACGCTTCAGTCCAACTTGTCCATGCCAACCAGATATCCTAAACTGATCTACTCCCATTTTCCAGTATTTGGCTCATATCCCTCTAAACCCTTCCTATTCATGCACCCATCCAGATGCCTTTTAAATGGCATAATTGTACCCGTCTCTACCACTTCCTCTGGCAACTCATTCTATGTACGCATCACCCTCTGCGTGAAAGAGTTGTCACTTAGGTCCCTTTTATATCTTTCCCCTCTCACCTTAAACCTATGCCCCACCCCCCCTAGTATTGTACTGCCCTACCCCAGGATAAAGAATTTGGCTACTCACCCTATCCATTCCCCTTATGATTTTATGAATCTCTATAAGGTCACCCTCAGCCTCCAACACTCCAGGGAAAATAGCCCCAGTCTATTCAGTCTCTCCCTATAGCTCAAACCCTCCAATCCTGGCAACATCCTAGTAAATCTTTCCTTATAACAGGGAGACCAGAATTGAACACAATATTCCGAAAGTGGCCTCACCAATATTCTATACAGCCACAACATGACATCCAACTGCTATACTCACTGATCAATGAAGGATATGGATGGCAGATTTCCTTTCCTAAAGGACATTATTGAACCAGATGGGGTTTTCCTCAACAGTTGTTTCACGGTAGTCATTAATTCCAGATTCTTTATTGAATTCAAATTCCATGATTTGCCACAGTAGGATTTGAACCTGGGTCCCCAGAACATTAGCCAAGTTTCTGGATTAATAGTCTAGTGATACCATCATGAGGCCATCATTTCCATTGAGTTAGGTTTTGGCATGACTTTGTGGTGCAGCCTTGATGTATAGGGCAATCATCAGTTGGTGCAGACAGTAACAGGGACCCACTCCTTGCTTCAATTTTCACCATTACAAGTTTCACCTCTAAACATTAAGGAGCAATCTGGTAAGAGACAGCAAAACAGTCCGATTTCATCCACATTGAAAATGCTTCTTGGCAGGTGCTCATTCAGGATGTTAGGTGGGAGCATAGGGACACTGACACTGAAAGCTTGCTGGTAATTTCACACTCCAGCATGGCCTAAATCCACTCTGATTGATTGACAGGTCACGTGACAAGCTTGCGCTGGTTTGGCTTGCCCAGATTTACCAGTCTGGAATTTTGAATTGTCGAGGCCTTCCTTCTGTTTGATTTCCAATTCTGTCGGCTGGAAAGTTTGAGAACTCCACCACAAGTGGAATTTCAGGTTAGCTAAGTTGAATTGTATGGCAATTATAAAACCAAAGTTTTGCCCAGTGGGGGAAATCAGTGCCAATCAGCAAGCAGAGGAGTATCCATGAATGGGAGTCAGTGCGATGAGGATCTTGGAATAGAGTTTTGAATAACCTTGAGTTTAGAGAGGGTAGGCTGAGAGAAACCAGCCAAGAGTGTAATGGAATCGACAAGTGCGAAAGTAACAAAGGCATAACTAACGACTTCAGGAGATGAGCTGGGGCTGGAACAGTGTTACAAAGATGGAATTGAATAGTCTGAGTGATGGTATGGATATGCTTTCAGAAATGTATTTTCGAGGCAAATAGAACACAGTTGTGAACAGTGAATGATGATGCTAATTATCTGTGCAAATAGGTCACTGGTGTCAAAAAATGCACAATGATATTAGTAATGAGGAGTGCATCATATTCTAATTCTAATATCTGGAAGCATGATATTTTATATTTGGGAAACAAACTCATAGAAGTAATTGTTCTGAATGGAAGCCAACTTGATATTGTGAATGAATAGAGAGATTCTGGAGCTCAGTTTTTCAGGACTTTGAAGGTAAGTCAGCAGCTCAAGTTGTCAAAAGCATACAGTGTCAAATTCCATGAGCTCTCTTATTACAAGAGAAATAAGGGCCAAACGTTCTTGGTAATCCTATCTACAGATTGAATAAGACCCATTAAGGTACCATTCTAACAGTGCTTTAGTTGAAGGCAAGTCTTTGGCTCATTGTCTACTGATATATTGGGGGGAGGCAATGGCCTAGTGGTATTATCACTGGACTATTTAATCCAGAGACCCAGATAACATTCCTGGCCACCCAGGTTCAAATCCCACCATGGCAGATGGTGGACTTTGAATTCAATAAAATATTTTCTGGAATTAAGAATCTAATGATGACCATGAATCTATTATTGATTTGTCAGGAAAAACCCATCTGGTTCACTAATATCCTTTAGAGAAGGAAACTGCCATCCTTACCTGGTCTGGCCTACATGTGACTCCAGACCCACAGCAATGTGGTTGACTCTGAGCTGCCCTCTGGGCAATTAGGGATAAGCAATGAATGCAGCCTAGCCAGCGACACCCTCATCCCATGAATGAATAAAGAAGGAAAAAAACATCATCCTGAACTGCCAAGAAAGGCAGTTTTGGCCAGTGGTTGACTTGCCATCACCTTCTGCTGTCGGGGACAAGGCTACGTGTCATGTGTACCTCTTCCAGGACAGACCCCTGTAATTGGCATCACTCTGAACCAAGTGCTAGCCATCTACCCAACTGAACTAACTGACACCCAGTTGGAGTACACAGATTGAGGAAAAAAATAAGCTTGCTAACTCAAGAGCTGTTTTATCTAATATATGAGACATCAATTGCATGAGGCTAACTGAGATTCCAACTGTATTGCTGATTAGCAAGTTAAAATAAATGGTGTTTCGGTATTTGACCTCATATTATGCATGTGAACCTGAACATTTTTTGGCTCGTTGATAAAAGGGCAAGTCATAAAGCAAAGTATTTCGAGTGTCTTGATGATAGAGAGTTGTGAGGGAGGAACTCTCTCGGTTCCTAATTGGCAATAGATCTTTGTTCAGTATTCATGAAATATATTTACCTGAAATGGTGCAGATGGGTTTAAGGGGTTTGGAACTAAAACTTAATGGATGTGTTTAAAGTGGTGACATCGAGGCCACATCTCTGGACAGTTTTTTACTGGAATTTTGAATGGAATACACTGCTGTAAAAGATGTTCTGGTGAATTTGGGGAATGAAGACAGTAGCCTTCTTTCAAATAACCTATGTGACTCTGTCAGCAAACAAGAGATTGCAGCCCACAAGACAGAAAACAAAAGCAGGTGAGAGACACAATGTGCTCCAGAAACTAGCAGCAAATTCCCTTCACAACTGAGGGAAAGTGTTTGGGAATAAAATCAGTTTAAAGTCCCATTTGTGGTTTTGTTTGTATTTCTGGGGAATAAAAGCCTTTTGCAACGTCACACACGAGTGTCACCATAGCAACGCTAACCAGATTGCAGCAAGGTCACATAGACTGATTTAACAGGAAATCTCTCACTAGCTTTCTTTCAGAAGGGCAGGAGAAAGACAGGTAACGAGAATTTAAAGGGAGGCAGAGTCAATGCACAAGAGTAAAGAACTGGACTGCAGAAATCGAAGATAAGCGGAAAGAAAAACGGATAAGAATTGAAAATAATATGTTTTACTTATTTAGTTCCTTTCATGACACTGCAGCATGCTTCACAGCCTGTTATTTACTTTTGAAATGAAGTCACTGTTGCAATGAAGTGAAACGTAGCAGCCAATTTGCGCTCAGCAAGACCTCACAAAACTCCAGTAAGGCAAATTACCAGACAACTTGTGTTTTTTGTGATGTTGCTTTAGGGAGAAAATGTTGACCAAGATACCTGGAAAGATTCACCTTCTCTTCATAGAGATAGTTCCATGGGAAAATGGAACTTGTACATCATCCGAGACCTCAATTTGATGTCTCATCCTAAATGTGGCACCTTCACAACCTTTCCTCCATGTTGTACTGGAGAGTAAGGCTGGCTCTCCAGAGTGGTTGTGAAAATTACACTATGAGGCAATTGGTGACAATTGGAGGCGCACTTGTGGATGCACAGAAGTAACTGCTCCATTCTCTGGACTGCAGAGGCATAGACAGTGTGTTCACCACATAATTCGGTGGCATGTGGTGCAAGAGTGAGATCGACATGGCACACTACAGCAGGATCCACGCCCCATCGTTTGAGGATAAGATTGTTTCACCCTGCTAATTGGTATTTTACCATATTGGCATGGACAGTGTAGGCATGCAGGTGAGCAAGCACCAAGAGAGAAATCCCGACATGCAGCCTGGCCCAATCTGTGAGCTGGGCACCTGTTACCTAAATGCAAAGCCTTTCAATGCTAGTTGCTGGTGGGCGCTTGCGTGCAAGTCATTGCTTCCTAAGTGGCCTGCCAGTGGACCAGTCAAATGCCATGATGGTCATGAGGAGTGGCAAAGATAGGATGTTAATGTCCATAGACAGGGGGTGTGCATGAGGCTGGTGCCGTGAGATGCTGTTTATTGCTGAACAACATGGAGGCTCTCATAGAATCCCTACAGAGTGTGGGCAGGCCATTCGGCCCATCGAGTATACACCTACCCTCCAAAGACTATCCCACCCAAACCTACCTCCTGTTCTATCCCTGTAGCTCTGCATTTCCAATGGCTAATCCACCTAGCCTGCATTTCTCCGGACACTACAGGGCAATTTAGCATGGCCAATCCACCTAACCTGCACATCTTTGGATTGTGGGAGGAAGGGTGGAAAGATTAACTCTTATTTCTCTCCACAGATGCTTCCAGACCTGCTGAGCCCTTCCAGCAATGTCTGTTTTTGTAGAAGAAGTTAGATACAATTCTTAGGGCTAAAGGAATCAAAGGGTATGGAGAGAAAGTGGAAACAGGATATTGAGTTTCTCTGTAACTGCAATGTTGCAGTAAATGTTATTGAGGCCAGAGGACAAATTTTGGGTCAACGTAGAAACACTGAAAATAGGAGCTAGACTTAGCTATTCTGTTATCCTATATCCTTAAACTGTGCGTCCTATTTGGACTCTGTGATCATTGGGGAATATCCTTTCTGTGATTGCCCTGTCTGGTCCTCTTAGAATTTTATAGGTTTCTTTAAGATCCTCCATCACTCTTCAAACTCCCTGGTAATAGTCCTACAAGTTCGACCATTAAAAATTTCCATTCCGCTCACATCATGATGTTTCTTTGTGTAGCACCGCTCCAGACATTGACTTTCAAAAGTCCAATCAACCAGGAGGCACTACAACTCCTTCTACAGGATATCTACCCTGGCGAGACTTCAGAGTCTATCTCTCCCAGTTTTTATTGAGAGGAGTTGATAGGAAGCATCAAGATAAGGTGATTCCCTCTTCAGCAGTAATAGTCCCAATACTAAAGCTGAACCGGTAATATTTCACTGGGGAGAGGCAATCAAGGTTAATCGTCTGGTGCAAGGGGACCTCACATTGTCAGTCACTATTTCTGGGAAGTGAAGTTGAATTTAGTCCAAGCACTTTTGATGAGGGTCAAGTGAAATCACCAAGCTATCAATCAGCCTCTCAAATGATATCAGCCTGTGTCAAAACAAATCCACAATTTACTGGTGTCATTGTTGAGTTATAAAGAAAATCCATCAAGGCTAAAAAATGTGAAGTGAAGAGAAAATATCCTGGAGGTGTGCATCAAATTAGTCAGCGCCTCAGAGAAAAACAAATCAATCTTTGAACCGTGAGCATTGCTTTATTTATCATTAGTTTGAAGCAACCTGGGTCTTGGGCTGTAGAATACCATCTCCCTTCTTCAAGGCTCTGCCTAAAACCTGTACCTCTTCCTCTGAGCTTTTGGTTGCCTTTCCTAATGAGCCCTAACCTTTGGTGGTCAGATTTCTCTTTGATAAAGCTGGTGTGAAGCACTAATGTTCTGAAAATTGCGGAAGAAGTGACGAGAAAGTGGGAGCAAGTAAATGGAACTGAGACACAGTGCAGTCAGATTGGCAGTGGAACTGGACTGAGAGGCTGTACAGCATAGTCTTAAACAGAGGGTCAGCCAAATCATAAAAATAATTATTCTAAAAGTCCACCAGTTTCACAGGGAGATGGTGGTGTAGTATTCATGTCATGAGACTAATAATCAAGAGGCACATGGGTTCAAGCCCAAACTGAATTCAATTGAATTCAGTACAGTTCAATGACTTATATCTAGAATTGAATGCAGGTCCCAGTAATGGTGACTGGTCTGAGTTAACACCATGGATACAACTCAGTGTTGTTGGGTCCTCATGGATTTTGACTCCCTTGAGGTTTGGGTTTCTAAGTTCATTCCTTCAACTGAGAGGCTATTCTCTTCGACTAGAAGCCCCCAGCTTGAGTCCACTGAATCTCTATCACTGCCCTTTTTTTTTTTGATATTCACTCATGGGATATTGGCATCACTGGCTAGGCAGCATTTATTGCCTGTCCCTACTTGCACTTGAAAAGGTGGTGGTGAGCTGCCTTCTTAAGTCTTCATCTAAGAGTCACAATTGTCTGACTCTCAGGAGTCCCAGCAACTCTTATTTACACATTAATGTACAGAATAGTTACCTTTGTGCTATAGCTCTCTAGTACAGTCCTCCCATCCTCTATTCAGAATCTCTCTAGCAAATAACTTCTGTTGTCAGAGTTATTTCATCATCATTTCATAAACAGCTGCATTCCCCATACACAACTGTGACCATGCAACTTCATAAATTGCCATTAAAAACCATCTGGCTCACTTATTTCCCTTAGTGAAGGGAATCTGCCATCCTTACCCAGTCATCTGTTAGCAAAGTCAGTAGTGAGGTCACCCTGCCTATTAATATCAAACCTGTAACCACAAGGTCCTCTCCTCTAACACTTTTCTGCCTCCTGCACCTAGAAAATGGGATCTCTGCTCACCGAAAAAAAAACAAATCAGCTAAACAAAAAAGTGATGGCATCTTAAGGGGCACTGCAAAGGAAGCTCGAATTCAAATTAAATGTGCCCACCAATCATGGAAAGCCCCAAACGTGGGGTCAATTTTTCTTCTCTTTTGAATAACCATTTAAAACAAATTAAGCCAAATTAAACTAAACAAGGGACAGCCACTTAAAAGGGACGCTGTAACAAAGGTCAAATGCTCAAATGAAACAAACATTAAAATGCCATGTGGGATGGGGAGACCAGCTCCTGTCATGCCTGCCAATCACAGATGGCCTTAACATAGAGAGCCTTTTTTCAGTTTTGTTTTGGAGTACTAACCACCAAGCTCCCCGTTGATAAATTAAACCATTAACTACCCACTAGGGGCAGAGAAGCAACAGCAAAAATAATAGCAGGATAGGAAGGGATTAAATTAAAATGGAATTACAGGGTAGATAACACGCACCAATCCCCACAGTGCCCGCCTAGAATGCCTTTTTATACTATTTTGAAAACCAAATTTAAATTAAACTAAATTAAAAGTTAGCAATCTATTTAAAGGGGCAAGTGGCGACGTTCAAATGAAACTTTCTAATTGAGATTAAATGTCATTGCTGGGAGAGATAATACATTCCAGGCCCACCATACTAACTGTCACAGAAGTCCCAATCATAAGAGCAGACAACACATGCTCCCTCGCCAAGGGCACCAAGCTGCAAGTCCCTTTGTATAGGCGCTCAAAATGCTTAATAAATTAATACTCTCGACCTGTTCATACTTAACTTTACCAATACAGTTAAGGTAACATTAAGCAGAGCCTCAGATTAACATCTCTTCCAAAAGACAGTTCCTCTGACAGTGAAAGACGCTCACACTGAAATGCTATCTGAGATTATATGCCGTTGGAGCAGAGTTTGAACCTATAACTGTCTGACTCAGAGTTAGGAATGCTACCACTGAGCCAAAGCTGGTACTTCAGTTTGCTTGTGTCTAATAAAAGTTTAAAACATCAACGTGGCTTTCGTGACTTTGGTCTACTGTCAGAAACAGATGGTGCGCAGAAGCCAGGTGCTCTCCCACAGGGAAAGAAATTGGAAGAGAAGAGATCCTAACCTGATCTTCCTTATCTCATAGTGTTTGGGTCACAAATCGGCAAGGGCAAACTGCTAGGAATCGGGTCAAAAAATAATGCAAGCAAGTCTAAAGGAGAAAAGATTAAAATAATAACAAAGGGAAAGAATATGAAAGAGCTGTATTCATCCAAAAAATATAAGTCTGCCCAGTGCAGATTATTAACTTTTAGTTTATATTTGTAAAATGAGAGACTGAATTAATTGCAATTTGTAAAACTTCAAAATTTGGAATTTTGTGTGTGTGTGTGTACGGGAGAGAGAGAGATTGGAGTGTGGGGTGTTGTTAATTTGGGGTATATGTGGCAAAATAACCTTTTCTTTCAAAGCTTACAGTTGAATTGTTGAATTGGGACTGAACATACTCAGAGGGTGAGAAACAATGTATATTTTTCTATATACAGCAGACTAATCACAAGCAGCAAAAGAACACACATTCCATCCATGACAAAATCATTAATTGTATGTGTTTGAGTGAAAATGTTTGGTGCTTTGTTTCAATGTATAGACGGAGAATTTCAGTCAGCAGCACCAATTAGGAGGTTGCACCCCAGGCAATATTCAAAATTAATTCCCAGAAAATCACAGGGTGTGGAAGATTTCCAGTAATGTTCTCAATATGTGATAAGAATACAAGAGGTGAAATTCCTGATCAGTGACTCACCCTCATTGCGACTCATAATTAATTTGGGGAAACCATTTCTTTCATCATTCCAATTAATTGATCTATTGTTAAATGTTGATGAACTTTTTGTTTTGTTGATTGCGGAAATTAAACATACATTGTGATATAATGCCAATTTTCTCTGGAATTATACGTCATTCTAGGATTTTTGCAACAGTCATCTCTGTAACATCTTCTCTACATCAGAGTAAAACGGTTTAAATAGTTGCCCTTCCTTTCTCATGAATGTGATTGTCAGATTGAGCGCTTTCTGATGAGGATGTTAATAGGGTGAGAGTGATGTTTCCAAACCTCATGCCTCATTTCCCCGAGTCTCAGTTTGGCCCAAATGACCCACAGTGAGGTTTGATATTTGGACCCATCCTCTTCCACGTCCCAGATCAGGGAAATGAGATGAGTAAGCAGTAGCCCACAGAGCTGGGAAAAAAAACAGAAGTGTCCTTTACTCCCGTCTCTTTTTGGATGTCAGGTTTTCAAGAATTTTGCGCTTTGATATCAGCTGGTGGCCATATCCTCCTTTTTTATAGGCACAATGTCGGGCAAATGACAGGCCTGATACTATAGATAACACAGTGTGGAGCTGGAGGAACACAGCAGGCCAGGCAGCATCAGAGGAGTAGGAAATTTGATGCTTCAACTTGTGTCGGGACCTTCCTGAAGAAGAAATGTCAACTTTCCTGCTCTTCTGATGCCGCCTGGTCTGCTGTGTTCCTCCAGCTCCACACTGTGTTATCTGTGACTCCAGCATCGGCAGTTCTTACTATCTCTGAGTGAGTTATAACCCCACTAGGAAGCCTCTTCTAGGGATGCCTACCTTGAAGAAGTTATCCTCCTCTCTCCAGAAAGACCTCAGTGGATCTCTCTCCCACTGCAACCCTCTGGTATTCTCTTCGGCCCTGAAACTCTTCGAACACGTACTCAAGCAAACCAGGTACGACAGTCTTATTGCCTTTCTCAGGACCTGCCTATGTAACCAGATCATCCCAAATGGACTGCAATCTACATTCAGGCCATTCCCAATTTGGCCCCATCCGCAACAACCTCTACATGCACAACATCCAGATCCTCCAGAAACAGTTTTCTCTTGCGGCTCCTCAAGCTCTCAGCAATGTGCCAGCATCTTCTGGCACTACAATCAAGCCTTCCCCAGCTCACAGCCTTCTGAAGAAGGGTCCCAACCCGAAATGTCAACTTTCCTGCTCCCCTGATGCTGCCTGGCCTGCTGTGTTCCTCCAGCTCCACACTGTGTTATCTCTGACTCCAGAATCTGCCGTTCTTACTACTCCAGGCCTGATACTATGGTAGCTCAAGCCTAGAGTCACAGCCCACACTTTCAAATCCAGGTGGTGGGGGCGAATAATGAAGTGTGGCTAAGGATGGTTCAAAACATCTAGATAAAAGTGCATGATCTATCAGACAGGGATCTGTCTGTGGATCTGGAGTTGCATGTAGGCCAGATCAGGTAAGGATTCCATTCCCCAAAGGACATTAGTGAGCCCGATTTTGTTTTTGACAATGGACGGTAGGCTTACAGTCATCATTATTGAGACTAGTTTTCAGTTTAAAGCTGGGCACTTAGAAAAAAAACAAGGTTTTGTGAAAGGGAAGTCATGGTTAAAGTCAGTTTTAACCTCCTTAATGATCAGCTGTAACACCTTCCCTAAATCAGACTTCAAGCTGTAGGTTAAAGACCTAAAGAACTGCGGATGCTGTAAATCAGAAACAAAAATGGAAATTGTTGGAAAAGCTCAGCAGGTCCGGCAGCACCTGTAGAGAGAAATCAAAGTTAACATTTTGGGCCCAGTTCCGAAGAATGGACACTGGACCCGAAATGTTAACTCTGATTTCTCTCCACAGATGCTCCAGACTTGCTGAGCTTTTGCAGCAATTTCTGGTTTTGTTCCCTATAGGTTCCTTTATTCTGCCTCCTGCCCATCTTAAGTAGAGGAGACTGATCCAGCATCTTGTGAAATTTTGGAAAATTAACATTAAAATAACTGCCTTGTCAGATACTCATAGATTCCCATGGAGGAGCAGTTGACCATTCTGGGTCTGTACCAAATGGAGTTTAGGAGGATGAGCAGGGGAAACTGATTGAAACTTATAGAATACTGAGAGGCCTGGATAGAGTGGATGTGGCAAAAATATTTCCACTAGTAGGAGAGACTAGGATCCTGGGGCACAGCCTCAGAGTGAAGGGTTGACCCTTTAGAACTGAGATGAGGAGGAATTTCTTCAGCCAGAGGGTGGTTAATCTGTAGGAACTTTGTCACTGAAGGATGTGGTGGCCAAGTCATTGAGTGTATTTAAGACAGAGATAGATATATTTTTGACCAGTAAGGGGGATCAAGGGTTACAGGGAGAAGGCAGGAGAATGGGGTTAAGGAACAAATGAGCCATGATTGAATGATGGAGCAAGCCCAATGGGTCAAATGGCCTAATTCTGCTCCTGTACCTTATGGTCTTATACCTTTTCCAACAATGGAAAGATGCCAGTCTCAACCTATTGGTTTTCAGTCAGATGAGATCCCAGGTCATTTCACCATGAGTAGGAATTCTGGAGGTGGTCCTTATTCGTAGCCCAAAGCAAGAAAAAAAACGGAAGTAGAAATATTTGCATTCCTAAGAATGTACAAGCAGGGGTAGTTCATTCTGTATCTCATTTCCTCATGCAAACAGATCATGACCAACTTATACTCCAACTCCACTGACCCATTTTCGCTTCACACTCCTGATTGTCACTACTTGAAAATCTTCAATTGGCTCATCAGCAACAGCCACCTCAGAACTTAACTTCACCTGACGAGGGAGCAGTGCTCCAAAAGCTTGTGATATCAGATAAACCTGTTGAACTCTAACCGGGTATCATGTGACTTCTGACTTTGTCCACCCCAGTCCAACGCCAGCACCTCCATGTCAGAGTTTCAGTATAGCCACTCTATTGAATCCCTTTATTATTTTAACCATCTTAATTAGATTGCCCTTCAAATATCTCCGACTGTCTGAGGGTACTCAAACTGAGCTTATATGATACGTTCTTACAGTTTTATTATCCAATCCCCAGTATCATTCAGATGAATCTGCACTGCATCCCTTCCATGAGCAGTATGTCTTCGTTGAGATTTAGTGCTCAAAGCTGAACCTCATTCCCTAGATGAGGCCTTATTACATTGCCAAGTGTTTCACACAGTTAATTATTCCGAGATTGCAATGACAGCTACTGAACAAACACAGCCCAAATATAAGAGAGATTAATGAATCTATTATTTTCGGGGGAAGAATTGCATTTTAACATTTAATTGGATTCTTCCGAGTCATTCTTCTGATGACATATGAGACGGGACCTAATCTGGAGGAAGAACCAAGTCTATATCCCTTCATTAGCACATCCGATAAATTGCACACACAAGCCCTGGTAAGGTTCTTAAAGGTAACGGGCTAAAACACAAAACTTTCCGTCCCGCAACAATACCAGCTGAGTTAAAGAGGCACCCAATGAATAATTACTGTAATAAACTCTCTGTCTCATTGTATTTCTTTTAAAAAAGCAAGGAAAGGTACAACTTATCCTAATGTTAGAATTTCTGAAGCATTGCCATTAAACCTCTTTCTTAGCATAAGAACATGAGAACTAGGAGCAGAAGTAGATCATTCAGCCCATCGAGCCATCTCTGTCATTTAATGTGATCATGGAGGATCTTCAGTTTCACTTTCTGTTCACCTGTTCCTTGATTTGCTGAGGGACCAGAAGTCCAGCTTTAAAATTAAACCATAACGGAGCATCCACAATGTTCTGGGTTAGGGAATTCTATAAGATTCATGTCCTTTGAGTGAAAAAAATTCTCCTCATGCATCACGAAATGGTCATGCCCCTATAGAACTGAATCCCTATAGCATGGAAGCAGGTCATTTGGCCCACACTAGCCCCCTGAAGAGCATCCCATGCCTTCCATGTAACCTTGTCTTTGCCAGTGCTAATCCCCGTAGCCTGCCTATCTCTGTAGACTATGGACAATGTAGCAAGGCCAATCCACCTAGTCTGCATGTCTTTGGACTGTGGGAGGAAACTGGAGAACCCGGAGGAAACCCACGCAGACATGGTGAGAATGTGCAAACTCCACACAGGCAGTTGGCCAAGGGTGGAATTGAACCTGGGTCCCTAGTGCTGTGAGGTAGCTAACCACTGACCACCATGCCACCCCAAACTAAGACTATCCCTCCTGTTCTAGATTCCCCAGACGGATATACAGCCTGTCAGTGTCTACCACATATCCCTTCATAATCTTGTTGTTTAAATGAGGTTACCTCTCATTCCTCTAAAATCCAGTGAAAATAGGCTCAAGTTACTAAGCCTCACCCCATAGGACAACCCTCTGATCATATGAACTAATTGAGTGAGCCCCAGCTCCACTAACTACAATTCAAGTGTATCTTTCCTTTAAATACGGAGATCAAAACTACCAACAGCATTCCACATATGGGTCTCACCAACACCTTGTACAATTGTAGCGAGACTTCCTTATTCTTGTGCCACAAAACCCTTGCAATGAAGGCCAATGTGCCATTTGATTTCCTAATTACTTTTTGCGCCTGCATACTAGCTCATTCCCTGAATGAGTAATCCCAAACTCCTCTGATCATCACATTTCAAAATCGCTAATCTCTAAAAAATTATTGTTACTGTGCCAATCATAGCAAAGTCTATCGTTAGGCAATTTTGACCATTTAGATGAGCCTACAGGTAGGGAGGTCAGCAGTGGGTCAGGAATCTGACAATAATTGGCACAGTCTCCGCTGTGGTATTTATTCAGCTGTAGTGTTAACTTTGTGATTCTGGGTTTCCTGACTGACTCAAGAGCAGGTGCGATAACAAACCGACCCAATAGTTAAAGGCTTTCTGTTTAAAGCAACCACATCGCAGACCAAAATGGAATTACTAAAGAAGTTATCAGGACAAAGAGAGTAATTGCATTGGCAAAGTCTTCCCTCAGATTAACTGTGGCCTCCCTGGAGTTCATGCTATGGGTTGTAAGAGCCACAGAGAAATAATCACAGCAACAGATGGGAGGAAGCTTCTGAAGTAGACATGGCTGGTGGGGACTCAGGAGGTTATCAGAAGGAGCGTGCTACCTTGGTCATAATTTCGGTGCTGAGAAAGGGTCAATGATCTGATCAGGATGAGATAGGTAAGTGGTATCCCACATTCAAGTGCTTTGTCCCCTCATTCTAACCTCACTAGCTTTCCCCTGCACATCACTCCTCAGATAAACGCACTCCCATTCTGTGCAGCTGCGTCCACACATCCCAGTCAGAACAGCGATCATCAACACTCACCCTCATCTTACTGCCATCTTGTGCCCAACCCCTCGCAGTGCTTCCGGAAATGTCACCCTTCCATCCTCCTCAAACATTACATTCCTTACAATGAATGCCCTGTCTCTTCTTCTAGCAGAAGACAGAGTGCGCAACATGAGGGAAATCAGAGAATTGGGGGATCAGACCCTCAGATCAGGGCTGGAGAGGGGGTAATGCCATAGCGATCAGTAGATTGGAAGGCTACCTGGCCATTGGGGATAGAAGGGCAGGAGTGGACAGAGTTTGAAATCACTCAATCACATGGCACACAATAACCACTCACTTTGTCCCGATACTGCCACTTGGATGATCTTCACCATGATGACTTTGAATCATTTCTGCTTCTCAGTTCTAATCCATGTCTTTGCTCTCCAATTAGAAAGGGCCTTCTAGCATGGTTCAGCAGCTGGTGCAGGAGGAGGCTAAGAAATCCCTAGAGACAATTGGCCTCTCTGAAAAAGCAATGTCATAGAACTCATACGCACCCTCCAGTAGCTCACCTTTGGTGGTATGGTGGGGTGGAGGAGCTGAAATGCGGGGTGCTGTTTGACAGATAGCATTGACACACATTGCATCACATGTGAGCAAGTGTCAAGAGACAGCGACAACAGGTGGAGAGTTGGGGTGTGCAGGACATAAGGACTCTATTCAGCTGAACATTATTGTTGAACAGCAGGACTCATCTGCAAACGATTAGAATTAGAATTAGGCTTTATTGTCACATGTACTCATAGGAATGCGGTGAGAAGTTTACAAGTTGCCATTTACAGCGCCATCTTAGGTACAAAGGTACCTAAGTACAGAATCTCAGGTGCAAAGCAGAAAAATAAAAAAAAGGTTGTAAAGTTAAACATTGTAATCCTTCTTACTAAAAAGTAGAAAACCAAAGGAACACAGTTAACAGATTAACATCACAGTCCATAGCGCCTGGCCATGCTGGGCTTGCACTCCTCACATGTGCTCAACCTCCCCCACTCCAGGCTCAACCTCGCCCCGTTGCCCCCTCGAGCTGCCTGCTCCCACTCTTGCTGCCTTGCAGTCTGTTCTTGCTACTGTTATCACCACCGGCCGCCCTAGGTGGCCTGTTCGTGCTCTCGCTGCTGGCCGCTCTGGGCTACCTACTCTGCAGTATCTGCAATAAAAAACATGTGAGGACCTGTCAGTTTTTCTCAGAGACACTGTGCAGCATTGTAGAGAATACAGGGACCTGCTCCTAGCATGAGTACCATATTATCTCAGGCACTTGTGCAGATATCCAGTTACAGAAACCAGGTACAAAGTTTCATTTCTAGAGGGTTAGTATTGAAAAGTGTACGAAATGTGAGTCAAGTCTTGATTGGACCACATTCATAGTACCAATTGCCATATGGTTATGATCCCCATAGAGATTGATAACTTTTGAAAAGGTACATGACTTTGTAGTGAATGACTCCAATGACCGTACAATGTTATGCATTTTAAGACTTTTGCTGTAACAAACAATCTAAAGTCAATTTTGACTAAACATTACTTAGTACGCAACTAATACACCACTAAACTACAGAAAAGATATCCCCTTTAGCTTCCTAACTCAACCAAATTGCTGTGTTGTGTCTATGCATTACACAACACTCTCCTTAAAATTGCATTTACAGGAATCGTTCCAATGTTACTCCCAACTTCCAACAGGCTCACTTCTCTCTGTACCGCTGAGTTGCAACATCCAATATCCATTGAAAGTAATTTCCTTCAGTCTTCAGTCTTCTGAGAATCCCCAAACTGATTTCTAGTAGCAAGGGCCTGCTCCTGCAATTCTTTCTCCTGGCCACTGACCCATGCAAATCCCCCAGTGCCATTAAATCTCCACAAGTCCCATCTCTTCAATGAGAGGATGAACACTGACTAGCAACCTTCCCAATGGAGAACAGAAAGCAAGCTTTTCTAGTGGCTGATGCTTACAACCATTGCTGTTTCATTTTTTCTCTCTCTCTCTGGAGCTTAATCTCTCTCTCTTTCTGATAAGGGTCTTTCAATCAATTAAGTCCAGCAGCTGAAAGATCGTTTACCTTAAAATGTTAAAAAATTTGAATAGGGGGCTGATTTGTGTTCCTGTCCACATAGTAACCAGATCACATGGCCTTATTGCTAGGCAGGATTATCAGCATGTCACATATCCCTCTTCATTAGCCCATTTGACCTTGAGTTAAAGGAGAGAATTTAAAACATAACCATCTGATGAAACCTCACATTTTTAACAATGGGTAGTGAGACACTGGAGAGGGTACGGAGAAGATTTACAAATACAATACCAAAAATATGTGCATATTCATGTCAGGAAAGGATTGGCAGGCTGGATCTCTTCTGTCTTCCAAAGTATACCTTCCAATAGTGGGGCAAATCAAATTGAAAATGCTTAAGAGATCAGATTTGGAGAAGTGCAGAGATTCTTGAAGGTTATAGGGGCTGGATATGATTAGAAAAGTAGGGAGAGGCGAGACCAATGGAGGAAGTTGAAAATGAGAATGAAAATTCTAAAATCAAGATGTTGCTAAACCATGAACGAATGTAGGTCAATGAAGACAGTGGTGATGGGTAAATGGGACTTTGTGTTATTTTGCATAACTGTCTGCTGGTTTGGAGAAAGACTCTCAGAAGCCTCACAGTCTCCTCCTGATGTTTATCAGTCTCCATTTCATTTCCCTGTTCCAATGGGGAGATGATGGCCTTGTGCTATTAATGCTGGGCTGTTAATCCAGAGACCCTGCTAACATTCTGGGAACCTGTGTTCAAATCCTGCCATGACAGTTAGTGGAGTTTAAATTCAGTTAAAAATCTGGATTTAAGAGTCCATTGATTACCATGAATCGATTGTCTGGAAAACTCTTGTGTCCTTTAGGGAAGGATACTACCATCCTGTGAATGAATTTAAAAGAAACCTGCTCCTTCCAATGTGCTAACTTTGGACTTACCTTTATTGTGACGATAAAGTCAAATTTATGATTTATTTTCAAAACTTTCTTCCATCTCTCCTGCCACTATGTGTATTTGCCAGGGCATGATGGGTGTTGTATTGTAATATTACAGGAATGAATATGTTTATTATGATGATATAGCTATCAAAACAAATATCACAGTATTAACATTCTAAGAGGAGAAGAGGGGAACAGTACTAGAAAGTTGTAATCAGTATTCTGTGTAAGTAAAGAATTTGCAGGAACAACTAAGAGTGAGACAATAGTAATTGTTAGATAAGGGCAGAGATGCAGCAGAGGAGGTACAGTCTCAGCAGTAGACACAAATGCCCATAATCCAGTCCTCATGGAAGGTGAAATCTATGAGATCAGAACAATCTTGCCTTGAATCCATGGCAAAAACACAGTCCATGAAGACGGGAGGCTGAACACAAATTGGGGCAGGCGGGGGAAGAAGGGAGAATATTGACTTTCCAACGCCTCCCCCACAAATACCAACAGAAACCCGACCAGCCAAAGCTGTACAAACTGTGTGACCTCTGCCCCATCCCACTTGCGAACTTTGACAGAGCACCGGTGCCAAGCTCTTTGTGATACCTGCACAGAGATGCTCACTCCGTGCTTGTGTTCTTACTCAAGTCCTCACTTGATAAAACGAGCCTGTTCAGAGTTGGCCAAATACCAGCTGTGATAGATTCGGCTGTGAGCAGGATGGGGTGGGGGGGGAGGCACTTATTGATTCCACATTGTTTAATAAGAAACCAACATCAGCTGTCATTGCCTGACAGCTCCACCACCAAAAACAAGGGGATAAATCACAACAAAGTCACCAAACTGAAGACAACGCGTCCCTAGCAGACAACTTTACACACATCATTATGCAGACAATACAGAGAAGACTGAACCCGGCTTCTCATGATTAATGGCATCCAGATAATACAAAGGTTGTACTGCTAACAAATCTTGTACCATTACTCGGAGAACAGCTGTTATTTCTTCTCTGTTGCCACTGTAATATCAACACAGGCTGCTTAACCCTCTGTGTACTTTCTGCAGTTCTAAATACCTGCAAGCCTGTGTCAGGACAAGAGTGATATATTCTCCAGTTCTAGAGTCTTGTAACCTAGAATTATGTAAACTGAGTATTTTCTGAGAATATCATTATTTTATCCTTCTCCCTTTTTGCAAAGTGTCCCTGTATCCATCGTAAAGGAATGCTCCTTGTAAACACCAGTTCAAGTGATTTGGCAACACAGTAAATGACCCCAAAAGTTGCCAAATTACGTTAAGAATCCACCAGTACATTAATACATTTCAGAAAAAGAGAGTCAGGTAACGTTACCTGAGCTGGTTGATGGACAACACCATCCACACTCTTAATCCCTCTGTCTACCTGAGTGAGCAATCTGGGTATCTGTGCTTCCTCCAAGTGATGGAACTGCATCAGTGCGTCACCCTCTCAGCACTGATTCACAGCGTAACTCATGTTCAAATGGTATTTGGACACAACGTCTTTTGACTTTTGACAATACTGACCCTAAAAGCTTACAAACATCAAGGTACTGCCTTACACAGAGATGAGAAATAATGATTTTGTTTAAGCTCCTTCTCTAGAACATGTCATGGCATAACAGTTGGACACTGTATGAATATTTATATGATACCTAATGCACAGAAATATAGGTCATTTTGTCCAGTAGATCCAAGCCTGAGCACTGAGGCCAGTAAACAGCTTGACACAAAATCCGTATGCGATATTAACTGTGTCACTTCGGTAACACTGTTGCATCTTGAGTCAAAATCGTGATTTTAATCCCCACTTCAGAAAGCTGAGCACTTAAACAAGGCTGTTGCTTAATAGATCAGTACCAGTTTAGCACTGATGGGGTGCTGTACTGAGGGGATGCTACACTGAGGGGTTGATGCACAGAGGGGCAGTTACACTGAGGGGGTGATGCACTGACAGAGTGCAGCTGTGTTTGAGGTGTCATCTTGTCGATGAGATTTTAAAATGACGCTCCTCCTGCCTTCCTGATGGCTGTAAATTATCCGTTGGCAGTATTTCATACACAGTAGTGCACAGATGTTCTCCAAGGATCCAAATCAACATTTGTCCCTCAATCAATATCTGTGCCAGGTATTCTCAATATTTGCTTCATTTTTTAAAACCCTGTTGGTGTTTCCTTCATTGCAATAGTGACCATGCAATAAAAACCTGTGAAGTATCTCAGTCTTGTGCACTAGAAATACAAGTTACTCCTGTACTTTGAGACCAGTTGAATTGAAAAGTAGAACTGTTTCTGCTTTCACCTTGTGGATCAAGCACAACAGTGAGGAGGAGGTACCAGTAAATCCCCAAATCATTGCAATCCTTATAACAACATTGCAAGCCCGATTGCACATTTTCTGCTCCAATCATCCAGGAGTTCTCCAGACTGCCTGAGAAATCGCCACTGACAATGCTTGCACCAGTATTAATTTACTCATTCGCTCAGTGGGCAGCAGAATTTAATGGAAATTCCAAACTTGTTCACCTTACACAAAATGTATATACGAATGTATATATGAAACCTATGGGGTGGCACGGTGGCTCAGTGGTTAGCACTGCTGCCTCATAGCTCCAGGGACCCTGGTTTCATTCCAGTCTCGGGTCACAGTCTATGTAGAGTTTGCACATTCTCCCCGTATGAGCGTGGGTTTCTTCCTGGTGCCCTGGTTTCCTTCCACAGTCCAAAGGTGTACAGGCTAGATGGATTGGCCATGCTAAATTGCCCATGGTGTCCAGGGATGTATAGGTTAGGTGGTTTAGCGATGGGAAATGCCAGGTTACAGGGATAGGGTGAGGGGTGGCATGGGGGTGTTTGGAACCCTCTTCATAAGGTCAGTGCAGACTCGATGGGCCAAATGGCCTGCTTCCACACTGCAGGGACTCTGTGTGAAGCAGTGTCTCAGGAATCTAGAAAAGTCTGTACTCACTCAGAGCACACATGGAAGGGCTCAGTGCACTAAGACTGCAGAAATTCACTAAAGAATCTCAGACAGCACCTTCCAACCCCACGGCCACTTCCATCTAGAAGGACACGGGCAGCAGATACACAGGAACACCACCACCTGCAAGATCCCCTCCAAGGCACTCACCATCCTAACTTGGAAATATTTCGCCACTCGTTCACTGTTGCTTGATCAAAATCCTGGAATTCCCTCCCCAACAGCATTATGGGTGTAGCTACAGTATATGGACTGCAGTGGTTCAATGGGGAAGCTCACTGCCACCTTCTCAAGGGTAATTAGGGACAGGCAATAAATGCTGGCTTAGCCGCTGATATCCATATCCCATGACTGAATAAAAAAGGCATCTGATATCCCATTAAGAAACATTGGCTTTACCAATGGCTAATTGAATGGGTGCAAACTATGAGCTACTAATTGATGACTCTGTGAGCAACTCAACCAATCACACCCCTCCAAGTCCATCACCCCACTGACTCATGGAAAACCCACCCAAATCTCCAAAGCAGCATAGTAGCACAAAACCACATATCTATGCAAGTAAACATATCACAGTTTTCCACTATTCTTTGAGGGTGAATTACTGCAAGGGCTCTGGAATTCATCCATGAATAGTTCTACAAATAGTGGAAAACATATGTAAATGGTTTACCAAATTTTTCAAGGAAGTTCAGTCGAAACTTGATGGGCCAAAGGACCTCTTCTCTACTGTATGCTTCTATGATTGTATTGTTTGTGCCAACAGCCAAAGTTACAATGGTCAAGCAGAATAACATCGAAGCAAGGCTAATCAGTCACTGAAGCCTGTTCCACCATCCATCCTTATACACTTCAACAAACCCCCCAGCCCTCATCAGGCAAGAATCTGCCCAGCTCAGTCTTAAAATATTCAGTGACCCATCCACTGCTATCTGAGGGAAGGGAATTCCATAGATTAATGACTAACAAGGTTTTTAGCAAAATGTTAATGAATTAAACAGAAATGTATCACTTATCTATTTATTCAAACTTTTCTCTCTGGTAGGTGCACTATTTCAGAGGTTTTATAGAGAAAAGACAGAGGATAATGGAACTCTTGGAATCACTATATTATTCACATTAGCAACCTACTGTAAATCTGAGCTCAACCGAGAGCAATGATCAATCGTTTTTATACTTTCAGGGAATCTGGGCATTGCCAGCTGAGCCAGTATATATTTCCGATCTCTAGTCGTCCTTCTTGAACCACTGCAGTCCATTTGGTGACCCATAATACCATTAGGGAGGGAGTTCCAGGATTTTGATCCAGCAACACTGAAAAAACAGCGATATATTTTCAAGTCAGGATGGTGAATGGCTTGGAGAGGAACTTGTGAGTAGTAGTGCTCCCAAGCATATTGTGCCTTTGTCCTTCTCAATAATAGTGGTCATAGGTTTGGAAGATGTTGTCTAAAGAGCCTGGGTGAATTTCTGCTGTGCCTCTTTTAGATGGCATCTCTCCATGGTGAAGCCACTGAATGTTTATAAATGTGGTCCCAATCAAGCGGGCTGCTTTGTCCTGGATGGTGACAAGCTTCTTGAGTGTTGTTGGGGCTGCACTCATCCAGGCAAGTGGGGAGTATTCCATCACACTCCTGACTTGTGCCTTGTAGATGGTGGACAGGCTTTGAGGAGTCAGGAGGCAAGTTACTCCATATTTGAACCAAGGCTGTAATGAAATCAGGAGCTGAGTGGCCCTGATGAAACCCCCACTGAATATCAGTGAGCAGATCATTGCTAAAGAAGCGCTGATTGATAGTACTGTTGATGGCCCTTTCCATCATTTTGCTGACGATCAAGAGATGGCTTGGTAATTGGCTATGTTGTATTTGTCCTGCTTTTTGTCTACAGGACAATCCTGGAGAATTTTCCACATTGTCGGAAAGATGGCAAGGTTAAAGCTGAACTGGAACAGCTTTGCTAGGGGAGCAGTGAATTCTGGAGCATGTGTCTTCAGTACTATTGCTGGAATCTTGTCAGAGTTCACAGTCTTTGCAATAGGTGCCACTGATGCCAGCCTTTTAATACAGATCCTCAAATAATGATCTCTTATAGGTCTTCAACCAAACACCTGTTTATATGGAATAACTAGGTAGACTTATGAATGAAGGCTCCCTACAGAATGCAGTGCAGCTGTACAAGCATAACAATTGTTGAATAATATTTCAGTGGTCTGCCTGAAATAAATAGATTGTCTCCATGGATCAGTGAGATGAGAACAAGAGGATACAGATATGAAGAATGACAGAAAGAATTTCCAAGAGGCCCTAAAAATGTTCCTTCGCAAACTCGTTGGTTCTAATGTAATGGGGAGCAAGTCAGAGAATGAGCTATGTTTAGGTGTGTCATGGAATATTATGGAATATGGAGACCAAGTGGGAGAATTGGATTTGTCTTGGCAGAATATTACAGGAAATGCATGAGCGCGAAGGTAAGATTAAATTGCAAATACAGAAAGGGAAAGGTATGCATTTACATTGTAGCTTTCACAGCAAATGAACATCTGGATAGCAAATGATATACATTTGAAACATAAATGTTGTAATGTAGGAAACCTGGAAGCCAGTTTGCACACAGGAAGGTCCTGAAAACAGCAACATGATAATGACCAGAAAATTTGTATGGGTGATGTTGATCGATGGATAACTATTGACCAGGGCACCATGGCTGGATCCAGGGCTCTCCTTCAAAATAGTGCCATGGATCTTACACATTCACCTGTTGGGTGGATGTATTTAACATATAATGTGACAAGATTGGATGAGGTAGAGGGAGTGAGTGGAAGAGCAGGATTAGATTAGGTTGGAAACCCCATACTATTGGGCATATCATTTGTATGGAGCCAGCAGGTGAACTGGGCAATTTGTTGGCACTGACTCGGCAAGTGTACCAGCCAGTCAAAGTAGTTGGTAGGTACCATTGGGAGAAAGGGAAATTTGGAAGGAGATACCCTTCAACCACTCTGTAACCTCCCAAGAGACCAGATGGAATGACTCAATGCAGAATCTCAGCAGCCAGACTTTTCCTGGGCTCAATGCTACGGATAACGCTCAGTGTGAGATGCCAAGAAAAAAGGCAAAAGAGAGATTTTTCTAAAAAGACTTCAAAAAAAGCTCTCACCTTTACCAAAGATAGAAACTGTCAATCCAAGGACACAGGCCCATTAGCTCTGAGTGAAGCCTTCAGGTTTAGATCTGAAAACATTTTAATTTGTGGATGTTATTGAGATTTGCCTCACTTTGGAATGTATTTGATTAACCTCAGGGCACATTTTCACATCTCAACATTGACAATGAATTTGAATATAAGTCATTTTCTATTCAAAACTGAACGTGTCACTCTGCTAATAAAGCACCGCAGCCCATCCAAAATGATCTTGGGTTACTGATGAAGCTCCGGTTTCCACAGACTTGCTTTACACACCTATCAGAGATTAAATGACCAACATCTGGTTCTGTTGTTAATAAAATTCCCTCCTGAAATAGTTGCTTTCACCGTGGCTTGCTGCCTGTTGCATTTGCAGGATATTGCATGTAGTGACTCATACGAAGGCTGGAATATTAGGTTTTCTCCGATGAATATTTCATTACTGAGTGAGGAGACGAGCTGTCAGACCCCACCACTGCCACCATCCCTGGAGATGTGGTCACTGTCAGATCGTTGTCTGCCAGCCTGAATGTCTAGTCTGGCCCAAGTAAAATGTGTGCTAAATGTTGGATGTTTCCCACAGACTGCTACTGGGGAGATACGCGTCCTCAATATGTGTCTTCCAATAAAGGGTAAAGTTGCCATAGTCCCAGAGGACCATAGGGCTGCTTTTTCATTAGAGGGAGAGACATTTGGTGGTGAGTTTTAATTAAAGGTCACCACACCTCAGGCAAGGAGTGAGGTTGAGAAGGTGGGATCTTCATGATAACTTCAGCCAGTCCAGGGGTAGTAATGGAGGATGGTCTCAGGTTACAGTCTGATATTGATCAGCTGGTAAATTGGGCAGAGCAATGGCAGATAGAATTTAATTTGATAAGCTCAAGGTGATACATTTTGGGAGCTCTAAGAAGGGAAGGATTTACACAATGAGTGGTAGGTCCCTATGGAGTACTGAGGAGCAAAGGGACCTTGGTGTATAAGTTCTTTGATCCCCAAAGGTGTCAGCAGAGGTAGACAGGGTGGTGAACAAGGTATAAGGAAAGTTTGCCTTCATTAGCCAGGACGTAGAATGTAGGAGCAGGGAAGTCTCATTCCCCAGGATTAGGTCTAGCATTGCCCCCTCTGTAGTAGGACTATCTACGTGCTGGCACAAAAGCTTTCCTGGGTGCACTTTAAAAATTTCACTCCATTTA
>NC_063332.1:166258687-166271323 GCF_021869965.1 Rhincodon typus
TTCGTCTCAAATGTTATTGGCAGTGTTTTGTCAATTGTTTGTTGCCAAATACCTGTCCACACAGCTTGAGTATCGGCAGAGGGGTTGAGAGGGCCAAAAATGCTTGAAAAGGTTTTTCACTGTTCTTTTCAGAAGAAGACCAGAGCATCATAAATGGCTACAACGTTCTCTCAGGACCCAGCAATAATCATAGCCAGCAAGACACGCGGCCGGATACCATTCCAAAACCCAGATAAGCTTTTTCAGCAGAACATAGATGGGCGATTGGTCCTGCCAAGTTAAATACTTTGGGAGTCTTTCCACAATTGCGTATAACCAGCCATACTTTCCGCCCATTCTTTCCACTTGAGTCTGTGACAGACAGGCTATTGCCCTGCTCCCGACCGAACTAGGTCATCGTCAACACGGGCGACTGCTTTCGAAGCCAGGCATCAACTGGAGATGCAGGCATCAAGTGAGCTGAACGTGGAGAGTAAAATTTCTTTTTAAATGACAGCTAGAGATTAACACAGAGTGAGTCACTGCATCTTACAATTAGACTGTGCTTTGGTCCCTTGGGAAAGTCACTGATAAGGCAGAAAACAGGAACTGAAGTGCATAGCAGTGTGTGGATACAGATGACAGAAGCTGGCAAATGGATGCAAGGAAACACGCACAAGTCCAAACAAACACCCTGTCCAGTATTTTATCCTCCCTTTAGTTTACCTACTGTCAATATAACACCCTGCTCTGTAATAACATAGCTGCTGTGCAATGCTGTATTTTGAATTATTGTTCTGCTTTAAGCTGCCAAGGCCAAATGCTGTGGAATTCCTTCCCTAAGCCTCTCTGTTTCTTTCTATCTATCTACCTATCATTACTTCTTCCTACTAGATGCTCCTTAAAGCCTCTTTGTAACCAGCTTATAGTCATCCCAACAATAGCTTTTATGGCTTAGTGTCAATTCCAGCTAATTATGCTCCCATCAAAACACTTTGCAGACATTTTCCCAAGTTGAAAAGGGCACAATGTAGATTAATGTAGTTGCATAGTGATGTGTTGTCCAGGCTCATGGGGTTACAGGGAAAAGAAACAGAATGCTGGAAGAGTTTGAAATGGATCATGTCAATCAAGTCTTCATTCTGGAAAACTTGTTCCATTTTCCACCAATCAATTCTTCTTACATTTCACACAGTCCTAAAACAGCATACATCTAGATGACTTTGCTTCTGGATTCTGTACATGCAGGTTCCAGGTTTCTTAGCTCTGCCTAAATATTTCATTCACAGTTTTCCTCAATCAGGGCAGCATGGTGGCTCAGTGGTTAGAACTGCTGTCTCACAGTGCCAGGGACCCGGGTTCGATTTGACAGGATGACTGTCTGTGTGGAGTTTGCAGATTCTCCCCGTGTCTGCATGGGTTTCCTCCCACAGTCCAAAGATGTGCAGGCTAGGTGGATTGGCCATGCTAAATTGCCTGTAGTGTTCAGGGATGTGTAGATTAGGTGGGTTATAGGGGGATGGGTCTGGGTGGGATGCAATGAGGTTCGGTGTGGACTTGTTGTGCTGAAGGACCTGTTTCCACACTGTAGGGATTCTATAAAATAAAAAAAAAATTCCTTTCCTAGATTTTGGCTGCTTATTGCTCATCATGGCAATAAAATCTTGCGGCAATTGGCTAATGACCTTTGACTTGTTTTAGACACCAACTTTCCCCTCATGGGCTGCACATGCTCTGTTTCGTTGCTGCCATGGAAGCACCGATGTGGCCTGTTCGATTCTGTTTCTGGAAGGACACTTGTCCTGCTAAAAGGACTCAAACCTTGGAAGTTGGGTGAGTCAACGATCCCTCATGTTAACAGTCTATTCTATAACGTTAAAAAAATCTTTCCTTTACAAAAAAATGATTTCCAAAAAAAAACCAACTCCCATGGTTATTTTGGTAACAGATTGCTGCAGACATCAAAATTCCATCTTTACCAAGAAACCTGTTGAAGGAATATAGTCAGCCTGAAATCTCCTCCTCAATGTGGTAACAAGACACATTTGCTGTTCCAGTCAGTATTGACATATGGAGAACTGTAGCACACTGAATGTCACCATGAGTCTGCTGCTCCCCATCCCCCCCCACCACCCTCTATCCCTTCCTCCCAGCTGCTGCAGGCTAGGGCTGGGCTGTAGATCCATAAACAAACTGCTGCCATCCAATATCTCAATCTCAATCTCATGACTATTATATTACAGAGAGTGCCAGCTGCTGGACCAGGACTATGCTATACAGATAAAAATGCCAGGCACAAATGCAAATTAGTATTGGGTCGTTGCCTTTAACCTCTGTCAAGTGTGTCTTTAATGATACTCAAGTTATTAAGGGACATTTCTTGGGCAATTTCCTCAATCAACATCTGCACATTTGCACTATTCAGCAAGGATATATTAGATAGCAGTTAAGAGTTGAAACCCAGGGTACCGAGGACCAGTCAATTCAAAAATGACTTTTTCAATATCATCAAACAAACACTCTTAAGCATCAATGCATTGTTAAGACTTGTACCCTATATTAGAAGGGAGTTGAAATTGTTAAACATCATTCAATTAATTGCCAGGTAGAAATAAATGTCTGCAAGTGACAACTGATGACATGCTTCAGTCTTGGCTGGTAATGCTTTCAGCAGTTGAATAGCTTGCTGTCACTTACTTTCAAGACTTACAAAAATCACTGTTTGTGTAGAGCTCCCTTCAGCTAGATCTTAGAAATGGGGAGAGGGAAGACAAAGAATTCAGACATGAAATGGCAGCAGAAGGGATGTGTGCCAATGGGTAGATGCACCTCAACAACAATCAATAACTACCACCAGTGGCATTGCTAGAATGTCTGTAAAGCTTAAATAAGTGATGAGCTGGTTTGTATTGACGATGACAAATATTGACTGAAACCAGATGGCACTGGGGCAGAGAACAAAACACAGCAAATTAGGAACTAGCTCGGGCGGATGGTTAGCACACTACCTCCTGACCTCTGGGAAATGGGTTTGAGTAGAGCCAACAAGCAAATTATCCGACAGCTGAGAATAGCTTGCTTTAGAACTGCATTCCTTCCTCCTGCTGACTTGTAGGGCAGCTTCACTCAGAGGAGGCATGAGTTGGAATGTAAAGTCTTCCTACGAGTCAGGAGGGATCCTGTGTAGTTTTTAGAGCGGGTTATGGAGCTGTGATAGGGCGAACGGGACTTCTTCTCTGTGCAACCTGAGAGCTCAGAGTTCGGACTGCACATTTTCCTCTTCTCACCGCAATGAAGGCAAAAAGAAATGAAGAGTCAAATAATGCTTCTGACTTGCAGAAATGTAGGGTGTCCCGACACTGATTAGCTTCAAAATCAACTGATATTTAGCAAAGTCATGTACAAAGTCTAACTGTGTCATGGATTTAATGTATGAACATATTAAAGGAGATCAGGTACTAAGTATTCTGGTCAGGAAACACATCCTTCATTATGACTACTTTAATAGGCAGGTTACCAAGCAGAACATTGACTTGCAGCTCCCAGGAACACATCACATTTAGAGCTGTCTGCCTCAGTTGGTTGAGCTTGTCAGGTTGTCAGAAAGATAATACTGCGACACAGTACAAAACCACTTACAGCCTGGTGAATTAGGGGCTGCAGTAAGAGTTAGGCCTGCATTGTTAAGAAAGGTTTACAAAGCCCTTGATGTTGGATGAGTGTGAGGTACCAACAATGGCAGCTGATCAGAATGCAAGTTTGTAATTTGGCCCATCACATGCTCCTCAGTGGCAACCCATTAGGGGTTCAGAGCACTAACTGTGGAGTAAATATAAAATAGGCCTTCTGCTGCTTTCAGTCCTTGGGATCAAGTTTCTCTGCCTTCACCAGTTGGTACAGACCTCAAAAACGGCATCTGTGGCCTTCATGCCTCAATAACCATGGCAATGTCACTAGCTCCATTTTGGAAGGGGCCTACCACCAAATTACCTGATTGGACAATGAGTCACTTTAAGTATGGCAAGGGTGGGTTTCTCCACAGCTGTAATAGGACCCAATTTCAATATCAGACAGAATGTGTCTGGATTCTGCATGTTGAATATTCTCAGCAGTTCTGCTGGTGATACAACTGTAAAGATCCAAAAAGATAAATGCCAATTTTTTTTTTGTGGGTGCTGGAGAGGTCCTATCACTCCACCATCTTTACTATATCCAATCATGTTGGCTGCAGGCGGGTTGGGCCTGATTTTGAGACTTTAATCTTGCATTGCCCTTTGACAAATTTAGTGGCGGTCAGAGCTTAAAAAGGTGGAATGGGGAGGTTGGGGGTGGGAATGGCATGGAACCTCAAGATGAGGTGTAGGGGGATCCTCTTGTAAATTAGCAAATTCTGACCATGCAGCAGATTTAAACCTTAAATAAGCGATGAGATAATTTTTATGGATAATGACTGAAACCAGATGGTACCGAGCAGAAAATGAAAGGCACCAAGTTAGTTTGGTCAGTGGGTTAGGACACTTCTTCTGACCTCTGGGAAATGTGTCTGAGTTCAGTCCAGGACAATGGGATTGTGGTCTGTTTCCTGCTGGTAAATTTGCTTTAGCGCTGCTTTCCTGCCACATGCTAATCCGTATCATTCATAGGGCATCCTTCTTTAGAGAAGCTACAAGTTGTAAAGTGTCATTCTAAGTCAGGAAAGAGTTCTTGAGGTTTTCAGAGTGAGTTATGGTGCTGGGATAGAGCAAAGGGAGTTCTCCTCTCCATGCTTGAGGGAGCTCAGTACAGATGAAATTAGCAGCTCCCTCCTCAACGATTCACCAATTTATTATAGTTTACAGGCTTCAAGACTGGAAAAAATATTCAAAGAAATTATGACCCACTTTAAAGATGAAAATGGAGTGGTTTCTGGTAAAACAACAACAGTATGATATGGTCTGAGTGTTTCTGAATTGTTAGCCCTTGTAACATTTACCATGAAGTCTGGATTCTCATTGAGACAGATGTCTTGAAGTTTATTAACTATTTGTACTGCTATAAGGTCTCAGACTTACACATAGTCTGGGCTCTTGTGCTTAAATGACTACATAGAGCAATAACTGCAAGCAGGCCATTACTATAATTCCTGTTACTGGAGGAGGTGGTTACTTTTATATTGGACCATCTTAAAGCTGCACTGCCTAGTTACTCTGATCTATGCAAAAATACAATAGGCGATATAGGGAGAGGGGTTGGTTTGGGTTTTGCTTTGGGTCTCAGAAATAAATAACCAAAAACTCCACCATTTCCAAAGGATATTATGAGGCTGTTCCCAAAAGGACATTGCCAACATGTTTTCACCTGAGCTGCAACATGACCTAAATAAAACACACATCTCTTTTGTTACCAGTAACAGGTAGAAGAATTTCATCATCTAATGTTCCTGCAAAATATAAATGTTTAGACCCTCAGATCATACCTGAAGATACACAAAGACAGAGGGTGAATTTTGACTATTGCAGTGTATGACAGACAACAGCCAAGCTGCTGCCCCTTCTACCCTGCTCAATTTTACTTCTATTGACGTCCAAAGATCTTTTCTTTCAGGATATAAGAGATCCTTATGAACAGAAGGGCATTGAATGATCCCAGATCAATATTGGGAGGTTCACCGGTTACTTGTCCTGTAGCAGGCATCCTAAATAATGGTATCTTCACAATAAGCTGTATTCGGGCTCACTGTTCAAGCTTAGGTGATGTCTTGCATCAAGGTGCTGTGTAATATTCACTGCCATTCTGTCTGGATCTTTTCGAACATACGTCAAAATTAGTAAGTCGTGGTAATTTGTTTTCTTTGTTTCCTCCTTAGATGTCACTGCCCATTAGGGAACAAACAGAATTGGCCCGATTCCTCCATTAATCAGGAAATCAGAGCAACTTACAGCACAGACAGAGGCCACACAGTCTATTATATCTCTGCTGGTTCTTTGCAAGTGCAGCCGCGCTTAAAACCACAACGTGCCTTTTGTCTGCAACATGACTAGTGTCTCACCGTCAAGAGCCTGTTTTTAAAAGTTACAGTCAGCTTCCAGCACCTTTTCAGATAAAGCATTCCAAATACTGATTGCTCCGGGTAAAAAAAAAAGTCTCATCTTTTGTCTAGACTGTTTGCCAATTAATCTGTGTCCTCTGGTTATCGGCCCACAAGTTAGAGAATAATTTTTCTTAATCCAGTCCACCAAAAACTGCTCATCATCTTCTAAATCACTAGAACACCAATTTTCAGGTTTCTCTGTTCCAATGCAGAACAGTCCTAACTTTTCTAACCTCATGTCATTAATGCTGAACTATAAATACCCATGAGATCAGTGCAATATCAGAGAAAATTGCCAGCTAACCACAGGTGAGGTTATACCAGCACTGTTTTATTCACATGCACAATTTCTAACTGAAAAGAAACACCTTGCAGTTTCCACTCACACAGTACATGTAAAAAGTACATCATACATGCACATTTACTTACTAAATATCTATCACTATCCCCCCACTAAAGTAACAATAAGAACTCCATTCCCCCCACCACACTACATGCTTTGCTTTTGATCTTACCAACAAGGCGATTTACATACATATGACGCATGAATATATGTTCACATGCGCAGTAATGGCATTCATGACATTTTTTAATTGACATCATAGAATCACTACAGTGTGGAAGTAGGCCATTTGGCCCAACGAGTCCATACTGACCCTCCGAAGAGCATCCCACCCAGACCAGACCCCTGTTCCTGCATTTCCCATGGCCAATCTACCTAGCCAATCCACCTAATCTGCACATCTTTGGACTGTGGGAGGAAGATCAGAGTCCCTGGAGGGAACCCACGCAGACACAGGAAGAATGTACAAACTCTACATAGACAGACAGTCGCCTGAGGATGGGAATCGAACCCCAGTCCCTAGTGCTGTGAGGCAGCAGTGCCAACCACTGAGCCACTATGCCACCCTAGACAAGACTAGAATTGTAATTAGACACATCAGCATTGCTATTTAGCATCAGACCATACTGCCTGATTAAATGCAATCTCTATATTCCAAGAGGGATCAAAATGGTGAAACAGGGAGACAGAGACGTGACTGTTTCATTTTCTGTACGGATGGATCAAACTACAGTGACTTGGAGGTCCGAGGATTATCTACTCAAGCAGCCCTACAACTGATGGAAGGGAAGGACTGAAGTTAGTAGTCCCATTGCAACAAAGCAATAAGTTACAGTCACAACCAAATGACCAATCCCCATGAAACAAATTTAGATACAGGCCAAAAATGCAATTGCATGATCGTAAGCACCATGTCTGAAAGCATGGCCAGAAGGCTATGGTAAGGTTCAAATTTCAGCTGCAATTAAACATTTGTCTTGTGTGAGGCAGAACAAAAAAGAAATGAAAAAGGCAGAGTTGAGGTGTATCCTTCATATTCCTTATAGGAGGACGGCAATAGAATATTAGCATCTCCAAGCATATTCACACTCTACAGGTTCACATGTATTGAAGTTTCATACCATGTCAGGTTTGTCATTCACTCTCTGGGATAGAGGTATCAGTGGCAAGACCAGAATATTACTGGCATCCTCAGTTGCCCTGCAAAGGTGATGGTGGGTCTACACCTTGGCTGTTGCTGGCCTTTATCAAGTTTCGCTGTTAACTGAATGGATTGCTGGACCATTTCATTGAGTACTTAAAATTCAGTTACCATGGAATAGACCGGAGTCCCACAGCTTCTTTCTCTACTAGACATGTGTGAAGTATGGTATTTTACACCATGCTAGCAATGTTATAGTTACTTTTACTGAAACCAATATTTTTGTTTTTTTTCAGGATGTTTATTGGATTGAATCCAAATTCACCAGCTGTTACAGTGGGATTTAAACTCACCTTCTCCAGTTAGTGCACTATACCTATTCCACTGTAAGTGTGAAGTTGTTTGTAACCTACTCAGGGCCACTAGTGGGACCTAATGCATTCCAGTCACTTTGAAGTTTGCATCAATTTGAGACAGGAGTGCTGTACTGTGCAATATGTCGGGGGAAGCAGTATTGCAGTGGTAACATCGCTGGATAGTAATCCAGAACCTCACATCAATGTTATGGGGCATCATCAGAAGTCACACAACACCAGTTATGGTCCAAAGGGCTTATGTGAAATTACAGGCTTTTGGAGCGCTGCTCATTCATCAAGTGAAGTCAGATGAAGGACTTTGCTCGGAAAGCTCGTGATTTCAACCAAAGCTGTTGGAATATAACCCGGTGTTGTGACATCTGACTTTGTCCACCCCAGCTCCACACCAGCATCTCCACATTTGTGGCATCATGGCAGATGTTGTAATTTGGAATCAATGAAAGTCTAGACTAAAAAAAAAAATGGCCTCAGTGGTGATTCTGCAACCACCTTCGATTGTTACACAAACTAAGTTGGCTCACTAATGTCCTCTAGGGAAGGAAATCGGCCATTCCTACTTGGTCTGGCCTACATGATTGCTGATCCACAGCAATGTGGTTGACCTTCAATTCCCTTCTGGGTAATTAATGTTGGGCAATAAACGCTGATCCAACACCCACGGCCCATGAACAACAGCAAATAGAAAGAAGTTCAATAGAAAATTTATTCAAGTGGGAGAAAGAAACCAATGAAGAGATGTGGTGGACGGGGACTGGGGGAAAGAAAGGACAGAAAAATACAAACTTAATTCATTTGAAGAGACCCCTGACTTTTTTTTAAAAACACCAATTCTAAATTTTAGAACTTTAATATGATACTATTTCAAAACAAAATCATAGAATCCCACGTTTAAAATAGATATATCAAATTCCAAATTTTAAAAATTCAAAATATTTGGAACAATAATAGGCCATAATATAAAAACCATGAATTAGCCTTTTTAAAAAATAAGTGACTCAATTTTGGAGGAAAGAAATGAAAAGGTTGATTGCCTGTGCATGTTTTGACTGCCAGAATTTAGCAGAATTAGTTACATCACAGCTAGTGAGATATATCATTGAGGGTGAATGTTTCTAATGTTATAATAGTGTACACTGAAAGCACCCATTACAGCACCATCTACAGGTCCAAAAGGCATTGCATAGAATGTGGTGACCTACATATTTCATGTTAATACACTCCAGGATTACTTTCAAATTGTGCAAAGTAATTTGGAAAGTAAAGAGACAGATTAGGTTTGAATTTGAGTTTCTTTACAATTCAGGCCAATAGGCTGGGAAATTGAAAAACTGAGGAACTGCAGCGCCACCATGGGTGGGAGTGTATAATTCAGCGTGACAAATTTGCATGGAGAGTTTCCAAAATGAATTGGGACTAAGGAGTTTCAAATGGGATAAGACTGCTGGATGAAAACAAAATCTATATGTTACAGATGATAAGAACAGAGAAGTGACAAACTACGTGAGATGAAATTGATTTGTTCTTCAAAGGCCGCAAATTTAGCTTCAATTCCTGTCCAGCAAAAGAACACAGGATTTCTAACGAGAAAATCCATTTCCTATATCATGCACAATTTAATTTTTAGACTTTGGATAACTTGCAAACAAAAGTAGACTGCCTCAAAGAAAGCATTCTCTGACCGTACATGTTCAACTAGTGTGTTTCACACCCAGATTTGCCTCAGTGCTGTTGATAATCACAGTTAGATCTGTTAGATTCTTGCCTCTTATCAATGCGTTATTTCACCTTTCTAAAAGGTGCACCGTGCTGACTGCTTTTGCCTCACTGCCTCTAGGGAGGACCTGCGTCGAATAAAGAAGCGGCTGGGCAGAGTGCAATTTTCTTATTTTCCATCACCGCAGCTGTCGCTTATGGACTGTCAGTGCAAGTCTTCAGAGCTTTGAAGAACATCTGATCTTCAATTATAGCACAGTGCCCCGTGTAAAGCCCACAGATATTCTCCAGAGTAAAATGATGGATGAAGTAATGACACAATGTGAAGGATAGAAAAGTAGGTCAGCCTGCTAAACGCTATGCTATACGTTTTCTTTCGCTGTTGCTGTATGAGATGGACTGTCCAGTTGCACAAGTGCTTATGTACAGAACATCATCATCTGGAAACGTACTCGAATTGAAGAGATGATTCCGTGATCTGTCCATTCGTTTTAAAGATTGGGAACTTGCAGAGTCCACGACCAGGATTTGCCTCTTCACGACAACCCTTATCCAATTGTGTTGTCTCAGATTTGGGAATCAGTGATCAGTGTGTTTTCCTAGATTATCAATATACATCACCTAATGTGCTGTTCCCCACCTTCTGGGAGCAGTAACACATTGTTATACTGTCACACAGAAACAGCATGTTCAGCACAGTGATATTCATTTATTTATAAGGAGTGTGGGGGAGGGGTAAAGTGAGAAACAAAAATAAACAATCAATTCTTAATCCAAAAAGTTAATTTCTGCACACCCCCCCCCCCCCCCGCCTTCCAATCCTAACCTCCTTATCCACATTGTTCCAAGAGTTCTGAATTATATGGCATCTCAGCCCATACAGTCTGGATCGTTAGAGTATGCAAATGTCAGAAAAGAAAAAGGCTTGGATTTATGAAGTCCCTTCCACAACTAAGAGACATCTCAGAGATAGTAGGAACTGCCGATGCTGGAGAATCCGAGATAACAAGGTGTAGAGCTGGATGAACACAGCAGGCCAAGCAGCAACAGAGGAGCAGGAAAGCTGATGTTTCGGGTCTGGCCCCCCAGATTCACAGCAGTGTTCATCCAGCTCTACACCTTATTATGTAAGAGACATCTCAGATGCTTTACAGCCAATGAAGTACTTTTTGACGCGCAGTCCCTGTTGGAATGTATGAAATTTCACAGCCCAGCTCCCACAAACAGCAAACTGAAATTAACCTGCCTGTGTGAGGTTGGTTGAGGGTTTATATATTGTCCACGACACTGGGAATAGCCCCTCTGCTTTTCTTCTGCAAGGATCTTGCGGCACTATGTGAGAGGGCGAATGTAGCCTCAGTTTAACATTTTGTCCACTCCCCGAGTGCTGCACTCAGGTGTCAGACTTGCATTTTGTGCTTAACGCCTGGAACTGGGAGTTGAACCCACAACTTTCTGGCTCTACACAAAAGAGCGCTCCGAGTGGAGGAGCAGACAGCTCACCAGAAAGCTGCACTCAGACACGTTCTAGCAGAAAACAGTGCTACCAACGGAGTAGAAATCCTGACAGATTTTTCTGCTCAGCCAAGGGTTGAGAAGTGGCGCAGTTGCTGAAGTGAGAACTCACGAGGCTCAAGAAAATTAATTGGAAAGTAAACTGAACTTACAAAACGGTTTACATAATGGCTTTCCAGACAGATTACACACTTAATGTTATTTACAAGGTTTATTCTGTTTCTCTTATGCAGGGAAGTTGATAATTAGTATTTGTTTCGGCATCGGCTCTTTTCCATAAGAATTAGAACGGCTCAGCCAGATTAGGTTTTAGAATACAAGGGGAGTTTCTGAAGCACACTGAACGCAACTAGTGTCAAGGTTTAACATCTCAGGATACTAATCTGCTCTGGATGTAGTTGTTCTTTTATTAAAAGATAAAAGTTTGTTCTCAAGCCACTGGTTCCATCATGCTGCCCAATAATCTTGGCAGTCCAATATCTCATTGACCTACTTGACCTTAAACAGATCTGACATTACAAAGCCTGTCAAGCATAATGCAGGAGTGCGATGGAATATTCCCCATTTATCTGGATGAGTGTAGCTCCAGCACCAGTCAAGAAGCTTAACACCAAAGTAGTCCACTTGATTGGCACTCCATCCAGAGACATTCATTCCGTCCACCACCAATATACATAATAGGAGCAGCATGTACCATCTATAAGATGCACCACAGAAATTCGTCAAGGCTCCCTTGAAACCTATAACCTCCATTATCTAGAATGTCAGAGGCTGCAACTGCATGGGAACACCACCAGGTTCCCTTCCTAGCCACACACTGATATGGAAGGGCTTCGCTTCTCCTTCATTGTGCCTGCTCAAAATTCCAGAATTTCTTTCCTAAATGCATGATGGACGTCCCTGTCACGACAAGGAGAGCAGCGTTTCATGCAGCTGGCTCACCACCACTTTCTCAATGGTGATTAGGGATGGGCAATAAACGCTGGTGAAACCAATGGCGCCCAGGAATGAATAAATAAAAAAAATACAGTTGCTAAAACAACCTTGCCTTCTTTGAAAAAAAATTCTCTGTTGAAGCACAGCTATTTCTGCATGGCAGGGAAAGTCTACATTTCAGTATTCACTGCAGCTGCTGAAGTCTAAACACTTGCAATGTGTTTTTAGACTTGTAACCTTACAATAAGACATACCTGCTGGCAGATGTATCAGTAATGAGATGAATATGTGTCCTTGTCTGTGCCTTTCCTTTGACAAGGTACAAGAAACTGTACATTTGAAACGAGAAAGGAACTGCAAGATCAGTTCTATGAGTTGAAACATGTTTTTCCTAATTCATCTGGTCAATCAAGTGTCAATGAGGGGTGTTTACAATCAGAAAGAGAGCCAGAGGCATCCAGCCTAAAAGAAGCAGCAGCTTGTATTGGAAATCAAGGACCCTTCCCCCTCTCCAACGTCATTCAACTAAAGATAACAACGTGTAGAACTGGACGAACGCAGC
>NC_063332.1:166271823-166363127 GCF_021869965.1 Rhincodon typus
GAACAAACACAAGGAGGTTGTATTACACTTCTCTGGTACTGGAGGCTTCTGCTGGAGGCTTGTGTTCATCTGACTTTGCTATCATGACTCCGTCTCTCTTCGCTCACTTCCCGCTCCCCCCAACCCTCAGCCTAGACCAGCTCTCCTGTCCCTGCTGTGAGACCCCAGATTTAACTGATGCTGCAGGCTCTGGCACTCAGACAGATGGTTTTACTCAAACTGGACACCACTCCCAATGGTTTATGCTGGGACAACTGAGTTGTCAGCCAATCTGAGTGAATTAGCAGCTCTCAAACATGGAACCACCTCCTAAGTGAGGGCCAGAACTCCCACCTCGAGCCAATTAACAATCCCACTGGGTGTTTTATGACAACAGGACAATGGTAATGAACAGAATGTTTCATAGATTTCATACAATCCCTACAGCGTGGAAACAGGCCCTTCAGCCCAACGAGTCTACACCAACCCTCAGAGCATCCCCAGACCCATCCCCCTATAACCCACCTAATCTACACATCCCTGAACACTATGGGTAATTTAGCGTGGCCAATCCACCTAACATGCACATCTTTGGACTGTGTGAGGAAACCAGAGCACCCGGAGGAAACTCACGCAGACTCAGGGGGAGAATGTGTAAACTCCACACAGACAGTCACCTGAGGGTGGAATCGAACCCAGGTTCCTGGCACTGTGAGGCAGCAGCGCTAACCACTGAGCCATGTTCCTGTTGTCTTTTACAGCCATGGAGGGATAGAAACAATGCTGCCTTAGGGGACACCTGTTTACGGTAATTGTCATAAGACAACACAAATAAAGTATAAGATAGACAGCCACTTGTTACAATCTGAGAGCATTATCTGGAAGGATACTGGATGCAGATTCAATAGCAACTTTGAAGGAACAATAAGATAAATACTTGAAAAGTGAGAAAATACATACTGGGCTCTGAAGAAAAAACTAGTGCGGTGGAAATGAATTGAATAGTGCTACAGAGAGCCAGTCCAGACACAATGGACCAAATAGCTTCCATTTGTTCTATATCATCCTATAAGACCTGAAACGTGTGTAATCAAAAGAATCTGAGCAAACATCCAGCAGGAGACTAATTACCACAGAACTAATTTATGAAGGTGCTAATGCAAGTCTGACACTGATGGAATTTATAAATACACTCACCCATTCTTCTCTTCAGCAATAGCCACTTTTGAATGGGTCCTGAAAATTTTAAACAAACTCAAATCACAAAGCCTAGGTACCAGAAATACTGCTTACTTTTTACCCACGCTAAAGATTCTTGGGACTGGCTCGGACATTGCCTGTGAAAATGCATACCACTAGGACGCAAACTTCAAGTCTATGATTTCAGAACCGATGACAAGGCAGCTTATGACCTTCCTGACTTCATGCAGATGTCTCTAAATACCTACATGACCAGAGTGGATTTTCTACATTACCTCTGCCCTGTTGTCTCAAGGGATGTTCCCTCAGCTTCCTTCAAATGTAAGGTCTCTTCTTTAACAAGCATCTTGGGAATGTAATTACTCTTCAGTTGCGAGAGGACCATCCATTTTGCCAACTCAGAATGATCTGTTTCAGAGTTTATAGGAAGCAATTTTACAGTTGGATTTGCAGCTACAAATTATTATGTATTAAGTAGATGTTCCAGTGTGCAGGCATTCTCGATTATTCAAATTATTTGTGTTCAGTTGCTTTCTTTTGTTGGCCTCTTTGGCTAGTAACTATTCTAATTGCTCCCAATCAGGCACAACTGATCGCAAGATTTGCCCACACCTACTGCCTGCCATAAGCATTTTGGAAAGACTTACAGGCTGATGGCCAACCTGTTAGGCCTCATTATAAAGACATGACCATTACATCCTGGGGTGGGATTTGAATCCTGGGATTTTGGCTCAGAGGCCGGAACACTTCCTACTGTACCACAAGACTTTCCTCCATATCCTTATACCATAGTATACCTTATAATGTACTCTACAGCTCAATTAATATTGTGTATTGAATATCCCCTATATGTGTTTATATTTCAGAGACTGTTGATAGCATAAACAACAGTAACAAGTTCAACAACAACAATAACAACAACAAATTGGACTTGAAATGCAATAACTGGTTCACACTGGGCCTTTAAACATAATAAAATGTCGCAAATGTGCTTCTCAGAAATGTTCTCAAATAAAATTTGGCACTAAGTCCCATATTAGGCAGATGATCAAAAGCATGGTTAAACAAGGAGGTTTTAAGAAGCACCACTTAAAGAAGGAAAGCAGAGTACTGAATCCGAAGGGTTCAGTGAGAGACAATTCCCAAGCCTAAGGCCCCAGAAGCTGAAATCCATGTTGGCCAAGGCTGGAATGACAAAAATAAAGAATGTTCAAGAGACTAGAATAGAGTCCAGAGATCTGAGTTGTAGGAATGAGAGTTGTAGGTGACAGGAAAGGAGGAAACCATCAAGGAACCAGTAAACTAGGGTGGAAGTCTTAAAATTGAGGTGTTGTTTGAGTCGGGGGGGTGCAAATATAAGCCAGCAGTGGGGAGCAGTGGTTGAATGAGACTTGCTACAAGTTAGGGCATCACATCAAAGTCTCGGATAAGATTTCATTTGTTCCTTTACAAGTTCAGTGAGAGAAGCTAGGAAACCATAGGCCTGTTAGCCTGAGATCAGGAAATTACTAGGTCTGTAATTACAAACATGAATGAGCAGCTTGAAAAGTTTCAACTGAGCAGAAAGGGGAAGAACGGACTTATAAAGGACGGGTCATGTCTGATAAACTTGGTTTCTTTTAAAGATATGACATAGTCAACAGGTAACTTACAGAAGGCAGTTGATAATATCTCTTGTAGAAACTGTTAGTTCAAGTTGAAGCAAATTGGAAGGAATTGAAGGCAAATTACTGACACGTTTGGAAATTGATTGGACATCAGAGAGACAGAGGGATACTGGGTAAGCACCCTATTTCCTGGGATGTTATTAGTCGTGTCCTCATGGGCGTGTGTTGGGATCTTAATAATTCACCATGTTTATTAACTGTTTAGATGATGCAATGGAAGGCTATGTTTGCCAATGACATAAAAATAGGCAGCTTTGGAATCAGTACAGATGGAAACATAAAATTGCAAAAATTAATTTCGGTAGACAAGTCATATCAGACTCGAATAGTTAACTCTGTTTCTCTCTCCACAGATTCCATAAATAGACTTCAGTATAGGTAAAGGTAAGATTCTCCAGTTTCAATTTAGAAGAAGGATGGAACAGAGTAAAATTGAGTGACAATAGGAGACCAAAGAGGTCCTTAGATCATTTTTTATTGTTCATTCATGGGATATGGGCATCAATGGCTAGGTCAGCATTTCTTGTCCATCCCTAATAACCCACAGGGAAGTTAAGAGTGAACCACATTGCTGGAATCATATGCAAGCCATGTATAGATGGCTGATTGCCTTCAGTAAAGGACATTAATAAACAGATGAGCTTTTCCAACAATTAAAAGCGGTTACATAGTTACCATTAGGATAGCTTTTTATTGAATTCATTACCTGAAAAGATGGGACTTGAAGCCATGTCCCAGAAGGGAAGGTGATGGCCAAGTGGTATTTTCACTGGACTATTAAACCAGAAACTCAGTTATGTTCTGGGTACCAGGGTTCCACCACACGCAGATGGTAGAATTTGCACTCCAAAATAAAAAAAACCTGTAATTAAGAAACTGTTGAATTAACCTTGAATTAAGAACCATGAAGCCATTGTTGATTGTCAGGAAAAGCCCATCTTACTCACTAATGTCCTTCAAGGAAGGAAATCTGCTGTCTTCACCTGGCCTGGCCCACATGTGACTTAGGAGCCACAGCAAAGTGGATGACTCTTGACAGCTCTCTGAAACTATTCAGTTCAAAGGTGGGCAATAAATACTGGCCAATTCGTGATACCACGTCCCAGGAGTGAATTGAAAGAAAGAACATTTAGCCTGGGTTTGTCAGATAACTAGCCAGTGACATTAACACTACACCATCACCTCAGCCCTCCTGCTAAGTTATAAAATGTCAAAGGTAAGTAAAAGAGTTTTTTTTAACTCCAAAGGAGCAATCAGGAGGAGGTAGAATTCATGCTTGAGGTATACAAAGCCCTGGTTAAACCATAGCTGGAGTACTGTGAGCAATTCTGGGAACCACAATGTGGGAGCCATTCACATATTCTGAGAGAGTGCACTCTAGATTTACCACAATACAAGGTTTCAGTTGCAATGAGAGATTGTACTAGTCAGGGTAATCTTTCCTGCAATTAAAAAGGTAAAGGGTGACTTATTAAAATTCTCAGAAGCTTAGGAACAGACAGGGTCAATAGCGAGAAACTATTTCTGCTGGCTTGGAAGTCTAGGAGTAGGTGGCCTGGATTAAAACTTCTGGAGTGAACTTAGGAAAAGTCAAGTTTAGAAGCAAAAATGGAACGATTCAAGACTTCAGCAGCAGATGAGCTGAGGTAGGGGATAGAGTCAGACAATGTTAGAGAAGCCAAATCAGGTGATCTTTGTAGTGGTGCAGATGTGGTCAGAAACTAATCCTGCAGTCAAATAAAGACACTAAACTTCCAAACAGCCTGCTTAGGCCTCAGATAATTGCCAGAGAGAGCGATGAAGCTGGTGGCTAGGGATTAGAGTTAATTGAGTTGGGAGAAATTTCTGTTTATACAATACTGGATAACAGACAACCAGTCTGGCATAGAGTCAGTATTACAGTATGGAACGAGACCCTTTGGCCCACCTTGCCTACGCCAGTCATCAAGCACCTACCTACTCTAGTCCCATTTTCTAGCACTCAGCCTAAAGCCTTGTTTGTTCTGGCAATTTGGAGATGGCGATGGGATCAAGAGTGATGGTGCTGAAGTACAGTCATTTGCACATTTATGGAAAATGAAACAGTATTAAATAATAAACAAATTGGTCACAGCAACAGATTCGATAAGACGGAGGCATATGTTGCCCTTTATGTTGCTATGGTAGCTTTGTGAAATGTGACACTAACTAGACGAGTAATCTAAAGGTCAGGGGTTTACATCCTGCCATAGACAATTATGCAATTAAATTAATTAATTTCAGCAATTTGTTGGACAGAATTACAAAGTAATAACTATTACAGCTATTTATTGTCAACAAAAGAAATAACTTCACAGAGGTATATACTGACACACAATACGTGCTTGACTCTTAATGCCCTCTGAAATAGGAACAGCAATGAAGAAAGAACAGGAGATTTATAATCAGCATGGTCTTGCCAGAATCACAAAAACTACTGTAATGATTAATTATTTCCTTTTTAACATTGATAGCTTGCTCAGAATTCACTCACCTTTGCTTTACGTTTATGTTATCAAATTGTATTCCTTTGTCTATCTTTTTAGACCAGGTATGAACAGTGTATTGCCTTACAGGATTACTGCCTCCATTAAGGTAACACATGGAGCAGTGTTGCATGATGTTTCGCTGTTAATATTGACAGCAGCATCTTCTAGGCTACAAAGTACAGAAAGACCAGAACTCTGTACTGACAGGACCAGAGTTTGGTAATGGAATAGTTAATACAGCATCCAAAAACAAACATGAGCTACAAATGCAATGTAAAATGTAATGCTATTGCATTGTGGTGTAGCACAAGATAATCGCCGAGGCAAACTACTGGAATATTATGAAAAGCTGCCATATTTAACTTATGCTATTCGAGAAGCTAAACCTGAACTTCTTCCTTGCTCTGGCCTATCTGCACCACCAGAAATGCTACATTATGGGTGACTTATAAGGCCCTTGCAAACTTTGAGATGCCACCAAAAGTGCAACCAAAGAAATGGTAATAAATGTGGGTGACCTAACCGGTGACACTTACAGACCAAGAGCAAATATGCTGTTTCGGTAAGAGAGATAATGTCTAATCAACTGGTTGAGAGATGTTATTACACACCTCACGAGAATTTGGTACCTGAAAATTGGTCTCCTAGTTCAGAGGTAGGGATACTATCACTGCACCATAAGAGTTCCTTAATAAGGTGCGACACTAACCCTGGCATAAATGAGCTTTTGTTTTAATCAATCTGTTCAGAGATGCTATGACACATCCCCAAAGCAAGTAGGGACTTGAACCCTTGTCTCCTGACTCAGAGGAAAGGACAGTACCACTGTACTACAGAAACCCTGCAGTAAAGGACTGGACTTTAACATTCCTCTGAGAATGCGTTGGGAGAGTATGGCAGCCATCAAATATGGCAGAAGGGTAAGGAGTGGGGTCATGTCACCGTCTCACCATTGTACTGTCTCGTCCAGAAGAGAGAACTTTGCAGACAGCTTCCCCATCCAGAGCCAAAAGGAGCCAACCAAGTGGTCAATTCAGGGTCTCTCCCCACTGCCACTAACCCCTCACCAGTTGGTTGAGCACTCAGTTTAGCAGCTGTCCAATGGGCTTGGGGTTGGGGCATGCTTTGGCCCATTGGGAGGGCCTTCCTTGCTGGTATGGGTGGCCTGCCCAGGTCCTTCACTTTCCTCACTGTGATGACAATATCCATTCACGGATCTCTCTATTCCAGGCATGGACCTACCAGTAACCTCTGCTCCCCCGGAAGCTAGGGACTCTCTCATTGACCAGTAGCTTTTGGAGCAAACAGAGCCTCAATCTGGGCAGCTGCCGCTGAGAAATCAGCTACTGTTGACCAGATCCCAGGCTGGATCCCACAGATCTCCAAAAGTGGATCATCCTCGTTTGGCACTGCCAGGGAATCTCCACATTGATGACTGAGTCAAGCCCATTATCGGTACCTGAGTGCTCAGTAGAGTTCAGTATTGCTATTTGGTTTTTATCCCTGTTAAATTTATTTGGAAATTTCTCAATACTTTTGTATTTAATTTGTCATTGTGCTCTTTAGGTCTCTTCCCATTTTCAAATTAGTTTAAACAAAAAGTGTTTATGGTTCTCCATACATCTCCAAGTATCAGGAGATGCAAATACCTCCTATCCAGTGTGACTCTAAAGATGGGTAGAATGAGGGTAGTGCGCCCCATAGTGTCAGTCCTGAGGGCAGTGCAGCAGTGGAACAAGTAGTTTTGATCTGCATGCTTGACAAATTGTGGGGCAGCTGGCAAAGTTCGAACAGACGACACGCTGTACCAAGAGTGAGAGAAAGAGCTGACAGATGGAAGAACTTGAAGTTCTATAGCACCTTTCAGATCCTCAGGACATCCCAAAGTTCTTTGCAGCCAATGATGTCACAGAATCGCTGAGGTCTATCACACAGGAAAAAGGCCCTTCAGCCCATCGAGTTGTGTCAAAAACAAGCCCCTAACTATTCTAACTCCACTTGTTGTCACTGCTGTTGTAGAAGCCAATGCAGCACACAAACTGTGCAGAGTATGATCCCATAAACAGTGATAAAATAACGATAAAATCATTCTATTTGACAAGGGCAAATAAACAGATAGACATCCTGTTCTTTTGCATATAAGATGCTCCAAGGAAAATAGTCCCAGCCTATTCAGTCTCTCCCTATAGCTCAAACGCTCCAAACCTGGCAAAAGAACAGGACGTCTATCTGTTTATTTGCCCTTGTCAAATAGAATGATTTTATCGTTATTTTATCACTGTTTATGGGATCATACTCTGCACAGTTTGTGTGCTGCATTGGCTTCTACAACAGCAGTAAATCTTTTATGAATTCTTTCAAGTTTAACATCTTTCCTATAGCAGGGGGACCAGAATTGAACGCAGTACTCTAAAAGTGGCCTAATGTCCTGGACAGCCGCAACATGATGTCCCAACTCCTATACTCAATGCACTGACCAATGTCCACCCTGTCCACCTGCAACTCTACTTTCAATGAACTATGAACCTGCGCCCCTAGGTCTGTTTGTTGGACAACACTCCCCAGGGCCCTACCATTAACTGTATAAGTCCTGCCCTGGTTTGCCTTACAAAATGCAACACCTCATATTTATCTAAATTAGACTCCCATTTGTCACACCCCATGGATAGTGTGAATAGCCAAAGTCTTTTTCCCAGGGTAGGGCAGTCCAAAACTAGGTTTAAGGAGAGAGGCAAAAGATTTAAAAGGGTCGTGAGGAACAATATTTTCATGCTGAGTATTGTGCGTGTCCAGAATGACCTGCCAGAGGATGTGGTGGAGGCTGGTACAATTACAACATTTAAAAGGCATCTGGAAGGGTACATGAATAGGAAGGGTTTAGAGGGATATGGGCCAAATGCTGACAAATGGGACTAGATTAAATTAGGATATCTGGTCGGCATGGATGAGTTGGACCAAAGAGTCTGTTTCCATGCTGTATAACTCTATAACTCTATGATTCTATATAGCATCAAAGAACCTTTTACACCTCCCAGAACAAGCAGACAAAGATTCAGTCAAGTGATAGTACCTTTGATACCGCAGCATCACTCAGGACAAAAAAAATTCAGCCAGATCAACAGACCAAATAGAAAACAAATGACCTTCTGTCACAGAGATAGGAATGATATCACTAACACTCCATAATACTGTCTTCTGCAAGCTTTAAATCAAGCACAGACCATGTAAGTTGATACAATATGACAAACATAATGCTATTTATAACATACAAGATAATTGAACATCTTACGGACAAGAATTTTAATTGTATTTAACTATACATATTTTATGAGGACCATATTTCACATGGTACAGAAAGGAGGATTCACATTTACATCGCACCTGCCACATCCTCAGGACAATCCAAAGAGCTTCACAGCTGGTTGCTTTTGAAGAGCCATCCATATTGCAATGTGGGCAAACCCAGCCACCAATTTGTTCACAGAAAACTCCCACGGTGCCGCATATGAGACAAGTGATCAATAACTTGTTCTTGTCTGTAGGTTCAATATAGGTCACAATACATGGTACAACTCTCCTGCTCTGAATGTTCGTGTAGATTTTTTACATTCATCAGAACTAACAAACAAGTTCTCAGTTTAACTTCTCCTCTGAAAAACTAGGTCTTCAGTTACTGGCCGCATCAGAACTTAGAGGTATAAAAAGCAACTGAATTTTTCTTCAATGTAATCCGAATGGATTACACATAAGAACAAAAAGTTCTCTGTCGAATAAATAATAAGAGCCATTACATCTCTACATGTGGCCATATAATTGGTCGTTCTAATGGATTTATATTGCAAAACCTATTTTATAAATTATCTGATGCGTTACTGAAGCAACAGCAGCATCTAGTGGCTGAAGGAAATCCACGATTCTGAGCTTGCTAAAGGATAGAAAGAATATAACAATAACTTAAATACTTAGATCTGGTACAATGTAGAACTTTATATTCATCCATGCTCAAGGAGTAAAAGTGCTGAGGAGTAAAGAGGAATGAAACATTGGACAGACTCCAGCTATGAGAAGTGGGGTATTAGGCAGAACTTTCTTCTAAGGCTCCACATCAAGAAGCTAAATTGTTCATGGACACAGAATGTAGCAGGTCAGCTGGAGCCCCATTTACTGGCTATTAGATAAATTGTTCTCTGATTCAGTTCTGTCACGCCAGCCTATCTATCCAAAGTTAGGAGAGGTCTTCCAATGTGATGGATAGCGTCCCTGCCTTTGAAGCTCCATCTAATATATAGGAGCAGAAGTAAGCCATTCAGCCCATTGAGTTAGCTCCATCTTTCAATGAGATCATGGCTGACCTGAAAATCTTCAACTCCACTTTCCTGACTTTTCCCATAACCCCGATACCCTTAATGATTAAAAATCTCTGTCTCAACCTCGAATATACTTCATTACCCTGCGTCAACAATGCTCTGTTGTAAAGAATTCCACAGATTCATTAACCTTTAAGAGAAGAAATTCCTCCTTATTTCCATCTTAAATAGGTGACTCTTTACTCTAAGCTTATTCCCTCCTGACCAACTTTTCTGCATCTACCTTGTCAAGCCTCCTAAGAATCTGATATGCTTTAACAAGGTTGCCTCTCATTCTTCGAAACTGCAATGACTACAGGCCCAACCTACACAATCTGCCCTCATAAGAAAATCTTTCCATGCTGAGATTAACCTAATGAATCTTCTCTGGACAACCTCCAATGCCAATACATTTTTCCTTAGATAAGGGAACAAAGACTATTCACAGTATTCTGGGTGTGATCTAACTAGTGCCTTGTATAATATTAGCAAGACTTCCCTATTTTTATACTCCATTCCCTTTGAAATAAAAGCCAACCATCCATTTGCCTTCCCTATTACCTACTGAACTTGGATACAAGCATGTGATTTATGCATAATGACCACCAAATCCTCTGCACTACAGCTTTCTGCAGATTTTCTCCACTTAAATAATATTAAGCTCCTCTACTCTTCCCACTTAGATACTTCTCTTCACATTATCGCACATTACGTTCCATCAACCAAGATTTTGTCCATTCACTTAACCTATCTGTATCCCTCTATATCATCCTCACTATCTGCCATTCCAGTTTTTTTTTGTGTCTTATGCAAACTTGGCAATAATGCATTACTTCCATCATCCAAGTTATTAAGATATATTGTAATTAATTATGGCCCTAGCACTGAATTCTATGGCACTCCATTAGTTACAGGTTACAATACTGAAAATGCTCCCTTTAATCCCAATTCTTTATCCTCTATTAATTAACCAATCCTACTGTAAACACTTATTAAGTAGCCTTACATGCAGTGCCTTATTGAACATCTTTTGGCAATCTATATGTGTTACATTTACTAGTTCTCCTCTCTCTATCCTGCTAATTAACTCCGTAAAAAACTGTAACAAATTTGTCACGATGGGTTTCCCCTTCATGATGCCATGCTGAATCTGCTTGATTACGCATTTTTGTGCATTTTTAAACGGTCTGTTATTTTCATTCTTTTTATTAGTGTCTAACATTTTCACAATGACAGATGTTAAGCTCACTAACCTACAGTCATCTGTTTTTAACAGGGTGATACACTGGCAGTTTTACAATCCTCCAGGACTTATTTCCATTTATCCATTGTCTCTACAGCTATTTCCTTTAATATCTTCGAATTCAACCCCTCAGGCCTAGGACACTTAACTACCTTTAGACCCATTAGTTTCTTTGTAATTTTTTCCAGCAATCGTTATAGTATTTAATTCATCACCTCTTTAGCCCCTTGATTATTTATTATTTTTGGAATGCTATTAGTGCCTTCCATTATGAAGATCCAAAGGGTTTATTCAATTCATCTACCTGGTTCCCCATTATTAGTTCCCCAGCCTCATGGTCTGAGAGATCAATGTCCAATTTGGCGTCTTTTCCTTCTAAAAGAAAATCTTTAAGTTACTGTTTTAAGTTACTTGCTAGTTTGCCATCAAAGTTTATTTTCTCTCTCTCTTTGTTATTTTTTTGGGTCGTTTTTTTCATGATGTTGGTGGAACAATAAACATGGCCTGAGTATTGGGGAGAACACCCCTGTTCTTCTTTGAATTGAGAAACTGGATCTTTTACATCCACTGATGAGAGGACAGACTGCTTTAACATTTCATTTGAACAATGACACCTCTTTCAAGGCAGCACTTCCACGTTGTGGTCAAGTAAGAGGCAAAAAGAAACAAATAACACCTCCCGAAATGGAAGCAAGTGAAATGGAGATGATGCTGGATATGATATGGGACACAATGTGGAAAATTGTAAATGCAATGAATAACAAGGCTCGTGACCCTGACGTTTACTTTACTTAGAAAAGTCAACAATAGGAGTTGCTTCACAGTCAGATGCAAGCTTTCACTTGTGAAAACAAGATCATTTTCCATTCTTGACCACATATTGCTTTACATGCCACATGCAGTGCTCAACACACATTGTAAAACTTTTGAACTGTCCAAACATGTTTCTAAGGTGTCAGCTTTGTCTCAGTGGTGACTCTGAGTCAGAGGGTCAGGTGAACAAGTACCACTCTGAAGATTTCAGCTGAAAACTAGGCTGACAATTCAGTGCAGAAGGGAGTATGTCTTCTTTTGGGAGTGATGTCAAAACGTGAGGGTTTGTCTGCTTTTTCTAAACATCCCATGGCACTATTTTGAGGTAAATAAGTGAATTCTGCCACTGGACTCGCCAACTTTTATCCCTCAACCAGACTCAGGCCATTCAAGAGTGAAGTCAGGAAGAACTTACTGCTCAAAGGCCAGGGGAGATCTAAATCTCTCACCCAGAACAGGCTAAGAATGCTAGATCAGCTGAAAATTTTAAAGCAGGGATTGAGTAGATTTTGCTGAATGGGACTATGGAGCCACGGACATGGATTACAAATGGTTATGATCCAATAAAATGATTAAATAGATTGTAGAGAAGGAACATACTTTTTTCTTTATTCATTGACAGGATGAGGGCATCACTGGCCAGGCCAGCATTTATTGCCCATCCTTAATTACCGAGAGGGCAGGGTTAAGAATCAACCACATTGCTGTGACTCTGTAGTCCAGACCAGGTAAGGATGGCAGTTTCCTTCCCTAAAGGACATTAGTGAACTAGATGGGTTTTTCCAACAATTGACAATGGATTCATGGTTATCATTAGACTCTTAGTTCCAGATATTTATTGAATTCAAATTCCACCATCTGCCATGGCGGGATTCAAACCCAGGTCCCCAGAATGTTATCTAGGTCTCTGGATTAACAGTCCAACGATAATACTACTAGGCCATCGCCTCACCCCATAGGAACAGGAGTAGGCCACTCAGCCCATCGAGCCTGCTCCACTATTCAAAACTACCATGCATGATTGTATACTTCAATAGCTTTTACCCACTCTATCCCCATAACCCTGTCTGCCACTGATAATCAGAAATCTGTCAATCCCTATTTAAAACATACTCAAAGATTATGCATCCCCACAGCCCTCTGTGGTAGAGAATTCCAAATGTTCACAAATCTCAGTATGAAAAATATTCCTCATCTTCAGACCAAAGCGGCATCCCAGTAATTTTTAAATTGTTACCACTGACACTTTCCTCAAGAGGGATAAGAAATCTTATCTATATTTACCCTGACTATCCCTCTAAGTATTTTGTAAGTTTCAGTGAGATCACCTCTCATTCTTTAAAACCCTAGAGAATTCAGGCCCAATTTGCTCAATATCTTTTTATAGGACAGTCTTATCATCCAGGGAACAAGTCTAGTGAACCTTCATTCCACCCCTTCTTGATAATATCGTTCCTGAAACAAGAAGACCAAAACTGCACACAGTATTTCATGTGCGGTTTAACCAAGCTCCCATACAAGAAGCAAGACTTCACCTCTCTTGTACTCAAATCCACTTGCGATAAAGGCTGCGACAGGGTTACGGTTGAAGGCTACCATTCTGTTCACCTTCCAAATAGCTTGCTGGAAAGGGGAGTAAAGGGTTTAATGTAAATCAGACATCGATATAATTGCTGGGATGTAATTGCCTGAAAGCAAGAGAGAACACTCAGAGATAGAGTCTGAGATGGGGATTGGGGTGGAAGCAGCAGTCTGTATTCGAATGTAGCAGTGTATATGGTGTTAATAAAGAGTAGGAATCGCCTTCCTAAGACTACATTCCAGATTAGCACAGCAGATAAGAACAACCAACCAGTTCAACACTATAAGGGATAGGGACAAAGTAAGCCTTAGAATATAGATAGCCTGGCCCATGGTGCAGAACTTTTCTCCATGGGTCAGCCCATGCCAAATCAAACAGGAGTGGTGCTTGAAGATCCAGTTTCTGCACAAATGTTCCTAGGTGCCACCTTGAAATGTAATCTCGGTGTGCAAATTTCCTGTTGCATTTATCTGCACGCCAACTGGGATTGCACTTCTCATAGAGTCATAGAGCACGGAAACAGACCCTTCCATCCAAACAGTCCATGCTGAACATAATCCCAAACTAAACTATTCCCACCTGCCTGCTCAATATGAAAGATGGCATAGAAATATAAGGTTTTTCTTCTGAGTCAAGGAAATGGGGCTAAATTTACGACATATCCAACACCAGATATGAAGTTGTTAAGGATAATGAGGTTATTGAGGGCTCTCATTCCATTTACTTACACTAACAAAAGCTATTCTATAAAACTGATCGTCCACCTCTGATATTTAATTTAAACATGCAACCCTTGCTTTCAGAAGCTTTCATTGTTTTTTGATAAAAAGCAAAACTTAAGAATTCTTTCTGAACGACTACTGGCATTTGCACAGTCCTCCTAATTTCAAAGTCCTGGCTTGTAGCCCTCAGCATTACATTGCTTAAAGATAAACTTGTTTTTTGTTCCATCTGATGACACATTCAGGAAGAATCCCTTGTTCAACTCTGCACAGTGCCTAATAAAATTCCATGCATGCAGAATAGGTTTTAACATGCACAGGAATTCTTGACACGTTCTTATGGGAAGGGCCAGGCTAGTCCCACAGAGGACATGTGCGTTATCCCACACGGGAATGTAATTCCCACAAAAGCACCATTGGTGGGAATTTGAGTCACGGCTGCACCCTGAAGGTGTGTGTAGGAGGTCAGCAGGTCTGTACAAAGGTTCCCCATCACAAAACCAATCGAAAGGAATTTAATTAGCTTACCATGAATGAATCAATGTGCAGTTAATAATGAACAATCTGTGGATGGAATGTGCGGCTATGATTTAACTGAAGGCACTTATTGAGAAAGTGAATGAAATGGACTGTGATGGCATTCAGTTTCTTGCTGAGCCTGGATTTGATAATTTTAAGCAATTGAACTTTCAGGGTATCTGCAACACTTACTATTAGCTTTCAAAGAGTGTTTTAAACGTGTAGTTCTGTTTTTATTTTATTTTGTATTATTTTGAAATTGGTGCTTCCATTCTTTCACACAGTCCTTTGGGATTGAGGTTGACCTATTTCCTCTCCAGTTCAATGGGTTCTGAAATGGCTGACAAGTCCAAGGCATGGTTTGCAGATGCTGCCATGTGCAGAACTGTTTGGGGCACGATTGGCTCAATGAGTTGTTTGGAGGTTTGTGTGCTCAATCCAGTGCCTCGACTTCACCTCTGCAGTTTGCCAGCAAAGTCTGTCAATGAACCCTCTCTGTTCTAGTCAGCCACAATGTTTGACCTCTTCAGGAGTGTTTCGATAGTGCCTCTAAACCATTTCTGTGGTACCTCCTGGGGATCAATGGCTGTGACTGACTTCCAAGCACAGAGGTTGCTCCAGGAGTCTGGCAGCAAGGGTACACACCACATGACCCAGCCAACAAAGCTTATTTTGAGAGTTTAGCATCATGGTGCTGGGTGAGTTAACTTGGGACAGGAAATCGTTGCATTTCTTGCATCCAATTTGGAGGAGCAAAAGTCTCTTTAGCAACACCCATGGTCCAAACATTCGCACTTGCTCAACTGACCATGTGGCATTTATGTTCTATTCCTCTGTCTTTAAATCTACATACGCAGATGTACTTTTTCAACCATCTAATTGATTTGCCATGACACCTTTAAAGATTTATATATATGGACATCTAAATCTCTCTAGTCATCTACATTTCAACACTGTGCCACTTATAGTTTACTGTCTTTCCATATTAGTCCTCCCAAAGTGCATCTCTTCACATTTCTCCACATTAAACATTAATCCTGCTCAGTTTATCATTTATGTCTATGTCATCAAGAAACCTATAGCCGTCCTCGTCTCTGCCTACTACTTTGTCAATGCTTCTACCATCTGCAAACTCGTGCTGTTGCTCCCTATACCTGAGTCCAGGTTATTTGTAAAATGAAAAGGCCAATGGAGTGAAAAACTATCCACGAGGAACACCATCACAAACCACTTCCCAGTCTGAAAAACATTCAGCAACCCACCGTGACCCTTTGTTCTGTCTCTGAGCCAATGTTGGATCTACCTATTCCACCAATTTCCTTCTGACAAATTTTTTCAGTGGTCTCCCAAAAGTCTGTATTCGCTGCACTACCTTGATTTGCTTCTCTGTAACCTCGTCAGGTTAGTTGGACTCAGTTTGACTTTTAGTAAGTCATGTTGGCTCTTGTCAGTTCCCACATCCGTTTCAAAATGGAAGTCATTGTTAAATGGACAATATCCTGCCCACCAACAGAGCTGGGCTGATTAATCTGTAATTTCCTGTTTTATCCCTCACCCTTTTGTTAAATAGTGGTAGACCATTAGCAAATCTTTGGTCTTCTGACACTACTTCTGGCACTAGTGAAAGATTGTGGCCAATACCTCTATTAAATCCACTTTTATTTCCTGCAATAATCCAGAAAATAATCCACCTGAACCAGCTGATTTCCCAACATTCAGTTACACCACCCTTTTTTGCTAGATTTGCTCTATCCATTTCTTTCCCATCCATAATTCCCTCTCCAAAAATTAATAATGAGTTTTCACCATGTCAGATTTCACATAACCATTGTATATTGTACAAAGCTCTGTCGCTCAGGCCATTGTGTCATCCGTCAGTTCTTTGGTACAGCAATCAGAAGTTAGTTACCTCACCTCACTCTCTGCCCAGAGCCCTATATCGTCCTGGGCTTCAATTATTTATCTGATTTCTCTGAAGAGATGCAATGCTCTCTGCCTCAACCATTCGCTATTGAAAGCCATTCTATGCTCCAGCAACTCACCGCACAAAGAAATTATTTTTTAACCACACTCCACACTCTCTCAGCGATCATTTTAAGTGAAATATATTCATGCGTCCCCAGCCCTTAGCCCACAAGCCACTGATGCATAAACAAAGGCATGACACAATTCAAAGTAGCTACGGACTATTTAGCAACACCAGCCTAAACATATTGTTGAGCATTATATTGTTGACAGAAGAGTTCGTTTTAATAAGCAGCAGTAAAAAGGACACCCTTAAGGTGCAGAAAAATTGCAGTTCTTTAGCCTGTGACTCAACTACGTTAAATGACAAGTGAGAAACAGTTCCTGATGTAATTTAACACTTTGGTATGCAAACACCTCCAGTTTTATTACCTGTCTCATTTGGGGTTAGTTTGGTTTTGTCATTTGATTCTCACTGCCAAGAAAATGAATTCCTTCCATATCTTCAACAAAGCGACAACTTCATATCAAAGAAACCTTATAAGTGTTACTTCAGGTTAATTATTTTATGTTGAATGGTAAAAATAGTTCATTATGAATGCAGAGATTACAAGGTGTAGAGCTCGATGCTGCTATCTCTCATTATGAATGCAGATTGTTTTTCCTCTGCCACATGTATTTTGATAAAACTGCAGAGTCCCATTTGACATACAAGAAAGAATTTAATATGGATTTTTCAACGTGTCTTTTTATGGGGACAGTAGCACGGAATTACTTCAGGTTTCCAATGCGGACTGTCAGAACTACAATCAGAACCCATCTGAAAAAGGCAGGTTCCCACTAGTTGCAGGGCTGGATGAACACAGCAGGTCAGGCAGCATCATAGGAGCAGAGAGGCGTTCCAACATTTCCAGTTGGGCTTGGACGGGGCAGAAATCTTTATCCCATTCATATAAGATCAGTAACACTGGGAGGAGTGATGGCTTAGGAATGGATTTGGACATAGACATAGAATCCCTGCAGTGTGGAAACAGGCCCTTCGGCCCAACAAGTCCACACCGAACCTCAGAGCATCCCACCCAGACCCATCCCCCTATAAACCACCTAATCTACACATCCCTGAACACTACAGGCAATTTTAGCATGGCCAATCCACCTAACCTACACATCTTTGGACTGTGGGAGGAAACCGGAGCACCCGGAGGAAACCCACGCAGACACAGGGAGAATGTGCAAACTCCACACAGACAGTCACCCGAGGCTGAAATCGAACCCGGGTCCCTAGCGCTGTGAGGCAGCAGTGCTAACCACTGTGCCACTTAATGGGGATTACTGTTGAACTGCCTAAATAAAAGTTGCCATAGACCTGCTCTCTCCTTAGAGAGAGTCAACTGATGGTGGTTTAACATGTGGGTCATCACACCTCAGGTAAGTTTGAGAAGGCGAGACCTTCATGGTAACCTCAGCTGGTACAAGAATTGAAACCAAGCTACTGATATCACTCTATACTACAAAGCAGCCATCCAGCCTACTGAGCTAACCAAACACTGTGTGTCCGACTCCTTTATGGTTGAAGTGGTACAAATGAAACAGGGCTTAACATGGAGATCAGCTGGCACTAAAACCTGCAACCCATTACAACAGCTGACCCCGGACGACTAACTGGGCGGCGATCATGACTTTTCAGGCTTCAGGTTAAGGTAGAGCCTATTTTATCTGTGATAAGATCAGTAAGAAGATTTATAGTCAATCTGTACCACGGGGGTAGAACTCCAAAGAACTGAGACCACTGGTTTCCTCATCGATTTTGCTTCTGCCTTTACAGTCCAATGTATCAACAGAAGACTTAATCAATGCAGCTGTCCCTACTTGTATCAAACAGTTGACTAGCAATGTCCAACATGGGCAGCACTGCCATCTCCTTTCTAACTGAGTACCAACAGCAGCGTAATATATCCCCCAAAGTCAAGTCATTATTAATGGCAGCCTTGTGGCCTTCCTGCAGATTATTCTACATACTAGTTATCGACAATGCATCGTAGACAGTCTGCATGATGTGATGTTTATTTGTGTGAAGTCCTTTGAAGATGCAGTTCTCCCAATAGTGTTAATTGTAAGCTGCTGTTCGAGTATGGACTCTGCTCCAGCATAATAAGCAACCCAGCATCCATATGGTTAAGTGAAGGCTTGGCTTTGGCTGGAATCAAATATGAAACAAGTTGAGAAACAACACTTTGTGCACATCGACAGTGACTGCCTGATAAATAGCACTACCAGGTGATTTTTACCTCAGTAGGTTCTTTTAGTTGAGAAATCTTCTGAAGACTTAATCAATGTAGCAGTCCCTATTTGTATCAAACAAATGACTGGCAATGCCCAACATGGGCAGCACTACCATCTCCTTTCTAACTGGATACTAACAGCAGCATAATACATTCCCCAAAGTCAAGTGGTTATTAATGGCAGCCTTATGGCTTTCCTGCAGATTATCATAGTGTGTGCAGCATTGACTCTGGCTGCCATCTGCTGACAGCCATGTCACCGTGCTGTTTCCTTGCATTCAGCTAGCCATTTCTTTTGTATTCCTATTTTAAATTGTCAGGCTGAAAAATGTGCAGTTATTGGAAATCCTAAATATAAACTTCAGATGTCCTTGTCCCTTTAAACTCTGGACCAGGTGGAGGCCCCTGTGCTGGTCAACTGCTGACAGCTTGGAGAGATACTGTGATATTTTGTCTTTTTATGTTTGCTTCTTGTTTTTACGACCTATGGTCATACTGTGTATAGCTATAATGTAACTTTTTTCTCTTCATTTCTCTATTCTATGTCTAAGGATTATACCTAGGTACCTTTGTACCTAAGGTGACACTGTATGTGGTGACTTATAAACTTTTCACTATACTCATTTGAGTATTCATGACAATAAAGTTAATTCAATTCAATTCAATATAGCCATTAACAGGACTGAGGATCATTGCTGCTTTCCCTACCAATATGAGCAGTAAATTCGCTTTGAACTGGGAATAAGGACCAACCTCAGGATATCCAACCAACTGCGGGCCACTGGGATAACAGCACAGAATGTTGAAAATGTATCCTTGATTTTCTTCTTTTTCAGTAGGAGCATATGCAGCAATCAATTAGAGGTTAATTGTTGCCAGTCAGAAAAATTGATTCGTGAAAATCAGATTTTATTTTAAAATGCTAATTGCCCAGTGAATGGTTCTTACCTGTTCTTTTGTGACTTATTCTGTACATATTTGACATTGCTGTACACAATTTCAAAAGCCATATGTATGTACTTTTGAACACTTTATGTGCATTCATTAATAAAATAGTCAAAACAAAAAAACAGAGACTATGTGTGTTTTTGATTACTGTACGTTTTCTTTCCTTCTTTACTGAACAGCGGTAGATATTTGCTAAGTTTTGTGAATGTGTGGGATTTTTGCCAAAATTAATGCATATGACTGAAACCATGAATGTACATTGCACAAAGTGTTGCCTGTCAACATTTTTATTCAGCAAGGCTGATCTCAGCTCACATTTCAGTGCAGTGCGGTGGGTGTTCTGCATCATTGAAGACACCATCCTCCATCTAAGATATTCATCTGAGATCTTGTCTATTCAGGCGAATAGAGTTATAGTGTCATACAGCACAGAAACAGACCCTTTGGTCCAACCAGTCCATGCCGACCATAATCCCAAACTAAACTAGTCCCATCTGCCTGTGCTTGGTCCAGATCCCTCCAAACATTTCTCATTCATGTACTTATCTAAATGTTTTCTTAACATTCTAACTGTACCTGCATTCAATTCAATTCAGTTCCATTCAATTCATTATAGCCATTAACAGGACTGAGGATCCTCTGGAAGTTCATTCTACACATGAACCATTCTAGATTTCAAAAGACTGCCCCTCATGCTTTTTTTAAATCTCCCTCCTCTCACCTTAAAAATATGTAATCTTGAAAAGGGAAAAGACACCTGCCATTCACCTCATCTAAACCCCTCATGATTTTACTAACCTCTATAAGGTTACTTCCCAACCTCCAATGCTCCAGTGAAAAATGTCCCAGCCTATCCAGCCTCTCCTTATAACTCAAACCCTTCATTCCCAGAAACATCTTAGTAATTTTTTTCTGATCCTTCTCCAGCTTAATAATACCCTTCTTATAACAAGGCAACCAGAACTGGACACAGTATTCCAGAAGAGGCTTCACCAACATCCTGTACAACCTCATCATAACATCTCAACTCCTATACTCAAATGTTTGAGCAATGAAGGCAAGTAAAAAAGAAATCACGTCATTAAATTGAGGAGGGCAAAGAGATTTCCCTGCATCAACTATTTCTTAGCCATCAACAGCATTCTGAAGATGAGTCCTGACCCAAAACGTCAGCTTTTCTGCTCCTCTGATGCTGCCTGGCCTGCTGTGTTCCTCCAGCTCCACACTGTGCTATCTCTGACTCCAGCATCAGCAGTTTTTACTATCTCTAACAGATAAGATGACCAGTTTTATGTAATTTTTACTCATAAGATCTTGTTGTGTGAAAATTGGCTACAATTATCGTCCACGTTAGAACAGTAACAGCACTTTAAAAGTTTAGCTTCTTCAGCAAAGAAATATTGTGATAGTACAATATAAATGTTTTGAAGACACTTAAAGTATTTTGCCTCTCAAGCATCAATATATGAGGTATCTGATTTCTGATACGTGTCCATACAAAACAACTTGGCTAAGAGCCAGTTTGCCCTTGAATAAAGACTCTTAACAAAATAGCTGATGTAGTAAGTCAAAACAGAATGAAATAAAACATTCACATGAAAGTAACATTCTTCTGGGTATGGCTTTAAAGATAACTAAACATTTTTACCTGATACAAGGACAATAAGGCTTTGACAGTGCTGGTAGCTTAGCGATCGCAGTAAGTGACAAACTGGGAGGTTAGGTTTGAGATGATTTTGGTTTTTATTCACTCGTGGGATATGGGCATCGCTGGCTGGCCAGCATTTATTACCTGCTCCTAGTTGCCCCTTGAGAAAGTGGTGAGCTGCCTTCTTGAACCGCTGCAGTCCATGAGTTATAGGTCGACCCCACAATCCTGTTAGAGTGGGAATTCCAGGATTTTGACCCAGCGACACTGAATGCACGATGATATATTTCCAAGTCAGGCTGGTGAGTGGCTCAGAGGGGAACTTGCAGATGATGGCATTCCCATGTATCTGTTTCACTTGCCCTTCTGGATGGAAGTGGTCGTGGGTTGGAAAGTGCTGTCTAAGGAAGTATCTTTGATGAATTTCTGTAGTTTATCTTGTAGATAGTACACACTGCTGCTACTGAGCGTCAGTAGTTGGGGGAGTGGATAATTGTGGATACTGTGATAATCAGCGGGCTGCTTTGTCCTGGATGGTGTCTTAAATAACTCCACAAAGGCCAGTATCCCATTACCAAGTCACCTCTTTTTACACGTCCATAGTACATGACCCTGACACAGCTAACAATTAGCGAGCTCCTAGAGTGAGCAAAATCCCTGCCAGCCCGGTTTATATCTGTCAGCCAGGGCTCCCTGATTGGACCAGGTTCACAGCCCCAGTCAGTGAACTCATTCTATGAGGGCCACCTGGCTGACCTCAATACAATCACTACATCCCTCCTGGGATCTAAGACCTGGAACGTAGGCCCATTCTTTTTCATGTAGCTTCTCCTGGGGTGTTTTTGTACCAGGTCCGGTTCCTCCAACTCTGCCTCAGTTACCGGCAGCGTGTGTTGGACCGTAGCCGGCATCTTGCACCCAGAGTGTCTCGGAAGAAATTTTTCTTCTTCTTCTTCAGGCGGTAACAGTGACATCTGCCGTGTCCATCTCATCCTCAGAGGTTCCTTCAATGCTAGGCGGAGAGGGAGAACCCATGGGCTCTGACGGCCTGGATGGATGTTCAGAGGGGCCGGTATGTTTTGCTCCTGCCCTATTTGCGAGTTTGCAGCTTTCATGTGGTCCATGTGCTTGTTCAGCAATGTCTCACCTACCAAAACTTTATACATCATGGGACCTGAACTCACATCAACCTCAACTGTTACCCATTCGGGGCCATTCCCTGGATTCGACACCAGACCTTGTCCCCTTAAGTAAACTCTCTTTCTTGCTTCGAGGAGTCTCGTGTCCAGCATTGGCGTTCCTGATGCCATTTCACCCTCTCCCCACCAAGGTCTGGGAAGACCAGGTTTAACCTAGTGCGGAGTCTTCTCCCCATTAGCAACTCTGCTGGACATGGCCCTGTAACTGCATGAGGGTTGGTCCTGTGAGTAAATAGGAACCAGGACAGTTTGGTATCCGGGGATGCTGTAGGCCACCTTCAAAGTTTGGACTGCTCTCTCTGCCAGATCACTGGACGATGGACGAAATGGGGCTGTCCTTACATGCCATCTTTAGGAAATACTCAAATTCCCTGCCGGTAAATGATGGTGCATCGTCTGTGACCAACATCCCTGGCAGTCCGTGCACTGCAAAAGATGCTCACAGCTTTTCAATCATTGTCCCCATATTTAATGAATGAATATTATGCTTATCCAACTACTTTGAATGGGCATCTGCAATGATTAAGGACACAGAGTCCATGAAAGGACCAGCATGGTTGACGTGTAACCAAGCCCAGCGTTTGCCCAGCCATTCCCATCTATATGGGGGATCTGCTGATGGTAATTTTTGTCCTTGTTGGCACTTTGGGCACTGCCCCACCAAAGCAGTCATGTCAGCATCCAGCCCTGGGCCACCAGACATACTTTCACCATACCTTCTCATTTTGGAAACCCGTGGATAACCCTGGTTGAGTTCAGCCAAAATCTGGCAGTGACCTTCGTTCGGGATAATCACCCTTGCTTCCCTTAATAAAATGCCATCTTCTATGGTCCTCTCCAGGTCCAAAACGGTTTCAGTTCTGGTTGTAACAAAAAACAGAAGTTGCTGAAAAAGCTCAGGAGGTCTGGCAGCATCTGTGAAGAAAAAATCAGAGTAAACATTTCAGATCCAGTGACCCTTCCTCAGAACCCTTTTGCTGCCCCCATCACCATTAGCTGTTTTAGTTCTGCCAGGACCAGATCTTCTTGTGGCCACAGTCTGATATTGTCAGCAGTGACGGGAAGGATATCCAGAAAGTTTAAAGCCAGAACAAACTCTTCTAATGGTGGCACCGCCGGTGCTGTATCTGCCAGTGGGAGGTGGCTCAATGCATTTGCCACTTGGTCTCCCGGATGGTGTTCCAATTTGTAATTGTACACACTCGAAATAAGAGCCCACTGCTGAATTCAAGCTGAAGCTATGGACAGCATGGCCTTGTCCTCTTTAAGTAGCTTTAGCAGGGGTTTGTGGTCCATTACTATTATAAATTTATGTACGTAAAGTATTGGTGGAACTTTCTCACACCAATGATGACCATCAAACCTTCCTTCTCTATCTGGGTGTATTTGCATTTGTTTTCAGCCAAAGTTCAGGAAGCATAAACTATTAGGTGTTCCTCTCCACTGGGCCAACTGTGAGCCAACACTACCTGTACGGGGAGGCATTGCATGTCAGCACTAGGTCTCACTAGGGATCATAGTGCGTCAATGCCTTAGACAACGATAGCTTCCCAAAAGGCCACTTCTTAGCTATGAGACCATTTCCAAGGCTGAACCTTTTTCAATAACAAAGATGTATGGGTGCCAGGACGGAGGCTAGGTTATGTATGAATTTTCTGTAATAATTCACCAATCCAAGGAAAGACCTAAGCTCCAGTACAGACATGGGGGCTGGGTACCTTTGATCACTCTCATTTCATCTTCCAATGGGTGTAATCCAGTCTTGTCAACTCTGCAGCCCAAGTAGGTCACTTGGGTAACCTGGAACACACACATTTTCCCTCCTAAGGCAGACACATGCCTTGGAGAAACATTTGAGCACTATGTACAAGCTCTCTAAATGATTTTTATTGGTCTTCCCAGTTATTAATACATCATCCAGATAAACGGTGACCTCGGGTAGACCTTGTAAAATGTTTTCCTTCGTCGGCTGGAAAATGGCACAGGCTGATTATACCCCAAATAGCAGTCTTGTATATTTGGTACAAACCCTTGTGGATATTAATTTTAGCATACTTCTGGGAATCCTCATCTATTCATAATTGCAGATATGCATGGCTCATGTCCAGCTTCGGGAATGTCAGCTCTCCCACCAGTTTTGCGTAGCAGTCCTCTATGCAAGGCATTGGGCGTTTAGCCAGCTGCAAAAAGTGATTTACCTTTTGTTTGAAATCCCCACAAAGGCGAACTGAACTGTCAGGTTTCACAATCAGTACAACCGGTGCTGCCCATTCTGCAAACTGTGCTGGTTTGATGGCTCCTTCACTTTCCAGCCTCCCAATATCTGCCTCTATCTCTGTCCTTAAGATAATTGGCACTGGGCAGGCCTTGTAGAATCATGGGATTGCTTCTTGGTCAACATACAAGGTGGCATTCCATAGAATACCTGTAGTGTGGAAACAGGCCCTTCAGCCCAACAAGTCCACACCAACCCATTCCCCTCTAACCCACCTAAGCTCCACATTCCTGAACACTAGGAGCAATTTAGCATGGCCAATCCACCTAGCCTGCACATCTTTGGACTGTGGGAGGAAACCGGAGCACCCAAAGGAAACCCACGCAGACACAGGGAGAATATGCAAACTCCACACAGGCAGTCGCCCGAGGGTGGAATTGAACCCAGGTCTCTGGTGCTGTAAGGCAGCAGTGCTAACCATTGAGCCACTGTGCCGTCTTGACACCTTTGATAGTCCCTAGACATTCCTGAAAATCCTGAGTATTTAATTAGAACTTCACTCAAGCTGCCATTTTCGAATCAAAAGTGTTGAGCCAAACAAGTTGAATCTTTATCAACCAATTTCACCCCATCAAGCCTGGGTCTGAGCCTTTTACTACAATCAGTGGTAACTGAACCAACTGCTTCTCATAGGAGATCGGAATCAATGTTCATAGATTCCCTACAGTGCAGAAACAGGCCATTCGGCCCAACAGGTCCATACTGCCCCCCCGAAGAGCATCCTACCTGGACCCATTCCCCTAACACTGCATTACCCATATCTAACACACCTAATCTAAATATCCCTAGGCACTATGGGCAATTTAGCATAGCCAATCCACACACCCTGCACATCTTTGGACTGTGGGAGGGAAACTGGAGCACCCAGAGGAAACCCACACAGACACAGGGAGAACGTACAAACTCCACACAGTCACCCGAGGCTGGAATCGAACCCGGGTCCCTGGCACTGTGAAGCAGCAGTGCTAACCACTGAGCCACCGTGCCATTAATGTACCATTAATCTGTAAAGGCTCTCGGTAAGGCCAAGGTCTTACATAAACTTAAGGGTTAGAGTCTAGAGCAAATTTTGGTAAAAACTGGGTCCACAATCACTCAAACAGCTGGGCTGGTAGCAACCTCCATTAGAGCTGGGTGACCATTTAACCAGATATTTATTTTGATTGGTTCGGATTTGATTGTTACTAAGCAATTGAACTGTTCCAAACCAGCTGTAGGCCGACTTTCCAGAGTGTGCACTCTCCTGGGTACCGGCCTATGAGTTCTCTTACTCAGGTCAGGCCTACTGCAACTCTTTTGCTGCCTCAAGCCCGCAAACTGGCAGCAACTACAATGGCTGCTGGCCTGGATCCTCGAGAAAATTTTAACCATTTTGTCAAGGCTTGGCTTTGTTTTGGGGTTTTGCTGTGGGCTGACCTAGAGTCCCTTTGTTCAGGATATTTCCTGAGTGATGTTATGCAATTGCCTTCACTCAAATGGTGTTCCCCAAGTTCAGTCGGCCTGGTGAGAGAGAGTGTCCACTTCTGTCGGAATGCCCTGTTACTCATAAGCTCCACCCGCTGCATTTTCTAAATGACAAAACCAGTTGTAGCCTGTTTAAAGACCAATCGGGCTTCAGCTAGTAGGCGCTTTTGCACAGTCACATCATTAATCCCACATGCCAAACACTCTCTCAGCAGCTCACTTTGGGTTAAACCAAAATCATGTACCTCTGCCAATCTTCTTAACTTCCTCAAAAATCCCGATACAGATTCCCCTGGTTCTCGAATTGCCAAGTAAAACCGACAGCTTCTCAGAATTAGAAGAGGCTTGAGGTCATAATATTTCTTAACTAAATCAGTCAATGTTTGAAAGGTTTTAGTAGCTGGCACCTCCAGGAAAGTTAAGCTCCTGATAACTGGAAAAGCTATGGGTCCACATGCTGTCAGGAAAATTACTCTCTGCTTTTTGTCTGCCTCAATGGCATTTGCCCAAAAAAAAATGCATTCTTTTCACATACTGGACCCAGTCTTCAACAGCAGGATTGAATGAGTCAAGCTTCCCAAATAACAGCATGATGCCAGAAACACCATCCCCAACTCAAAGACGACAATTGTGAGCAAATCTCTTCAGGAGCATTTTTCCTCTCTCGCTGCCACTGAAATAACTCCACAAAGGCCAGTATCCCATCACAAAGTCACCCTTCATTAACATGCGCGCGCATAGTACACGATACTGACCCAGCTAGTTCAGTGCCAGGTCCTAGAGTGAGCAGAACCCCTACCACTCCTGTTTATATCTGTCTGCCTGGACTCCCTGATTGGGCTGTTAAGCTGGTCCAATCAGGAAACTCATACTCCATGAGATCCAGCTGGCCGACCTTGTTCCAATCACTAAAGCTTCTCGAGTTGGAGCTGTATCCATCCAGACAAATGGGGAGTATTCTATCACATTTCTGAATTGTGCCTTATAGATGGTGGGCCAACTTTGGGGAGTCAGGAGGTGAGTTACTTGCTGCAGTATTCCTAGCCTCTGACCTGCTCTTGTAGCCAGTGTGTTTATGTGATGAGTCCAGTTGAGTTTCAGCTCAATGGTAAACCCAAGAATGTTGATAGCGGGGGTTTCAGTGATGGTAATATCGTTGAATGTCAAGGGGCGGTGGTTAGAATGTCTCTTAGTGGAGGTGGTCATTGCCTGGCATTTGTGTGGCACAACTATAAGTTGTCATTTGTCAGCACAAGCCTGGATATTGTCCAGATCTTTTTGTGCTTGAACCTGGTGAATGGCGAAGGATGGGTAGTTAAGTAGTATCCTTAAAATACACCAAATTGCACTCACATGTATATTGTAGCCTCTTCATGTTACATTTTCTCAGTCGATAGCTCATGTTTAATACTTGCTCCCATTGAATTTCTATGACATCTGTGCAAAACATTGCTGATATAGATTATTCCTTTCCACTCAAAGCTGCTTTTCATGGCTATTATGAGCCCACACACGAAGCATAAAAGTAAGAATTACAGTGGGACTCTTGATGGAAGTTGCCCATACTGAGGCTGCTGTTGGATTATTATTACCTACGCATAGGTCACAGAATACACGTAAAATACACTTTTTTTTTCAATTGAGAAATCATTGATTGAGATGTAGATTTGAAATGGACGAGTCTTGATCCTCCTTCTCTCTAACGTTTTTGAGATTTACAGTACATCCATTTTTCACAAAACTCACCATTGCTTTAACTTCATCTTCTTGTACATCTTCTTCCTTTTACCCTGTCTGTTCTTGTATCAACATCCTGGAGAGTACCATTGATCAGAATCAGAACTGGACCAGCCATATATACTGTGGCTACAACAGCAGATAAGATCAGATTTATGTAGCAAGAAGCTCACCTGCTGACTCGCCAAAACCTATTCTCATCTATAAACCAGAAGTCAGGTTATATGCCCCACTTGCCTGGATGGGTGCAGCTCCAATAACACACAAGAAGCTTTACACCATCCGGGACGAAGCACGAAAGTCTACTTCCTCCACCCTCGACGCTCAGTAGCAGCAGTGTGTACTATCTACAAGATGCACTGCAGAAATTCAGCAAAGATCCTTAGACAGCACCTTCCAAACCCAGGACCACTATCATCTAGAAGGACAAGAGCAGCAGATACATGGGGACACCACCACCAGCATGTTCCCCTCCAAACCCACTCATTATCCTGATTTGGAAATAAATCTCTCTTCCTTCGGTGTCGCTGGTTCAAACAGCCATAGAGATGTATAGCACGTAGTCAGACCCTTCACTCCAACAAGTCCGTGCCAACCAGATATATTAGATAAATCTAGTCCCATTTGCCAGTATTTGGCCCATATCCCTGTAAACCCTTCCTATTCAAATACCCATCCAGAAGCCTTTTAATTGTTGTAATTGTACCAGCTTCCACTACTTCCTCTGGCAGCTTATTCCATACACACACCACCCTCTGCATTAAAAAATCGCCCCTTTAGTCCCTTTTAAATCTTTCCACTCTCGCTTTAAACCTATGCTCTCTAGTTTTTGACTCCCCCACTCCAGGGAATAGACCTTGTGTATTTACCCTATCCATGCCCCTCACAATTTTAGAAGGTCTGTAAGGTCACCTCTCAGCCTTCGACGTTCCAGGGAAAGTAACCCCAGTCTATTCAGCCTCGCCCTTTTGCTCAAACCCTCAACCCTGGCAACATCCTTGTAAATCTTTTCTGAATCCTTTCAAGTTTCACAAAATCTTTCCCATAGTAGTGTGGGCAGAATTGCACACAGTATTCCAATAGTGGCCTAACCAATGTCCTCTACAGCTGCAACATGACCTCCCAACTCCTATACTCAATGCGCTGACTAATAAAGGCAAGTATGCCTTCTTCACTACCCTGTCTACCTGCAACTCCACTTTCAAGGAACTATGACCCTGCACTCCAAGGTCTCTTTGTTCAGTAACACTCCCCAGGACGTTACCATTAAGAGTATAAGTCCTGCCCTGATTTGTGTTTCCAAAATGCAGCACCTCGTATTTATTTAAATTAAACTCCATCTGTCACTCCTTGGCCCATTGGCCTATTCAATCAAGATCCTGTTGTGCTCTGAGGTAACCTTCTTTGCAGTCCACTACACCTCCAATTTTGGTGTCATCTGCAAATTTACTAACCACACCTCCCATGTTCACACCCAAATCATTTATACAAATGACAAAAAGCAGGGGCCCAGCACCAGTCCCTGTGGCACATTGCTGGTCACAGGTCTCCAGTCTGAAAAGCAACCCTCCACCACCACCTTCGAGCCAGTTCTGTATCAAAATGGCTAGTTGTCCCTGTATGCCGTGTGATCTAACCTTGCTAACTGGTCTACCATGAGGAACCTTGTCGAACGCCTTACAGAAGTCCATATAGATCACGTCCACCACTCTGCCCTCATCAATCCTCTTTGTTACTTCTTCAAAAAACTCAATCAAGTTAGTGAGACACAATTTCCCAAGCTCAAGGCCATGCTGAATATCTCTAATCAGTCCTTGCCTTTCCAAATGCATGTAAATCCTGTCCCTCAGGATTCCCTCCAACAACTTGCCCACCACCGATGTCAGGCTCACCGGTCTATAGTTCCCTGGCTTTTCCTTACCACCTTTCTTAAATAGTGGCACCATGTTAACCAACATTCAATCCTCTGGCACCTCACCTGTGGCTATCAATGATACAAATATCTCATCAAGGGGCCCAGCAATCACTTCCCTAGCTTCCCGCAGAGTTCTGGGGTACACCTGATCAGGTCCCAGGGATATATCCACCTTTATGCGTTTCAAGATGTTCAGCACCTCCTCCTCTGTAATCTGGACATTTTTCAAGATGTCGCTATTTATTTCCCCACGTTCTACATCTTCCATCCTTCTCCACAGTAAACACCGATGCAAAATACTCATTTAATATCACCATGTTCTGCAGTTCCACAGATAGGTGGCTCTGCTGATCTTTAAGGGGCCCTATTCTCTCCCTAGCTACCCTTTTGTCCCTGATGTATTTATAAAATCCCTTTGGATTCTCATTAACCTTATTGGCCAAGGCTATCTTATTTCCCTTTTTTACCCTCTTGATTTCCCTCTTAAGTATACTCCTACTGCCTTTGTACTCTTCTAAGGATTTTGCCAACCTCTGCTGTATATACCTGACATATGTTTCCTTCTTTTTCTTAACCAAAACGTCAATTTCTCCAGTCATCCAGCATTCCCTACACCTGGTCTTGGAACTCCCTCCATAATGGTGCTGTGGGTCTACTTACATCAAATAGACTGCAGTAGTTCAAAAAGACAGCCCACAATCACCTTCTCAAACGTATCTCTGGATTAGCAATAAATTCTGGCCCAGCCAGTGTCATTCACAAGCCATAAATGAATATTAAAAAGAACTAAAAAAGACATCAGTTACATAGATCCCATTATCTGTAGTTGTCTAGCTTCCTCTTCAGACTCTTTCTAAAGATTACCAATTTGGCCAGGTTTTTGATCGTCCTTAATTTAAAATAAAAAAAACTATGGAAATATGAAATAGAAACAAAAATTACCCAGCAGATCAGGAAATGTCAGAGAAAGTAAGTTGGAGATGCTACTAAAGTGCTTAAGTCAGCAAGATAAGGAACTTGGCCCAAAAAAATCTCCATTCCTAGCAACGTTCTTAAGTTCTGTTGTAGATATTACTAAAGTGCATATCTCTGTGAGATAAGCAGATTTGAACAGCAAAATCACCACTTCCAGAAAACTTTTCCAAAGTGCAGGCATGTTCTTAAAATCTGTTGTAAATGTTACTAAATGCATAACTCAGTGAAATAAGCAACTTGAACAGAAAAACAGTTAACATTTCAGGTCAATAACATTTTATCAAATGTTTATTGACCTGAAATGTTAACTTTTTGCCTCACTCCACAGATGCTTGCCTGACTTTCAACTTCTAACACTTTGTTTTTATTTTGATCATCTCTCTTAATGTCTGATCTTGGTAACGATGACTGCTTTTTTTCATGTGACTGAAGAGCATTGAGGTGTTTTTGCATTGCAGACACTATGTACATTGTGAAATATCACTGGAAAAAAAATCATGCTGCTTCTGCTTTACTTGTGTTTGCACCAACACTTCCATATTCTACCAGTTTTATTTGGCTAAGCCTAGCAAAAACAGGCATGACTGACTGAGATAACCATCCTGGTATTTGTAAATGGAAGTAGTCAAATGATGGTTTTTGCAGAGCGTAAGTGATTGGGCTGTGAGTATTCTCTTTTGAAGTTTGTCCCATTGTTCAATTGTCGTTGGGAAGAAAGATTGTTTATATGCAGTCTTGGAAACAAATTGTCTTGTAGTTCTCAAGGATGTCTACCTTGTGTTTTGCCATTGGCAGGGATCAACAGATACTTGTTTCTGACAATTCCCACCAGTTCATCTAAAATTTTAGAGGACGTGGTCAGTCTATTTTCCTCCTTCCTTTGTTGTGGTGATTCTTATTCCAGACCTGTATTTTAAGGATCTGTGTTTCCCATACTGGATAAATCAGTATGGCACAGCATGTCTTTTTTGCCTTCCATTCAACAGAACAGATACAAGAATACCGAATTTCAAAAGGAACACCAATTTATACTGCTTGAGGACAGGATGTGTGTTGGTTGGCAAGTGAACTCTGATTGCATTCTCCGTGTCAGTGGCTTGATGTAAGAACAGCTGTTTAAATCCAAAAGCAGCAAGTCAAGTCTTTCTAATCAAGGCATCAGCATGGGGAATGCATGTGGGAACAGTCGCTCCCCATACTTTTGCTTAATTGCAAAAGGTGCAATGTTGGTGCATTATAAAGATATTAGAATGGAGAAACAGCACTCAAATATATAGATTGCAATCCTTCTAAAAATGCACTTTTTCCTGCTATGGGCAGTCCCTGGGTTGCAAACAGGTTCTGTTCTTGAGTCCATTCACAAGTTGATTTGTTGACAAGTTGAAATGCAATGCAGGACAATATAAAGGAGCTGTTCGTAAGGACAGAAAATGCTCGTATGTTGGATCTTTAAAATTACACTTCTGTATAGGATCACATTCGTAAGTTCGATGTTTGTAAATTGGAGACCGCCTGTAACTTTAATCTGTGGGTCTTGTAAAAAATGGAATATGCATGAGATGTATTTCCAGCACTGTACTGTTTCTTACATTACTTACAAAACTTTGTCAGAATGTGATGAAGACTCCTGATGTATTATTATTTGGAAATTTGGGTTCTACAGTAAGCTAAAATATGTTTGATTTGTATATTTCTATGTTATGATTTAAAATGTCATCATTTGGAGTTTGGATTTTAAAAGAGGCAATGGAATTAGGTTAGGTCTGTGAAGTTTTTTGTTTAAATGTCATGGTTATTTGGAAGTTACTTAAACACACTATTTCCGAGAAGGCATGTGACTTCAGGATAACTATGGTGTTAATGGGTGTAACGTTTATACTGCTGAGTTTATGACAGATCAGGGTCTATTAGCTTAGCTTTTGATGTCAGTAGGAAGGACAATTTCTTCTTACTACAGAGATTAAGTTGTCAGTTCGGGGGAACCAGTCACCGAGCAGAAGTGAAGCATTGGGCTTATGAGAATGTAAAGAAGTGTTCTAGCTATCCGAACTGAAAAGAGGTTGTGACTGTCAAAATTGAAAATGATTCATACAAGCAGTGTTTGAAATAAGTGACAAAACTGTCTCAGCAGTACAATGGCGAGAACTTAAAAAGATCAATTAAGTCTGAAAATAAAGCAATGAGATCAGTGTGATATTTCTCTGGGATAAAGTCTCTGTAAAAGGGTAATGTTGGGAAATAAATTGAAACAGTGCTTTGGTAATTATATTTAGGTCATTCTAAACTGTCTTGTATATAGAGAGTTTTTTTTAATGTTTGTATTTAATATGTGTTATTTTGTTGAAGAACATGTGCAGCCACATGTGAATGTTTCAGTAAGTAACCATCACGTTAACTGCAGAAGTTAAACATACAATCTGTCAAGTCAGATTTCCTTCTGGATCCGAGTTTTCCAGCACTATCATCAGCTGGGTTTGCAATATTGAGAGAGTTTAGAAGGGAAACATGTAGCTTCATATTGGAGTTCTAAGAGTGGTCAAGATAGCCTGGAAAAATACTTAAATGCATTTAAGAACCTTTGAGGCAAATATTTCAGGACTTCAGTAAAAACAAAGGTAGAAGCAGGAAAAAGTTGGGGATTGCCAAACAAGGTGTCACAGAGCCACAGAATCACACAACACATAAACAGACCCTTCGGTCCAACTAGTCATGCCGAACATGTTCCCAAACTAAACTAGTCCCACCTGTCTGCCTTTGGCCCATATCCCCCCCAAACCTTTCCTATTAAAAGGCATTTGGATAAGTGCATGAAATGTTCTAACTGTACCTCCATCCACCACTTCCTCTGTCAGTTCATTCCACATGCGAACCACTCTGTGTAAAAAACGTTGTCCCTTTTAAATGTCCTTTTTAAAATCAATCGTTCTCCTCTCACCTTAAAATATGCCCCCTAATTTTGAACTCCCCCGCCTTAGGGAAAAAACCTTTGCTATTCACTTTATCTATGCCCCTCATGATTTTATAAACCTCTATAAGGTCACACTTCAACATTCTACGCTCCAGTGAAAAAGATTTCCCAGCCTATCTATCCTCTCCTTATAACTCAAACCCACCACTCCCGGCAACATCCTGGTAAATCTCTTCTGAACCCTTTCCAGATTAATAATATCCTTCCATATCAGGGTGCCAGAATTGGACACAGTAATCCAGAAGAGGCCTCACCAGCATCTTGTACAACCTCAACGTAACGTCCTAACTCTTATACTCAAAGGTCTGAGCAATGAAAACAAGCATGCTAAATCCCCTCTTAACCACACTGTCTACCTGTGACGCAAATTTCAAAGAATTATGTACCTGAACCCAAGGGCCCTACCATTAATTGTACAAGTCCTGTACTTGTTTGTTTTACCAAAATGCAATACCTCGCATTTATCCAAATTAAACTCAATCTGCCACTCTTCAGCCCATTGACCCAATTGATCAAGATCTCTTTGTAATCTTAGGTGACTGTCTTCACTGTACACTATACCTCCAATTGTGGTGTCATCCATAAACTTACTAACTATGCCCTCTATATTCTCATCTAAATCATTTATATAAGACAAAACAAAACTGGATCCAGCACCAATCCCTGTGGAACGCCACTGGTTACAGGTCTCTAGTCGAAAAACAACACTCGACCACCAATTTGTCTCCTGCCATTAAGCCAATTTTGTATCCAATTGGCAAGGTCATCCTGAATCTCATGTGATCAAGTTTACTAATTAGTCTTGTAAAGCCTTTGACAAGGTTCTGCATGATAAAGTCCAAGTAAACAATGTCTACCGCGCTGCCCTCATCAATAAACTGATGTTCTCAGCAGTCTTTGTAAATATGTTCAGTGAATGACCAGCAAAAAAGTCTGGGTTCAAATCCATCTGCGAGAAGGTAAGTCATAGCATGTCTGAACAGGGTAATGAATAATAGTTAGATAGACATACCTGAACTACGTCTTTCTGCAGTGCATTATTCTTTGGTTTTAATAAGCTCAAAAGACTAAATAGTCTTCTCCAGTTCCTTATAACGTTATCATTAACATGTATTCCTGCACCCCCCCCCACATAATTTTAAATAAATGAAATAAGGGGTGGGGGAAATTAGGAAAGAAGATAATTTTATTGCTGGTTGATTAGGTGTGATGCTCATCTAGTATTTGTTTTAGAAGAGGACAGGAGAGATGCAAGATTGCAAGCTACCATCTGCTTCCCAGTATCCTAAAATAATTCAAATGACAAAAAAAAGTGAGGAAGTGATGCTACAGTTACAAGGAGCCTTGGGCTGCAGCATCACATTGTTTTCAATGTGAAAGATGTTTAGTTTTTGGAGACTGCAGCTCTCAGATTCAAGGCACCAAAGGTGTTAAACGGCAAACAAAGGTTCTAAAAGTTTAAAGAATTCACTTGAGTGGAGGAGAACAGGGCCAGTCTAATTGAGGTACTGACAATGATAAAGGAATTCAGCAGGATTGATACTGAAACACACTTTCCTCTAATGGGGTAGTTTTAGATCAACTATCAGAATTATAAACATTAGAAACAAAAACAAACAGTCTAACTGTAAAAACTGACAATGCGGTTCAGTGCCTGAAGGGGAGTGCAGCTCCAACAGAATCACTGCAATTCCAGACCCTCGTGTGATCATGCATCAGAACTTCCAAAACTGATTCAGCCCTTATAAGCAAGAATCAAACCATACAGCACCAGTGAAAGGTAGAAATATATTTATTGTCAATTAATTTTATTCTGCCAGGACACTGAATTTCTCTGAAATATACAAACACTGCATCACATCATAGACGGTCTGCTGTCATTCAGACCTATAAGTGCAGACATCTATCTCCTGTTGGGTTTTATGCTCCTCCTGGTTTAAAAAAAAATCAAAATGTTGATTTACCGATAAGCATTTAGTCCCACTTTAACAAAGGCTGTAAAACACAGCATAAATCCCCTTGGAGTTAATTGCTTCAATTGTTTTAGAAGAGTCTAACCACAATCTGTCCCAAAAAAGCTAAGTAGAAGCTGTACCCATCTATACAGTTCAACTATATGTGGAGTTAAAATCAAAATTATAGATTTTTTTTCACCTATTTCCAAGTAACATCTTTCCGGTCCACATTATGATAGTGTCTCTCTCTCTCTATGCCTGTTGGGAACATCCAAATACTTGAACTCAAAAGAAGTGACCGACTAGTTTTGAGACGTCTGAAAATGCAGCTGAAACTCTCTCTCAGCAACTGAAGGTCGCCACATCCAGACTTGCACCTCACATGAGGAGCTGCTTGAACACAACTCAACACAGTCCTCGAACACATGACCAAAGCTGGGAAATTCTCCTCCACACTGGAAAGCAAAGGTGTGATCCCATACATTCTAACCTGTTGTGGTGCACCAGGTCTCCTGTCATGACAGCACAACCAGACGTCAACTGTGGAAACTAAATAAAAATAATTGGACCAAAAAATTATTTTGCTTGAAATTATTAAGCAATTGCAGCACCAGTTAATGTGTAGCATTCCTTCTCAATGCAATTAGAATGATCACAGCCAGCCTCAATGTATGTTGTGCAATAGCGCAGTTCCTTTGGACTTTCTACCAGAGAGAGTCCATTCTGGATCACAAAGTGATAATGGTTATTGATAGCACTATGATGTGTTATCAAAACCTTTGTTATAGTACAGTACCTTACTGTATAATATAGGTACAGACGTTCAAAACAAATGAAAAATAGCCCAACATCAAAATATCTTACTTGTTCTTCAGGAATCCCAATTACATTGCATTTTCAAAACTACACAGAACAGTCTTCTGTTGCAGAATTTCACAGCATATATTAATGGACTTAACAATAACAGGAGATAACCATTGCGAGAATAGTTTCACAATGCATAAAGAAAATCATTAAAACCAAATTAACAGTGAGTTCCAAGACATTCAAGATTTTGTATTAAAGAACGTAAGGAATTTACCAAACAAAAAACATCATCTTGACATCTGCTGCTGCTTTCCTCCTGTCTAGCTGAGTGCTCTGAACCAAGTTGTCACCAGGTGAACAAAGCTGCCTGCAAAACACTCAAAATAGTGAGCCTGTTCCCAAACAGCTTGCTTCCTCGCCTATCACAACTTCTGTAGTGTTGAGAGGTTTATCAGAAAACCAATGGTTGTGAAGTAGGTTCAACTGAAAAGTCCTTCCCCTTTCTTCACTTTCTTCTTGGTAGTACAGGAGATTTTCTGTGGATTTGACGAGCCAAACCAATCTGGGAGTTTCCTTTTTGTTGACTGACTGCAGCTCTGGAAGTCAAGAGAAATATGTAATTGGCATGCAGCCTTAAATGTCAGTGGCACGTATTTGATAGGATCCAATTTGAATTAAAGTCAAACCTGGATTATGGTCATCTGGATAATCACTTGCGCATAGCAACCAAAAATATTTTGGCCCAAGCACAGTTCAATCAAATTATTGTTGATTTACACCATTGAATGGTATACTCTCTATTAGGCACTTAATCCAGTTATTAGATTTACTTTAATCATTCCATCCACATGTTCAATCAACCAACAAAAGATATCCATGATTCAGGATTGCTAATTCAAGTCTGGGTTGTTAATGTCCTCACTTTAGCAGATGACGATTAGGAATTGTCAAAATTAGTGAGAGAAGTTACAATAGTATTTGTTATCAGTCAATGAGCTGACTTGTACGCTGGTGACTGGATGTATATCTTGTTACATACTTCTGTGCACAGGATTGATACTGACAAATTAATATAGCAAAGAATAATGTATTTCAAATTTGCAACGTGATTCACACCACTCACTCAACCTGCCTGGAAGGCACATCTACAGATTCCCTTAGAATAAACTGACTGCTCTGTTTAGAGACTATGATACAGGCATTTATACATTAAACATGAGTCTTACTGTAAAAAGTAAGGTTTAAGAATTACACACAATCCCTCACTAATTGAAACAATCATCCTACATTTCCACTCCATGTTTGAGCTTGCAGGTTAAGGCAGCAGTAAGAGATATAGCACACCTGCTCATGAACCTGTACATCTCAAAAAGCAGGGCCTACAAATTCAAAAGTGGAGAGTTAGTACCTTAAACATTCTTTGGCACATTATTATCTTGAAGGTAAGATGATCTAATAAACTCAACAAAGAAGTTCACTACAGCAAGGAAAGTAAGTGCCTCATCAGCCAGCACATCAAGAAGGATCACAACCCTTTCAAAGTGGCATCCTCAGTGAATGACTCATTCACAGCAGTCTGGGATTCTCTTCTCAGTTTTCAATACACTTTCACTCTTACGCTTTCTTTCAGAGCTGAAAGGATTAACAATGGAGCATCAAGCTTTGGGTCATAGCATTTATTTTAATTAGTGACTGTGTAACTTATTTGTCCTGACTGGTCAGAGGTATGTTAGGTTCAAGCTAACAACCCCATCATGTAAATAAATTCTATTCAAATTATCTTTTACTTATGAAGGTTAAAGGAGGGACTGGAAAGGAATTTTTCATAATTTGTCAGTCCTAATTGGTCATGGGTATTTTTTAAATGGAATTTCTCATCTCTCCCAGAAGATTACAGTGATGGTAGGGAAAGATTAAATTGTGTTGCACAGGCATCAAAACAATGGCACAGGCTTGTTGAACTTTTATGGTGGCTCAGCAGTTGCCACAGTCAAAAACTTGTGGGGTTCGAGACCTGTTCTATTAGCTGAGCTTTTTTGTTCAGGTCCTGTGCAGCCAAAAGAGCCAAACATTACAGGAGACAATAAGTCAGGTTTACTTCTACGCGTCTACTCCTACCAGCTCCAATTTTCAGGAGATCTATAACAACTTCTCCTTCAGTCTCTGCACGCACACTCTGCAATGACTGGAGGTTCTATCCTTAGCCTTTTTCTACACCATGTCTTTCAGTGAAGTCACCTGGGATCAGCTGCCACATATATGACAATGTCCAAGTCCACTTCACTAGACCAATGTAAAACAGTGTTGTCTGGCTCGTCATTACACCTTAACAGGCAAGGTCCTTCTCCAACTTATCAGCAAGATGATCTAACTCCAACCACCATCACTAATTTAACATGCTGGACTGTTCTCCACAAATCTCTCCACCAAATATATCTGATGTCTCTGTCCTTCTAAATAGTGGAGGGTGCATTTTGAAAAGTGCTTCTAAAGAAGTCAATAGTGACTAGCTGTGGCTCACCTTGTACTTAGTAAACAGCCACAGTGAACCCAACGGGGGATGGCGTGGACATTGAAATTAATAAGACAGGTGTTGATAAAGCAGATTTCCACATCCTGGGTGATGTCCAGCCAATTAAATGCTATTGGCAACAATAAAATCTCTAAGCCGCATTCTTGTGTGTACAGCAATGCAGCAATTGGCGTGGGCCACTTGCAAGCTGTTGGCACACGTAAGAAGCTACACCGAAAATTTTAAAGATGACACACCTTAAATAAAGAGGCTGGGCAAAAGAAAGAAATTTCAGAAGTATCATTTGCTTGCTACACTGTTCCCAAGCTGTGAGCATGAAGGAGTTTTAAAATTATTCCAATAAAACTTCCTTGGCCACAAACAAGCAATAGTAATCCATCTGGAATGGAGAGGATAGCTGTGTGTGGCCTTGATGCATTAGAGATTTGATGAACAGCAACTGACCCGCAAGTTAATCTTAAATTTCTCCCTATTTGGGCATTCCGTCCACAATTTGGAAGCCATATATTAGCACTGCAGCATTAATTCAAGACAATTTCCCAATCCTTGCTGCTAGAACAAGCCGAAAAATACTGCAATGAAGATTCTGGCCAAATTTAAACAGCAAATCTAAAATTAAAAGGAAGAGAGGTTACTTCACAAAGTTGTATTATAGACACTATTAATGGCATTAGACACTCAAGAGGAACGTAAAACAGACCTTCAGGAGAATCATTAAGTTAGCCAAGATCTTATTTGCTACTGAAATAAACTTCCAAACTTGACAAACACAATATACACAGCAGTACCTATCTGGTTGTGGTATCTACTGCCTCAAACTAGATCCTGACCAAAATGAAACTGTGAGACCACCTTGTGAAAAAACATGATGATTTCAAGCACCTTTACACCAAAAGATGCTGCACTATAGCCTGTATCCCATGAACCGAGAGAGCTGAGACTATGTTATCTTCCAAACCAGAAGCTTGGATATTTATAGATCACTCATCAGCATATTCAAGACCACACGACAATCTCAGTTAACAACAAGAGGATGAACCAACCTGGGTGCATTAGCCCAAGAGATTATCGGATGCAAGACAACTACCAGATTTTATGGCTAGCCTGCAGATTCTCAATTAGAATGAACTTTAGATCCAATTAATGTGAAAACTGCAGACATTGTTGCATATAATGAACCTTATATGCGTGAGCTAGATAAACTGAACCACACTCCATTACATAAATTCTATCACTTGACGATGTAACCTGTTGAGTGAAAGTTTTACTTAAATTTTTCAGACAGCACCAGTACATGGAAATAGCAATCAGAGGCATTCTACAGAAATTCCATCAGCTTAAAGCATTTCAGCTCTGGATATAAAATCTGATTCCTGTTTTGTGACAGCAAGTCTCAGAAGAATGCTGGCTCGGCTTACAGCTAAGAGTGTGTCTAACTGGGCCAGCATGGGATGATCACCATCACCTACTCCACCTGGGCCTTCTGCAGCGAACTCTGTAGCAGCAGGAAGAGAGAAAACATGTTCAGTAACTGCAGCAGTCAAGTTCCTGTGTTCCACGTGAGTCATCAGTAACAGGAGTAGGTTATGCTGTCTATGAGCCATGAACTAACATTTAAAAAGCCTTAAAAATGCCCCATCGGTAGCAAAAAAAAAATCACTGTTCGCTCTATGGGTTTTTTTCTCTCTCATGATAATTTTTATTCAGCTGCATCCTCCTTCAAAACCACACAGAATTACTCAAAATAAAACACAGTAGTTGCAATTTGGAGAACATGGTCGATGGATGGTGGCCCAGAGAGTGGCAGAACACCGTTTATTTTTATGGACAATTTTGGCTGTGAATTTTGAGTCACCCATAGCACCTTTAGACATTTTCAAGCTAGTTGAATCATGCAATATATGGTAGGGGGAAAAAATCATCAGAAAAACGCAAACAGTGCTTTTTGCAGCTTTCTCTATCTATATCAAGCAGAAAGAAGACAATCTTCACACTCTAATAACTTTTCCCCAGAAAATGCCATCACTTTCTACACATTCATTCAATCGACTAATCAAGATTAGAATTAAATAATATTATGGATGTACAATAATGAGCAATCATATAAACTGTCTTTTCATATTTTTCAATTTCACAACTGATACTACGAAAAGAGGTCCTTTGACAAATATTCATTACCATTGCAATGCAATTAAACTCTGAGAACAAATGCTGTCATTCATTGCTGATCCGTCTTAACAACAGTACAAAAATCACATGGCACCAAGTTGTAGTCCAATAGGTTTATCTGAAATCACAAGCTTTCAGAGCTCAGCTCCTTCCTCAGGCGTAGCTGAGCTCTGAAAGCTTGCGTTTTCAAATAAACCTGTTGGACAATAACCTGGAGCAGTGTGATTTTTGACCTTGTCCACCTCAGTCCAACACCGGCATCTCCACACCTTGATAAAAGTGGTCTCTGCTTCTACGTAGTAATAACAGTTAATAGTGGAATTCAACATAAATTTCATACTGAAAATATTATGATACAAACGATCTGATGAGGCTATAAACGGTTTTAAGAACTCCTCTTAACTGCCAAATCCATTTATACATTGTAACTCAATTTCAGTAGACAGCCTATACAATTTGTTCCAAAAATATAGCGATATTTAAACAGAAATACTTGCCTGCTACAAAATGCAAAGAATCTGTATGGATGGATGAATTTCTAACGGCTTCAGTTGTTCTGCTATATGCACTAACCTTGGGCTGACTTCTCACGAGCTGGCCCTTTTGTCAAAGTGACTGACTGTTCTGTGCCTCTTCCAATCACTCAGTGTCACAGCTGATGGCTTTGGCTGGTGACTGAATGTTGATTAATGTTACCAGTTCCATTGTCGCTGTCACTCAGCCTGCTCAATGTTTTGAGATTCTTGAAATAGTAAAGTGATGAGCATTGTGTGGAAGATGCAGTGATAAATTATTCTGCAAAATCACTAAACTTGGTTTTCTCCACCCCCTACATGAATTCAATGCAAATACTGACAATAGGCTACATAATTCCCTTACACTAATCTTCAAAAATTCACACTAAATGCTCTGACGTTTTGGATTATTTCCTAATGAAAGTTGAGGGTGCTAATATTCATTTTGTTTTTCCTTCAATCTTTCATTCATTTCTATTCATTAGTAGAAGCAACATTATCTATAGTGTTGCTACTGGCACAAATGAGTTTTCAGAGTAGTGACAGCTAATGCAATGAATAAACCCAATATTCCAGACTATTCACAGTACTGATCAGAAACCCAAAAGATCATGAGTTTACATAAATCTGTGACAAGTTGAGAATTTTAAACGCATTAAATTGGAACATTTATGCACTATCACCAAAAAGAATGATCATGAAAACTGGACTGTGGTTCGAAGTCCAATTGGTCAGGGAAAGGAACCTTCCCAGCCAGGCTCACATATGACTCCAATCCATACTGTTTCACAACTATTTCTCTCAGGACATCAAACAATTAAATGACAACAGCTTATATTTATATGGTGCCTTTAACGTAATTAAATGTGCAAGCAGCATTACAAAACAAAGGATCCAAAACACCGAGCTATGCAAGATGCGAGGTCATATGACCAAAAGCTTGGTCAAAAAAGGCAGATTTTAAGAAATGCCTTAAAAGGACAAAAGCAAGTATGAGGACGGAATTCCATGCTGGGGCCTAGGCAACTGAAGGCATTGAAACCAATGGTAGAGGAATTATGACTGGGAATGCACGGTAGGCCAGAATACAGGAGTGCAGGTATCTCAGAAGAGTTGTGAGGCTGCAGGATATTAAATGGATATGGTTGCACAAGGCTGTGGAGGGATTTGAAACAAAGGTGAGCATTTTATAATCAAGAGATTGCTTGACCGTAACCAAAATATTTCTATTTTCTAACGGTTATGAAGGTAATTTTGTTGTCGCTCCCCTTAGGTATACTGGATTTTAGACACACAATTTTATGTATGCATTATAACGAAATGTGATCACAATTGGGGGAAAAAATTATAGATGCATGAAGGAACTACACAGGCCTGAATCATTCAGCCTGGGTTAACAGACCATGGTGTCTCACATAAACAGTCATCAGTTAAACTGGCCACTTTGCCTCACCTCATTCTGTGAATCATCAAACAAATCGCCAACAGAGGCATCAATCAATGGCTGGCTCCATGATGCTAAGCTAAGAGAGGATACATTTCTTGGGATGTTCTGACTGCTGTCGGTAGTCTGGATGAAAGATGTCACTGTAGGTTTTTCTGCATCTGCATGCTTCCCCTGCAGAGAGCAAAATGCAAATTTTAAGTTGGAGAAGTGTTTAAATCAGGAGCAAGCGTGCTAGATCATTACTGCTACTTCCACATACACTGCACCTTTTATAGAGGAAAAAACTTCCCAGAGTGTTTCACAGAGGCATGAACATCAATAAAAAATGACAAAACAAAAGAGGTGTGATCAGAGTGGTCAATAAAACTTGTTTACAGGTGAGATTTATGGTGGATTTTAAACAGAGAAAAAGATGCGCAGTCTTCATAGCACAAATTCCAGATATGTGAGTCTTAAGTGGTTGAATGCACAATTGCTAATGGTGGAAGAATGCCTCCATAAGAATTTCTTTCAATTTTAAAGACTACAACAAAACAAAAAAAAAAGTTATTTCAGATTCTAAACTGTACTTTGTATTTCAAGTTGAATGACCAAAACATGTCTTCCCATGGTTCACAGCAGTGCAATGCAGGTGGTGATGGCCAAGTGGTATTATTGCTAGACTATTAATCCAGGTAGTATTGTGGAGATCCAGGTTTGAATCTCACCATAGCAGATGGTGGGATTTGAATTCAATTAAAATCTGGAATTAAGAATATAATGATGACCTTGAAATCATTGTCAATTGTCAGGAAAACAAACAAACAGACTGGTTCACCAAATGTCCCTTAGGAAGGAAATCTGCTGCCTTTATGCAGCAGGGTCCACACGTTACTCCAGACACACAGCAATGTAATTGACTATTAACTGCTGTCTGAGCAATTAGGGATGGGCAATAAATGCTGGCCCAGCCAGCGACACCCACATCCTGTGGATAATTTTTTTTAAAAAAAGAAACAGGTTACTTAGTATAAATATAGTGACAATGGAGGTTTTTAGCAATGAGACAGAAGTATCTGTCACTTTAACATCACAGTGTATGCTTCAACTACATAAGCAGAGTCTATGATATATCTTAGATAGGAGTCAAGGGCAGTCAGGCCAATTTATCGATTACCATAAAAAGTAAATGGTGACCTACAGGCACAAAGCCAGTTGCTCCAGTATACTGTATCACAAAATGTTAAGATGCAGATTCCTGTCAATGATTCCTTCATAGCACAGCACACCAATCTTGGCCAGGCTGTCAGAGCAAAGTGCTCCATTCCATGAAGACTCAAAGTCAAAGAATGGGTCAACTCAAGAGCTGCCCTTAGAAATCTCTGGATGGCTGGTCACACATAAGTATCAAAGATCACCTGTGACTTGAGGATTGGTGCATACCTGAAGGAACAGGGAAATGTAAGTTTGAATGCAGGGAGTAGAAAATGTGTGGAACATTGTATATTGCACTAATTTTAATAGAGAGGGAGATGCTAAACAGAAAGAAAGAACAACTGACAAAACAGACAAAAGGAAAAAGGAGAGAGAGAGAGAGAGACAGACAGACAGACAGACAGAGAATAGAGAGAAAGAGAGAGAATAGAGAAGAGAGAAGAGAGAGAGAATAGAGAGATAGAGAATAGAGAGTAGAGAGAGAATAGAGAGATAGAGAATAGAGAGTAGAGAGAGAGATGGGGAGAGGATATAATTTGGACTATAACTTGGTGGCGTGTGACTTCTGACTTTGTCCACCCCAGTACAACACCGGCACCTCCACATCAAAATAGTAGTATAGATAGTAGTAAGCAAAAACCGGAGGCAGGGAATTCCAGAGCACGCAGCATAGGGAGATGAAGAAAAAGTTTCAGTGGGCCAAACAGAGGTAGAATGTACAAGAGGCCAGAATCAGGGGTAGAGAAAGTCTGGGAGGACTGGGGTCAGGAGGATTGCAGTGTTGAATGAAATTAAAAAAGTGGAGAGGCGAGTGGATTTGAATTTTCAACTGGAGAGCTCAAGGGACAGAAAGTTTAATATTAGTCAGTGAGGCATGGGATGAATCCTGACCAAAAAATGATATAGATTATGATACAGGCAGCACAATGTTAAATGAGCACAAGTTGCTGAAGGTCAGACAATAGGTGGTCAGTCAAGAGAGTATTAAAATGGTCTGATCATGGTTACAGCACAGACGATGGTTTCAGCAGCAGATGAGCTGAGGCAGGGATAGAGACAGGAGACGCTCCAAAGGTAGCGATCTTTGTGACAAACACGATATCGAGTCCAAAGCCCAACTTGGGTTGAATAGGGTGCCAGAGCTGTGAAAAATCGAATTCAGCCTGAGCCAACCTCCAAGAAGTGAGACAGAATCAGTGACAAGGAGGCAGAGACTGGCTTCAGCCTTACAACTGTTTAACTGAAGGAAGCCAAGTCTTCCAAGATTCATGTTCAACCAACAGCAAAGGGACTGAGAGAGAGGAGTCATAGAACCAGGCCTGATACCAACTGATCCAATAGTCCAATTGATTCAGTCTGGAGTCCCTGTGAATTTACTCCAAAGCAGCAAGTACCATTTAAGTCGATAAAAAGAACATGTATGCGGTTTAGGGAGTTACAATGGCCAGGGCAATTCACCAAAAGGCAGAGAAATGCCCCAATCATGTCCACGTTGTTTTGGATACAAAATTGGCTTGAAGGTAGGAGACAAGGAGTGGTGATGCAGGAATGGAGGCCTATGATCAGCAGCGTGCCACAAGGATCGGTGCCAAGTCCACTGTTTTTTTGTCATTTGTATAAATGTGAATACAGTATGGGAGAAATAGTTAGCAATAGTTACTAAGTTTGCAGATGACACCAAAATTGGTAATGTAGTAGACAGTGAAGGTTATCCCAAAGTACAGCAGGAACTTGATCAAATGGGCTGATGGGCCAAGAAGCGGCAGATGGAGTTTAATTCAAATAAATGTAAGGTGTCACATTTTGGAAAGGCAAATCAGGGCAGGACTTACACACTTAATGGTAGGGTCTCAGGGGCAGTGGTCAAACAAAGAGACCTTGGGGTGCAGGTTCATAGTTCCTTGATGGTAGAGTCGCGGGTTGACAGGGTAGTGAAGGCAGCGTTTGGTACATTTGCCTTTATGGTCAGTGCATTGAGTTTAGGAGTTGGGAGGTCATCTTGCAGCTCTACAGGACATTGATTAGGCCACTTTTGGAATACTACATTCAATTCTGATCTTTCTGCTATAGGAAGGATGTTGTTAAACTTGAAAGATTTACAATAATGTTGCAGGGGTCGGAGGGCTTAAGCTATAGGGAGAGGCTGAATAGGCTGGGGTTATTTTCCCCGGAGAGTCAGAGGCTGAGGGGTGACCTTATAGAGGTTTATAAAATCATGAGGGGCATGGATAAGGTGAAAAGCCAAGGCCCTTTTCCCCAGGGGAGGGTGGTCCAAAACTAGAGGAGAAAGATTTAAAAGGGACCTATGGGGCAATTTTTTCACACAGAGGGTGGTGCGTCCATGGAATAAGCTTCCAGAGGATGTGGTGGAGGTTGGTACAATTACAACATTTAAAAGGCATTTGGATAGGTATACAAATAGGAAGGGTTTAGAGGGACATGAGCTAAATGCTGACAACTGGGACTAGATTAATTTAGGATATCTGGTTGGCATGGATGAGTTCGACTGAAGGATCTGTTTTTGTGCTGTACTATGACTCTAACACTCAAAAATCTTCCCTTAACCAATTTAAGCAAAGGCTGATTTCAGTAACAGAAAATATTCATTTTTATTGCACAGTGTTCTTATATAAATTACTACACATGACACTTTAAAAAGCATGCTAGTATGCAGATGCATTTTGAAAAGTTGTAAGCGTTAAAGAACTGTATCATAGAATCCCTACAGTGAGGAAAGAGGCCACGAGGGTGAATCAATTTGCAAAATGTAACTTCTTGCATAAAATATCATTAGTGGCATCAGTGGAACTGACTCACATCTGTGGGTGGATCATCAAACAAATCATGTGTGCCGGTGTCTGGTTGGTTCCATGATGCCAAAGAAAGAGAGGATACGCTGGATTGTATTTTTTGACAGGTGCTGGTGTGTTTTCCCTGAAGGGAGAGACATAATCATTTGCAGTTAGAATATATTAATGAATCATAGCAAGATGCTTCATATAAAAGAGCAAATTTTCACTAACAAGGCATTTAAGGTAGTTTATATTCACAGAGTGTCTTTCATACCCTCAGGACATCCCTAAGTGCACAGTATGCTCCTTTTCTCAGCAATGCTTGATTTCTATTTTGCACAAACCTGCACTGTGTGCTTAAATTCATGAGGCAATGAGTGGATTGATGGCACTCACTCTGATGTATTGAAGTAACCAGTGGAGGGAAAGCATATATTGTTCTGTTGATTTGAGCCAAGTTCTGTTGATTTTCACCCAAGCATCTAAAAAACAAAGATATTTCTGGGGTAATAATGATGAAAGTTTTTTTGAGAAATCACATCCAAAGTTTATCTCAAAATAACCAAAATATAAACATTAATACAAATGCAAGGTAATGCCCAGAATTACTGGCCAATGAATTACTTTCAAGTGTAGCTACTGTTGTTATGTAGGCAATGTGGCAACTAACTTATGCACAGTAACATCACGTAAGCATCAGTGGATATTCAGTTAATCCAATTTTGGCGATAGTCAATGGAGAGCTTCTTTTCTACATTACAAGTCAAAGATTAATCAGAACATTTATGTGAAACTTCAGACCATTTGCTGATATACCTTCAATAATGTATAAATGTACATTTTTTTGAAAGTATATATTTCATCACAGAATTTCATTTGTTAGAAATCAGGTAATGCCTCCGGTCAATGAGATATATATAATTTTCTCTAAAATACATTAATTCAGAATATAATTCTGGGCATTACCTTGCATTTGTATTAATGTTTATATTTTGGTTATTTTGAGATAAACTTTGGATGTGATTTCTCAAAAACACTTTCATCATTATTACGCCAGAAATATCTTTGTTTTTTAGATGCTTGGGTGAAAATCAACAGAACTTGGCTCAAATCAACAGAACAATATATACTTTCCCTCCACTGGTTACTTCAATGCATCAGAGTGAGTGCCATCAATCCACTCATTGCCTCATGAATTTAAGCACACAGTGCAGGTCTGTGCAAAATAGAAATCAAGCATTGCTGAGAAAAGGAGCATACTGTCAAAAGCTTTTTAAATTGCATTGATCAGGACAGAATCACAAGAATGCCAAATCTCAAAGGGAACAACAATTTATATTGCATGGGAATAGCATATTGGCTGGTTTGCAAGTTAAGACCATAGGACATAGGAGCAGAAATTAGGCCATTCAGACCATCGAGTTCTGTTCTGACATTCAATCTTGGCTGATAAGTTTCTCAACTCCATTCTCCCGCTTTCTCCCCAAAATCCTTGATCCCCTTGACAATAAGGAACCTATTTATCTCCGTCTTAAATATACTCAATGACCTGGCCTTCACAGCCTTCTGTGGCAGTTAATTGCATAGATTCACCACTGTCTGGCGAAATAAATTTCTCCTTATCTCCAATCTAAAAGGTCTTCCCTTAACTCTAAGGCTGTGCCCTCGGGTCCTAGTCTCTCCTACCAATGGAAATATCTTCCCAACTTCCACTCTGTCCAGGCCATTCACTATTCTGTAAGTTTCAATTAGATCTCCCCTCATCCTTCTAAACTCCGAGTATAGACCCAGAGTCCTCAAATGTTCCTCATATGTTAAGCTTTTCATTCCTGGGACCATTCTTGTGAACATCCTCTGAACCTGGTCCAGGGCTAGTACATCCTTCCTGAGATATGGGATCCCAAAACAGCCCACAATACTCCAAATGTGGCCTGAGCAGAGCCTTATAGAGCCTCAGAAGTACATCCCTGCTTTTATATTCAAGTCCTCTCAAAATAATTGCCAAAGTTGCATTTGACTTCCTAACTACTGACTCAACCCACAAGTTTACCTTGAGAGAATCCTGGGCCAGAACTCCCAAGTCTCTCTGTACTTCAGACTTCTGAATTTTCTCCCCATTCAGAAAATAGTCCATGCTTCTATTCTTCTTACCAAAGTGCATGACCTCACACTTTCCCACGTTGTACTCCATCTGCCACTTCTTTGCCCACTCTCCTAACCTGTCCAAATCCTTCTGCAGCCTTCCCGCCTCCTCAATACTACCTGTCCCTCTTCCTATGGTTGTATTGTCTGCAAACATAGCCAGAATGCTCTCAGTTCTTTCATCTAGATCATTAATGTATAAAGTGAAAAGTTGTGGTCCCAACACTGACCCTTGTGGAACACCATTTATCACTGGCTGCCATCCTGAGAAAGACCGTTTTATCCCCACTCTCTGCTTTCTACCGGACAGTCCATCTTCTATCCATACTAGTACCTTGCCTCTAACACCATGGGCCCTTATCTTCCTCAGCAGCCTCCTGTGTGGCACTTTGTCAAAGGCCTTCTTGAAGTCCAGGTACATAACATCCATTGGCTCTCCTTGGTCTAACCTGCTCGTTACTTCCTCAAAGAATTCTAATAGATTTGTCAGGTATGACCTCCCCTTGATGAAGCCATGCTGACTTTGCCCTATTTTACCATGCACTTCCAAGTATTCATAAATCTCATCCTTCACAATGGACTCTAAAAGCTTACCCACGACCGAGATTAGGCTAATCAGCCTGTAATTTTCAATCTTTTGCTTTACTCCCTTTTTAAACAAGGGTGTCACGTTAGTGATTTTCTCAGTCCTCTGGGACCCTCCCTGACTCTAGCGATTCCTGAAAGATCACCACTAAGGCCTCTACTATCTCTTCTAACTTCTATCTCCTTAAGAACTCTGGGGTGTAGTCCATCTGGTCCTGGTTATTTATCCACCTTCAAGCCATTCAGTTTTTCTAACACCTTCTCCTTGGCGATGGTCACCATACTCAGCTCTGACTCTCGAATTTTTGGAATATTACTTGTGTCTTCCACCATGAAGACTGATACAAAGTAATTATTCATTTCCTCATCCATTTCCTTGTTCCCCTCTACTATCTCATTTTCTAGCGGTCCAATGTCCACTTTTGCCTCTCTTTTGCCCTTTATATATCTTAGTCTTATAGTCCTCCTTTATATTACTGGCTAGCTTACCCTCATATTTAATCTTCTGCCTCCTTTTTTCTTTTTTTGTTGCCCTTTGTTGGTCTTTGTAAGCTTCCCAATCCTCTGGTTTCCCACTGCCCTTTGCTACATTATATGCTTTCTCTTTTGCTTTTATGCTATCCCTGACTTCCCTAGTCAGCCATGGTTGCCTCATCGTCCCTGTACCATGCTTCTTTTTCCTAGCAAAGAATTTTTGCTGTGTCTCCTGAATTATTTCTAGAAACTTCTGCCATTGCTGTTCCACTGTCTTTCCTGCTAGGCTCCTCTCCCAGTCAATTCTACCCAGCTCCTCCCTCATGCCTCTGTAGTTGCCTTTATTCAGCTGTAATACCATTACCTCTGATTCTATCTTCTCCCTCTCAAATTACGAGTAAATTCAATCATATTATGATCACTGCCTCCTAGGGATTCCTTCACCTTAAGCTCCCTTATCAAATCTGCCTTATTGCACAATAACAAATCCAGAAATGCCTGTTGCCTGGCGGGCTCCATCACATGCTGCTTCAAAAAGCCATCGCGTCTATACGCCACAAATTCCTTTTCTTGCAATCCACTACCAACCTGATTTTCCCAGTCCACCTGCATATCGAAATCCCCCATGATCACTGTAACTTTGCCTTTCTTGCGCACCTTTTCTATCTCCTGGTGTATCTTGCGTCCCAGATCCAGACTACTGTTTGGAGGCCTGCACATAATTCCAACTATGGTTTTTTTTACCTCTGTGGTTTCTCAACTCTACCCATACAGATTCTACATTTGACCATAGTTCACTTCTTACTATTGATTTAATTTTATTTCTTCCTAATAAGGCTACCCCATCCCATCTGCCTACCTACCTATCTTTTCGATAAAATGTATATCCTTGGATATTCTGCTCCCAATCCTGATCCCCTTGTGGTCATGTCTCCCTGATGCCCACTACATCGTATCTGCTAATTTCAATCTGCGCCACAAGCTCATTTACCTTATTCCTTATACTGCGTGCATTCAGATATAACACATTCAGTCCTGTATTAACTGACCCTCTTTCCATTGTCACTCATTTATCCAGTGCTTGAAGTTTGATTCCTAACCCGCTCCAAACACGCTGTCCTATTTGTGTCTGTGCTGCAGACTTTCCAGAGTTCTCCTTTCCTGTCTTTATTTTCATATTTTTCCAGCAGTTAACCTGTTGTTTTGTTCCCCACTGGCAGAAGTTTTCTCCTTCCGCTTCCCTCTCCTACTTTCTAGTTTATAGTCCTGTTGACCAGCCGATTTACCCTTTTCGCTAGAACATTGGTCCCAGCTCAGTTCAGATGGAGACCGTCTCAGTGGTACAGATCCCTCCCTGTTCCAATACTGATGCCAGTGCCCCATGAAAAGTAACCCCTCTTTCAGCTGTGTTTATTTCCCTTATTCTCGTGTCCCTACGCCAATTTGCATGTGGCTCAGGCAGTAATTCGGAGATTATAAGCTTTGAGGACCTGCTCTTTAATTTCGTTCCTAGCTCCTGATAATCCCTGGACAGGTCCTCTTTCCTGGTCTTGCCTATGTTGTTTGTTCCGACGAGAACCGCAACAACTGGATCCTCCTCCTCCCCCCTTTCCAATATCCTTTCAAGCTGGTCAGAGATATCCCTTACCCTGGCACCAGGCAGGTAACACACCATGCGGGATTCTCAATTCTGCTTACAAAGGATACTATCTATTCCCGATTATAGAATCCCCTACAACTACCATTTGTCTTTTTGCTCCCCACTCTTGAATGGCCTCTCGTGGTGCAGTGGTCAGTTGGCTCATCCTCCCTGCAGACCTTTTCCTCATCCACACAGGGAGCAAGTACCTCGTACCTGCTGGACAAGGTCAAGAGTCGAGGCTCCTGTTCTTGAATGCAGGATCCCTCTACCTGCCTCACTTGCAGTCACCCCCTGCTGTCCCTGACCACTGACCAAATGTGAAGCACTTAAATCTACCAGGTATGACTGCCTCCTGAAACACAGGAGGTATTCCAGGTACTCCTCTCCCTCCTGGTTGTGCCGCAGTGTTTGAAGCTCAGATTCCAGCTCAACAACTCTGAGCTGAAGTTGCTTGAGCAACCAACACTTGCTGCAGATGTGGTCATTGCCATGTGCAATGGGATCAGCCAGCTCCCACATCATACAGCTACAACACATCACCTGTCCAGCCATTTCTACTTAGTTAATTACTTTATTGAGTTAATTAAATTGGCTCTGATCAGTAAAAGGTATCAGCATGGAGAATCTATGAGGGAACAGTTAACCACCAAGCTTTTGTTTACAAAAGCAAATTGTGCCGTAAAGATAGCACAAGTGCAATGTGGGAAAAAAACACAAACACTAGCACAAGTCCGGTGTGTTTGGAGACTGGATAGAAAACACGGTGTTGGGACACAGTTGGAGGAGCTGTCAGAGAGCAGGTTCCCATACTTCACATGGTCTGTAACTGCCTGCTACTAACACAAGGCACTTCAACTGAAAAAGGAAGCCATTTCCCTACACTGAAATTTCACACCGAGAGCAACTAGTACATGAACAAATCTGAAAAGGGTCACCAAACCCGAAACGTTAATTCTGTTTGTTCCTTCACAGATGCTGCCAGACTGCTGAGCTCTTCCAGCAATTTCTGTTTTGTTTTCTGAGAAGTACTAACCCAGAATGAGAAACTGACCTACAAACATCTGTATGCTTTAGAATGTGTGCAAGTCATAGAGTCAGAGATTTACAGGGCAAAAAAGTTACAGCAAAATCAAAAATAGGAATTGCTGGAAAAGCTCAGCAGGTCTGGCAGCATCTGTGGCAAGAAATCAGATTTAATGTTTTGGGTCAAGTAACCCTTCCTCAGAACTGAGTTACAGCAAGCGTTTGTTTCTCCTCTCCCTAATTACAGAAAGCTATTTTTGCCTCTTTATTCGTGTATTAAAATCTGAAAATACGAATAACTTTAGTAATTCATGGCTCACAGCAACTTTGAAAAATAAACAAACAAATAGAAGATGGAATGGCAAGGTAAAATGAACTCTGGAATTCTACTGCCATCTACAGGCACATCTTATGAACATTCAAAACACCAATGAACACTCGACACAAGGATCCCAAACAGAAAAGCCTAACATGAAATCATGTCATGAACAACAAAGAACCATTGCAGTTCACACTTCTATGAAGCAATTATTTCATATCAGTTGTTTTGCCTTATCATTGCTACTGAGGTTGGATGGGTTTCTCTGGTTATTAAGATGTTGATCAATGTCCCTTCCTCTGGCAATTACAGAAGTGACATGGCATGTACAATTACCCAAACTTTATAGATCTAGTATAATTTGTCCATCTGTGTTCATAACACAATGTTACACTTAAAAATCAGATCTCTATTTGCACTTATAGTGGTAAGTTGAGAATCTTCAGCTTATTTAATTTCAATGCATTCTTTGTTTTTTTTAAAACCATAAATCAATCAATGATCACAGCAATATGAAAGTTTTCATCCACGTTTGAAAAAGAAGTTAGGTTCATAACGTTAATACTCACAGCTGTTTCAATCCATGTTAGTTCTTCCTCTTGAGCACCAAGTGGCAGAGATTTTGTTTCAACACAAGAACTTTGTGGCTGTTCCATACATTCATCATCGTGCTGCCTCTCAACAGACTGCAAACTGCTGAGGTCTATTAATGCAAGAGGGTTTAGGGCTCATTTGCCAGTAGACAGTGATACAGGAACAACAATGCCAACACATAAAGCTGCACCTTGGCCCAGTTTTATTTCTCCCTTTCTCAAAATCTTTTTCTAGCCCAGAGGATGGTTAGTTACCTTGCTCTCAAACTCTGACAATACTCATTATCACTAAGATTAACCCTACGCAAGTTGTTCTTCCTCCCTGTCAGAAAGCACTTAGTCTCCACACAGCTATAATGTGAGCATCATAACGGAGATCAGGGATTTGGAGGATCATAAACTCCATGCGCCCTACACAACAGTGCATGTGCTCTGACCACCAATGACTTCTACCATATCGTTTCATGTCAAGTTTCTCAAATCTAAAAATATACTTGGATTAAAAGGGTAAAGTTGCCATAATCTATAGGGCTTCTCTGTAGTAACAGACCAGAGGCTTGCCCTAATAATCTAGAAAACCAGAGTTTTATTGCTACCATAGCAGATTGGCAATTTGAGTTGAGTTTATGAAGAAGAAATTAAAATATTGTAACAGTAAAGCTGGAAGGTTATATCAACTCAGGGCGTTGAGATATATGCAACAAATGCCAGTCCTTTCAGGGACACCCACATCCCAAGAGTGACCTGTTTAAAAGCATACACAGAAAAACCAAAAGCACTGATAGATGACCCAAGCAGAATACAACAAACCGTCAAAGAAAAGGTAGATGGGCATGTACTCAAATGCTAGCTGAAAAGACATCCCTGGCAGAACACAAAAGAATCCTGCAATGGCTTATTTTTAAGTATTTTTTTTATGCCTGTACTGTGTATTAGTTATGCTGCATTATGCTTTATGGATAGGCACTGGCTCAGAAACATTTGTTTTTGTTCAGGGCACCGATTTACTTTAATGAAGTGTGCACTCACTGTAAATCTGTATGGTGCCTGCAGTTTAGTGGAGATTAAGAGCTCACAAGTGGACATCTGTAATCTACCAATCTGTGGTACTGAGCGCACATATTTTCTTTCTTTTTTGTACCTATAAATCTTCATTTTCTAATCCTACATTTAGCAGTTTCTCTCCAGTAACTTAGCCAAATGATCATCCCTCCAATGTGTGCTTTGACAACATGCATGCAGACAGTTTGCGAATGGGACTGACCATGTTCTGTATACACATCTACATATATATGATTGGATGGATGGGACTTGGACTTGGCAAACACTTTCTCATTCCTGACCCTCAGGCTCAAGACCAAAATCAGTGCCTCCAATCCAATACCAAATGATATTACCTAACTTGGCAGGAACCAAGGACTAAAGCCGGGACTTCTTCATTCTCTGTGCCAAAGCACACAAGGCACTCATCCACAGAAGACGACTTCCAATTACTAAAACCTATGTGGCTCTATTCTTAAACTTCAAGCTGTATCTATTGATTTGTTTAGCTCATTTTTTTATTCCAGGCTGGCAAAAGAAACATAACATTTCCTTTTAAAAAATGTGAATAGTTAAATGTGACAAAAATCTTTTCACCTGAGGTAACTGGAGGATTTCGAATGACATCAATGTTTAGCTCCTGAACTGGTTGACGAATTCCAGCTTGACTGACATTCTTTGGGTAACTAGATTTCAGTATATCAACCAAACACTGACCAACTACAGGCACAGCCAAGATGCTTGAATCTCTAGTTTTACTTGGAAACTAAAAGGATGACATCAAAAATCACTAGATTATACAGTGTACAAAATGATCAGAACTGTTTCCAGAATTAAGTCCATAAGATATCAGTGATTTTTCAGAAACAAATACACACACACACACACAAATAGGTGTATTACACCATATTTTATATCAGCTCGTGTAAAAAGATAACCTGGTGGTACACAATGTTTCATCTAGGTAATAAAATGAATGGAGCTATTAGAAGTTTTTTTTTTAATTTAAAAAGTTCTTACTCGCAAGCCCTTCTTGTAGCCCTTCCAGCCCAAGCATACAAGTTAATGTTTCTTTATTCAGCATTAATTTAACATTACATATTAGCCAACTTTTAAATTTGTCGAGATCTGGTGATGTGGTAGACCACTACTGCATGAGATCGATATAAAAACATAGAAAATGCACACAGGAGGAGGAAGCCAACTAGCCCAATGTGTCTGCGTTGGATGCAAGAATCATCCAACAAATCTAACTTTTCAGCTCTTTGTTCACATCCGCTGAAATGACAGCACTTCAAGTGCATAACTAAGTACTTGAAGAGATTTCTGCTGCAAGTTCCAGGCCCCTGCCTGACTCTCGATGTAAAGGTTCTGCTCAGCTGTGCTTCTGCAAATTACTTTAAATTGAAATCCTGGATTATTGACCTCTTGGCTAAGCACAACAGGTATTTTGAAACGACACTATCTAGGCCCCTGAAATTTTATACTTCCCAATTAAATACCACCAGCTTTAGGAGTTCCAAAGAATACAATTCCAACATCAAACAGTTCCTCAGAGGAAACTCTTTTCATTCCTGACAACACCTGTATTAATCTCTTATGTACCATCCCTAGTGTAATCAAATGCTTCATGTAATGGACTAAGCAGTACTTCTGCTTAAGTGAGTTTAAGTAGCATTTCATCTAATTCTAGCATAACTTCCCTGCTACATCTTGGCTAATAAAAAAAAAATCCTGTATGGTTCTTAGCCTGCAATCTTTAAGAGTCTGTGGATATGCACTCCAAGATCGCTCTGCTCCTCCATCCTTCTCAGTATTCTAACATTTATTGTCTATTCTCTCATTTCATTTGTCCTCTTCAAATATACTACCCCATTCATCTCTGGATTGAGTTCTAGAAAGACAATGGTTAAACAAATCAACAGTTGCAGAAATACTGTCGTAAAAGGATACCACTTAAGAGCACTAGAATCAATTTATGATTCAACAACAGACTTGTTGGTATCAAGGAACATCTCTAATTTTCTCTTACTCAGGAGGGGGCTTTAGCAAATTTCAGAAAGATGAGTTATCACAGTAGTAATCATGAATTTCATAGAAGTTCCAAAGCAATTTGAGAGGACTTAAATATAAAAGCAGGTTGAGGTTCTATAAGGCTTTGGTCAGGCCATATTTGGAATATTGTGCGCTGTTCTGGGCCCCATATCTCAGAAAAGATGTACCGGCCCTGGAGCGGGTTCAGAGGAGGTTTACGAGAATGGTCCCAGGAATGTAAAGCTTAACATATGAAGAACATTTTAAGACTCTGGGTCTATACTCAGAGTTTAGAAGGACGAGGGGTTGGATCTAATTGAAACTTACAGAATACTGAATGGCCTGGATGTTGAGAAGATGTTTCCATTGGCAGGAGAGACTAGGACCCGAGAGTACAGCCTTAGAGTAAAGGGAAGACCTTTAAGAATGGAGATAAGGAGAAACTTCTTCAGCCAGACAGTGGTGAGTCTATGGAATTCACTGCCTCAGAAAGCTGTGGGGGCCAGGTCATTGAGTATATTTAAGACGGAGATAAATAGGTTCTTGATTGTCAAGGGGATCAAGGGTTACAGGGAGAAAACAAGAGAATGGAGTTGAGAAACTTATCAGCCATGACTGAATGGTGGAGTAGACTCGATGGGCTGAATGGCCTAATTTCTGCTCCTATGGTCTCATGGTCTTATGGTCTAATAATTCAATAATTTAAATCAATGACTAATTATCAGATATGGTCACGAAGATGAAGCCAAGCAGCGGATCAAATGGATATAATCATTTTTCTATCATCTTGGTTAAGAAGCAGAGTTGGAGAAAGGCAGCTTTAATTCCTGATCATCAGGGAAGGAAGAGGAGAGATGGGGAAATGGTGAGCTAAAAATTGAGTTGAACTAACATTAAACTTGTTTGCCTCTGTTGGCACGTACAGTGAGAGGGCCTCAGTGTTTTTCGTATGAAAGTGGGGATCAGAAGCAGGCTGCAATTCAGCTCAAGTTTTTTCTTTTCCGAGCCTGCTTTATGGATTGATATCTGGGGTGGGTGGAGGAGGTGGTGAGAAAGCGTGCTCATCTGGCTCACTTTTCGCCACTTGTCATACAGATCCACTCCCAACAAACACATGCACACTCTCCCGCTGTCACGGCCTGCCTCGTACAGACAAACACACCCCCCCGGACATCCTTGAATGCAGTCCTACAGGGGGTTGCAGTGTGCAGTGGTGGCACCTGTTTGTGAATGGGTGTTTTGTCCCATAAACTGCTCTGACGTCAACTCTGATCCAATCCTGACACCTATTCCTGGCTTACCGTCCTAGCAGCTATCATGTCCCTTGCAGCAGTTTAGCCTGGTACATTCCAAAATCTTCCTCGTCCTAGCATCAAGCTGAATGGAGGCAAAGAAATTTGCACAGCTCACCCTTCAATCAGAAGTCATTTCTCTTCTGCATTAGCTGCTGAAATGGTAACTGAACCTAACTCAACCTCACTGACCTATCACAGCAAATGTGGAGAAGAAATGACCTCTGTTTGGAGAGCATTTTCTTGCAAATCTTCCACCTGTACTTAGCTGGATTTGAGACAGGGATTGCAGACCAGATCGGACCCCTTCAGCATGCCACAGGCCACCTGTTGGACAAGACTGTTCTACGTTCATGAAGTGGTCAAACAATGCATTGCATGCAACCCATTTGCATTACAGATATTTGTCAATAAGATGGGTAAAGTGATTGAAGTTTTCAAATAATTCCTTACCACTGTTGAACGGGTGACATCCGACACAGGGCCCGAGGTAGAGTTCAGTAGGATCAATGGTTGATTTGCCCCATGAGTTGAAACAGAGAACTTGTCCATCTATTGAGAATTAATAAGAGCTGTGAATCTGGCTTTAGGTGAATACAGCATACCTAACTTCTCAGAGCTTATTAGTAATTTAGTTCTGAAACTTATTCATGGATACACTCAGTGCTCATTATCCATGAGGGGGTAGGGACATGGAGTTCCCATGGTTGTCATTCCTATCCACTCAGATACACCATGAGTGGAACTGGACAAGACAAAGGGAGAAGTTTGGAATGGGGTCTGGGGCTGACTTCATGTGTACACAGATGCACGGGTATCAAATCAATAGATAACAAGGACTGAACATAGTTAGTAATGTTAGGTGACAAGATTTTGGCTATCAGGACAGTTTTTTTTTCTGCCTTCGCCCATTAAATGTTAACATCTCAAATTTCGCTGAAAGGATCAGAAAGCTATTTTATAGTGAAAAGTGTGGTGTAACTTTATAGAAACTGACAGAAGGTGAAAATAGCCACTAGCCAACATTGGTCTATCTACCTAACCATGCAATTTAACTGAGATTATCTGATCCCTATAAGGCAATGCAGTCCTGTAATAAAAAAGGTAAAAATGTTAGATGTGAATTAAACGTAGTGACACTTGCCTGCTCCTTAAACAGTACTATGACATCATTCCTACCAATAAGAGAGCAGTTGGGGCCTCAGTTTAACAACTTTGTTAATAGAACTGCACCCTAAACAGTGCAGTACTCCCTCAGTAACGTACTGAAGAGTAAGCACTTAATGGTCTCTCTCAGTTTAATCCTTTGAAGCTCAGGTTTTGCTGTTCTCCATTTTGTCCTTACTCAGACATACATCATTCCATCTCCAGCTTAAGTACTTTCCATTGCTAATTGATTGCTGTCTTGGTCAATTTCACTTATTAAACGAAGACATTATCCTGGACTCTTTTCTTTCTGTCCCTTCACTTAATATAATTATGCTATGGTCGCTTGTTCCCAAATCACCCAACACCGTTAGATCATCTCATCACTCGACCAGAATTACCAGAGATACTGGGATACCTCATAAGGCCCCTTGAAATCAAATAAAAGGTTTTATGTCACTCTTTGGCTATTCAATCTAATGTAACTTGGGTGACTGTAACACTTTTATTCAAAGAAGGAGAGAGACGCAAAGCAAGAAACTACAGACCAGTTAGCTTAACTTTTGGCAGAGAAAAGGCTGGCATTTATTATTAAGCAGTGCTCTTAGAAAACCTCACTACAATTAGGAGGAATCAACGTAGTTTTGTGAAAGGAATGTCATGATTTGGGTTAATTTATTTGAGGAAGTAATAAGCAATGTTGATAAAGGGAACCAGTAGATGTGGTGCACTTGGATTTCCAGAATGCAGTTGATAACATGCAACATCAAAGGCAACTACAGAAAATAAGAGCTCATGGTGTGGAAGGTAACAAAATTAGCATGGATAAAGGATTGGTTAAGCAAGAGAAGACAGTATGGATAAATGGGTCACTTTGGATTGGTAATCTATAATTAGTGGAGAAAAGAACTCATTTTATTGTTGTTAAATTTGCTGATGACACAAAGATTGATAGGAAAGCAAGTTACGAAAAAGGCATGAGGAGTGAGTAAGCAAAGTTTTGGCAGATAAATGATAATGTGGGAAAATGTGAACTTGCCACCTTGGCAGGAAGAATAGAACAGCAGTACATCATTTAAATAGAGACAGAATCAATAACTCAGATAAAGAGGATGAATCTCCAAGTTAGTACACAGGTGTAGCAAGTAATTAGGAAGGTAAATGGAATGTTGCTGTTTATTGCAAGGGGAATGGAATACCAAAGCAAAGATGTTTTGTGAGAGTTGACAAGAACATTGGAGACAAAGCATCTTGTGTACTGTGCACAGTTTTGGTGTCCTTTTTTAAGAAAAAAAAAAGACATAACTACATTTCACACAATTCACAGGTTAAATTGACTGATTCCTGGGATTAGTCAGTTATCTTATGGGGAAGGAATGTAAAGGCTGTGCCTAAAGATTGTTAAGTTTAGAAGTTTGAGGGGATCCTACTAAAACATACAAGAACTGAAATTAGACATTGAGGAGATTTGACAGGGTAGCTGCTAAAATGGTGTTTTCTCTTGTGGGAAACTAGGATAGGGGACACAATTTAAAAATGAGTAGTCTCTCATTTAAGATAACTGGGGGATAGCTTGTGTGGTTCCTTTGTTCAAAAAGGACAACAGGGATAGGCCAGGTAATTACAGACCAGACCAGACCAGTCAATCCGATATGTCAGTGGTAGGGAATTTATTGGAAAAAAAATGAAGAGACAGGATTAATCAATACTTGGAAAGGCAGGGATTGATTAGGTATAGTCAGCACTTAATTGTTTGAGGGAGATCCTCTCTGACTAAGTTAACTGAGTTTTTTGAAAGGGTGACCAAACAGGAGGGTAGTGCAATTGATGTGGTTTACATGGACTTCAGTAAGGCCTTTGACAAGGACCCATATGGAAGATGGGTCCAAAAGGCAAGGGTCCATGGGATCCAAGGCAAGTTGGCAAACTGGATCCAAATCTGACTTGTAATTAGGAGACAGGGAGTAATAGTGGAGGGTTGTGTGTGTGTTTGGAAGCCTATGATCAGCAATATACTGCAGGAATCGGTGCAGGGACCCTTGCTGTTTGTTATGTATATTAACGACTTGGTTGGGATTGCAGAAGGTATAATTAGTAATCAGTCATCAGTAACAGTATTATTAGTACAGATGACATGAAAATTGAAGATTTGTTGATGGTGAGGAGGATGGTCCCAAGTTACTTTCTGACATTGATCAGCTGGAAAATTGGGTGGAGCAATGACAGGTGGGATTTAATCCTGGTAAGTGGAAGGTGATGCATTTTGGGAGGTCTAATAAGGGGAAGGACATACACAATGCTTGCCTTCATTAACTGGGATATAGAATATAGGAAGAGGAAACTCTTGTTGCAACATTATACAGCATTGGTCAGGCCACAGATGGAATAAATGTGTGCAGTTCTAGTTACCACACCATCAAAAGGATGTAATTGCACTGGACAGGGTGCAAAGGAGATCACCAGGATGTTGCCTGGAATGGAAAATTTCAGTGATGATGAGAGACTGGATAGGTTGAGTTTGCTTTCCCTGGAGCAGAAGAGGCTTTGGAGGCAATCTGATTGAGGTATACAAAATAATGAGAGGCACAGACAGTAGATTGTGAGAATCTTATCCCTATCACAGATGTGTCCAAGGTGACAGGGCACAAGTTTAAGGTGAGGAGCAAGTCGTTTAGAGAAGATCTGAGGAAAACATTGTTCACCCAGAGGTTGGTAGAAATGTAGAATGTGGTGACCAAGATAGTGGTGGAGGCAGGTACTCTCGCAACATTTAAGAAGCATCTGGATGAGCAATGAAAATACCAAGGCATAGTAGGCAATGAACCAAGTGCAGGTAAATGGGATGAGCTTAATTTCATGTTTGTTGGTCAGCATAGACATGGTGAGCCTGTTTCTATGCTATTTGACTCTATCACTTTTAGGTGGAGGGGAAAGATTTTCTCTCAGAAGATCATAAATTTGAAGAATTCTCTTCCTCACAGCATGGAAGATGTAGAGTTACTGAGTATTTAAGGCAGAAGGAGACAGATTCTTCACTGACAAGGGAGTTGCAAGGTGCAGGGATGGGCAGGAAAGTGAAATTGAGGCCAAAGTCTGATTAGCTATAAATTTATCAAATGGAAGAGCACAGTCCAGAATCGCTCTTAATCTATAAGCTTGCACATAATAGTTAAGTGAGATTTTTTTTTAAAGTTTGCAGACTTGAGTATTTTGAATTGCTTATGCCAATTCAACACTGAACTGACAGTGAATCTATTTCCTCTAGACTGCACAAAACTCCAGGTAAGAGAGTCCAAATGCACTTGAGAAGTCCTTGTAAATGGGGCTTTCCGATATTTCTCAGGGCAGTTTTTATATACGGTTTTTATTTATTGGGAGCTTACAAGCTACCAGCAAAGAGTATATACATCAAAGGTATTGGCACCGATTTAAAGTGAATAAAGACGAAATAAGTGGAAAGAAGTTAAAAAACCAAGGGAGAAAAGTCATACAACTATTTTCTCTTACTGCCAATCAATGGCATTGATTCAAAGTGTGGATGGCCAACGTTAGACCCCAATAATTTTGTAGAAGTCCGTGTCTATATCTCACAAACTTTCAAGTAACAAGGGAGAAAACTAATTGAAATAACTTTTTGCAACATACCTCCAATTCATTAGCTTGACAGAATTCCCTGATGGTATTCAGGAGGGGAGCTAATACACCAGATTTAGCTTCAGATACCCCATCAATTCGTTTCAGATTGTCAGTAGTCGACGGCCTGTGGTCAGAAGAAGGGAAATAAAAATAATAAGACTTGTGCAGTCTCGTGAATGAAGGTGGAAAAGATAGGAACAGTTGCAAGACACCCAGCTCAAGTTAAAGCATTAAGCTTAATGCAGTTATTTTAACTCTTTTGACCACTCAATTCTGTTGGATTCCCGCAGAACCAGGACCCAGCTTAATTCACTTGTACATAAGTCACAAAGCCAGTTTGCTTTAGCTAAACACACAACTGACATGAGTGTAGAATCCATACAAGAACAGGTCAGTATCACATCAACCCTTCCAATTAGGACAAAAATGAATTGATATTTAAAATATAAAAGGTTAAAAGTAACGAACTTCAAGAAATTAAAACTCCAACAATACCTTAACAGTGGCAAAGTAAACATCTCGTATTTGTTAGAAGATTCTATGCTTTAGCCTGTTGTAAATCAGACCCAAGCTCCCAACATCTTGTTCTACTGAATGCATCTTACTGGTGCAAAAAGGCTGGTTTGTAAATGCAATAATGTAAAACTTGTGCCAAATACAAGACACAGGAGTGAGAAACTGATGATTCTAATGCTCTATGAAACTTGCAACAGTGGGTCTGAGCCTGTGCTTGACAGTTCAATCTGGAAGGAGAATAACTCTCCATTTTGCACGAGGAGCTCCTTCCCGTCCTATCTGATCAGGCTACTGGCACGTGAAAAACCTGCCCACCGAGCTCAGCGTGTTCTTTAATCGGCTAGGGTGTGCAATATCAAGTTCAGGCAGCAGTCCATAAAGGATGATGGTTGCTATTAGACAGCATGTTGTATTGCTGGCAGGAAAGTCAATAAATTGTCCATAATACCAACATGGATACAAAACTATTCTCTTTAATAAAGAGTTGGTCTGCCTGTTGGCTGAGCCAATGGAATCACGTAAATCCGTAATTAACTGGTTGCAAGTGACCATAAGACATTGGAACAGAATTAGGCCATCTGGTCCATCATGTCTGCTCTGCCATTCAGTCATGGCTGAAATGCTTCTCAATCCCATCTTCCTGCCTTTTCCCCATAACCTTTGATCCCCTTACTCATCAAAAACCTATCCATCTGTCTTAAATAAACTCAACGACTTCATACAGCCTTCTGTGGCCAAGTTCCACAGATTCACCACCCTCTAGCTGAAGGAATTCCACCTCATCTCAGTTCCAACGGGTCATCCCTTCACTTTGAGATTGTGCCCTCGGGTCTTAATCTCTTACGAGCGGAAACTTTTCTATGTCCACTCTATCCAGGCCTCTCAGTATTCTAGTACATAAACCTTCTCTGGACCCCTTTCAAGGCCAGCACATCCTTCCTTAACTAGGGCACCCAACACTGCTCACACTGTTCCAAATTCCGAAGCCATAGAACAGCCTCAGTTGTCGTGTTCTAGCCTTCTCAACATGAATGCTAACATTGCATTTGCCTTCATAACTGCCAACTAACTCTACATGTTAAGGTTAAGAGAATTCTGAAATTGAACTCCTAAGTCCCCTTGTGCTTCATATTTCTAAAGCCTTTCCCCATTTAGAAAATAGTCTATGCCTTTATTCTTCCCACCGAAGTGCATAATCCCTCACTTTCCCACACCATGTTCCATCTGCCACTTCTTTGCCCACTCCTCTAGCCTGTCCAAATCCTCCCTGGTTCCTCAACACTACCTGCCCCTCCACCTATCTTTGTGTCATGTACAAACTCAGCAACAATGCCTCCACTTCCTTCATCCAGATTATTAATATATAACATGAATAGTGCAGTCCCAACATTGTTCCCTGTGGAATTCCATTTGTCACCAGCTGCCATCCCAAAAAGACTCCTTTATCCCCACATTCTGCCTTCTGCCAATCCTCTAACCATGCACCAACATCATGGGCTTTTATCTTATTTAGCAGATTCCTGTGCGCTACCTTGTCAAAGGCCTTCTAGAAATCTAAATAGGTCAATAAATAAATTCAAATGAAGGGACATTCTGGCATCAGAAACAAAGTAAGATAAGCAGGGTCTTAAAGTCTGCTCTTGGGTTTTGTGCATTCCATCAGTAACATGGCACTGCAAAAATGATGAGGCTATCTCGTGCAAACAGTGCATATGTCACTTCATTTGAGACTGTCTGACTGTGATAAGTGATTTGAAACACACCGGTAGCATCAAAGCTTCGTGCAGGGATACAGGGTCTGCGTGTAACTGTGCAGTGCATGATGCAACTATGCTAAATAGTGATAGTGAAGACAGTGCCCCTTCAACATGTCAGGCAGCTGTAAACACAAAGACAGCAATGTTAATAGGCGTGGCCATAACACATCCCGTTATTACACATGCATTTGTTGGCCTCCCACAATCTCCTCCATTTCATCTCAATTAGGCAGTCCATTTATAAATCCTCAAATATATTCACAAATCTCAGTAATACAAGTTAAACAAGGATAGGAACTAAAGCAAAGCATTGATAAAGAAAAAAAATTACAGAAAGTAGAGTACAGATGAAGAACTATCCAGCAAATACTTAACTGCATTGAGTGAAATGCAAATAGAAAAGCAGTCAAAAATAAGCCTGCTCGGAACTGAGAAAACACCATGGGACTGTATCTTTCAAAGAGCAAAGTACCACAGACCTGAAATTCAAAAAGGGACCATTTTAATGTCAGCAGTCCAGGTTTTCCCATCCTCGAACAACCAATTGCCACAAAATGCAGCAAGCATTTCATCAGACACACAGAGTGTTAACTGTTGATTTTTCTGTCCCACCTCCCAATAATATTACTAGTAAGAATGTTCCTCTTGTATCCAGAATCCAGGTTGAAATTGAAAGCCAGCGGTTCATTAGGTTTAACAGTATACATTTGTAAACGGCTGGCCAGGCCATGCCTCACAAACATTGTTTTTTTCAGGAAAGGCAAGTATTTAGGTATAGGTGCATGTTGTATTTATTGGTGTTTGGAAAGCAATAGATAAGGGACTTAAAAGAAAAGTGGGATCCTAAAGAGTATCTAGTCACATGTATACAGAGATGGTTTTGGACAATGAGTGAGGATTAAAAATGGATTTGTTGGGCAGATAGGACATAACTCTGGTTCAACCTGTTTTGGAGATTTTGTTACATGATCCTTCACCTCTGACTGCTGCACAGCCATTTTTTTGCCATATCCTCATAACCAGCAAACCAAAACGTTCAAAGAAAATGAAAGAGGCAATAATTCTCAAAAGTAATTGTTTGTTTTTAAAATAATCAGTGCCCACTTTGACCAGAGATCATTGTGATGGGGTAATAAAATGAGTATTGCTTAAATAGAGTGATGGAAGTGCTGGTACCTAGACTGGACGAGGAAGAGAAAGGAGAGATGCACAATTATTTTAATCTTGCATGATCTACTGTGGATCTGAAACTTTTTGCAACTGGTCAGCACTACATGAGTGGGGTATTTTACTGAATCAGCGTGGTCTCTTTTCAGGTAGCCTGGGTTATAATTCTAGACAATTTGAAAGCACCCACATAAAAGGCAGTTTGCTGTGTCTCTAAAGTCCAACCAGAGGCCCTTAGAGATATGAGTGAATAGAGTGGTTCATCCTTAGCTGGCTTGCTTCTTTCTCTCTGGAATAGATGCCTTTCTGTGAAAATGCAATCACTATTTTGCCAAGACACGCAGGAAAGCTATTAAGAACGTGAAGTGAAAGAGCACTCTTAGAAGTTTGCTCCCCTATTTGAGGAGGACCACAGGCTGATCTCTTTAGACTACACTGACGTTTCCAAGTAATTCATTCCTTACACTGGTTTTATACCAATAACATTGCAAGCAAATTTCAGAAAATTCATTTATTAATCCCTCTAGAGGCCATGGAGAGAATAAAACAATGTTTAATTTATTCATTCATGGGATGTGGCTTTGCTAGCTGGACCAACATTTTGTCCATATCCCAAGGTTCCCTTGAGAAGATGGTAGTGAATTACCTTCCTGAACTGCTGCAGTCCATTTGGTGTAGGTACACTGCAGTGCCGTTACAGAGGCAGTTCCAGGATTTTGACCCAGCAACACAGAAGGAAGGGCAATGCATTTCCAGGTGAGAACGGTGAGTGGCTTGGAAGTGAACTTGCAGATGGGAGCACCATCATCTGTCTGCTGCCCTTCTCCCTACAGATGATAGTGGTCATGGGTTTGGAAGGCACAGTTGGAGACTTGGTGAATTTCTGCACCGCATCTTGTAGATGGTACATACTGCTGCTTTGAGTGTCAATGTTTTGGGGAAGCAGCCAACATAATCAAAGACTGCTCCCACCCTGGTTATACTCTCTTCCACTCTTTCCAATCGTGCAGAAAACAAAGGTTTGAAAACAGATTCAAGAACAGCTTCTTCCCTGTTGTAATCAGAACTTTTGAACATATCAACTCTCATATCTTAGAGCTGATCTTTCTCTGCACCTTCTCTGTAGCTGTTACTCTGTATTTTATATTCTGTTGTGTTACCCTGGTGTACACAAAACAATACTTTTAACTGTATCTCAGTATATGTGACAAAAATAAATCAAATCAATGGCGGAGGGAGTGAATGTTCTGGATGATGTCAAGCTTCTATACTGTTGTTAGAGCTGCAATCATCCGTTCAAGTGGGACATTGATAACTAGGCATTCAACAATGGTAATAGTATTGAATGACAAAAAGTCATGGCTAGATTCTCTCCTATTAGAGATGGTCAATGCTGGCCTCTAATGTAGCATAAATATTTCTTGCCACTTGTCAGCCCAAACCTGGATTTGTCCAGGTCTTGCTACATTATAAATTATTGGCAAACATCCCCACTTCTAACTTTACAATGGAGATTAGGTCACTGATGCAGCAACTTAACATGTTTGAACTTAGGACACTAACTACACTGAGGAATTCCTGGCAGAGATGTATTAGAGTCGAGATGCCTGACCCTCAACAGCCTTAACTATCTTCCTTTGTGCCAGGTATGACTCCAACCACTGGAGAGACTCCTCCCACCAATTCCCATCGATTGTAGTTTTGCTCGGACTCCTCAGTCAATGCGGCCTTGATGACAAGAGAAGTGACTCTCACTTCCTACCTCATCTTGCAAAGGCTTACAGACTCTGTACATTTAAGACTTTTCACTGTAAACACAGAGGAAAAAGTATTTCAATTGATTCTTTTATGCTCACTTCGCAAGCAACATCAATATTTTATATATTAACAGTGATGCCTTTGGGCAGCAGAGATTCCAGTTGGTTGGTACCAGACAATGTGAATTTTGCTGTATATCACTTTAAAAGTGACACAAAAAAGTCATTAGCTGATTGATCAGCTGTAATAAGCAAGCTGTACTCAGTTTTACAGCCTAGAATTAATACATTTGACATACCTTATCTTGGCAAAGTCAAGGAGTACTTTATTTGTCGCCAAAATAGCTGGAGGAACATCCTTCTCATTGGCAATTTTCTGTCTTGCTGCTAACAATTTGCTATATAACTTGCCCTGTGACAAAATGACACAAAGGAAGAACAAGTATGATGGAAGGAACATCAACTATAATTGGAATGCTAAAAACCTTTTCATAAGACAAAGGTTATTTTATTAGCAAAACAGTTTGTTAAAAATGCACAATGATAGATCAAAGTAAAAACCATGAATAAAAAGGGTGAGAGGATGGGGTTGGGTAGTAGGATCAGCTGCTAATTTGCAGAAGTGCAATAAATAAATAAATGGACAGTTCAGACAAAATAAAATATACCAGGATGGATGACTTATAAACTGATGAAACTAGCAATTGTAAAGCGGTTATCAAAGATGACGCAAACTCAGAGGGCTTAAGAAAGGCCCAGAAATAATGGGGTGGAGGAGATTGAAGGACGAGGAAAGCAGTTTTCAAAGAAAAAGATTTACAGGAGAAAGAAGAGATGAGTCAGTAGAAGGATTAAACATGGGGATAGAAATTTTCAATCTGCGCCAGTAGGAAACTATGAGCCAATATTTGTCAGTATGAGGCAATGGATTTGAGGGACCTAATGTGAAAAAGGATAAAGGCAGCAGTATTTTGCATTAGTTCCAGTTCGTAGGGGTGAAGAACAAGGCCAGCAGAACAGAATTAGAGTCATCAAGAATACGACATACAACAAATCAGACTATAAAGATCAAATAGGCTACATTGTCTAATATGATTATTTATTTAGGCCCTGATAGTTTATTTCTACAACACTTACCATTAACCATTAATGATGCAATTGTTGTTGTGCTATTTTTAAAACCCATTTGCTTGCACATTGAGTTTATAACATTGATGAGGACAAGAGAAAGTCCCAAAACAGACAGAGTACAAATGACAAACTGAATTGTATGAAGTCTTATTGTTTGTCTAAAATAAAATTGATGCTTCAATTACTGAATTGATGCTGTGATCATGTTGTCATTAATCAATCAAGACAACTTTCACAAACTAAAATGATACACTTTTCATGCAAAATTATAAACTACTATACAGAATTCCCCAGAAAAATGGAACATTACAGTTTCACAACACATTATCCACAAAAACCTCAGGCACTTTATTCAAAATTTAATGCTCTGTTATTAACTCACGAATATCCAAGGAATATAATATGCAAGCTGCGCAATACATGAGTTCAAAGCTAAAAATTAACTAGTGCATAGTATAGTTTTATATATGCACATAAAATCATTACCAGTTTGTTAGTCATATTCCATGCTGATTTCAAAATTCAAAGCTAACATCACAGCTGGAAAGTTAAGAAACACACTTAGATAGTGTAGATGAGTGACTACAGATACTTTGTAGATGTTCGGTAATCTTTGTGACACAATTTCACCTAGTATGTGCTCTCTGATGCTGCTCAAGATTGCAGAATAGTATGATTCTAAAACTTCTTTTGAATTGTGAAAGTTTTTGTCAAACCTATGCAACTGAACACTCCAGAAAATACTCCTAAATTATAAAAAGTCAAATAATTATTTTCGTGAATGATCATCAATGATCGCCAAACTTGGGGCAAAAACTCAAAAGAATCTAAACGGTTAGGTGAATAAAAAATATTCAGCGAATCATTGTTCATTTAACGGCTTTCCACCACACTGGTTAAACAGGAATCATTAGCAAGGGCATTCAAAAACATCATGGGATCTTTTATGACCATGTAAAAGTCAAATGAAGCCTCAGATTAATGTTTCGCTGAAAGGAGGACAGATTGAGTAGGTCTTAGGAATAAACCAAAATGGAACCAGAAGTGTGCGCTTAAATCCTAGATTTAGAATTGACTTTTCAGTCAAATGGGTTAGCCAAGCTGATGCAAAATATCAGCTATTTCTGCAGAAACTGAACATTTAGCCTCGTACCCAACTGGTTTAACAGCACATCTGGTCATATCTGTGCCTTAGCAGTAAAAGAACAAGCATCCTGGAAATCACTTAGCTGGTTAATACAGGATAATATTCAAAGTCTCTAATCGACCTAGAGTTAGTGATCAGACCAGAGATCACAAGTTAGATAGGTGATTTAATAAAGGGGACATAAAGAGATTTGGGAACAGAGCAGGCATAGGGGCTTATGGCTAGTGCTCAGGTGGAGGATAAAGACTGATTGGTTGCAATTGGTTGTCATTCTCCACAGAAAGCAACAAAAGATAAATGCAGACTTCTTGCAACCTCCAGACAGAAAAGAAGAACAATGCAAGAGACATGTGAATTCTAAAAAAAAATCACAAAAGTAGAAGCAGTAATAAAATATTACTTGAGGTTCATGTGCCGAATTTCAGGCATGCCTCTTCAAAATAAAGGAAGTAAACTTGGGGCCAAGTCAATGACATGTTACATTTTCCCAAATGGAGAAGAACATTTGTTATTCGCCACAGAGTCTCAACATCAATGAATTAATATATCAAACTCTGTTGGTGCTCAACTACCACATTAGGAAAAAGACACTGTTGGGACCAGACTGCTGTACCAGTAACCAATTCTCTCTCAGTATCATCTGGTAGACTGAGCTCTACCTGTGATGCATGTTCTACATAAATGAAGAAATAAAAAAGTTAAAACATGGGAGCCACTGCGTACATAGCACCAATATGCTCTTTTGCAAGCAACTGAATTATTTTTGGTAACTATCTAACCGATAACGGCTCGATTCACCACAAGTCATAGAATCATTACTGCCTAGGAGATAATTCAGCCCATCAAGTCTGTACCACCTCTCTGTAACTGCCTACTAACCGGTTCTACTTCCCCCTACTCTATCCTGAAGCTCTGCAAATTAATTTCCCTCAAGTGCCTGGGCAAATTCCTTCCGAAAGCATTCATCCACCCTACTTCCACTGCCGTCACAGATAATAACTTCCAAACTAAAAATATAAGCAAATGAAAAGGTAAATTATTCCAAACTTCTGGTAGCCTGAACATCCATTCAACTCATCTCAAAAGACACTCTATTCCAACCACTAAAACATGACCCAAATTTGTTTATCGGCTGCTGAAACCCTCGTTCAATCTTTCGATACCTCTGGAAATAGCTATTCCAATGGTCAACATCCTAATTTAAGGCTATCCAAAACACAGCTGTCCATGTGTAATTCACACCAAGCCCACTTTTCTTATTACCCCAGTGCTCACTGATTTACTTCGGCTCCTGATCACATGAAATCATTTTAAAATTCCCATCCTTGTTTACAAATCCTGGTCTCTGAAATGTTCTTCAGCCTAACAATCCTCTGAGATATCCATGCTCCTCAACTTCTAGGTCTCAAATTTCAAATATTCCACCACTGGAGATTATGCCTTCAGTTGCCCAGGCTGCAAACTCTGGAAATCCCTCCTCAAACCTCTTCCCCACACTGCCTCGCTTTGATCCTTTAAAGATACTTCTTAAAATCCAAGTCTTTGACTAAGGTTTTGGTTATTTGATCTTGTACCTTTTCACATATCTTGGTATCATACTTGACCTTATATTGCTTTTATGAAAAGCCTTAGGGTAGTGTTGTTGTTAAAGAGGTACTGGGAGGAATTCTGGGAAAGAGAGCACCCTCATCAAGAATATATTGTACAAGTAAATATACAAAAATTGCCTTGGGAGTTTTACCCATTTGCCTATGGAAATATCTTTACTAAAAAAAACCTCAGTAGTTCAGAGATGTACAGCAAACATTCTGCTAAACTAAATTACTTACTTCCAGTTCCAGTTGCTTAGGTGATGTGACTTGTTGAGAGGGAATGGATTTTACAGGTGAGCCAGACGAATGTGGAACAAAGAAACTGCTGAGGAGAAGAATATAAAGATGCCACTATTTCAGATTTTTTAAGACTTGTACTTACACATCACCGTTCATTATCGCATGATATTTCATAGCACTTCACAGCTAATAAAGGACTTGTGAAGTGGAGACACTATTCTAACATTGGAAATGTGGCAGCTAATTTGAGCACAACAACAATTTTATAATCATTAGGTAATTATTTTCTTTTGAAATGCTGATTGAGGGATAAATATTCACTAGGACAATAGGGATAACTCTCTTGTACTCCTTCAAATACTGCCATAGCATCTTTTACATCCACACGAGAAAGGCAGCAGCTGCAACAGTGCAGTGGTCCCTGCACCAGACTGCCTTGACATTTTTGTGTTTCAGGTCTAGACAGGACTTGCACACACAACTTTGTGACTTGTAAATGAGAAGGCTATCAACTATGAACCGCATGGGGGGGTTACCACCAACCAGAAACTGAATTGGCCTAGTCATACAAGTACTGTGGCTACATGAGAAGATCAAAAGTTAGGATCTTGCAGTGAGTAACTCACCTCCCGACTCCCCAAAACCTGTCCATCATCTACAACGTACAGGGGTGTGATGGAATACTCCCTAGATCAGTGCATCTCCAAGAACACTCAAGAAGCTTGGCTTCTGACATTTGGCATTCTGACACCAAGGCTTCTGACATTTTCCTAGCTACCATCAGTTCTAAGGAAGGGTCACTGGACCTAAAATGTTAACTCTGATTTCTCTTCACAGATGCTGCCAGGCCTGCTGAGCTTTTCCAGCAATTTCTGTTTCAGTTTCTGATTTACAGCATCCACAGTTCTTTTGGTTTTTAATTAATATTTGACACCAAAACTGCCCACTTAACTTTTTTTTAAAAAGCTCATTCACAGGATGTGAGCATCTCTAGCTAGACCAGCATTTATTGTCCATCCCTAATTGGTCAGAGGGCAGTTAAAAGTCAACTATGTTGCTGCGTGTCTGGACTCGCACGTAAGCCAGACCAGATAAGAACGGCAATTTCCTCCCTAAATGGCATTAGTGAACCAGATAGGTTTTCTCCTGACAATTGGCAATGGTTTCAGGGTCATCATTAGACTCTTAATTCCAGATTGTCATCGAAATCAAATTGAACCATCTGCCATGACAGGATTTGAACATTAGTTGGGTCTCTGGATGAATAGTCTAACAATAAAATCACCAGGCCATTACTCTTCTTGACTAACACCACATCTACAAAAATTCAGTTCCTCCACTACCAATGCTAGTAGCAGCAGTGTGAATTATTTACAAGATGCACTGCAGCAATACACCAGAGCTCCTTAGACAGTACCTTCCAAACTCATAACCACTTCGATCTACAAGGATAAGGGCAGCAGATACATGGCAACACCATCACCTCCAAGCCACCCTGACTTGGAAATATACCATCGCACCTTCAATGTTGCTACGCCAAATCATGGAACCCCATCTCTCATGGCATTATGGGTATACATAAACCAAATGGACTGCAGTTGTACAAGAACTCAGCTCACCACCACCTTCAAGGGCAACTAGGGATGGGCAATAAATGCTGCCACAGACAGTGACGCCTACATCCCGAATTAATGAATTAAAAGAAAACTGGACCATAACTGACAAGCAAGTAAAACACAGTATATTCCATTCATTTAATTATTATGGATAAAAATACGCAGTGTAAACCTAAGATAACTGCAGCTGGTCTGAAACTTGATATGTTGGCCAGTGAAACTGTTCAATGATAGTATCAAATATTATTAATAGACTTATCCAGCACTGTTAGTACAATGCAGCTAGTTAAGAAAACAGAATGGGTTTACTGAAATATACGACAGGTGCAGCCTGAACAGAGGACAGTTAGAATCAATGTATTAGAGAAATTGAGCTAAATTAGAAGACAAATCAAAAGAAATCAGGGATGAGTTGAGTGTGAACATAGGCTGTGAATGGATCAAAGTCTTAGATTATATTTGTCCATAACTGGTCACAGAGTGTAATGTAAGTGGTAAATGGAGTCAAAAAATGTCTCTACTCCATGTTCTGTATGCTAGTTGCTGCAACTGCCTACTATTCTTCTGGATGACTAGAAGCAAACTAAGTGCCAGCCTTTGACGATATAGTTATGAAGCTGGCACATGGGAAGTAAACTATCTGGGAGAAACTGTGCAACAGACTTATTCTCTCATTGCACAGCAAAGCACATGGCCTTATAGTCTGCAAAGCTCTCTGGCTACAGAGTCAAAACAGAGTGACAGATCAAAGCAAATTATAATTAAGAAGTTGTGTTCACAAAAATGAGCAGTCCCACAGCAGTAAAGGAAAATCATACTCTTGATTTCGACAATACTGTAACTCTCTCACCCATGCTAAAATGACAACAAACTATTAAGTTTGTGTTTTAATAATCTCCAAATAAAGATGCCTGAAGCATAAAGGATAAACCAACATCACACTGGCATGTGGAGGATTTGTAAAGATATACTTGAAAATTTAGTAGATATTCTTTTACAATAGCTTCGGTTTAAATATGAATTAATCAAATCTAAAAGAGTTGGTTGTAATTCACTGAACTGTCATTGAACAAGAAGTTAAACTCTAACCACAAATTCTATTTCCCAAAAGAAAACGACTAACACTTTCCTTATTCATTTGGCAGTTCAGAACTTGAGTATAGCTTAAAACAATATTGAGTATGCATAAAATTAAGCTAACAACTAGTTCGGTATTGTCAATCAGGCTCGCAAGTACTGGAACCTATAAGTATTAATACACAGAGCCATGTCTTTTCCAGACAGAAAGAACATGCCTGATTCAATTCAACAAAACAGGTGACAACAATTCACTTGTTCATTTCTCAATATCCTGACCAATTAGAGTCCAACTGCCATGAATTTAAACAAAGTCTTGCAGTTAACTGTCAATCAGTATTAATAGGTGCATTGGTTGGTGGAGGCATTACCATGGACAAGGTCCACTTGTCAACCAATCAACACTCTCCTCTTGTACAGTGTAAAATGTTGTTTTTTGCCCTTGAACAATATTCTTGCAAGATGTCCTAATGAGCGCAAAGTAAAAAGCTTCAACAAAATGTACTTTTTTAAAGCAATACTATTTCTCTAGACTTAATTAGGAGTTCAACTCCTGTTGCGTTATTTTTAAAGAAGCTACCAATTCTGTAAATGTTGCCAATTTGTGAACTATGGTGGCAAAAGGAGTCCCATCACATGTCCCAGGTTATAATTCAAAGAAACACAAAGAACGCTGAAAAAAGTTGGCAGAAATGAAGAGTTATACCAGACTCGAAACATTAACTCTCCAAAAGGTGATGCCAGATCGGAGTTTCTCCAGCATTTTGCACTTTTGTTTAGATTTCTAGCATCTGCAATACTTTGCTTTTACTCCTGGTTATGATTCAGTCTTTCCTTGGCAATAAAATCGGCTGTTCATCTTATCCTGCCAGCTAAGACAGCAGAGGCCAGATTTTCCAATCATAATTGGACAGAACATCTTGCCATATATCACAGCATTATATACCCCTCAGAGACATCACAGGCAGTTATACCTTTTAACTGCAGCTGCTGGAAACAACTTTTCATTCTCTTTTCCCTTCTCCCGTCCAAACTGGTCTTGCAGTGACTTTTTCTAAAAGAAAATTGAAAAAAAATAGTACAATTGATCCAATGGAACAGTTTTAAAATTTACTACATATATAATTAAAATGCAAAGCAATATGAAGGAAATGATAGGAAGAGTCAAGTTGAGGAATTAAATTAATTCCTTTATCTAATTGGGCTGACAGAGGTGATTCCTGTGGGAAGTGACTGAACGTTTATCATTGTCTCTAATTCCCCATCAGGAAAACCTTTGAACACCCCACACAACATGTTTCATTCCCCATCCCTCTTGAACCCTTTTTTTAAAATTTATTTGCAGGATGTGGGCATTGCTGGCTGGCCAGCATTTAATGCCCGGCCTTCATAATTCAATATTCAGTGGCTTCCCGTCACAAAACCAGCATTCAGCTATGTAACATCACTGCACCATCTCTGTTTTATGAAATGAGGAATTCATACAAATAGTGTAAGCTGACTAGCAATAGCAAATAAAGCAAAAGTGCAGGTAAGAGTTGGTAAATTTGCTGTGGGAACAAGGGAAACAATCCTTCCATGAGCAGTAACAACAAATGAAAGAAATGTGACTGGGTGGGTGAAAGACAGCAGAATAGTTTGCAATAAATTAGAAGAAAATAATGCAAGCAATGTGGGATGCAGAGAAAGAGTAGGGAGGTACCTGAGAAATAATATATATTTCTTCCATTGTACAGAGCTTACCTTCAGGCACAATGTAGGCTGAAGTAAATCGTTAATTAAATTGCAAAAGAATTACTGATTCTAAATATTCTGTGCCTTGTGAAACTTAGTATTACTTGGTTTTGACACTGCGCTATTCAACATGCAACATATTACTGCTGATAATGCAGTGCGCTATTTTATCCTGCTCTCATATACAACAAAATTTAGACTAATTTTATCATATCTCAGTCAGTGGACTTCCCATAAAACTAATCAAGTATCCCAATCCATACTATGTTTTAAAAATGTGACTATTTTAATCTTGGTTATAAAAAAAACCAACTGGATTTTTTCTCTAAGAGACTTCTTTAAAGTTAATAAAGCTCATCTTTGCAGTATTTTTGTTATATTGCATCACTTACTTTGTGGATTTTTCAAAAGCCAAACAATATTTCTTACTCAGGTTATGCTTGCATAAAGCACACAATGAAATGCAAGTATGCCTTTGCTGCCTAATCAAAGATCACTGAAAGGATAAATAACTCAAAAACACATTAGATTGAAGTACCATCTGGGTGAAAATTCAATCAAGACTGGATAAAAGTCTCTCAGCCCCAAGTTAATTTCTTTTGGGGAGTAGCACTAGCACAAGCTGCACATATTCGTAATAAACTTTCATTCGCTCTTAAAAGAGCAATTAGAATAGCAAATATGAAAAATTAAAGCAACACTTTGATGCAGTAGACAATGCTTGAATGTCTACACCCCTTAACCTAGTCTCTTAATTCAAAATTATATCATGTTTTAATTCTAATCCTACTGTACTGGGTTGATTATGTTGTTTAGTTTAAATTATTGGGACTTTTTTTTTAAATATTGCAAAAAAAAAAATCACATTTTCATTTTGCATCTGGTTCATCCACACCTAACTTAGGAGTGCAACAAAGTTTGATCTTCCAGTTCAATTTAAATACATTTCTGTAATCTGAGTAAAAGCTTTGCACGTAACCTAATTAACTAGGCTTATTTTATTTTGTAATTTTGCAATTTTGCATGATTAATACAATGGGAAAGGGTCATGTCTCCGAGGTAATACTTGTGGAATGTATAGATGACTTTTTTAAAATATTTTAAATACCTGGCACCTTTGTTAACTTTTCTGTGACTATGAACACATGGTAATGCCTGCACAGTCATGGGTGACAAAGAACATTAATCATTGAAGATGTATCACCATCTTTAAGATGTAACTTTTTTAAAACAAAACATTGCACACATATTTAGCTTCATATACTATTACTTAGAAATAAATTTAACAGTTTCTTATGTTTGCAACCATCTGGTCCATCTGGCAGCTGTAACCATTTCAGAGGTACAAAGTTGTGAGAATGAGATTATGAAAAGGAAATAATTTCTATGGGATGAGATCAGTTCTCAAAGTCTTACTAGACCAATGCTGGAGATAACAACCTATATGAACTCAAAAACACTTTTGTTTTAAATGTTTGAAAGTGGTCATATTTTTTGGTTGGAATATACTTGCAATACCGTGTTCATTAACTAACACAATGCCTACAGTTAGTTACTGTCTGTCAATTATCCTGAATACCACTGAGGAAGGTCATATATTCAAGTGAAAGCAACTAATAATTTCACAAATAACCAATATCAACTGAAATATAAACTTCACAGGACTGAAAAAATAAAAAAGGTTACAGAACAAAAATTTGTACTACAGGTGAGACAATATAAAAAGCAAAAAGCCCATAAAAATTTTTCAATTAAGAAATACTAAGATTAAATCTCATTATGCCAATCTCTATGATGGGAGATCAAAGGCAATTCTCAGTGATTACTATCCAAGAAGCAAATTAAATGAAAAATAAAGACCTGAAGCTTCAAACGACTGGCCGACGGAGAAGACTGTTGAGAGGGTACAGAAGGCAAGGCTGGAGATTGAACCTGACTGCAAGGAAATAAAGCACAAGTGAAATCATCAAGCAGTTTTAAAATGATGTAGGTATTTGAGAAGGAACTAGCAAATGAAATTGGATACATTATACTTACACTTTGGGTGGAATGGGTAGGCACAGCTCTTTAGTGGCCTGAAGTAGTAGAGTGCGACAGGATTCATTAGCTGCCTTAGCCAGCCAAGTTCTTCCCTGCACAAATATAAATTATAATGGCATAATTTAAAAGAGAGTATAGATTTTGGCTATTGCTTAAGTGGGAACCAACGCATTTGTGCATATTCTGTTTAATACATTGTACTGAAATCCTCTTCGGCAAATTTACATACAATGATTTTACGTATTTCATAATAAACAGTTCTTCTACAAACCTAAGAATATGTCCTTTAGGGGAGTACTTCAGGTTTCATGATTTCATTTGGAATATATTTCCAAAACCTTTGCTCAAGTGTTTTGTAATTAAAAGTGTATTGAACCAACTGAGTTTTGAGGGTCAATTTGACTTGTGTATTTTTTGTCAGGCAGCCTCAACAGTCAAAAAACATGTTGAGAAATCTCAAGCAGGGCTGACAATCAACAGACAATATGCACAGACAACAGCGCAAGGTCCTTTCTGGTAGCACCTATTAATTACATCAGCCTTTTTATTTTCTGGGTGCCCATCACAATGATAGCCTTTAGTGAATGCTATTTGAAGTGTCAATGGTGGCATCAAGTGTTCCAATGTAAAGCAGCACAGGCCAGATGTGGAATATACTAGAGAATGTCAATATATTAAAAGGAGGAAGTTTTGGGTATCCTAAATTGCATTAAGGTAGACAAGTCCCCAGGATCTGATGGGATCTATCCCAGGTTTCTGCGAGAGGCAAGGGGAGAACTAGCTGAGGCATTGGCAGATACCTTCACATCTTCCTTGACCACAGGCAAGATTCCAGAGGATTGGAGATTAACCAATGTTGTTCCCTTGTTTAAGAAAGGAAGAGAGGATAATCCAGGAAATTATAGGCCGGTGAGTCTGACATCTGTGGTGGGGAAGCTCTTGGAGAAGATACTGAGGAACAGGATATATCCACATTTGGAAGCAAATGGACTAGTCAGTGACAGACAGCATGGTTTTATAGGGTGAAGGTCATGTGTCACCAACCTGATTGAATTTTTTGAAGAGGGAAGAGCTGTGGATATAGTCTATATGGACTTTCGTAAGACATTTGATAAAGCCCCACATGGCAGATTGGTACAAAAACTTAAATCACATGGAATTTGGGATGGGCTGGCTAAATGGATACAAAACTGGCTTGGTCATAGAAAAGGGAGGGTAGCAGTGGAAGCATGTTTTTCAGAATGGAGACCGGTAACTAGCGGTGTTCCACAGGGATCAGTCTTAGGTCCTCCGCTATTTGTAGTATATATAAATGATCTGGAAGAAAATGATCTGGTCTGATTAGTAAGTTTGCAGATGACATGAAGATTGGTGGAGTTGCTGATAGTGCTGACGATTGTGAAAGGATACAAGAGGATACAGATAGATTGGCGACTTGGGCACAGAAATGGCAGATGCAGTTTAATCCAGACAAATGCGAGGTGATGCATTTTGGAGGATCAAATTTAGGTGTGAATTATACTGTTAATGGCAGAACCCTTAGGGATATTAGCATACGATGGACCTGGGCGTGCAGGTCCACAATTCCCTAAAAGTGGCAACACAGGTGGTCAAAGTAATTACGAAGGCATATGGCATGCTTACCTTCATTGACCGGTGCATGGAGTACAAGAATTGGCAAACCATGTTGCAGCTATATAAAACCCTTGTTAGGCTGCACTTGGAGTAGTGTGTGCAGTTTTGGTCGGCACATTACCAGAAAGGCGTAGAAGCTTTGGAGAGAGCGCAGAGAAGGTTCACCAGCATGTTGCCTGGTCTCGAGGGCATTGGCTATATGGAAAGGTTAAAAATACTAGGATTGTTTGCTTTCACTGGAAAGACAGTGGCTGAGAAGAGACCGGATAGAGGTCTACAAAATTAAGTGAGGCATAGATAGGGTGGATAGTCAGAGGCTTTTTCCCCAGGGTTGAAGTTTCAATTGCAACAGGACACAGATTCAAGGTGAGAGCAAAAATTTAAGGGAGTTGTGCGAGGAAAGCTTTTCACACAGAGTGGTAGAAGCCTGGCATGCACTGCCAGGAAGCAGGCACGTTGGCAGCATTTAAGAGGCATCTGAATGGTTACGTGAATAGGGAGGGAATAGAGGGATACGGACCAAATAAGGGCAGAAGGTTTGTTTTTTAGTTTAGTCAGGGCATGATGATTGTTATAGGCTTGGAGGGCCGAAAGGCCTGTTCCTGTGCCATACTTCTCTTTTGTTCTTTTTGTTCTTTTGTTTTTGTTCCCTCTACGTTGTTCCAATCACAGAAGGCCCAGTTTAATAGTGATGGTTGCTGTTTTATAATTAAGTGTGATAGAGGGTGAATTTGCTCAAATTCTTAAAATTCTCTGCATTATTAAAGGAGGTTAGATTATGGGCACAGCATGGGTTGAGAAAGGGAACCATTTTGGACATAGGAACAGATGCAAGTCACTCAATCTTTTAAGCATATTATGCTATTTTTCATGATCGCCGTTGATCTGTCTTAGCTTCAGCTGCCTACCTTGGCTCCATATTACTTCATATCTTTCGGCTAGCAAAGGCCTACCCAACTTATATATAAAAAAATCGAGCTAATATCTACTGAGTTTTGTGGAAGTTTCACAATGCCTTTATTTGTGTGTGTAGAGGCATTCTTAACTTCTGTCTTGTATGGCCTGACTGACGTTACAGTTATATCCGCTTGTCCACGACCTTACTCACTAGCAGGAAGAGTGTCTAATTATCAATCCATTCAATTAATTTCTTTTGAAGCCCTCAAAATTTCAATCAAATCACTCCTCAACTTTTTATATTCTTCTGAATACAATCCTTGTCTTACCACAGGTACGAGCACAAATCATAGACTGACAGTGGAATGCCCTGCCTGCAACAGTAGTAGACTCGCCAACTTTAAGGGCATTTAAATGGTCATTGGATAACATATGGATGATAATGGAATAGTGTAGGTTAGATGGGCTTCAGATTGGTTTCACAGGTCGGCGCAACATTGAGGGCCGAAGGGCCTGTACTGCGCTGTAATGTTCTATGTTCTATTCTGCAGTCATACTGCGAAACTCCTGCACTGTCAACCTTCAAATAATAAATTAGAATCCAAGGTTCCACCTGTTGGCCAAGAAGGATTGCAAGTGACAAGGAGTTCTTCCCCTGTCCTGGCCAATATTTATTCTGCAATCAACATCACTGAACACATTGTGTTTATGTGGAGCTGCAGCGTGCAATTTGTTTACTGCATATCTGAAATTATAGTGCCTACATTTCAAGAATATTTTATTGGATTGCACTTTGGGATTTCTCACAATCATGTAAGTTGATATAAATGCAGGCCTTCCTTTCTGCACTTAGCAAAATTGGTTACTGAAACTTGAAAATGAAAATTAAATAAATTTAGGAGCTTACTTTTGTTACAATTGAAAAGTTATTGAGTGTAGAAGGGAAGTAATAGACATGTGAAAGATAGCAAATAGCTGTTGGTTACAGATAACTCAACTTACATGTTTCAATTTGGAGAAATATGGGACAGTTCTCTTTGGAAAAAAGTGTAGTTCCCAAACAATGTGACATGAAACAAATGATAAGAAAATAATTTTAAAATTGTTTTTGTAATTTTATTTTTAAAAAAGGGACATTTTGATAGGGATTGAAAACTGAAACATCAATTCCATTTGCCAGGAAACTGATTACAAACATTATATCCATCCTACAGAGATGAACCATAGTCAATTGATTTGGCTTCAGCACACGGTGTCAAATCTACATCTTCCGCAAAATCTAGATTTGTGAATTTTACATGACTTTCATTTGGAAAGCATTGTATTTCTCTTTTGCACATCCAATTGAACATAGAAAATTGGACACCGAGTGTATTCGAATAATTTGTAACAATCCTGAACCTTCTGCAGTATCCCAGTAAGAGCACAAAATAAATCAAGCTAACCTTCACAGTCAGAGTGTTTACAGTAGCATATTTGTTGAAGCTGGATTTTTCTTGCAGGAAGCCCTCAATAATAAGCTGCTGACCCAAGGCCTTCCACCAGTTTTCAGAATGGTTCTTTCCACTGCCAAACAGATGGTGATTACGATGCCTTTCTGGCAAACGCTGAGAGTGCTGTGAACATAAGGAAAATACGTTCATCACTCATCAAGTCAAACACTCAATATCCAATTACTCTTTCATACATGGTGTATTAGTTATACTACCATCAGAATCCTTGGCTTTCAACTTAGAGACCATAAATCACTAGTTAGGCCTCAGCTGGAGCAATGTCCCGAATTCTGGACATCACAACTCAAAGACTTGAAGGAAATAAACTTGCAAGCCTACAAGGATACAGCAGTGGAAGTCAAGTCAGCAAAGTCCTACAAGATCATAGGGCTGCTTCGTCATTAGAGGAATGTAGTAGTTTAACTGGAGGGTCAATACATCTCAGATGATGGGAGGAGGTTGAGAAGGAGAGTCCTTCATGGTAACCTCAGTCAGTTTGGCATGGGGGAAAAGTGTGTGGGGAGAAAGGTAGGCAGATTGGGGAGGGATAGAGGTACAACAAACCCTAGGGTGTCCTTGTATACCAGTCACTGAAAGTAAACATGCAGGTGCAGCAGGTGGTGAAGGCAAACAGTATGTTGGCCTTCATAGCATAAGGATTTGAGTACTGGTGCAGGGATGTCTTGCCTGAATTGTACAAGACCTTGGTAAGACCACATGGAGTACTGTATGCAGTTTTGGTCTCCTCATCTGAGGGGGGATGTTCTTGCTATGAAAGTTTACCAGACTTATTCCTGGGATGGCAGCCTGACATATGAAGACAGACTGGATCAGATAGGACTATATTCACTGGAGTTTAAAAAATGAGGTGGCTGGGGGAGGGGTGGATTTCTTAGAAATCTATAAAATTCTAACAAGACTAGAGAGGGTAGATGCAGGAAGGATGTTCCCTATGAAATTTCTTCATCTGGAGAGTGGTGGAGCTATGGAATTCTCTGCCAGATAAAGCAGTTGAGGCCAAAGTATTGTATATTTTCAAGAAGGAGATAAACATTGTTCTTAGGACTAAAGGAATCAAAGGATATAGGGTGAAATGAGAACAGGATATTGATTTAAATGATCAGCCACAATCATGCTGAATGGCAGAGCAGTCCAGAAGGGGCAAATGGTCTACTCCTGCTTCTATAAATGGCAGTATGTTACAATGCTCATTGGATAGCAATGCAGAAATGACGGGCTGAATGGCCTCCTTTCACACCATAAAATTTCTATGACTTTGTGGCACATGCAGATGTTGACTAGCATTAATAACATACGTAATCCATAAAAAGAAATTCTAGCACCTGTGGCAATGAAGTGATTTCTAACTGCAGCAATTTTTTAAAATTCCACAATAACATTACATGCCACACACATCTTAAAAACCTCTAATCTGCATGCATCTATCGGTTAGATTTCCTCACACTAAAATTTCTATGTTGATATTTATAATAGATTCTATGTAAACTTGCCATGCTGAAATTACACTATCCTGACAATGGAGGCACTGCATCAGAGCAGCTTGACAAGCCTATAAAGATAGTTTCTATGATAAATCCCATTATAAAGGTAGCATAAAAATACTTAGTGGAGCAATTAAAAAAATGGAAATACATTTGTAGTACCAGGTCCAGCTATTATATCAACAATAACCTCATTTCATCTGACTTGATACAAACTCTCAAAATAAAGGTAAAAAGGTAAATTCGCCACAGTCCTCCTCTCTGAGAGAGGGAGAAAACTGGTGGCAGTTTAAGTGGTGTTCGCTGTAGCGTAAACCAACTGTCCAGCCAACTGAGCTAACCTATCCCCAACAGCGGTTCAATTCCCATACGGCTGAGGTTGGCATGAAGGACTCTCCTCCTTAACCTCTCCCCTTGCCTGAGGTTTGGTGACCCTCAAAATTAAATCATAATCATCTCTCCCTCTAATGAGAGAGCAGCCCTGTGTTCTCTGGGATTACTGTGACTTTACCTCACCTTACTCTCAAAGTACCATGATTAAGAACATTAAGAAATATAAATGAGCCGTTGTGCCAGACCTAGAGCACTACAGTCATATGGTGGGAAACAGGGTTAATTGAAGTCAAATATTAAAATTCACCCCACATTTGACATAAAAGGTTCTTTTTGTTTTTGAATTTTAACAGCATTAGACTTACAGATCCTCGCAAGAACAGAACAGGAACTCCAATGCCAAATTTTTCTCCTAAAACACGGACCGCAGATAACAGTTGGTACACTTCTTGTCCAAATTCCTGCATTTCATTTTCTGGATCATCTGCAGAAGTGCAGCTATCAACTCTAGAACAGAAAACAAGAAAAAATATTAAACTCTTACAGTAAACCAAAACAAAACAAAAAATCAACAATGCAATATTGCCTTTGTTTTAGAGGAATTGTTTGATATAAATTTCCCTTATGTTTTTCGTAACCTCCACTAATAGAAAAGAAATTTATATCTACACAGTACTCATTATGCCCTGGAGATGAGCAGAATGCTCTAAAATAATTAATCACTTTTGAAGTACAGTCACAGTTATGGTGACAACTGCAAGGGTTGATCTGTCTGTAGTAAGCAGGTTCACACAAGTAGTAAGTAAGAAGACTAATTATTAATTTGATTTTGTTGGTTTAAGTTGGGGAATAAACACTATGCAGATATCGTGAGAAGCTCTTCCTCTTTGAATGGTACCATAGAGTCATTTACATTAACTGAATAACTATTACTAACATACAGGTGCAGGCATCTGGAATTAGACTGCTGCCTAAGATTCAGGCAATTAAATATTCTATTGTCGGGTTTTCTGTTTTTACAGCATTGATGGCATAAGTCTCTAAGATAAGAGATCCTTAGGCATAGAATCCCTACTGTGTAGAAACAGGCCGTTCAGCCCAAGAAGTCCACACCAACCCTCCAAAGAGTATCCCACCCAGACCCACCCCCCATACCTTTTCCCTGTAACGCCGCAATTCCCATGGCTTACACACCTAATTTACACATCCCTAAACACTAACTTGCACATCTTTGGACCGTGGGAGGAAACTGGATCATCCGGCAGAAACCCACACGAACACAGGGAGAACGTGCAAACTCCACACAGACAGTCGCCAGAGGGTAGAATCGAACCCAGGTCCCTGGTGCTATGAGGCAGCAGTGTTAACCACTGCACCACCGAGCCGTCCTTCCAAACCTACAACAACTGCCACCTTGAAGAACAAAGGCAGGAGATACATGGGAACACCACCAAGTTCACCTCCAAGCCACTCAAATCCTGAATGGAAATATATCACCGTTCCTTCACTATCACTGGTCAAAATCCTGGAATTTCTTTCCTTGGGGCATTGTGGGTCAATGTACATAGACTGCAGCTGTTCAAGAAGGCAGCTCACCACTACCTTCTCAAGAGCAACTAGGGATAGGGAACAAATGCTAGCCAGCCAGCAACACCCAAATTCCACAAAATGAATAAAAAAAAACAAACTGTCATAAGGGATTATAAATAGATTTATCTGGGTGGTAAATTGCACATTGTACTGTATATTGTATATTCCAGCTTATTTCTTCTCTTGAAGCCCAGTTAAATGTTTCAAAACATTGTGGAAATTCTACATTTAATGCAGCTGATCCCAAGAGTCACATAACACATCACTGAATATCTTCTAGTTAACTGTACAGTTATAAAGAAGAGAATTAACAAAACCAGAACAAGGATTTCTTTTAATGTGTGCAGAATTTCATAAGCCATTTGCCTGCCTTAATAGGGTGGAATATAGAATATGAATACAATGGGAAATATATTTTTGATCTCCAGGGAGCCTGACAGCTTATAAATCACACTGATTCTCAAAATGACATCTCAATCATTAATCTAACTTCGTCTGTCATCCCAGGCGGAGGTACTTACCTTAATCTACAGTTGTCACAACATCTGTCAGTGCCAATGATCCCAAGGGTAGCCTTTCTGAGCTGTTCATCTTCAAAATGGGACAAGATAATACTGTTGGAACAGAAAAATTGCAGTCACTCACACAGCATCAGGTGAACATATTTTGGTTGAAGATTTGTACCCAAGCATTCAGATGTCAAACATTTTATTGCATCAGGGCTAAAAAACGGAGTCAGGAAGGAGAAGAAATTGGCATTTTTACTGTGGGAGAGAGAAATGAAATAAACTTTGCATTGATACATTCAATTCCTCAGCATATCATAAGATACTTCTAAAGTGAGGTCCCATGACGTAGCAAACAATTCGTAGACAGCAAGACACCAGAAATCACAATAACTTGCATTGAAAAGTGTTTCAAGGTACTTAGAGAAGTATAATCAACCAATAAAGTAACTCGTACCGAATCAAAGATGGGGATATTAGGCAGGGTAACTGAAAGCTAGACCAAAGAGGTAGGTTTTAAACAGCAATCTTAAAAAAGGAATAACTGATGTGGAGAGATTTAGAGGCAATAACCCACAGGTCCGAATGGCTGAAGATTCAGTTGTCAACAGTGGGGCAAAGTATGTGGGGCTGCATTGGCAGCCAGAGTTAGAGAAACACACATTTCCTAGAGAGTAAAAGGGCTGAGGGAAGTTACAGAGACAGGGAGTGGCAAGCTGTTGAGGGGTTTGAATGCAAAATGAGAATTTTAAAATAGAGGTGTTTGTGAACTGCAAACCAAGGTCGATCAACGGGTACAGGGTTGATGAAAAGAGGAGCTTTGTACAGGTTAGGTTACAGGCAGCAGCATTATTAATCAACTCAAGTTTTTGATTATGGGTGGGGGAGCAGAGAGAGGTGAAAGACAGGAGAGCATGAGAACGTTCTGACATCAGAAACAAAGTAAGATAAGCAGGGTCTTAAAGTTTGCTCTTGGGTTTTGTGCTTTCCATCAGTAATGGCACTGCAAAAATGACAAGCAACCCCTTGTAAGCAGTGCATATTTCACTTCTTTTGAGACTGTCTGACTGTGATAAATGATTTGAACCATGCCATTAAAAGCAGTTAAATCTAGCATTAGAACAGTTAAATCTAGAGGTAACAGAAGCAGGAACGATAAGCAGTGGATAAGCCAAGGCAGAAGCAGAGTTGATGTTATTAGGTTGTAAATGGGCAGTCTTTGTACTGGAAGAGATATTAAGATAACCAAGTCAAACAGCACACTAAGATTGCAATGGTCTAGGTCCAGCTGGGACCCTGGACATATAATGGAATGGGAATTTTTTTTTTAAACAAAGGTACAGAGTTTGTGGCATGAGCTGAAAACAACAGCTTTGGTCTTCAAATGTTTAACTGGTGGAAATTTCAGCTTATCATAGAATCCCTACAGAGTGGAAATAGGCCCTTTGGCCCAACAAGTCCACACCAACCTTCAGAGCATCCCACCCAGACCCATCCCCCATAACCCACCTAATCTACACATCCCTGAACACTATGGACAATTTAACATGGCCAATCCACCTAGCCTGTGCATCTTTGGACTGTGGGAGGAAACCGAAGCACCCGGAAGAAACCCACGCACACACAGGGAGAACGTGCAAACTCCATGCAGACAGTCGCCTGAGGGTGGAATTGAACCTGGGTCCCTGGCGCTGTGAGGCAGCAGTGCTAACCACTGAGCCACCATACCACCCTGAAATATTGCAGCAAATACCCACTGCCATGACTCGGACTCAAAGCATGGCTGCTGCGGCCACAACACAGAGTCCTAACCACTATACAATCACGGCACCACACAGAATAGCCCTATCCAGCACTGGAAATTTTGAAGTGGTCTAACAAAAAGGTAGCAGGGATCAGCAGTGTCATTAGTAAAAGAGAACTGGGCATTGCCAGGATACACGTGGAAGCTTACATACATCTTTGGACGGTTTCCAGCTTGTTGGGAGAGGAGGTGATCTCAAGCTTATTGAGCTGGATGGAACAGTGAAACCAGGTGAAGTTGAAAACAATGGAGAGAGGCTGAAGGAGAATGGAACACGTGACTTTGGCAAAGGCTGCAGGGAGGTTGGGGAGGAGAAGGAGGAATATTATGCTACGGTGACAATCATAAACTTTTTCTTTTCTTTTCTTTTTCTTTTTCTTTTCTGGGCTGTTTCAGCGTTGTTTCAAGAGCAGAAATGAAGGTTAGAGAGGTTCAAACATAGAGTTGAGGGCAAGATAGGCATGAACAAATGGGCAAAACAAAACAAGATAGACAACTCATCAGTTGAGTCTGTTGGACAAAGAATAAATATTGACTGTTAATGGAGAGAATTCCCTCTTTCCTTCTAAATGTTCCATGCAGTCTTTTAAGCATGTAATGTAGGAAGACTGGGCATCAATTCAATCCTTGTTCAAAGCTAGGCATGTCAAATAATAAAGCCCTCCCTCGTTACTACACTGATGTGTCAGCCTTGTTTTTGTGCTCAAGCTCTTGTGTGGAACTTGACCCAATGACACTCTGACTCAGAGATGAGAGTGTTACTAACTGAGCCAAACTGGCACAAACTGATAGCATGGAGAATGGATAAAACAATGAGTAATTGGAACTAAACACTTACTTTCTTCTGCACTTCGATGATGTGAGGTATTTCTTTATTTTTTCCATCATCTTAATTTTGTAGGCACGGAACTTTGGGTTTTTAATCTCACTGAGCAGCAGCCTGAGGAAGACACAATGACTGCATCAATTACAGCATACACACTTGCTGCTTTCTCAACAGAGATGCAAGATTTTGTCCAAATTCTGATAAATTAATCCAGGCCCTTCAAATTAATTTGATCCTCTGTTGGGCATATATCATTCCCTGGGACAGTAAACCTACCACGTCACTAAGGTTTTAAAGTAGATTTGTAGCTCGGGTTGTGGATGTTGTGGTTGATTGGCTCGCCGAGCTGGTTCGTTGTTCCGCAGACATTGCATTACCCTGCTGGGTAACATCATCAGTGCAGACTCCGATGGAGCGCTGTTGGGTTTTCCCGCTTGTTATTTAAAGACTCTGGTGTCCGCTGAGCTGGGTTACCTCACTTCCGGTTTTCCTTCGCAATGGAGTGTATATGGGGTCTAGCTCTGTGTTTATTGATGGCTTTCTTAGTGGAGAACCAGGCTTCTAGGAATTCCCGTGCTTGTCTCTGCTTTGCCTGTCCCAGGATCCTATTGTTGTCCCAATCCAACTGGTGGTTTTCCTTATCCATGTGGATGGAGACCAACAAGTACTGGTTATGTCTTTTTGTTGCCAACTGATGTTCGTCTACCCTTGTGGTTAATTTCCTTCCCGTTTGTCCAGTGTAATGTTTGTTGCAATCTATGCACAGAATCTTGTATATGACATTGGTCCTGTCCATAGTGGGCAGTGGGTTTTTGGTTTGGGTAAGGAATCAGGCTCCTACAACAGGAGTAAGACTCCTACAACCACTGGGCATCAGTGTAGCACACAAACCCACATCAACCCTACGCCTGAACTAAAGACCCACTATCCACTATGGAAAGGACCAATGTCATATGCAAGATTCTCTGCAAAGATTGCAACAAATATTACATTGGACAAACAGGAAGGAAATTAACCACAAGAGTCCACGAATATCAACTGGTAACAAGAAGACACGACCAATACTCACTCATCTCCATCCACATGGATAAGGAAAACAACCAGTTTGATTGGGACAACACCAGGATCCTGGGACAGTGAAGCAGAGACAAGTACGGGAATTCCTGGAAGTCTGGTTCTCCACTAAGAAAGCCATCAATAAACACAGAGAGCTAGACCCCCATGTACACTCGACTGTGAAAGAAAACCGGAAGTGTGGTAACCCAGCTCAAGGGACACCAGAGTTAAAATAACAGGCAAGAAAACACAACGGCGCTTCATTGGAGGCTGTACTAATGATGTTACCCAGCAGGGTAATGAAACGCCTGCGGAACAATGAACCAGCTTGGCGAGCCAACCAACCACAACTACCGTGTCACTGTGCTAGCAATATTACACTTGAACTAACCATTAGTTGTACTATTGTATATGGTACGCAATAATGCAGTGAACACTTATTTTCTGAATCTGTCTCCATCCTTACAGTTAAGCATTTGGCATTAGCAATGTCAATACACCCCAACAGTGCAGTTACGAAAGGAAACTTTGTCACAAATCCACGCTCCCCCCCCCCCCCCACACACACACACACACACACACCCCACCAACCCAC
>NC_063332.1:166363227-166426266 GCF_021869965.1 Rhincodon typus
ACACACACACACACACACACACACACACACACACACACACACACAAAAAACTTTCCATAGGAATAAAAAGCGTTTTCTATTCTATTATAGACAATACTTCACACAAACTCAAAATTACCAAGGAATATAGTTCCCATACGTGCACATTAGTTTTGTATCAATAATTAACTTTAATATCTAAAAATCTAAATGTGCCATAATACAATACTATATAGACCAGAAAGTCCCAAGCTTATTATCTTTGTTAAGTTTCCTGATCTTAGTCACCGCAACAATGGAGTGCTATAATTTAGTCAGGGACACAGTCACCTAGGGATCCTAGTTCACATGTTATACAATTATCTCTGCTGGGAAGTATGTGTGGATAGGCACCAAGCCGTGTTTACACTCCGCTGTGGTAACCTCCAATGCCAAATAACCTCACAGCACTCCCTATCTAGGTTCGTTGATGATGACTAGCCAGTTTGAGTGGTATCTGAAGGCTGCTGATGCCTGTAGAGCCATACACAGAACAGTCAACAATTTCAGAAATCATGCGTGAGCAATCCTCCAATAAAGTATCAAAATATGCACAGTACTGAAGATTTAATTTGAAAGAATTTCTTCAAAAGTGTTATTGTACTGAAACGAACCAGCAAATCTTCTACAGGTGAGAATCATGTAACTTCAGAGATAATGCCTTGAACTAAACTGTGCATCACAAAATCACATTAAACAGCTTTAAACTGCAATATTATTGAGGCTGGAATTAAAAATAAATTGATACATCAACACATCGAGAAGGTGAAGGCTAGGAGTTCATTAAAATTCCATACTGTAACTAAATCTCACCAGTTTTGAGTGAGAAAGTTAAAATCAAGTGCTGAAACTGGAAACTGTTTAAATTTGCTGGACTGCAAGTCTTCAACATTTGTCAACAATGTCTATCCATTTGAAAAGTGAGAAAAATCCAAAGTACTTTATGACATTGACAATTGCCTCATGAAACAAAAATGTAAGTGAACTAAAGGTGTTCCATCTACAATATACAGTGAAGATCCCAATCTGCTAATAAGCAAACACTATCTATTTATCCAGTTGAATACGGACTGACAGTAGGCTTTGTACCTGTTTAACACCATGTCAGCAGGAGACCACAAGACATGACAAGCACTGGGCAAACCATCTCGCCCAGCCCTCCCAATTTCTTGATAGTAGGATTCCATTTCTTTAGGGGCTCCATAATGAATGACTTTACGAATATCAGGCTTGTTAATCCCCATGCCAAAAGCAATAGTAGCTACCACACACTGGCGGAAAAAGATGTTTGGTTGAAAATGTGAACCATTTAATTAGAACTACACATGACCTATACAAATAATTGTACAGATTAGCCAGAACAGAAAACCACAACATCTAACAATAATGGCCCACAGGTTGCTATCAAGGTAATAGTGAAGATAATGGCACACAGCACAATTTATTTTCAAATACTACACAAACATCAGGCAAGGGTAGGTGAATGATTCTATACAGATACTGAAAAGTTACTGTCTGAGATGAGTGTCTGGCTCATGATTGAAATGCATTGGATAGAATAAAAGATTTTTGGATTGTGAATACTAGCTGAACTCTACAGAGAGGGAGGTCTTATTCATTTCAATTTCAGAACCTTTTTAATGAGATGATAAAAGTTATTTAACAGTCAACCTCTCTGGTTTTGAAAATCAACTCTCATACATCTCACTCCTTCAAGATTAATTGTTGTTGGGAAAAATTAGAAGTGTCAACTTCTTTGTTTGTCTCCTATCTTTCTTTCCATGTCTTTACTTTGTTTTTGTAATTGATCTGCCACGGAATTCCCTCACTAACTTACATTCCCTTCTGAGTCTGTGTTCTGCTTGCATTCTAATCTTTTAATCCAAAGGATTATCTGGCCCTGTTCACCCAGATCCCAGATGCCGAAGTCCCCTGAGTTTGATATTAGCAGCTTTCAAATTCAGCAACTTGAGATGCATCAGTTTCAGAAACATAAAAATGCACATGTGTGAGAATGAAAATGAGAAAGAGAAAGAGAGAGAGAAGGGGGGAGAGAGAGAGAGAGAGAGAGAGACAGACAGAAAGTATATGATGTGGCCTGAGGGATACGAGGATTAGCTACAGTCTACCTGCTTACCAGAAATTACGAAAGGCGAGGAAATTTTAACTTCCTGTGTACAGTTAGATTGCAAATCATGTCACTATAAGTGAGCATCAGATCACAATCTGCCACGATTCTTGACCAACAAAAATAGCGAGCAACAGGGAGCATCAGCATTCATCACTTTAGTGGCATTACATGCCCCTATCTTAGCTAACTTGATTCAGGTATGGGAGATGAAATTCAGCCTGGTAACTCTGTTTCGCGCTCTATCTGACCTATTGAGGTTTACAGCATTTTCTGTTTTTATTTCAGAGCTCCAACATTTGCACTGTTTTGCATTTGTAACAGACCAAAGAAATTCACTGTAATATATATATCAACTGTACACCATTCAAACACTGAACCATAGCAATGGTGCCTCTACAGACTTTGGGAGAGAAAATAGTGCTCCCTGAAAAAGGTATGCAGCAGCTCTGAAAGTGCAGTCTTTTATTCAAACTGTTAACAGTGAGGAAAGTGCTTTCAGGGCAAAAGAATAGCCAATCATTTTAGCCCCCCAGAGTCATAGACTCTCAGGATGTGCCCTATAATCCACTGGCTGATCTTCAACAAGATGCCGAGGGTGAATTCACAATGATTTGTTGTTTCTATTGCTGTTGAAGGGAAAATATACAATTAGGTTAAGCTCCTGTACATGATTGCTATCTACTGCTGGAAATATTCGTGTAGTTACTGGATGGGTTTGTGGTCAGAAATTATTGTGACAACCCCCACATATATGAAGAATGATCATTTGGTAAAAGTAGAAGGCAGCCACTAGTGAAATGAGAAACATAGCTTAAGTTGTGACAGCAATCAAGAGAATAAAAGGAAAAAGAAATGGGAGAAAAATAAGTTAGTGTCTGTTTAACTACTTTCCTTCAGTTCATTTTATTCAGCAATAGTGAATCAGAATACTTGACGCCTTACAATAGGTTGTAACAGCCAGGAAACAACATCTTGGCTCCTTGACATTTTCTTTCATCTCTGAAACAGATTTTTTTTAATTTTTTGATAATTGTTAGCATTCAAGATATAGACAGCTGCTGGGTAACGCTTTCATTTTGGGAACTCGTGAAGTAAGAGGCTAAGAGAAAGGCTCTTCTTACTCTGCACACTATTTAGTAGAAGAGCTTCCCCCGTTCTGCCCAATGCACCTTAACCTAATCCTCAGCATTTTCTGCACTACAGTATTACTTTCAGCAATCAGGTCATTTTTAACATTGGTGCTTACAGGCAAGTACACACAAAATAACCAATATCGATGACCTGAAAATAGTAACTGATATACAGCTTTACACTTTAAGAATAAGGTGAAGTGGCACTGACCATGATAAATTAAACAAAAAGTGATTAAACTGTTTCAGACCTGAATTTCATCCCTCATAAACTTGTGATGGACGTCTCTCCTGGCTTTGATACCCATGCCTGCATGGTACATACCGCAAACAATATTCATCCTCGACAACTCTGTAGCCACTTGTTCTGTGACTTTCCTGGATGGGCAGTAAACTATAGTGGGCCCTTCAAACTCAAAAGTGAACCTATCATTCAAGGCAAAACACATATGTTCATAAAGTCAAAAGCCATATTGCATTTGTTGAATACAGTGTGTAAATTTTAAGCAAATCGTATCAATTTAATTCAATACATACGTGTCCCTTTTAATTAAAAATGGCATTAAATCTTGCTGAATGTCTGTAGATTTAGAGCCAACTTCTAAATATAGGTTTGGTCGGTCAAACGTAGTACAGACAATCCGAGGATTCTTCAGCCTCAGACTCTCTATGATGTCACATCTGATTGAAGGGCTAGCAGTGGCAGTCAAAGCAACAACTGGAGTCTAATAAAAATAATCAATCATATTAACCAAGTAAAACCATCTCATTTGAACAGCAACAGGTACTTTCATTCTCTGACTGTGGGTGACGGTACAGATTTAATTCTAATGGCCCTAACTGCATTGAGGAAACTACACAATGTGGGCCTCGAATCACATACAGGGCAAGAAAGGGTCTGTTCTCACTAGGGAATTAGTTGTATTTTGGTCATTTTCTTTTCTGCTGCCAGCCCACAGTTTTATAACTTATCCTGGTGAGATTCAAACTTAAATCACTTAACTGCTGATACAGTAGTAAAACCAAGGACTGAATTTACTCAGTTCCAACTGCAAAGTAAAAACCCAATTATAGAGAGTGACATTCTTTGTATAAATGAAATGAAGTAGTCATCCTTCCGTATCCCTGACAGTTATGTTCCCGAGAACCCCCAAAAATGAAGAAAATCGTGAGCGTGGAGCTCATTTAAACATAGATTAAAAATCACAGATGTTGATTTTTGTTTCAACTTATTTTTTGGCGTGGATAGGCAAATTTACGATTTGTGATTTCGTGGATACAGAGGATTTACTGTAATTGTGCTTTAAAGTTAAAAATAGCAAAAACAATTCAACTTAAAATTTTTCTTCAATGCATCCCAAACATCCAATCTGCTCTTCCTGAGTCTGACAATTCATCATGCAAACAATGAACCTGAAATGCAAAACTGTAATAATTAAACACATTTTAAGATTAGATACTACCATATAGTGAGATTGAGATTTTCCTGGGCACCAATATTTTAATCTGCAAAGAACAACAGATATAAAGTCTTTGTAGCAATATGAAATAGACTGGCAGTGAACAGCAGCTGAATTTTGCTGTCTTCCTGATCTCCTTTCCAATGAAAGTCATAGAACAATCATTCAAAATCTTTTTGCAGACTTGCTTTTTGAGTCTCTCACTTTCACTTGGTATGAGACTAGAATCCGGCTGACACTTTTAAAGTTAAAATGAAAATTTAAAAAAAACTGGAGTATGCTGTTAATTTACTAAAATCTCATTTTATGCTGTAGGCACAGACCGATCCAACCCCCACTGAGTACTAATCAGCGGAGACTGGAATGTGAAATCTCAATACATAGTTACATTCTTTGGTCCCAAAAGGATAACTGGAAGTTAAATGGAAGCAACACAAATTGAACTTGTACAATTGTGTCATTAGACATTTCCAAACCTACTACGCCAATCTATCATTGCAGCTCATACATGAACAGCTGCGTCAAATTACCTCATATCTAACCAATACTCTGCATTTCTATTTGTTAATACTTTGTCAAGGAAAAATACTTTGATACATTCTTTGCAAAGCATTTCATCAGTTCACCTGTGGGAGGAAATTTTTCAAGGTTCCAAGTTTTCTGTATGAATTTCTAAAATCATGTCCCCACTCAGAGATACAGTGAGCTTCATCCACAGCAACAAGAGTTATACCTAGCAGTAAATCAAAGACAAATAAATTGAACAATTGCAGGCAAAGTTTAATTATTAACTTTCAGCAGTGGATAACAAATTAGTTACTGTTCTCATATCTATGCTTTTACTTTAGGGAAAGGCCAAGTACAGCAAATGCTGGAGATCCAAAATAAAAACAAAATGCTGGAGAAACTCAGCAGGACTGCAACCTCAGTGGCAAGATAAACAGAGTTAACGTTTCGAGTTCAACCGAAGAACAGCTGCGTTAAATGAAAAAATGATCTTGCTCCACAGATTCTGCCAGACCTACGAAGTCTTTCCAGCCCTTTTTGCTTTAAAGTACATGCTTTCCCTGGTTGATAAGATACAGGACTGCTCCCCAGCTATTCCCATTTGAAGTACCCAATAGAAAGTTGACAAAATTGGATTGGGATGGAAGGAAAATGTTTGGGGTGTTTGGAGAAATAACTGTATTCCTCTTTCAAAGAGACTGTGCACAGAGTGGGGTAAGTGGCCTCCTTCTGTGCTATCTGATCCTATGATCTCAACACAACATCTTTACTTGGGTGCAGCATGCAATTTTTCCATCTGACAATGGATGGGTGGGTAGTTACAACAACCTACACATACATTAAAAACCTTACATCTACATGCACTTCCTATCGCTGTGTTCCTTTCCATTAGTTTTCCACAACATTTTTTGCTCATCTTTATGGAAGTTTCCTATATAAATTTACCACAAATCAACATTCCCTCTAGGATGTGGAGCAGTGCATGTACAGCCACTCCAAGGTTTCGAGCACAGCACCAGCATCAGCGCATCAACTGCAGCACTGACTTCCAGTTCCAGGACTTGCTGCTTTGCATGGATCTCAAAGGCTTAAGCAGCCATAAAGAAAAATTAGAGGGAACACTGGCCATAATATAATTAGACACTCCTGTTACTGGCCACATAGTGGTGATGCATGTTTAATTAAAGATGCATCCAAGAAACGTATCAGTACATTCTACTTTTTTTTTTACTGCAATGAAAACCCTACAATCCAACTATCTCTCTGCTTCCTGAATTGCCATCTGTTTTTCTATTTAATTATGAATAATAATATACAGGCATTTCTGCTAAACGCATGTTTCTTTAATGCAAATAGGCTGTAATGCAATTGATGAATAGTGGATGCTGTTTGGAAAATGCAAAGTTTCTACTGTGCAGTATAGTAATTTTCCTATAATGCAATTTTCTACAGCACAAGGTCACACAAGAACGCAACTAACGCATTATAGGAGAAATACCTGCACTCACAAAACACGCAAAAATAAAAAAGATCCAAAATATGAACTATATTATATCTGAACAATGTGGCCTAGCAATTCTTTAATTTCCTGCTCTATGACATTTTATTCTGAACTACACCTGAAAGCGCTGATCATGACAGGCCGATTATAAAATACAGCAGCTTAGTGCATCTTGAATGTACACCACAATTTAATGTTGTTGACCTTCATGACCTTTACCCTGTTGCAATAATAGGGTTAAATATTCGCCAACATAGATGCCCAAAATCAAAATTTTGACATTGATCCATGTTTCAAATAGAGGTAGGCATCAGTCACTCGTGATGACAGTAATTAACATTCTAAATGGAGTAACAACGTATTGTTAAAGGATTTAATTGAAGTGGCTGAAGTGCAGTAGACGTGAACTAAAACAATCAGCAGTTCTCCTAAAATTGAAACCTTTCAGTTGAAGTTGTGCACATTGAAAACACATGGAAGGAATTAAGTTGTACCTACCAACACTGTCATCAAGTTTCTTGAGTAATGAAATAGATCCTGAACAGAATTCAGGAGTCATGTAAACAACTTTGAAATGACCCCTAAAAGATTAGAACAGAATGCAAAGTCATTTTAAAACAATCTTTCTCCAAAACATGCAAAGCTCAAAATACAATTCCTTTTCACATGGTTGATTAAATGATCAATTGTTTGATTTATTATCATATCTACCGAAGTACAGCGAAAAGCTTTGTTTACAAGCAATACAGTCAGATCATAGTAAGCAAGGATGTACAAATCAAAATGACTTGGACAGAGGTACAGGTTACATTGCATAGGGCGTGCGCTAGGTGAGATCACGTTAGCAAGATCAATCATTACTTGAGGCTAGAGAGTCCATTCATCAGTCTAACAACAGCCAGGAAGAACCTGCTGAACGTGCTCATGTGCGTGTTCAGGCTTCTGTACTTTCTGCCTGAGGTTGCAAGAGATCATTATCGGGGTGCATGGGTCATTGATGATGTTGGCAGCCTTTCTGCAGCAGTGAGCCATATAAATGGAGTTTGTGAATGGAAGGTCGGCTTCCGCGATGGTCTGGGCTGTGCACACCACCTTTTTTTACGGTCCTGGGCAGAGCAGTTGGCATACAGGCCATTACGCACCTGGACAGTATGCTTTCTGTAGAAGTTGGTGAGGGTCCTTATGGACATGCCAAATTTTCTAAGCTGCCTGAGGGAGAAGGGACATTGTTGTGCCTTCTTGACTGTTGCATGTATGTAGGCAATCCAGGACAGGTTGTTGGTTATCATCACTCCGTGGAACGTGATGCTCTCCACCTTTTCAATCTAAGTTCCATCAAGTCCATTTCAATCGACCTACAAAACGTTTCTGTAATTTCTACTGGTATTTCATAATTTGGTAATGGAGCAGGATTTTTTTTAAGCTTATGATATGTTCTCCCACCTTAAACCATTTTTGATGATTTGGTACATTTGAATGCAAGAGTTATTGATGTGTTGCAAGTGCATGGTGCTTCCTTGGGGTTTGGTTCTTCATTCATTCCAGTTTCTTTTATCATGATTACAATGTAGTATTTACATAGTGCTAAAACTGAGTATCTCAGCATTTTTTCTACATTCATTTTCTTTCAAAAGAAGCAGTACAGAGACAAGAAGAATTTTCTGTTATCAAGTCTATGAATTATGATAAATTGCCACAAAAAAAGAGTGACAGTAAAAGATTCAATAGTTGCATTCAAAATTCGGAAAGGAAAGTTTTCAGGCAATAGATAAACAGCAGGGAGAGGGGAAAATTTGGAAAGCTCTTTCAAAGAGCCAGCAACTGCACAGCGGAGCAAACGGCTTCCCTTTTGTGCTGCAAATTCTCACAATTCTACGTAATGGAATAGGCGAATCTTTCTTCAAAACATTGCACAACACAGTTCTGTTCACACTAATCTTGGGAGTACTGGAACGATTTTAGTTTGTGAAATAATGGAAATAACAGGCAAGAAATGCACACATCATCTGTGCCGGAGAACTCATAACTGGAAGAGATTTTATCTTTCTGTTTTAAAGAAACAGACACCCCTTATGGATACCACACATGTACATGTACAAATGTAGTAGGAACTGACGGAGTGCTCTTCAAATTAGGAAATCCAAACATCTTGCTCACTAGAATTAGTGCGACAAGTGCTGGTGCCTTTCTTTGAAGAAAGGAACATGATTATTGAATATTACACAAATCGAGTTACAAGAAACTGACACAGAACTAACTTTAAAACAATGAGCAACATACACCAAACTGAAGATCTTGCTTAAAGACGGAAAAATATCACTGCAACATAGCACGTCAAACAGAAAAAGTCCACAAGATTTACATTCTGCATCAACTCATCATACCTTTCATACTGACGTTATTTACACAAATATCATTTTAACATCACAAACTTACACAAACTGGAGAGCATTTTTCAAGCATTTCAATATCTTGGGAAGTTATATGTCAACTTAATAGAAGATCGGTCTTGACAATAATTTTAAGTTTCTCATAAATGTAGAATAGTCTTACACAACTCATTTTTTGCTTAAATGTAAAAGGTTAAAGAATTTTTTTTTGTAAAAAAAACTTTGTTGCAATCTCCACGGAAAATCTAAGGATTAAAGAGAAACTAGCTGGTCTTGTAATTTCTCTTCAGTTTAACTTCACAAGGAGCACAGTAGAATTCACTGGCAGCATACTTACTTTGTCAGTTCATGGGAAAGATTTTTTGACTGCGAAGAGCCAAGGAAACAAGCTGCTACATTGGACATGCTACAAAAGAACATCAGATATGGGGATAGTGAGCCATTTTGTTGCATTAATACAAATTATTAATTTTCTACATCACGAGCAGAAGCAATGACTGTATATGACAAGTGCTGACAACTGGTGCATTTATTATAGTACAGTGTGGCCTCCAAGGCAAGCTGCATGTAAACAATATGACACACTTGTCAAGTGAGAAGCTTTAGCAGCAGTTCAAAGAAGGTTCATTCTACTCATTCCTAGGGTGAAGTGCCTATTTTAGGAAGAAAGATTGAATAGATTTGGCTTATACTCATTTGAGTTTAGAAGAATGCAAGGTGATCTTAGTAAAACAAAGATCTTAAGGGTACTGGACAGGATGAATAGCAGATAATATATCCTCTTGTGGGGAGACTAAAACTAAGGCACATAACTTAATGAGATACAAGCTTTTGTTTCGGTCTACCAGAAGGTCTTAAAAATATGGAATTCTCTTCTCCAGAAAGTAGTGGAGGCTGGATTCTTAATTTTTTTTTCAAGGTTGAGGTTTGATAGACAAGGGAATCAAGAGTTGTGGAGTGCAGACAGGAAATTGGAACTGAGACCACAATTACACAAACCATAATCTTACTGAATAGTGGGGCAGACTCAGGCGATCAAGTATGACCGTGTGACATCGGAGCTAAAGTAAGCCATTCGATCCATTGAGTCTGGACCACCATTCAATGAGATGATCTGATAATCCTCAACTCCACTTTCCTGCCTTTTGTCCATAACCCTGGATGGCCTCACGGATTAAAAACTTGTCCATCTCGGCCTTGAATATTCTCAACAGCTCAGCCTCAACAGCTTTCCGTGGTAAAGAATTCTACAGCATCACAACCGTCTCCAGGATGGAATTCCACCTCATCTCTAGTAAAAGGAAAATAATGCAGATGCTGAAAATTTAAAACACACAAAAAATGCTCGAGAAACTCAGCAGGTCTGGCAGCATCTGTAAAGAGACAAATAGTGTTAATATTTTGAGTTCAGTGTGACTCTTTTTCAGAACCCTGATATGACTCTGGAGCATTTCAGTTCCCAATATTGTTAAATTTGTCCCACTAAACAACAAATCAATATAAAATGAAAACAAGCATTATTGATAACAATGGGGCATTAAGAAAAAATACATTTTAAACATTTTCAAATATTTGCTGCTACTTCTATTTGAATTCGAAATAAGCTGTATTGTTTTAATAGGATAAATGAAGTGAGAATTTTATGGTAATCACTTGGAGCAGCTTAACATCTAAACTGCTGACTTTCCTGCAAGATTGTGAGCTGCAGCTAGCAGAATGGCACACAGCTAGCAGTGTGGCGCAGCAGGAGCGGGCTGGGCCCATAACCCAGGAGGTCGATGGATCGAAACCATTCTCTGCTATTTGCTACATGCAAATGTTGTGTTCGGTAGTGGCCTGTGCCTTGCACTTTTGGGGCGGCATGGTGGTTCAGTGGTTAGCATTGCTGCCTTGCAGCGCCAGGGACCCGGGTTCAATTCCACCCTCGGGTGACTGTCTATGTGGAGTTTGCACATTCTCCCCGTGTCTGCGTGGGTTTCCTCCGGGTGCTCTGGCTTCCTCCCACAGTCCAAAAGATGTGCAAGGTAGGTGGATTGGCCATGCTAAATTGCCCATAGTGCCCAGGGATGTTTAGGTTAGGTGGGTTAGACATGGGAAATTAGGGGAATGGGTCTGGGTGGGGCAGTATGGACTTGTTGGGCCGAACGGCCTGTTTCCACACTGTAGGGATTCTATGGATATTCTATGATTGTCTGTTGTATTACTGTCAATATCATTATTTCTGAAGGACCAACCAGAAGGATATCCTCATTAAAATTTTGTAAATGTAAACCGCTACTTTGGATATTGCTTAAACCATTGTAATGCACTTTAAAAAGGAGTAAATTCCCTCATTATTTTAGATGCAGTTTCTCTATTCCGTCTTGAATCCTGCCCCTTTCAGGGTGCACTCCAAGATCCATCTAACGGCAATTCCCTCCTCTTATTCATTACCACACTGTTCTTTGGTGATGTGACCTGTAAGCACAAGACAGATATGTGTGCTGACACACAGAGTCCTACCACTGCACCACCTGTCTTGAACCCATGACTACATCCTGACATGTCTGACAACAAGTAAGCTTCCTTCTGAACAGTAACACCATATAAACTGACAGAATTCTTTTTCACTCTACCACCCACCTCCCAAAGTTGTGCTCTCGATGAAGGACTATATGCTGTCCCCATTCACTAAGTCCACCAGGTTGAATAAAACTTTATCTAGGTGTAAAAATCCCATATTTCATCCATCACTGACAGTACTGTTGTCGTAGATTATTTTACAAAACAATCTCAGAAGCCTCAAAGTACAGGTCAACGATCGTTTACTAAGTCAACGTTGGGAGAAGTCTACTACAGAAAAGATTCCGAGATAGCACTCTAACACAATGAGGATTCAGGAGCAACAAGTTAAACAACAATCATGTCTCTCAGAAGTTGGAGTGCTACCACCGAACCAAACAATCATTGATGCATGTTCAAAAACAAAGTTGCTGGAAAAGCTCAGCAGGTCTGGCAATATCTGTGGAGGAGAAAACAGAGTTAACGTTTCGGGTCCAGTGACCCTTCCTCAGAACCGATGGTGGCTGGGAAAACGTCAGTTTATATGCAGAAAATAGGGAGGTGGGTGGGATAGGGAGTAAACGATAGGATAGAGCCCGAAGAGAGAGAGAGGGAGACAGTCGGACAGACAAAGGAGTTGCTAACGATCAGGCTGGGAGGGTGAGTAGTTGTTCATGGGGACTGTTAGTGACTAACAACAGGGGATGTGTAGTGGCAGGCTATGTGGTAACAAGGCCTGGTGTGTGAGGTGGGGGGCTGGGACATGGGAGAGTTTAGACCCTAAAATTATTGAATTCAATATGGAGTCCAGAAGGCTGTAGGGTCCCCAAGCGGAAAATAAGGTGTTGTTCCTCCAGCTTGCGTTGGGCTTCACTGGAACACTGTGAAGCAACACTTCACCTACACTTCCAAGAATCTAGTCTACCGCATTCGCTGCTCCCAATGTGGTCTCCTCTACATTGGGGAAACGAAGCGTAGACTTGGCGACCGCTTCGCAGAACATCTACGTTCTACTCGCAAAAAAGACCCTGAACTACCCGTTGCCTGCCGCTTCAATTCACCACCTTGCTCCCTGGCCAACATCTCTGTCTCCGGCTTGCTACAGTGTTCCAGTGAAGCCCAACGCAAGCTGGAGGAACAACACCTCATTTTCCGCTTGGGGACCCTACAGCCTTCCGGACTCCATATTGAATTCAATAATTTTAGGGTCCAAACTCTCCCATGTCCCAGCCCCCCACCTCACACACCAGGCCTTGTTACCACATAGCCTGCCACTACACACCCCCTGTTGTTAGTCACTAACAGTCCCCATTAACAACTACTCACCCTCCCAGCCTGATCGTTAGCAACTCCTTGGTCTGTCCGACTGTCTCTATCTCTCTCTCTTCGGGCTCTATCCTATCGTTTACTCCCTATCCCACCCACCTCCCTATTTTCTGCATATAAACTGACGTTTTCCCAGCCACCATCGGTTCTGAGGAAGGGTCACTGGACCCGAAACATTAACTCTGTTTTCTCCTCCAGATGTTGCCAGGCTGCTGAGCTTTTCCAGCAACTTTGTTTTTGTTCCTGATTTACAGCATCCGCAGTTCTTTTGGTTTTTATTGATGCATGTTTCTGTTTTGAAGTAATGGATTTGAAACAAACTCTATGAAATAAATGGCCAAATGTGTCCTGTCAAAAAGCACATGACTTGCTGAATTACCAATCATGCTCTGCAAAGTCAAGAGCTGAGTCAGTCTGCTTTTAGACAAATCACTAGTTAGGCTGCATCTGGAGCATTACATTCAGCTTTTATCCCCTCAAACGATGCAGTGATTTTGGGAGGGCTTCAAGAAAGCTAGGAGGATGAAAGGAATTTTTCAGAGTACTTTTTCCTCTCCTTATTGATACTGGACTTCAATAACACTGGAATTCTTCTTCTGGAAAAGCTTTGGAAGCATCTTGCAAAGATGATCTAGCCATCTGGAGCATGGACCATGTGTGATAGGTCAAGTCAACTGATGTTGGCCTGTTCATTCTCTTCATACTTTCCAATGTCCTTTGTTTGAGGCCTAATCTGTTACTGGGACAGATGTAGCAGCACCACAATAGGTGGCAGCAACATGGATTTGGGAGGGAGGAGAAGCTGGCCTAAGTTCCTAACAAGTACAGTCCTGTTAGGAATACATGGCTGCAGGCAGCACCAAACTTGGCTGCTGTCTTATGTAGCCAAATAACCAAATTAATTGGCTCAGAAGAGGTCATTGATACTTATGGCATTTCCCCTGCAAGGTATCATTTGGCAGAGAAGAAAGGAAAAAGACAGACAGAAATGAGGGAAAATACTTAAATAAACTTACTTCAGTTGCAACACTTGGTCCTCCATCAACGAGATAAGAGGTGAAATTACTATTGTAATCCCTCCTGTGTAAATGGCAGGGAACTGGTAGCATAAACTCTTACCATAACCTGTCCAGTAAAAGAAAGAAGCAATTTATCAAATTTCGTCATGGAAGATAAACTGAAAGTGATCTGTACTGTGCAGAGACATTGTGATGAGTTCTTTCTTTCCCTTTAATTGTTAATTATGGTGAAGAGAGTTCTACAATAAGGAGGGGGTGTCTGGCATGTTCCCCAATTCCCTATATTCATGAATTGTGAATGTCAGGAGCTACCTGGGGTCATTCAGCTGTGTGGGGAAGGGATGTGCGTGTTGTGTGCGCATGTGTGATAGAAACAGAGTGCTAGAGCGAGAGGAAAGATGAAGTAAAATTACAAAAGAACTAATTTCTATTCTTGCCCAACATCCACCCATATTCACTTTCTAGCAACAATAACTGACAAACAACAATATGAATCTGAAAGGAAAGCATCCACTGCTTAGAGTAGTGGCATTGAGGTCACACACAGACTTTTCACCACCAGCTCTGCTGAAAGCAGATAACTTTCTGAGCTAAAACATTGCTCAGCGAATTATGCCATTTTATGCCAAAATTAAAATATATAAAATCAACATTTGAGATTTCAGTATTAGGTGTCAAGTGAGAGAGATGGAAGGAGGAAGTAATTTCAAAAGAGTTCTAATTCCACGCTTAATTGTCATAGCTCCCAGTCATCAGATAGCATCTCTGAATGATTTTGCCCCTATAATCTCTCAAAAGATGTCATTTGGCAAACCTTTCCTGTCGTGAGCTAAACCTAATGTCTGCAATATATAACTTCAATTTGTGTACTAAAATAATTGAAACTTGCACATTGTACTTTAACAGTCCCTCTGCCATATAGTCAATACACAGCAGGTCAGAGGCTGAGTGTTGTACAGCGTGTTGTTCACCACCTGACGCCAGTAAGCATCTCCATCACTTATGAGGCACGGCTCAGCTGAGTGAGTGAATACAATCCACTTCTCTGGATGGATGCAGCTATGACAACAAAGAAGTTTGATACTTCCAGGATCATGCAGTCAGCTTAACTGACACCCTATTCAAAGGCTTAAGGATCTACTCCTTTCATCGATGGCATATCACAGTTGCACTCAGCAATATCTACAGGATTCACTGCAGAGGTCACCAAGACTTCGCCTGCAACGCCTCTTAAGATTCATGACCTTCAGTCTGGAAGAACAATGGAAGCAGATACACGGAAGTACCATGGCCACTAGGTTCACCTCTTCATAACATATCATCATAAATCAACAATCCTTAATGATGGCCAAGTCAAAATTCTGAAATACCCTGCCCATGAGCAATTTGGAAGACACTTCATAATTACATAAAGTCTAACATCTTCCCAGGGGAGAAATCGACAGATAATAAATACTGGCCTTACCTGTGACGCCCATATTTGAAAGGATAATTTAAGATATGTTCTATGCGCTACACATTAACATATTGTTCCAAAACTCACCAGTTGCCATAACAACAAGATTATCTCTTCTCTCCTGAAGTACTGAATAGATAACCTTCCATTGAACCCTGTAATTTAAAAACAGAAGTCAAATCAATTGGCATTGCAAAATGTCATTCAGAACCTTATGGCTGATCCACTAACAAGTGTCATCTTTTCAAATACTACAACAGGTTACATTTATCAAACTTCTTTAATATACAACACACTTTACACAGGCACGATCAAAAGAAAACGAATGTATGTTAAGCCAAAGGAAGAAATAAAGATGACCAGAAGCTCAAAGTAATAAATATTAATAAAAGGCTTAAAGGAGGAGAGGAAAAAAGAGAAGCAACAGAGGGATCTAGGGAAGTAATATCAGTGACTAAAGCCTAAGCAGCTCCAAGTACACTATCAATGGAAAGCAAATAATTTTTTGGGGGTGGGCAGGGGATGTCTAAGAAGGGATGGCAGATGTACAATAAGCCAATATCAGAGAAACAGACAGCTTGTGAAAGTTGTAGAGCTAAAAGAAGATGGACATAGTCATGAAGGGTTTTAAACCAGAGGAAAAAATTTTAACCTTTGGGAGGTTTGAGAAACAGGAGCCAAATGTAGATCAGCAAGGACAAGTTTTATGGGTGAACAATATATAAAGCAGAAGAGCTTTGTGGGACCTGAAATGTAGGTACAGTGGAGAAGCCAGCCAGGATGGAATTGGTGGGGCAGGGGATTTCAGCAGAAGATCTGTGTAAAAACGTAGGTGATGCTACTGTAGTAAATGAAGACAAACCTTTGAAACAGTCTGACAAAGGAACATCACTGGGAAAGTCAAAAAGGTGGGGATGAAGTGGCAAAACTATGTATAGTAAGTATACATCAATACCCTGCTAGTTGACCTGGACAAGAAACTTAATTGGACTAACTATATAAATGCTGTGATACAACATGGAAGAGTTTAGGAATTCCATAGAGTAACTTACCTTCCAATGCCCCAAAGCCTGTCAACTACTTATATATACACAAGACAGGAGTGTGTGGAAATACTCTCCACTTGCTTGAATGAACACAGCCCCAAAACTCAAGAAGCCTGAATCCATCCAGGCGAAGAAACCCATTTGACTGGCACCTGTGTACCACGGATGCAGAATGGCAGCAGTATCATCCAGGAGATGCGCTGCAGTAACTCACCAAAATGCCTTTGACAGCACATTCCCTAACTTGCAAGCTCTATAGCCTAGAAGGACAACAGCAATAGATGCATGGAAGCACCATCACCTGCAAGTTTCCCTCCAAGCCACACATTACCCTGACTTGGAACTATATCGGTGGTTCTTCACTGTCACTAGATCTATATCCTGTAATTTCTTTCTTAATAGCCCTGTGGGTGGATCCACCCCACAGTGAACTGCAGAAGTTCATCATCTTCTCAAAGATGATTAAGAATGGACAATAAACATTGGCCTAGCCAGCAACATCTGATCCCCCGCACAAAAAATTAAATGTACAAACTATTCCTGCAAATAAGGCACTGAAGAGAAAACATGAAGGCGACGAAGACAAGGTTTAACAGATCCTTGCTGAACTCTAGAAATAACACTTTGGGACAGAAAATTAAGTTATTACTATGGATTTTCTGGCTTCTGGTTATGATCAGATAAATAAGAGTGAAAGCAAGGACAATTCCAGCCGGCTGAAAATTTGAGTAATGGCACTGAATGAGACTGATGTGGTCAACTATTCAAAGCCAACAGAGAAAAGGAGAAAGTAGAGAAAGGGTAATTCACCAAATAACACTGATTGACTGCAGCAAAGACTATTTCAAGTGCTAAAGCAGGATAAAAACCTAAATGCAGTGATAATGAATGCATCCCTGATAGGCTTCTAAAGAGATTCTGAAAGGAATGAGTGAGTCAGAAAGAATTTGGAACAAGTTAGCATAAAATGCACATCCTTACAAGCTGGATAAAAAACAATAAAAGAGATTTGACTTCAAGCATCTCTTTGACTCAGTGTGTCATTTGTACCATAACAAGAAGCAAAAATGAGAGTGGGGACCACATAGTCAAAGGTTTGAAAGTCAGGTTGGAGATTGGACATAAGCCTAGAATGATCTCAGATAATTCCTTTGACAAGTACGATGGTGGCAGATTTAAAATGGCTAAGAACAGTATCTTGGGCAAGACAACGATTTAAAATACCAGCTGACATGAGCACCAAGGAAGAAAGTAGTGCAGTCAGCAATTTAGGGGGCATGGGGTGATAGGCAAGAAGGTAGGATTCCTGCTAAAAATAAGCTTAGGATAGCAAAAAGAGGCAGGAGATAAACTAGAAAATGCATCAGTTTAGAACCATGGCTTTGGGCAGGGAAATAGCACAACAGCTGAATGGACGCTATCCTCCAAATCCTAATGCAAAAGAATCCATGACCTCCTTTTACTTGTAACAAGGATGGAGAATTGAAAGGGAAAGCTTTGAAGTGACAGTCAATAACGACCCAAAGCAACTAGGCGACATTGACAGAGGAGAAAACTGAAAGACCAAAGTGTGTACATTTTATGCCGTTCCTACTATTAATTCAAAGTAATGACACAAATACTTTTTAAAAATAAAACATACGGTTTAAAATTAGAATGTCCAAAATAAGTCTTCAGGCACTTGATCTGTTTTGTATTTGGTTCAGGTATTGAAGCATCTAGTTCAAAAACAATGATAGAGATAGGCTTAAAAGAGCAACAGGCCTTGAAATATTTTAATTACCAGTAGAGTGCAAATTTATTACAAAATGCATATAATGGAAATTACTCAACGAGATTCATTCTAATGATGAGCAGAAAAATGGATACTGTCGTGCTAAACTGACAATACAAGAAAGCATATCACATGTTGGATATTTCTAATACAAAAACATAGCTTTAGAAATTATGCAAATTCAACCAACACTTATTTCCAAACATCTTTCAAAGCCAAATTTACCCCAATTGTCCTCCTCTTCCTTGATGTTTTCATCTTCTTCATCCTCCACCCCACAAAATTTCTCCGATCCATCAACTTTGTCAGGTAAATTTTTGAGAAATGCATTAGTCTCCAATTCAGAACTGCTGTCCAAATTTTGCAGTGCCTGAAAGAACAAACCAGAGGGAAAATAAACAAAAAAAAAATGTAAATTTCATTCATTTAAAGGCTTTTTTTCACAGAGACATGTACAGGTTGATATTCTCACTTCAAATATAACGATCAAAATAGACTAACTGGTATTGGGCAGCACTTGCTGAACAATCCTGAGTGTATTAGCAGCCACACAAATAATCAATTTTAGATTATCAGCTGAGCTCAAAACAAGACTCATTTACACTTGATAGAAGCAACATACATACATTCATAAACACGGATCCGTTCTTTGAAAGCAAGAGGAATATGTTCAAGTCTTGTCTTTTCCAAATCAGCCAAGGAGCTTGGGCAATGCTTCAGCAATAGTCAGCATGCCAACCCATCAGCACCTGATTCTCCTACAGATTAAACTTTGGCATCGTCACATTTCCCCTCAGGAATGCAAGATGAAAGCTTTTGTTAAATCTCTTTTCAACAATAAGATAATATAGCTCATTACTACTTTGATCATATCAAGTATGTACAGTTTTTTTTTAAAATGGGGTGCCTGATCTATTAGTTTATATTGAAGGTCATGGTGTAGGAGGCAAGTAATAAGAATCAAGACATCTATAAAGGCCTTATCTTTCTAATTTTATGCATTTTTGACCATGGACTGAAATGGAAAAAAGGCCTATTTTAAAAACCATGAATTGTGGAAGGGATTGTTGCACTTTTCAGAATCAAGCTACCAACACTTATTCCAAGGGATTTTTGTTCAACCAGCTGAGGAAGGTTAGTTGCAGACAATTAGCGCCAGTCTACAGGATTTGGGCAGCAACTAGTAACTGACTGGTTTGTGGAGTGGTGACCAGTTGTTAATAACTAAGGCCTCCTTCCTGCAGCAACTATGCGAATGGCTACCAGGTAGCTTCCGAGTGTGAACAATACAGCCAGAAGCCTTCGGAGTAGGAGGAGGTGTCCTTTTCTCTGCAGTTAAAAAAAAACCTAAAGCATGAAGCCAATTTGCTTTTCCTCATCAGTTGCTGTAAACTGTGGCTTTTAACCAATAAAATCAGTTGGAGGCCTCCTGCAAGCAAGTGGAAAACACTTTGGGTAGAGCAAGGTTGACGAATTGCAAATCCTGACAAGTAAAAGGATCATCTCAGCAAGCCCTGTGGACAGAGGCCATTGAACTGCCTTCTCAGTTTTCCCTCCAGCCATAACACCAACGTGCTTCATTTACATTTGTCTGTCTGTATGTAGGAGATTATAAGGGATTAGAGTTTTAATTAGTAGAGTTAAATATCAATAATTCTTACTCATTTACCTATAGCTAGAACCTACTTAGTTTTAATAAACAGCAATTCTTGTTAAAACTGATCTATCCATTTTATTAACTTGGTTCTAAAAATAAGAAAATTAGGAATTGTCTTTACTTTGATAGAAGTATTAACATTTGTGATGCCTCCAGAAATAACATGGCCTGATTTCTAGCACACTACTTCAATGGGGGTTGACACATTCAAAATATGGCTAATATGAAGCCATTTTATATTTATTTGTATTATGAATTTTTAAAAGGTTCATATATACATATTTGCTTTTGAAAGATACCAAAGCAAGAACAGTACTTGGATTTACGGAAGAACCACACATTATGGAAGATCCAAAGCTTTAGAAAGAACACAAAAGTGTTTCACATATAAAGAATTGCTTTCATGGGGATTACCATTGCTTTTCAGATGAACAAGGCAACTGCTAGTCTGATGTTGATTAACGAATAATTCACAAGGACAAAAGAATTCCGATTTTCTTCATCTGTACTCTTCGCCTTCTGCCATTTCATGTTATTGTTATTGCCATTTTAATGTATCTTAATATCACACCCTCAAAATTGTTACCCCATAGTTTGTGAACCTCTCTATAATTTCCTTGCTGATTTGTTCTGCTAGATTTTTCCCACTAGTTGATGGCCGCAGAACACTAGTGTAATGGCAACTCTATTGTTTCTTAGTTCTAACCAAATAGATTATGCCCTTAACCATTCGAGGATATCCACTCTCTCCAATATTGCAATATACTCTTTGATCAATATTGCTACTCTTCCAGTTTCTTTTATTCCTTATCTTTCCTGAACACCTATCCAGGGATATTTAGTACTTAGCCCAGCTGTTTGTTAAGCCAGCTCTCTGTTACCACCATGAGGTCAGACTCTCATAAGGGTTTTTGCACCTGCACCTCACAAACCTCATTTATCCTGATCTGTACTTTACATGTACAAAAAATTGAATTAGATTTCGCTGTATTTCCCCCTTCGTCTAAACTCATCTAATAGTTAACTATTTCAGTCACTGTGCAATTACTTTCTCCAAATCCTTTATGCATTTTGCCTAGCCTTCCAAATGTTACATCCTGGTTCCCATTCCCTCCAAATTAGTATAAACTTTCTTTGATAGTATTAGCAAACTGCTCTATGAAAACATTGGTTCTTGTATGGCTGAGGTGCACCTGGTCTGTGTACAGATTCTCCCTCCAACAAAAATATGCTCTAGCATGTATACAATAGGCAAATGGCCATCCTTCTGTTCTGTAAGTTTTCTGAAAGTCCTATTCACAAACTTCTCCACCTTGCCCATGAAGAAAGGAACCACCTACACTGCAAGAAGACTTCAGTCAGTATCCTTCCTTCAGAAGCAACTGTCAAATGGTTTTCCAGTGATCCATCTGTGCCAGTGGACCAGGTGAAGCCGGCTAATTCAAAGTTTCCACATTCTGGTGGGAATCCCTCATTATATCCAAGAGCACAGTACATGGGAAAATTTGGCTGCCAGTCTAGCTGTAATCCTACTGCAAGAGCACCCAAGGGAAAAATCACTTCCGCATTGCAGCTCTGTTTTTATGTATAACTTTTACTGGGCTGCCATCTAGTGGAAATCTGTAAATGAGCTGTCAGGAATTCAGCTCTGAATTGTGATGCTTTTACTCAAAACACCTATTCTTCACATACACAGAAAATACCGAGTGATCTTCAACTGTAGCTTGTAATTAGTGTGTTACTCATGTCGTAAACCATTGATCTACTACTGTTGTCCAATAGTCAGGAAACAAAAACACTTTAGGACACTTCTGATGCTGAAAAACTAGAAGAAACATTAAAGCTGTTCCAGGTTTGTGGATTCATTTAAACATGACAGACAGAACAGTATCTTAAGTTTGTTTGCTGAGGCCATACTAGCACAGAAGCACTATTAATGTACTGCCGTGAACTGTTATGATCCCAGCTTATGGTATACTGAATAATTCAGATTCACAAGTGAAACCTGGTTGGCTAGATCATACATTTAATTTTTGCAGTTGGTTACTCTGGTGCCTAGTCACTGAATATATTCACATTGGGCTGGCAATGTTCTCGGAACAAAGAACAAAACTCAATACACGAAATAGAAAAGGTATACACACACACACACACACACGATAGTTTAGAAAGATCTTAACATAAACAGAAAAACAAAGTTTCAACATTTTTCCCAGCAATATCCTTTACAAACATACAATTCCACTGAAGCATGATTCCAACCTTAACTTCTTATTTAGCCGACTTTTTTCAAATCAGATGGTCTAAACCATTTTTCAGTTCAGACAACTCGAAAATTTCCACACCAACTCTCACAGCTTGGAGACTGCACAAACTAAACTATTCCAGTCTGGAAATTTCTACACTACCAACAGATTGTCATTCTGCTGGATTGAAACTACTCTTCTGAACTGAAACCTAACGTTACTAGAGACCCCAGTCTATTTTCTCAGTGTGTCATAAACATTAACAACACAGGTACCTTGCTAGGCACTTAAGTCATATATCTTATTGGAAATAGTGCCTTCAGTTCACTGCCCTCTTGTTGACCTCTCAAAAAAACAAACAAGTAACTTTCAAAACTGAAACCATGCATTTATTTTTACCTCTACTTTAAAATAAAAGTGGTAATTATATTATAAACCTTTATCACAGAACAGGAATTATACAAGTTTTACTGTTCACAAATTGTAAAAGCTTAAAGTAGGAGCATAGAGATAGTAAGAACTGCCGATGCTGGAGTCAGAGGTAACACAGTGTGGAGCTGGAGGGACACAGCTGGCCAGGCAGCATCAGAGGAGCAGGGAAGCTGACGTTTTGGGTCAGGACCCTTCTTCAGGAAAACTTCTTCATTTTCTGAAGAAGGGTCTCGACCCGAAACGTCAGCTTCCCAGCTCCTCTGATGCTGCTTGGCCTGCTGTGTTCATCCAACTCCACACTGTTAAGTAGGAGCATAGTTAGCTTTGTGCCCTTCACATTCTCTGCACAGTTAGTTCTTTTGAGTAGGTAAATAACATGGAGTTGCATTTGATGGAGGCTTTAAGAACATTCATTAAAATGTTTTGCTTCATTCACAACATTCACTCACTACACAAATAAACGCCAAAATCCCAAAACTCCCTTCCTAACAGAACTGCAGGTGCACCTACACCACATATACTGCAGCAATTCACAACAGCACCTTCAAGGGCAATTCAGGATGGGCAACAAAACTGCTAGCCTCAGCAGCAACTCCCACATCCCATGAACGATTTAAAAAAATTTAAATTAAAACTGAAGAAAGCACAGGATACAAAATAAATGACCTATCTTACCGACTTACAAAGCTGAAAATATGTCTACACCTTCACTGATGGCCTAGTATTTGACAGCCATGGCTAAGCAAGATATTTTTAAAAATGACATTGTCACAAATAATAAGATTTTAATTTATTAACTCTTTCGAGAAAACTCAGATGAAGGGACAATTAGTCCCTCTTGCAGCACACTTCCATAATTTTCTCTTGTGTTATGATAACTCAGCCGATCAAGCATGTTTCCTCGTATTTTATTGAGGACAGGATACATTTTCCAGATATAACAATAGATACCAAATGAAGATGGTCAGGCTCACAGGTCATCTGCCATTATTAATGTTATTGCTGCCAAGCTGGTCCAGAGGTAAAACTTAGCTGGGGGAAGTTGGAACCTCCTCAACAGATACAGGCTTCTGGCATCAGCCAAGTCTGAAAGAAGCCTCGTGATCAAACTCCCACCCCCACTTAATAGGATGCATTATTGCCTCTGTTTCCATGAGAGCTCCAATGAGAAAAGAACTGAATTTAGTCAAAGAAGACAAGCAAGTTTAGCAGACAGGTAGTTCTTGATGTTTCAACTACCTGAACTACTCTTTTAAAAGTTTAATTCATTCGTGGGAAGCGTTGCTACTATGAGCAGGTTTACTTGTCATTCCTAATCTCACTGCACATGGCAGCATGGAGTTGTCCTCTAGATCTGCAGGTGCATCCACAGTGCAGTTAGGAAGGGAGCTCCAGGAATCATGGTTGAGTCCCAGAATACCATCTTCACCAAAATCATGTTAGAACAAGAGACTGTGTAGGTCTGTCAAGATATATATTGCTGTTCCTGCCTTCATTCCATATTTCAACATAGCCTGACACAATCTGTCAATTTTGATCTTACCTCGAGCATTTCATTCTCCAGCTCCTCATCACTTTCAATCACATAAGAGAGATCAGCTTCTTCATCACTATGAGGTGGCTGCAGAATTACAAAATGTGAAATGAAAATAAAGTGATGAGTTAACTTCCTCTATCGACATCTTCGCCTGCATCACCACACTAGAATCAGAGGTGACCAGCTATATAAAAACTGTGGCTGTAAGAAGAGGGCTGAAGTTCGTACCATTCTGCAACAAGTCGCCAGTACTCAAAGCGTTTTCATCAGTCAAGGCCCAAATCAGAAATGGGATGAAATGCTCACAACACACTTTGGCAGAGTCGTAAAGCATCCAAGAAATCTGACAGTGCCCAAGACAAGGCAGCTTTCTTGACTTAGACAGAATATAACAGAGAAATAGGTCATTCCCTTATCCACACAATTCTCTGCGAGCCGACATCGTTTATGTCATGTTTTTAATCTAGATTTCTTCTAAACGTATTGATGTTATTTGCCTCAAACACACCCTAGGGTATCGAGTTCCACATTCTAACCATGCTCTTGATAAAGAAATTTCTTCTCAATTCCTCATTCAATTTATCTGGGGTTATCTTAACATTTATTGCCCCTAATTCCATCCTTCACACAAGTGAAAACATCTTCTCTATGTTTATCCTACCAAACACTTCCTTAGTTTCAAAGACCTTGTCACTTTGTCCTCAGTCTTCTCCTTTCTTGATGAAACAGCCCCAATCTGTTCACTATTTTCTGATAGCTATAACCTCTAAGTCGTGATACAATTTTTGTAAATCTTGTTTGCAGTTTCTCCAGTGCCCTAATATCCACATTATATACAGAGACCAGAACTAAGCACAGTACTCCAAAAGTATCCTGACCAGGATTTTCTACAGAGACCAAACATTTGGGTGTCCCTATCACTTCCAATACTGTGGCTGCAACATGTACAATGTGTGGAAAGCAGCAGATCTCCAAGGTCACCTCTACCACTGAGAATGGCAAGAGTAACACTATTGTGGAAGCACAATAACCTCCAAGTCATGAAAAAACTCTGACCTGGACATATAATCAGCATTCCCACATTATCACTTGGTCAATATTCCGAAATTTCCTTTTAAACACCATTATAGAAACACTGAAAGTAAAATGACTAACACTTCAAGACAGGAGGTCCTCCATCACCATCATTGCAGGAAAGCAAGGACTGGGGAATAAATACAGCCTTGACAACATCTCCATAACTCAAGAACCAATAAAGTCATTTCTAAAGTATCAGCTGTTTAAAAATAATTTCAGACATGGAAGGTGAAAAGTTTTGATGCACAAACAAATTTCCTTCAACAAATTTCTAAATAAAGCAGCATGAATCCCAAATGAAATTTGGGAAACTGTTGAGGGATTTTGCTCATCATCTGACCTGATATTAACTAATGAAATATATGGCTCAGTTGTTATATATACAGTAGCAACTGTTAGGAAGTCATAATTGGTGATTCTTTCTTTAATGTATGTTCCTTGAAAATTAAGCATAATCTTTAACACTGTCAGAACAGTGCTCATCATAAATCAGAATGAAAAACAAAAAATATTGGAAATAAAGCAAAAACACAGTTGGAAACAACAATAAGTCACTCTATCCCTATGGAGATGAAAGACAAGTTAATGTTTTGATGTGGGTTTTTCACACATGCTTAAAAATCGCCATAGTCCCAGAAGAACATAGGGCTGCTGTCTCATTAGAGAGAGACTGGTGGTGGTTTAACCCAAGGGTCACCATGCCTCAGGAAAGGAGCAAGGTTGAGAATGTGGGGCCTTCAATGGTAACTTCAACTGGTGCAAGAACTGAACTCAGGCTGTTGGCATCACGCTGCATCATAAACCAGCCATCCAGCTGGTCACACAGCCTCCAACTACACAGCAGACTAGTCACCTACTTACAGTTGACTGCCAAGTCAAGAAGCCTGAGCTTGCATTTCATGCCCATAAAATGCGTATGTTTGTTTCTACATGAACACTACTTGCCTGAGCCAACACATTCAATTATAAACTGGTTGTCGTCAAAGATTATACTACTGAAAATTACACATTTTGTCGAAGCTTTTTTGTTGGGCTTTCATCAGGACATTTCACAAGAATACTAACAATTATACCGCATGAGACTTTAAATGTTGGTTTTCCCCTTGAATTGGTAAGTCTTACAAAATGTCCTGAAGAGTGCAAGGCGAAGAGCTTTGACAATTTTTTTCCCAGCAATATTCAAGTTCTGTTCTGGCAAACATCTGTTTACATTCCTGAAAATATATTGTAATATGATATTTTACCTTGACTGGCAAAGAGGAAATAGTAGTTTCCACTGCATCCTCTGCTTCTGCCTGCTGCTCCAACATCTGAAGCTCATATTCCGTTATGGCTAAAGTCTTCAGGTAATCCTGATTCTGGTTGCATTCTTCAGAAATATCACTCTCATTTTGATCAATCCCTTGGGATTCAGAGCATGGTTCACAAACTTTCCTGCCAATCTGGGGATCCAATGGTGAATCAGTCAAGTGATCTTCTTGCTTTACACGTTGGTTGCTCCCACTTGTATTTTGATTACCTTCTAAACCATTTTCAAAATGGTCATTCACAGCTCGACTATTTGTAGGTAATTCAGATTTTGCTTCTTTCTCTTGCTCTGCACCAGTCCCTGGCGTCAATTCAAGTAAAATGTTCCATAAAGCAGAAACATTTTCAGAGATGACGTTAAAGATATCCGTAGCTCTGGTTAAAGAAAAGCAAGTATTAAATGTATGGCAGACTAAAGAAATATCTGTATTCTAAATCACTTCCACACCAGTATCACTGACTGAATTATGACATGAGAAAAATGCCCTGTTCCTTCCAAAGGATTGTCTACAATTTTCACTAAAATGGACTGTCTCCAGTCCATTTATCTAATTATCTGTAATAATATTTGTCATAAGTCTTATCTGGGACTTGTGCACAAAAATCAAAGCTGAAATTCCAATTCAGTACTGATGTGCCATGTTTCAGATGAAACATTAAACTGAGGCCCCTTCTGACACCTCAGGTGGACATAAAAGATCCTATGCAGTATTTTGAAGAGGGTTAGCAGTCAATATTTTCCCCTTAATCAACATCACAGAAATAGATTAAGATCCCATTGCTGTTGGTGGTACCTTTGTGTGCCAAACTGGATGTCACATTCTTACATTACAGCTATCCTTCAAAAGTAGTTCATTGGCTGTGTAGTACTTCAGGACATTCAAGACCCAAAGCTCACCATGTGAATTCAAGTTGTCCTCTTGTTTCCACAGAAATTACAAATAGATAACCCAGTAAATGCAGAGTAATACTGAGATTACTGTTAGTGGAGTAACTGCAGAGATGAATGGTACAGCTTCCAGAAATCTGTGGTGTTAAGTGGAAGAATAGTGAGGATCAACTGGGATATTGAAAATTTTGATGGAGTCATGTATACAGTGGTGGACAGATGTAGCAGAGGTCGAGGGGTAGTGTAAGAGCCTTTTGGGGAAGGATTTTTTTTATTCACTTGTGGGATGTGGGCATCACTGGCTGGGCCATTAATTACCCATCCCAAGTTGCTCTTGAAAGGCGGTGGAGAGTTGCCTTCTTGAGCCACTGCAGTCCATGCACTGCTGGCAGACCCACAATGCCATTAAGGAGGGTGCAGAGTGATGGGTTTTTCCACTATTATTTTACAGTCTTCGGTGGAGGTACTAGTGGGGATTTGGTGCACACTGCTTAGGATACAATCATCGAGCAAATGCAAGGAAAAAACACGTGCACATGTCATTTAGCCCTGTTGTCGATCCCAAGACTGTCTGGCCAGTCTCCACTTAACAAATGTCACTGCGATCTCGGATAAGGAAGAATGAAAGACCCCAATCATAATACGATGCAAAATTATAGCGCAGAGCAGTGCAGTAAAGGTCACAGGAAAAACACGTGAGCCAGATTCAGCCTCAGGCCATGCAGTGAATACTGCAACTCTCAATTAAAGCCAAGGTTAACTTTCAGGAACAGCCATTAAATCATTGATAGACAACAGAAGCTGAAGCTCAATCTCAATCTAAAATATTGTTTAAAGCAGGGATTTGTGTTTGTTTAGATGTAAAGAAAATGACACTATGATTAGCAGATTATCATAAATTGCATCCCATTAAGTGCTCATCACTAACCTCTGTACACCACTAACGTAGGAATCAGGAACAATATCAGCTAGTTTCTGCATATCACAGGCAAGAGAGATCAGATTAGACCTTAAATAAAAGGAAGGCTGCAATTTCTGATCTGAAACACAGAAAATAGTCATTAGTTGGCAGATATCACACCCACATGTGAAGTTAAAAATTTTTGCCTGTCAACATTTGGTGCAATTATCTAATATCTTTATTCTTAGGGGAATAAGTGGGAACTTCAAAAGCAGCAAAACTCAACTCCTGCCCGATCATTCAAATAGCACTGTGGGACAAAGTGCCCATTTCAGGTGCTACAATACATGCAGGGTTTAGTATATGATCTGAATTATAAGCTGTTGATTTGGGAATGCCTACACTAAACATATGGTGGTCTTGCTACTGAGCAAACAACCATTATGATGCTCTGATAATCCATTAAAAAAAGAATTTCACTTTAGATAGAGGAATACAGTTACTACTGGAGAACTTAAAGCCAGTGAGCAGATAGCACAAGATGACAAACTGTCCAATCAACTTCATGCATTAGGGGCTTGACTGCCACATGGTATTTTCAATTTTCTTCTTTTCCATTTCCAACTGCCACCTGCACTAAAACACTATCCTGGCTTTTCCAAATAGCTCTCTGAAACTAGCTATTAAAAAGGTGTGGTCAATATTCACCATTTTCTACTTCCCCAGAAGAAATTCAAGACCTCCATTCAGTGATTCCTCATGAAAATTCTGCAGTGGGTAGTATTGTTGTAAACCCAAGTCCCAAATACACTTCAAGGTTAATAGGTTGTTTGTGCGCACCTAGCTAATGATCCACATAAATAGCACCAACAGGTGAGTGGTGGAAGGAGAGTTGCCACATAGGCAGCACTAAAGGAATGAAGTTCAGATAGCTCCCCACTGAAAGAAATAACCACTCTACGCTACTCTCTCACATTGTCAACCAGAGAAGTAGCAACATCTAGAGAAAGGGAACAAGTTGTCAGGTCTTTTAAAATGAACTGTGGCACAAAACATAATTACAGATCCATTGCGAATATTCTTAATTTGATTACAGCAACACTTGTTCATACATCATTTTATGTTTTGAAAAGGGTCATTGGACTCAAAACGTTAAGTCTGTTTTCTCTGCACAGATGCCATTAAACCGGAGTTCCTCCAATATTTTCTATATTTGTTTGTTTCATAAATACTGTAAGTGAATTGGTATGTGGCAGCTTGGTGGCACAGATTGTCAAAGCACAAGACTGCTTTGCAACGGTTGCATAACCTACCAATCTAGTATAGTGATAAACCCGAGAGGTATTTATTACAATGACCAAAAGACGGTGACTAATTTTGCAGGTTTTAACCACAACTAAAGAAAGAGATTTTTTAAAAGAAATTCGATGTAAATAAAAAAATTCAGTGCTTTTGTGTAATTTAAATCCAAAACGTTATTTTTTGACAAATGTAATAACAATCTAACACATTGAAAAGACAAGGTGAGAAAAGAGCACCATGCTCTTCAAATCCCACTGGAGTGTGCAAAAGCAGCTGCTAGCAACGATAGTTCACAAGAGAGCTAAATTACACAGTGGGAAAAAAAAACAGTGCCAGCTCCAAGAAATTCCTTCCCAATGTTATAATGGAACTGAGCAAGCTTAAAGTGATTCCCGTTACCAAGTTACACATCATTTGGGGAACTTATCCAAACTAAGCACAACGTACCATCGTTACTAAGAACCAGTTTTCCTCTGTTCACATCCAGAGTGTTCAATTTTTCATAAATTAGAAAACCAGCCTGGAGAAAGAGAAAACGTAAGTCAGTGCAATCTTCAGTCAATTTCAAAACACTGTCGCAGCGGCTTTTCTGAAAACAAATGCAGTACTAAATTACCTTCCTGACAAGATGATATGCTGTTTTGAGCGACATATCAAAAGAAATCAAAACACACCACTTGGAGTGATGCACACAAACCCAAAATGCCAATACATTATGCAATAAGAATTCTATTTTAGAGAAATATACAAAGCAACTAATCCCTGGCAGAGATGAGGCTCACTACAGGGCTCCAAAATATTCTCTGGAGTAAGTCATAAGTGTGATTGAATCTTCTGAATTTCCAAATTATATCTGAACAATAGCACTGTGTTATGAGTACACTATATCATGGCCAAGTTGGCACTTATTTAATTGGGAACCAACCTTCCAGTGTGTTACTCTGAAGCCAGCTGTTTGAAGGTATGAGAGGGCAGCCAATTCTGTGCTCTCAGTCCTCAATTTTCTTTCCCTCACTCTGGTGAGGACCATGGCTTGCGATCTGGCCCACAACTGCCATTGAAATCTCAACACATGAACAATTCTGGCCGCAGCTACGCTGCTTTTAAAAATAAAAATGATATTGCTTTCCTCCATTTACTTTCCAATGCTCTCCAATACCAGTACTGACAAGTAAGCCATCAGGTAAACCAATCAATGTCTATGGCTCAATTCATATCATATTGTCAAGGTGTGCAGGAACACCAGTTGGCCAATTCAGACTCCAATCTCACCATAAGGAAGAGCCCAACTTCTCCACAATGCTTCCCCATCAAAGCAAAGATCAAGGGCATGTTGATTGAGGACAAAATAAAAATTCTAGAAACCCCACCCACCAAAACAAAAAGTTGTTGAGGCTGGTGATCAATGGAAAATTTTGCTAACAGGACTGATAGATTTTTGTTTGGTAATGGCATTAAGTATGATAGAACCAAGATGGAATTAGGATACAGATCATCCATGATTTAACTGAAGGGCTACAGGGACTGAATACCTTGGTACTGTTCCAGCAGCACAGCATCATCATTAAGCTTCACTATATCTCTGTTCTTATTTATAAATACATGAAAGACAAATTAACAACCAATTATTGGTACAAGTTATATTGAGTTACAAAGTGCTTAATTCAAAGCACTTTTTAAAATTAATAAAAAGTTGATTAATAGTATTACAGGGCTAGGGTATTTATAACTGAAACATACATACGTAGGCATCAGTAGCTGCATAACGCTGTTGCTCAACACTTAGTGGAAATGTATCCCAGTCACTGCAACGGACAGATGCATCCTTCCAGAGCTGTTTCCCACAGAGCTGCTGCACCAATCCATTCAAACTCCACTTCTCTGCACATTTCAGCTAAGTTGTACCACAGCAGAACAAGTTTCAGAACCAGAACAAATCTCTCAACAGACTTTGTAACATAACATCTAATTCAGGTTAGCCTTAAGAAAGAAGATATGAACCAACTTTAATAATGTGGCACAAGCTTTGAGAGGAAAAGTATGCCATTGGGCATCAAAAAAAAAATCAGATTTTTATATAAGAGCAAAAGAAATGCTGAAAAAGTGCAGGTCAGATGGCATTTTTACATAACACTGCCAATAAATGACTTTGTCAAAGCTTTTTAATCTTGCACACAAGACAAAAAGCTTCAGTAAAATGTGTAGTTTTTCAGCAATACTCCAGCTCTGTACAACCGAATGATTACTCTTAAATGAGAGGTTATGGCAACAGTGCCAATTGCCTCTCTGTAAATTAAAAACTGATATTGAAAGGAAATGGACGTATTGAATTATATCCTGGAGCTATTAGATTATAACATCTTGTTGGCATTAAAAATTCAATTACAATGTTCGAGAAGACAGGATTTTTAAAAGCTTTTAAAGAAGCAGCCCTTTGATGTTTGTTACAGGTAGTCTCAATACTAAACCTGAAGTATTACAACAAACTATTGGATTGAAATACTATCGGCTCAGACGATCACAAAGATCCACAACAATCCAGTACTGTCATTAACTAGCTTTAAAAACTTAAAAGTGTGTAAGTTAGAGTCTTGTGTTTCCTAAAGAGCAGGTTTAATGGAAATAATTTAACAACATATTTACTGTCACCGCCTCAAAAAAATTCAAGCAAATTTGTTCGACATGCTCACCTCCTTACGAAGCCATGCTGACTATCCTTGATTAATCCTTGCCTCTCTAAGTAGAGATTAATTCTGTACGTCAGCATTTTCCCAATAGTCTCCCTGCCACAAATATTAGGCTCATTGGCCTGGAGTTTTCTGGTTTATCTCTGTCACCCTTAAATAATTCTACCAAATTATCTGTCTTCCAGTCCTGTGACACCCATCCTATGGCTAGAGAAGATATGAAAATTCACGTCAGAGCCTCTGCAATCTCCTCCCTTACCCCCCACTGCATCCTGTGATACATCTTATCTGGACCTGGGGGTTTATCCACTTGCAAGCATTTTTTAGTATTTAAAAATACTAAAACATCCTCTCTCTCAATGCTGATTCATTCAATATATAAAAGACACTATCACCAATTTCTACACCAATATTATCCTTCTCTACATTGACTATGGATGCGAAGTACTCTTTTGAAACCGCAGCCATATCTTCTGTCAACACGACATACTGCTTTGGTTCCTGACAGGCCCTAGTCTTTCCCTGGTTATTCTCTTGCCCCTAATATACTTACTAAACCGCTTTAGGCTTTCCTTAACATTATGTGCCAGTGTTATCCTCATGCCCCCACTGTGCACTCCTAATTTCTTTCTAAAGCAATCCCCAACACTTTCTATTCTCCTCTAGGGCATTTGTTCTTTTGAGCATTTGGTAACTACCATAACCTTCCTTTCTTTTTAAAACCTGATCCATGCTTGACCATCACTCAATATCCAGAGATCTCTGGATTTGTTGATCTTACCCTTCACACATAGAAACATGTTGGCCTGAATTCATGCTATTACTCTTTTGAAAGTCTCCCACTCTGCTGGTGTGGATTTTTCTTCAAATAACAACTTCTGATCCACTTTGGCCAGATTCGCTTTTATCTTATTCAAAAATCGGCCATTCCCCCAATTTTGAACCTTTATTTCTGGTCTACCTTTGTCTTCATCAATAATTACCTTAAATCTTACTGAATTATGTTCACTAGCATTGAAATCCTCCCCCACAACTTCATCTATCACTTGCCTGGCTTTGTTCCATAAATTAAGTCCAGCACTAACCCTCTTATCGGTCTTTCTATATGCTGGCTTAAAAAGCTCTCCTGGACACAGTTTAAACATTCCTCCCCCTCTAAGCTTTTCACATTTGTCTCAGTTAACACTGGGGAAGTCGAAATCCACTACTATCATTATCATATTATTTTTACACTGCTGAGATTTGCTGACATATCTGTCTTTCTATCACTCCCTGAGGTTTAGGGGTCTACAGTACACCCTCAAAGTGACTGCTCCCTCTTTACGATCAAGTTCTACTAAGGATGGAGGTCTTGCGACAGCAGCAGCACCCCTGCCTCGGAGTCCAATTCAAGTTCTAAGAAAGTTCCTTCACTGTTGCCGGTCAAAATACTGCAACACCCTTCCCGAAATGTGCTGTAGGTAGCCTTGCTCCCCTGGAATTTCAGCTGTTCAAGAAGCCAATTCATCACCACCTTCTCCAGGGTAATTAAGGATGTGCAATAAATGCTGGCCTAGCCAGTGACACCACGTCCCATGTGTGAATAAAAAGAAAAAAAGACAACAGCATGCATGCAAGTAAACGTGCATGTTGTTACAGCAACTAGGAATCTGAGCGATGTGTACATTGGTAAAGATGGCATAGTTCAAATGAAACTGTCAAACCTTCTGTCTAGTAAACATCCCATGTCACATTGAGAGAAGGAACAATAGAGTTTTCCCAAAGCCCTGACAACAGTTATCCATTAGCCCAACACGCAAAGGGTCTTTGCTGTATGTAAAATTGGTTTCATTGAGGTTGGTTGGCTCGCCAAGCTGGTTTCTTGTTCTGCAGATGTTTCATTACCGTGCTTGGTAACATCCTCAGTGCAGCCTGTGATGAAGCGTTGGTATGTTTTCCCACCCGGTTTTTAAACTCTGGGGTCCGTTGCGATGGATTGCCTCACTTCTGGGTTTCCTCCGTAGTGGAATGTATATGGGGTCGAGTTCAATGTGTTTATTAATAGCATGCTTCGTGGAGTGCCATGCTTCAAGGAATTCTCGTGCTTGTCTCTGCGTAGCCTGTCCCAGGATCTTGGTGTTGTCCCAGTCGAAGTCGTGGTTCTCCTTGTCCATGTGGATTAAGATGACTGAGTATTGGTCATGTCTTTTTGTAGCCAGTTGGCGTTCATGTACTCTTGTCGTTAGTTTCCGTCCTGTTTGTCCGATGTAGTGTTTCTCGCAGTCTCTGCAGGGGATTTTGTAGATGACATTGGTCCTGTCCATGGCGGGGAGTGGGTCTTTAATTTGGGTGAGCACTTGTCGTAGGGTTGATGTGGGCTTGTGTGCCACTCTGATGCCCAGCGGTCGTAGAAGTCTTGTGGCGAGTTCTGATGTGTTCCTGATGTAGGGTAGTGTGATGAGTGTGTCGGGGAGTGTAGAATCTTTCTGATGCTGTTCCTGTAGGCATCTCCTGACCCAGTTCTTTGGATATCCATTATCCTTGCTTACTTGGAAGAGGTATTCCTCCTCCTCTTGGCGTAGTTCTATGCTGCTGCAGCATGTTGTTGCCCTTTTAAATAGTGTTCGCGTGTAGCTTCGTTTGTGTGTGCTGGGATGGTTACTATTGAAGTTCAATACATGGTCTGTGTGTGGCTTTACGGTGTACTTTCGTTTGCAGTTCCCCATTTGTCTTGCACTCTACCATGACGTCCAGGAATGGGAGTTGTTTGTTCTTCTCCTCCTCGCTGGAGAATTTTATTCCGGTGAGGTTGTTGTTTAAGAGTTTGTGTGACTCATCTAATTTGGCCCGTTTGATGATGACAAAGGTGTCACCTACGTAGCGTATCCGTAGTTTAGGTTGGATTTGTGGAAGGGCAGTCCTTTCCAGTCTTTGCATCACTGCTTCTGCTATGAGTCCAGAGATAGGCGATCCCATGGGTGTCCTGTTGATTTGCTCATATGTTTGGCTGTTGAAGGTGAAGTGGGTGGTCAGGCATAGGTCCAGTAGTTTAAGCACGTTGTCCTTGGAGACGGTTTCACTGGGGTCATGTTCCTGTTCAAGTAGTGTTGTCATTGTTTCCCTTGCTAGTCGTATGTCTATTGATGTCAATAGGGCGGTGACATCAAACGATATCATGGTCTCTTCGTCCTCTATTTTTATGTCTTTGATGGAGTTGAGGAATTCTTGAGCTGAGTGGATGGAGTGGGGTGATTTGTTGACTAGGTGCTAGAGTCTTCTTTGTAGTTCTCTGGTTAATCTGTGTGATGGAGTGCCTGGTAGGGAGACTATGGGTCTGAGGGGGACTTCTGGTTTGTGCACTTTAGGGAGGCCATAGAATCAGGTTGTGTTGGTTCCTTCGGGTTTCATTCTTAAGAAGTCCGTTTTGTTGATCTGTCCTGTTTGTTTAAGTCTTTGTAGCGTGTATAGGATTTTGTTGCCTAGTTGTGGTGTCGGGTCAGTTTGTACTGGTCGGTATGTGTTCCTGGAAGCATGGCACTCCATGAAGCATGCTATTAATAAACACATTGAACTCGACCCCATATACATTCCACTACGGAGGAAACCCGGAAGTGAGGCAATCCATCGCAACAGACCCCAGAGTTTAAAAACCAGGCGGGAAAACACACCAACGCTTCATCAGAGGCTGCACTGAGGATGTTACCAAGCACAGTAACGAAACGTCTGCAGAACAAGAAGCCAGCTCGGCGAGCCAACCAACCTCAACACCCACAACCCGAGCTACAGATCTACTCCAAAACCTTAAAAATTGGTTTCCTTGTCTGTCTGCCTATATAAAACAGACACTAGACTTCAAACATATTGCACTGGCTTTAATACACTTCTGGATGTCATGAAGACATGCAAGGCATGAGATATGACATTTTTTGTGAATAAATGTTTGTTGTTGTGCCACCTTTGTAACTAAGAGGAAGCATTTATTTTCCACTAAAAGGAAGCATTTTAGCTGACTTCACCACAGTAATAAAATCTGGCAGGAATTGGAATCAGTGAGGTCAAAGGAAACGAAGCTTAAAAACAGTGTTACTTTAGAAGAATCATCACTTTATAAAGGGATATGAGCATTGGAATAAAGCAAACTTTGTTTTCGCCGGCACATTATGAACTGGCAGTCTCAATTACCACAAAGTTTACTGTATTATTCTATCCAATTATAATAGTTTTAGAATATATTTATCTCAATGTAGATATACTTGTGTTCAACTGAATGGCCATACAAAATATCAATTGATTTAATATCGAATCAATTTCTCCCCAAATACTGCAATTTACCACGATGTCTGAGTAGTCAGTTGAGGGTGCAAGTGAGAAGGTTCTCTGCTGCTAAGTTTTATTTAAGGCAAAGTTGCATCCTTATTTAAGTGATTTGTGCTATAAATAAAGTAAAACAATGATGGGTATACCCCCTACATTACATTTCTGTTACTTAGTCCCATAGGCGGTGCCGGTTAGTGAAAATTTTGCTGTACTTGAATAGGTCACATTAGAATGTACATGAAGTGCCTTTTTTTGATCTGGAGCTGTTACTGTTACTGTTACAAGTACTGAGCTGGATGAACACAGCAGGCCAGGCAGCAGAGGAGCAGGAAAGCGGACGTTTCAGGTCTGGACCCTTCTTTAGAAATGGGGGAGGGGAAGGGGATTCCCCGTCTCTCTATTTATTTCAGAGTCCCCTTCCCCGCCCCCATTTCTGAAGAAGGGTCCAGACCTGAAACGTCAGCTTTCCTGCTCCTCTGATGCTGCCTGGCCTGCTGTGTTCATCCAGCTCTACACCTTGTTATCTCAGATTCTCCAGCATCGGCAGTTCCTACTATCTCACTGTTACAAGTACCACTGGTTTCTACAGTAAAATCCAAATTCTTAAAATACATTCCTTAAAAGACATCTGCCTGGCTCACAATTCATTTAGTGAATCATCCCTGCACTCAGAAGATCCCAAATCTTGAGTCAGTGTCATTTTAGCCCACAGTAAGATGCATAAATTAATAATATTTTACCTTTTGATTAGCCATGTCGGTTAATTCCACAAAACCTCTGAGTTTAATGTCACAGTCTCTCATTAGCTTCCAATGGTCTCCATCAATTCCAACACCAACCTTTTTAATTGCTTCATCTTCTAGCAACCTTTTCAGTCCACTTGGAAATCCTAAAACCAAACTTATGTCATCAATACAGACAACTCATTTGGTAAATGACAAAGAACTGCCTAGAATCCACAAGGATTTTTCAAGGGTTCTGGTCATTCAATATCTTTCAAGAATAAAATCTTTTTTGGAAGTTCCATTCTGCAGACAGAGTCAACAAGAGAAATGAACTAGAACTATCACTACTGATGTCAAAAGTGTCCCTATTATTACCAAGAATGAGACCTCATAACCAATTATGCATTGCTTTTATCCATCTCCAAAAAAAAAGGCCCAATGTATTTCACAAACGTGAGGTTAGCTGCAGGTGACACCACTGCTACATGTTGGAGAAGAGTAAAACCTTGCACCCTCTCAGTGAGATCTAACAGATTATTTTCCCACCCTATCTTGAGGTACACACGTTATTCTCTCACCGTGTTTAAACTTGGTGAACAATGCCACACATTAGTGAAATTAGCAGCCATGGAGAGAGAAAGAGTTAGCATTTCAAATGAAGGACTTTTCATCAGAACGAGAAAAGGGAAAAATATGATACAATGTTACTTTTGTGCAACTAAAAGGCTGCCACACCCTCCCACTTGCATTCATGACAGGGAGGGGGAAAAAATGAAGGAATAAAAATACATCAGACTCTAACCTGACATGGAAGAGATATGGAACAAGTAGCACTTTTTCTCAGAAGCACACAGCTGAATAAGTGCAACTTTTCCAACCTTGCCCTTTATATATGTTGGAGGCCACTCTATATCAAATCCAATGGCTGATTCCTTTGCAACAGAAGACCTAAAATAAACAAATGTGCAAAATTTTAAAAACGCTGACATTTATATTCTGTAAATATTAAACATGCAAAATTTTAAAAATCTAGAAAGTGAGAAACTCATCCATTGGACCTAATCTTTGAAAATATAAACTGTTAGAACGTATAACCAACATTCATATATAGGTATTTCCTTTTTTATCACCAATTCTGACAGTGCACAAAATTACAATTATTAACATCCAGGACTGCTTCTTATTGATACAAGAAATAGTTTTTTTTTGGTGATGGGACAGAATGAAGGAGCAAGTTGCACAATTATTTCTGACACACACACTTGTTATTTATCCCTCTTCTGGTCACACACTCAATGCTCACAACTAAGAGGACCAAAAAGAAACTTGATCCCAGACCTGCACCAGTGTGACACTAGCTAACAACTGAAACAATAATTACAGTAGTCACACGATAGCTGCACCCAAGATATTGTTTTAATTTCAATGAGGAAATGTCACATTTTGACTGATATCACTAGGTCATGAGATCGAGTAGCTCCTGGTTAGCCAAACCTTGGATCATCTCCTAGTTGTTAAGTACCAATCGTTGTGTTTCATTCAAACTAATATGCAAGAAACATAGGATTATTCAGCTTAGACATATGAAAAAATATTGATCACTTTCAGAAATCTTACCTTAAATCTTCTGATAGGAAAGAACAGTCATTTGCTTCGTAACTGCATACAATGGACCCAGGAAACTCCAAGAAGGGAAGTTTGTCCTCCAGAGCATTTTTCTTTATACAAGAAACCTTGAACACAAGAAAAGGATTTATTTCCCCCTTCTGTTTTTAAATGGACACCTACTTGTCATGGCCTCCAACAAAACCATACCCAGCAGTGTGGAGATATCCCCTCTCACAGAGCAAGCTTTTTACTACAGTTGCCTATTGAGCTGCTGTAACTGGCTTGTAAATTGCCAAAAGGAGAGACTCCAAGTTGTTTTCACACTGCAAGGTCAGTTAACTCTAGCCCATTTTCTTCACTCAAACAGCACCTCGTATAAAGAGCAGTAACAAATGCCTAGGGAAAAAGGTGTCTGCTTCTTCCATTAGAAGAGGAGAAATTCATGGTTGTGAAGCAATTTGGCCCAGTATAGACTCCAAACTTTATAGTGCAGTTGCTAGGGAATTAGCCAAAAACTGTGGGCAGTTGCATAAATAGTTCTCTTCCAGTCGCACTAAATTTCTGCCCTTGTGTACTAGAACATGATTCTTTGCAAGTCACTCAATGGTGAGATAAAGCTGTACAGTTCAGAAGAAAGTCAATTAGATGTGGGAGAGGATGTAAATGAACATAGCAAGGGGTGGAAAGACAGATGACTAAAGCAGACACGAGCAGGGAAAATGTGGTCAAGGTTTACAATAATAGGATGATGGAATAGGAACAGGATAAGATAATAAAAATGAACTAGGAAGAAACATTAATCATTTTTGCTTAGTTCAGCAATGATTTCAAAAAGGAAATTGTATTGGCATAGTTGTGTAAACTTGCATGACTATCAGAATAGTGCTGGGAAAACAAGACTGACTAATCATTCTACAGAGCCAAAATGGAGTTAATGGCTTCAGCAGTCTCCTCTACCATAATGCAACAAGTCATTAGAATCATTGAATCTCTACAGTGTGGAAGCCCATCGAGTTCACATTGCCCCTCCAAACACCATCCCACCCAGACCCACCTCCCTACCCTATCCCTGCATTTCCCATGGCTAATCCACCTAGCCTGCTCATCCCTGGACACTATGGGCAATTTAGCATGGCCAATCCACCTAACCTGCACATCTATTAATATCTGCCCAAACTAAATTCAAAGTGGATAGGTCTTATCTTTCAAACAATGCAGTTGTGCAAAAACAAAAGGGGAAGAAAACTTGTCAATTATTCCTGAACACCTTTTGTTGACTTGCAGCTTCTTTAATTTCTTCTGATGCCATCCATTCTGGTAATTTACGCTCCTGATCAGTCATCTTCTCACCACTTAATGCATCTTTTTCAAGATTTTCTGCTGAGACACAAAAAAAAATTTTTGTTTTCCATCGAAAACAGCAGATCCTAGAAGTAAAAAACTTAGGGAAAGAATCTGGCAAACACATGTAAGTTAAAACACTCATACTGTGATCAGTTTCTACCCTTCAGTGAGCTCAAAAGAATTGATGTCAGATTTCAAGAATATTAAATTTCATGTGCTTGCTTTGTCATGTAATAATGGAGTTGCCATTACAAATTTGGCCACATATTTTCCATTATCTCAAACAGATTTCTTAATTATGTCCCAAAGACAAGTCAATATTCATTTGTACTTATTCCAAACTTCAAAAGATGGTTATTTATGACAGTTACCAGTGCTCAAGACCTAGACATTTAAATGGGTTACTGATGTTGCTCATTGTTAAAGACTTAAATGATAATTTCACCATCCGAGAGCTTTGGTAGGATTATGGCGGATGTGTCGGTGACTGACAAGGGCAACCTTCCCCAAGGAATCTCTGTTGCAAATAGGACCAGAATAATTGAGCTTTGAGCAAGTTGCTGCCTCAGGATTTTCTCTTACATTTTCCATTTCTGGGTGAGCTTCTTCCAGGAGTCAAAGTTGATAGCAAAACACCTTAGAGAGGTCTTTCGTGTGTCTTTATAGCACTCCTTTGAATATCACGAGAGGGCACCCCAGACCCAAGCTCACCACAGATCTGCTCTGAGTGTCAAACACTCCAGCTTAAATGACCAGTTCAACACAGATACGACCACCGCAGTGCGATGTATCTGCTTGGCATGCCAATTCAGTTGAGCACCTCAGTGTCTTGTATTTTCTCCTACCAACTGACTTTCAAAAGTTCCCAAAGTTAGCTCAAAATGAATGTGGTTGAACTTCATGACTCAGGTACACAGTCCAAGTATTGCGTGCGCACAGCAAACTAGGCAGTACCACTGTTCTACAGACTTTTTGTTTGTTAGACAGACTCATGCCTCTTCATTCCCAGACTGATGCTCAATCTTGGCCAAAGGCTACACCTGCTCTGGCAATTCTTGCATATATCCCATCAACATAGAAAAGTCAAAAGAATGTGCAGTGAGATAAGTGAATGGTTGACAAGTTCTGGTCATTGACTGAAATTTCAGGTTCAGGAAAGAATCAGGTTATTACACAATCAACAGAATGAAAACTGAAGTAATGCAAGGCCAAAAGTTATTGCATGCATTAGAAAATAAGTCCAAGCGTGTTGTCAGCGGTTGTTCTTGTGATGATTCTTGTGCTGATCAGAACACTATTTCTTGGTCTTGATTGTGCAGGTGTTTTCACTGGTTTGCAGGAGGAAGAAGATGACTGGTTTACACCTCGAGAAGCCTCTGACTTATTAATTAAAAGTCGCAGCTTACAATAACTGCTGATGGAAAAATGAAACATTTTTCTTCCTGTTTCAAGTGCTTCTTTTTACTGTAAAGAAGAGACAGCTTGAGTTGGTAGTGGTCTGATGGGTTCTCATTACATTGTTCACAGTCCCAAGTTGTTCAGCTACCAGGGAGCCAATCACAGTCGTTAACAGGCAGAAGGCCTCAGTCATCGACGAGTCACGAGTCTAGACAAACCAGCTGCTTGTTGCTTAGTAATTCTCCATTTGTAAACCCTCAGCTCCAGCTCATCTGAAAACTACACGTCAACTACTAAAATAGAACAAAGAACTGCTGATGCTGGAAATCTGAAACAAATATAGAAATTGCTTGAGAAACTCAGCCGATCTGGCAGCGAATGTGGAGAGAAAGCAGAGTTAACGTTTCAAGTCCAGTGACCCTTCTTCAGGACAATTCTGAAGAAGGGTCACTGGATGCAAGATGTTGCCAAACATGCTGAGTGTGTCCATCCAGTTCTGTTTTTGTTACACATTAACTACTGCTTGACAAGGTGCATAAAAAGCATTAACAATGAACATCATATTATTTGCTTTCGAAAAGTGCTGCAATCCCTCAGCAATCCTTCATTTTTAAAACAGGTCTTTTAATCCAATATCATAAATACACAAAAACTTTTTAAAAAACACGTTATTTTTTACACCACAGTGATGAATTTCAGTGGACAGCCAAATTTTTCCATTACGTACCACAGGACCGAACGACTAACATGAGCAGGCCTTGCTCAGGTCCACAAATGCAGTGCAGAGATCCATGTTCACCCATACAAGCAGAAAGGAACTCCCTAATCTTATTCTTCTCCATTGCCAGCAAAATATTCACCATAATTCTTCTGACTCACTTAGGGTAACATCTTAACCAGGATCTACTGCCAGCCCGTCAGTGCAGTAACATAAAAGGCTGAGAAACCACTGATATGACATTTAGAAAGCTACAGAAATGCCAAATACAGAACATGAATCTCCACAGCATGTTGGTTGAGAATATGAGCATGGGTAGGGAGAAACCTAGTAATGCACATGCATTTACTAAACAATAGGAACACAGCAATTGCTTGACAAGAAAAAAAATAACGCAGTCCATCCAGCTTGCTTTCTACGATCCTGGTAACCACATTATAAAACGATAGGGATGCTGTTATGCAATCTAGGAAAATAATTTCTATCGATAAGCCCAGAACAGTCCCAGACATGAGACAAGGAAAACAGTGTCATGGTCAGCTTCAACAGCCATAAGTCTAAAGTTCCCTTTTCGTCCCAAATATACTATATCCACCGCATGTCACATCTCCAATTACTCAAATACACTGCACTGTATACCAATGTGCTAATTTGTGAAAGAAACCAAATTTGCATTTAAAAAAATTATGCTAATACTTCCACCATCTCCCTGGGGATCCATAAATCATTACACAGTATATATCTTGTACTAATCAAAATAAGTGGCGGTTTTGTGGCAACTAAGAATTTCTGTTGCATGAAATCAGCTCCAGAAGTTGGGCTTGACTGTGCCTTTGGCTTCAATGCATTTCATAAATTAAAATGCCTCTTTATTCAGTCAATAACTTTTCATTCCCCTATATTTAATTGATCAGCTGCACTACATTCTACACAGTGATTATAGTCATTCCTTCCAAGTCACATATACAGTGAACAAAAAGTAGGATGTGGCATGGGTTTTCGGGAAAAGGGTTGATGGAGAAACATTAATTCTGAACTAAGTTTCAATAAAATTACTTTTCTTTCCCCCCTACAAAACCTTCAGTTTCAGGGGATTTATATGTAATCACTTGTCAGGAAGTGCTGTAAATACCTATTGCCCTGATTGCTATTTTGCAAGTTCCTAAAAATCGTATATGTTAAGAACTGGCTCAAACTTCAAAAAAATGCTGCACTGCATATTTATATAATTAAGAAAGTGGCAATTAAAGTCTTTGCTAGATGATAGCGAGTCCCACTCCAGATAGTAACAAGCATAAATCAAGGCTGACATTTTAGCTCTCCACTCTTAAAGGTGGCATTTTCAGATGAAACAGTAACGAAACCTCAACAGTTCAACGTCAAAGATTTCAAGGCACAATTTAAAGAGAAGGGGAATTTATCCTTATGGCCTGGCCAACAGTAGTGCTATAGAGTTATTAACTTTCACCAGAGGATAAAAGACAGGAAACCAGCATAACACATGTCTGAAAAATGGCACTCCTGAGAGTGCAGCACACTCACAGTTTTGCATTGCAATGAAATGACAGCCCGATTAATCTGCTGAATGAAGACTCAGAAGTGAAATTAGAACCCACTGATGAGAGATGAGTGTTAGCATCGATCTGAAAGACAACAGATTTGCTGATCATAGTATTCCTGGTACACAAAAGTTGTTGTTATGTCCAGGAGACTTGGCCAACAGTTTTGCAGTGACCAATTTTACCACTGCCTGCTAGAGCCAGCAAGAAAGAAAAATTTGCACTTATTATATTGCCTTTCACGCCTTCTGGACATCCTAAGATGCTTTACAGCCAGAGCATTATGTTCAAAGCAAGGTGACAAAATAGGAAATAGCATCCAATTTGCATACAGCAAAGTTCTGCACGTAACAGGGATATAATTGTAAACTAATTGGGATTAGTGACTTTAGTGGGGCAATAAAATTTAATTGGACCACATTCACATGAAAGGATATGCAAGGCCTAAAATAAACATCTCTTCAGAACAGCAGCATTTTTAATAGTTTGGTGTTCCATCAGTACTGGATTATGTGTAGAATTCGATTCCATGATTGCGTGACAAGACTACAACCGAACTTATTGTCAGTGTATGGTGACTTGGGGATTTTAGTCACAAAAGAAACAGGAGCAGGAGTAGCTCATTCAGCCCATCCGCCTTGTTCTATCATCTAATTGGATCAGGGTTGATCACAGCCTTCACAGTACTTTCTTGCCAGTGCCTTAATTCCCTTGTCAACCAATAAAATTTCCAACTCAAGCTTGAATATAAGTAAAAACCGAAAGAACTGCAGATGCTGTAAACAAGAGACAAAAATAGAAACTGCTGGAAAAGTTCAGCAGGTCTGGCAGCATCTGCGGAGAGAAATTCTGCAAAATAAAAATCAGAGTTAACATTTCAAGTCAAGTGACCCTTCTTGCAACCAGAACGTTAGTTCTAAGGAAAGGTCACTCAACCTGAAATGATAACCTTGGATGCAAGTAATGGTTCTACCTCTGCTACTCTGTTGTGGAGAATGACGACCCACTAGGAAAAGAAACTCTTCATCTGTTAAATGGGACACCCCTTATTTTTTAAGCTGTGTCCCTTCCTTAAAAGGCTAGATGAGCACTGATATGCCACAGCATAAAAAGTTACAGGCCACGAGTTGGAAAATTGCATCAGAATTAGATAGAGACAGCACTGTGGAGCTGGAGGAACACAGGCCAAGCAGCATCAGAGGAGCAGGAAAGTTGATGTTCGGGTTGGGATCCATTTCTGAAGAAAGGTCCCGACCCGAAACGTCAGCTTTCTTGCTCCTCTGATGCTGCCTGTCTTGCTGTCTTCCTCCAGCTCACACTGTGTTATCTCCGACTCCAGCATCGGCAGTTCTTGCTATCTCAGCATAGATAGATACTTGATACAATACACAATAGGCCGAAGTGCCTTTATCCATGCTGCAAAAGCTACATCGCTCCCACTTCATCTTAGAAATCAGCGGAATGAAAACTCCCTGAGGTGCTTATAACGTAACTACACCTCTCCCAAATCGAAACGTACACAAGTCTTCGAGGTGCAGTCTCACCAATGCGCTGCGCAGTTGTCACAAGATTTTTACCCTCCCTTGCGACAAAGGTCAAACGTGCAGTTTAAATCAATACAGGCGTTGCCCTGCAGAAGGAGTCAAACAGAAAGTGAATTTAACCCTGGGCCGGCTGAGGCCAGCAAACTAGAAGCAAACACAGAATCCATTCCACACACTAAAACGACACCACACAATTACCAGGGTCAAAGAGGAGCGGGAGCTACCCTACACCCTGAGGAGAGTTTACTCCGTCCCTCAGAAGCTCCCACCACAGATCGCCATCGCTCCCTCATCCACCATCTTCCCGCGCTCCACGTGATCGGAACCCGAATCGAACACCCACCACTCGATTGGTGAGGATTCGTCCTCCCTCGCCATTCCAGCGAGGAAGGATGGCAACAAATATTGCGAGAAGTATCGCCGGCACCATCCGCCTTGCGACCGTCTGCAGTAACGTGGAAAAGAATAAAAGCAGAGCGTTTGTTCTTGCTGCTAAATGTCAAACCGGTACTTGGGTCGAGCACTCGGCGGCCGATTAATCGAGTCTACATTTTACTTTACCCCCACAACAACTGCCCCGTGAGGCCCCGCCCCCTGCACCTACAAGCCCCACCCATTTACCTCAGTCACCGCCCCTTATCCTCTGACTCCTGCTCCAGTCTCCTCTCAAATCCCCTCCCACCACAGGGGACGGCCCCATTTTGTCCCAATGGCCCCACCCATTATTCTTTATGCCCTTCCCCCCACCGTCCCCGCCCCCTCACATGCCCCGCCTTTGCCCGTGTCTCCGCCTCCTCCATTCCACGAGGGCCTGCCCTCCCACTCTAAATCCCGCCTCCATCAGACGCCGCCGGTGGCGGCAGCGGCGCGGTTGGTCGTCATGGTGATGTGGGCGTGTCCTTGCTGTCACCTCGCCCAACCACCGCGCGCAGCTGCACGAGTCTGCGCACTCGGGTCTCGCGACCGTTGCTGTTGGAAGGTGGTTGGCTTCAGGCGGGTGGGAGGGGGTCGTCTCTCATGGCGACGACCAGCGAGCGGGACCGGGCCACAGAAGGAACGGACGCCGAAATTCAGCTGTTACCGGCGCTCCCCGCCGTCACTGTACCTCCCGAAGAAGTGGTAGTAGTTGCGGCGGCGGCGGAGGAGGAGGAACAAGGGGATGTTGAGGCGCCCCAACCGGCCAAGGGGAGGGATCCGAGCCTGGCCGTCGGCCCCCCACCGTCTCTACTCGAGACCCAGGAGCTGGCCTCCAAGCGGGTGGACATCCAGAACAAGCGCTTCTATCTGGACGTGAAGCAGAACGCCAAGGGACGCTTCCTGAAGATCGCCGAGGTGGTGGGCTCGGCAGGCCGCAAGAGCCGTCTGACCGTCTCCATGCCGGTAGCGGCCGAGATGCGCGACTACCTGGGAGACTTCATCGAGCACTACGCCCAGCTCGGGCTGACCGGCGGCGGAGCAGGAGGAGGAGGTGGCTTGAGGCGGCGGCGGCGGCAACAGCAGGAGGAAGACGAGGAGGTGGCGGCTGCGGGGGTACAACAGCAGGCGGCGCTGGCCCAGCCCGAGGCCCAGGCCCAGCCGCAGCGGGTGCTGAAGAGCGAGTCCCTGGTGCGGGAGAACCGCAAGTACTACCTGGACCTGAAGGAGAATCAGCGCGGCCGCTTCCTGCGCATCCGTCAGACCGTGAGCCGAGGATCCCCCAGCTGGGGCTACTCGGCCCAAGGCCAGACCATCGCCCTCCCGGCCCAGGGCCTCATTGAGTTCCGGGACGCCCTGGCTCGGCTGATCGAGGATTATGGAGTCGCCCCAACGGCGGCGGCGGCAGCAGTTGGAGGGGGAGGCCTGCTAGACGAGGCTGGGATTCCGGGGTCGCTCGAACTGCCCGAGGGGATCTCGGTGCCGGTCGATAACAAGCGGTTCTTTTTTGACCCGGGCTCCAACCGGTACGGGGTGTTCCTGCGGCTGAGCGAGGTGAAACCCTCTTACCGCCACTCCATCACCGTGCCGTACAAAGCCTGGGCCCGCTTCGGCGACAACTTCCTCCGGTACGCCGAGGAGATGAGGGCGATACAGGAGAGGCGTAGGGACAGGAGGGCCGAGCTAAGCCGAGAGGTCGCCGCTGCCGCCGCAGACGGTGCCCAAGAAGAGGAGGAGGAAGATTGACATCGCTTTCTGACCTACGGAGGCAGAAGGTGCTGGAAAGAGCTCAGCAGGTCTGGCAGCATCTGTGCATCGAGAAGCGGTGTTACCGCTTCGATCCAATTTGTCTGTTTTGGAACTCAGTTCCTTTTAACCCAATGCAAAGCCACCACCCCCCGACTCAGTCATCTCCCATCTTTCTCGATTCCCTCTCCCAGCCCCACCTCCGGTTCTCCACTGTATCTCACCCAATGCCCATTAGCGATTCCTGTGCTCCCCAATTTTCAGTTGGCGTCTCGCAGCTTTTCAGGCTCTGAGACTGAGTAGTCAGGTGCTTGATGACCAGTACTGACATGATTAGCCGAAGGGCCTCCTTTGCTGTAAAACACATTCAGTTGGCATCTTGTAGCCCCACCCCGTCTCCCAAGTTCCCAATTAGTGTCTTGAGGCCTTCCAGCTGCTTGGTTGATATCTCAAAGACCCCAACTCCAATTCTCAGCCAGCATATTCCCTAGCAAATTCTGGCTCCCCCTCTCCCTCTCCCTGCCCCCATCATTTCTCATAAGCTGGATGTACAGGACACAGTTGCATAGCAGTAAGGGTTTGCCCTGCCATTCAAATATTAATCGTCAAACTGTTTCCACTCCAATTTGTCACCTGCTTGCCATATTCCTTGATGCCCTTCGAAATATAAAATCTGTCTCAGCCTTAAATATATCCAATAATGGAGCATGCACAATCCCATCTGGGTAGAAAATTCCAAAGATTCACAACCTTCTGACTGAAAATAGTCTCATCTTAGTTCTAAATTACTGGCTCCTTGTCATGAGACTATGTCCCCCATGATCTAGAATTTGCTGTAAGATATCGTGTCAGTGTCTATCCTGCACATTAATTATCTTGTGTGTTTCAATCTTAAACTCCAGAGAATACAGATTCATTTACTCAGCCTAAAATTATTGACCAATCTCAACCTGTCCTATGGAGAAATCTGATGTACCTTCACTGTCTGACACCCATATCGTTTTCCCCTTCACCACAAATCATCATTTTTAATCCCCATAGATCATTATTGTCTAGCCTTCCAGATCTTCAACTTGCCTCCTTTTATAAATCATCTACCTCACTATCCCAGGTCATCTTCTCATTTTCACCACCCCACTGACCATTTTCTCTAACCCTCCCCAAATTATTGTTTTGTCATCTTGTTGCCTTCATAGACCAGCACCATTTTCCAAACTCCGAATGTCACCGTTATCTTCCCATCTCCCCAAATTATTATTGTCTGGCCGCATTGCCTATTGCTCACCACTTTAACCCAGAAACCATGCCAAATGATTGCATGTACAATGCAGGAAAATTATCTGGCTCCATTTCATTCCACTGGTTCATCCCTTGGAAAAACAAATTGGAGATGGATTTACATGCTCGTTTCAGCTTAAAATGAGCTGGAGCTTGCTGTGCTTCATATTATACTTTAAAACAAAACTCTCCAACCAAGCTTTCAGAATTTTTTAAATTATACAAGCGAGAAGCACTTTTAATATAACATACAGTTGCTTTATCTTTTTGAGTACAAACAGGAATAGACTGGAATCTCAACTGTTTATGGCAAAAGATATGGGCACCTATTCTCAATGAACAATCACAGCTTACCTGCTGTGAGTAAAGTTGAGCAACTTAGTTCATTTGAATAACAGTAATGAGCTGCAGACCCATTCTATCTTTGAAAAAATCCAGCTTTTTAAAAAGCTTTTAAACTATCGAAGCCTTTCTAATTGCCACTTGTGGCAATTTAAAATTCAAGTCTTCTAAAAATTCAAATCAGCACAAAGTGTGATATACATTTGCATGTACTATATATGTGATATTTAGTTCACCAAAAATTGATCAGTACTTTCTAGACTATTCAGTCCTGAATCTACAATATGTACCACATCCAGAGAATATCTATTCTCATCCCCATTAGAAAAGAAAATGGGGTTCCAAGGTAGGCAATAACATGCTAGATAGTTTAGCTTGTCTGATGCACTTTAATCCAGTTATAACCAACATGACGAAGTGCATTATAGATATGTTGTTCCATACTTCTATTGAATAACCATGAGAAATAAATTACAGACCAGTGTGCCATAGGATTATCTCCAAACAAGAAAGAACTGTCCAATCTGAATTGTAAGAATGTGTAAAATTATTCCTTTTTATCGGACGTAGTTTGAGGGGACAGAAAAAAACGTAGTTACAGGATCTGACAGGTAAAATAACTGTGACAAATGTTCAATAGCCTATAATTTTTTTTGCACTTTTGAAGAATCAAATTTGGATGCTGCTGTACTCTCCCTGTATAAACTGGGGACAACCATTCTATAAAGTTTTGTTATGCACAAAGGCAGACCAGTGCAGTGCCTGTTACTTATCTAAACAAAATGGCAAACTTGCAATCATTTCACTTGGCTGCTAAACATAATCTTTAACTATAAATATCAGCAATTATTACGACATGGGTAGAATAGCTGTACTGCAGTTACTTTTATAATGATGTAAACAGTGGATATGCCTGCAGTACTGGGTTCAAGGCAGTAAATCCTCTGCTTCATCAGAAAGGTATAGAACTTTTGATAATATTAATGGCATTACTGGGGATTTTTCAGATTTGTGGATGTACCTGTGTTATGACTATGGTACTCCCACACAGGTTATTCTGTAGTATTATGACAGCTTTTTGCACTGTGACCTATTATCAACAGCACATGATGTAATTTTATAACATCGGTTGAAGTTATCTATTTTGTGTATTTGCCAAGCTGCATTACTGTGTACTATAAAACTAAATGCACTGCAAGGCATTAGCAACAGTTTCAATAACATGCAGAAAAGACCTGGAGATATTTGGAAAATAATTACCTCTAACTAGCAGAGCTGACAAATCACCTGCAACTTAGCCCTCATTTTACTGTTGAAGTCCTTCATCCCTTGCGTTTTAAACTTTGCATGAGACAATCATGAAGCTATCCAAGCATTTCACCATGACTATTGTAAATGTGTAAATTCATTCAGTGACAATCAATGTCATTTTGTTATAGCTTAGTTATACCCTGCCTGTTACATTATCTCTCTCTCCTACAAAGAAAGTTTGTATTTTGCAGGTAATATTATCCTTTAGCTCCTGATAAAGTTGCAAGTAAACTGATGTTAGGAAGTTATACATTTATTTATTGATGCAAGTTGCAGGGAGGATAAAGGAGGGAAGTGTTTCAAAAGGCAGATTCATAAAACTGTGTAATCAGTTTACATTTTTAAAAAAAAACTGCCTGCCTTCTAAAAGGGCATGTGTAGTATGTTTCAGTACTCATGCATATCTATTTATGTCAAGCTTGAGATCAATCTCTTCTAATTTTGTGATGTAATGGTTTATAATCCACAGTAATGCTGCAGTACAGCCCTCCTTGAAATTAAAAGGTGCTACTCTTAACCTGTTTGCATCATGGAGAATGTATTGCACATGGGCACTGTGCAGTTGATGCTTACTTGTGCCTTCAGTCATGTGCAAATTTGTGATACAATCAAAATCAGAGCAGATAAGCTATCTAAATTAAAAAGGATAAAGTTTTTTTAGTGTGCTAGGTTTGTAGAAATACAGCCCACATGAAATTTCCATACACTGAAGGTTATTGTGAATGATTGCAGTACAATCATAAATGAGGACTAGAAATGTGTATAAATTAAGCATTTTTACATATTCTATGGTATAGAATTTGCTAAACGTCATTAGCAATAGATCTTATGAAGGTAAGTCCTTTCTTTACAAATCCGTTTTCACTGAACTGACTCCTAATTTAGTTAAGTAAATTAGCTGTAGAACAATGGTCATAATTCTGTGGTTGTGATGGTACGACCCAATTATCAGTCTATTCACCTGTACTACCAACTGTATAAAGATGTTCTATTTATGGCTATTCAGTAGCATTTAAGATTTATATGCTTCGTTATTTTTCTTCCACAACTGTTCAACTTCCTGTTTACTGAGATATTGTACAAGTAGGCTTCCAAGCATCACCAATCTTGAAGCTAAAACGTTGTAACCATTAAAAGCTATAGTAGCTACATTTATTTACTTTGATTTTCTTGCAATTTTTGCCTTGATATTCTGTTTCAGCTTTAGGGTTGTAAATGACTTTTTAATGACGTTCTCAATTTAGTAAATTAGCTACCTTTGTGGGGAAAGGTTTTATGGATCCAGGTATTTTGCTCCTCCTAAGTTGGACTAAAACACTGAATGATATCGATCAGGCCAATTCATTCATCTGCATTCAAGAATCTCGGTAGTAACTAAGTCACATAGGAGATTGGAACACATTCAGTTCTCTGACCTGGGTCTGAAGGTATCTCAGATGAGTGAAAATGGAAAATCTCGCATCCTTAAAGATTTGACATTAAATTTACATCATTTTGACTGTGCATTGACCACAAATTGTCAATTTCCCTTTGTGTGGAAGATAGAGAAATGTATGGTTTTGTAATATTTCTGCAGTCAGTTAAGGGACACTGTTGATTTAAAAGAAATGTTGAAGCAGAGCTCTGCATCAAATCTGTACAATAGCCGAGACGAGAGTAGTTAATGCTGATGCTAGGTGACAGAATTGCAAGGATTTATAGTCCGGGTCTTCATATAAACACCCTTGATTTGCTGACTCACTTCTGTCCCAAAATATATTACGGGTAGAATCTGGTAATAGTCCAGCATGGTATCACTAGTTTTGATCGCACCACATACAACACTTTGAAAATTAACTCAATTTGTGTAGCATTTATTGCTATTGGCTTTCTAAATTTTCTGCAATGTTGTGTTTTTTATTTGAAACTTATTAAATCTATGTTCTTAATTGATACCATGCTGACATCATTCCAGATGGTGGCATGTCGATGTTTTGCAGTGCGCATTAAATTATCATTTGGGTCAAATGTCTATTGTGTATTGGCAAATTACTATTGCTGTGAATGTTGAATACAATTATCTACTGTACTGACTGCTTGTATCCTTATCCTGTTGACTTTATTTTTAGAACAGATCCACAGTTGAGATGTTTGCATGTTTTGAATCTGAAGTATTAAGTTTAGTGCACTAGGCAGATGTTAAACGATTTTTAAGAATTCTATAGACAACTTAAGCAGAAGTTGCAAACAGTGTGTGTGGTCAATCAACTGTTGAGAAAAGTGCAATAGGATTTGTAAGCATTCTACGACTTAAACAGTCAAGTTTTGCTTTGCTTTTTGTGCTGGTTTATCTTTGTCTTGCAAGATGTTAATCCATTTGCTCGATTTACTAGATTGTAGCTAATTATACCCAATTTGGGATGTATATGTTTTGAGGACAAAATAAGTTAATCTCCATGCATGCTTCTATGTAATATGTAGACATATTAGATCAAAATTACATAATCAAAACTCGAGCACCATTTAAGAATGAGAAGGTAGTTCAGTAGTAAAGGTACCTGCTATCTTCAAAAAGAAGGTTTAGAACATAGTGCAAATATCTAAATAGCTCAGAAGTTGATCTTGTATAAATATAGTATATGAGCAAGGCCACTGAGGACTCTACTAATTCTGTAAGTGCTCCATCTTTGTTTAGACTTCAAAAATCTTTGACAATATCAGTAGTATGCAGTTAAAGGAGATGTAAACAATACTAAACGAAAGCTGCCTATCAAAAGATTGAATCTTCAGACAGATTTTAGAATTGTAAGTTGTATGAATACATATTTCAGCATAGTCAAATTTTATGGAGCATGATGATTCCTGTGCTGTTGGTATAATGGTGAAAGCAGGTGTTTGGGATTAACGTTAAAATAATTTAAAATGGAGATTTCATCCTAGAGTTAATCAAAATTTGAATCCTGGAGACATTTTGCTTCATCTTGCTGGATTTTTTTTTTTGTTGCATCTTACAGTTGGGCCAGATACGTTGAGTAGAATAACTGAGAAAGTAGAAGCAAAATGCTGCGGATGGTGGGGAATCTACAATAACAGTACAGTGCTGCAGAAACTCAACAGTTCTGGCAGCATTTGTGGAGAGAATCAGTTGATGTTTAGAGTTCAATATGGGCTCTTCAAAACTGTTGTCTAGAAAAGTGGTGCATTTAATGCTGTTCGCGTGGAGGGGAGGAAGAGGAGCAAGTGGAATGGATGGTGAAGATGCTCCAGAGCAAAAGGCAAAGGAAGTGCTAATGATGATAGTATGACGTAGAGGTGCCGGCGTTGGACTAGGGTGGACAAGGTCAGAAATCGCACAGCACCAGGTTATAGTCCAACAGGTTTATTTGAAAACAAGCTTTCAGAGTCTTACTCCTTCAAGTGTTAGAGAGATGGGTAGTATCAGACACAAAAATTTCTAAGTAAAAGATCAAAGGGTCATACCACTGATGAGGACGTATTAAAGAAACCCAAGATGCTGTTAAATCTTTAATCAGTTGGAAGGTTTTGAACAAAAACAGGTTTTTAGAAGAAGCACACAATTTATAGACCTGCACATCTGCCAATGTGGTATACTGCATCCGCTGTACCCGGCGTGGCTTCCTCTACATCGGGGAAACCAAGCGGAGACTCAGGGACCGCTTTGCAGAACACCTACGCTCAGTTCGCAACAAACAACTGCACCTCCCAGTCGCGAACCATTTCAACTCCCCCTCCCATTCCTCAGACGACATGTCCATCCTGGGCCTCCTGCAGTGCCACAACGATGCCACCCGAAGGTTGCAGGAACAGCAACTCATATTCCGCTTGGGAACCCTGCAGCCCAATGGTATCAATGTGGATTTCACAAGTTTCAAAATCTCCCCTCCCCCCACCACATCCCAAAACCAGTCCAGCTTGTCCCTGCCTCCCTAACCTGTTCTTCCTCCCACCTATCCCCTCCTCCCACCTCAAGCCGCACCTCCATCTCCTACCGACCAACCTCATCCCGCCCCCTTGACCTGTCCGTCCTCTCTGGACTGACCTATCCCCTTCCTAACTCCCTACCTACACTCACCTTTCCTGCCCCATCCCCACCTCTTCGACCTGTTTGTTTCCTCTCCACCTATCCTCTCCTCTATCCCTCTTCTATCCGCCTCCCACTCTCTCCCTATTTATTTCAGAACCCCCTTCCCCTCCCGCTTTTCTGATGAAGGGTCTAGGCCCGAAACGTCAGCCTCTCTGCTCCTATGATGCTGCTTGGCCTGCTGTGTTCATCCAGCCCTGCACCTTGTTGTCTCGGATTCTCCAGCATCTGCAGTTCCTACTATCTCTGACACAATTTATAGACTCCAGTCAATGTAGCTTTTTATAAATTCCTGCTTTAGAAATAAAACCAGACTGACTCCAAACCAAAACACACAGATCCTAAATGAGGTCTCACATCTAACATGCGTTGTCTGACTTAAAATGTCACCTCTTCTTGAAACTGATAAAACCTTTAGTTTTCTCAGGACTGTGACTTAAAAGGAATTTGGGAATTTATAAATACATATTAATCCATTAAAACCTTTGATCTTTTAATTATAAATTTTTGTGTCTTATACTCCCCCCACCCCCACCCCCCCCCCACAAAACACCTGAAGAAGGAGTAAGACTCCGAAAGTTTGTGTTTTCAAATACACCTGTAGGACTACAACCTGGTGTTGTGTGATTTCTGACCTAATGATAGGCTCCTCACCTGTATCTCATATCTGCTATGTTAAGAGCAGAATATAGGTCCTCCGTACCCAGAGCAAGCCATGCAAACAAGACAATGTGGCATGGGTACGAATCTAAATTAGAGAACATGGCCTGAAGTTGTTGAATTTAAATCCTGAGTGCCCTATCAACCCTATAATCTATTTGTTTGTACACAAACACATGCACGCACACATACCCATATACCCTATCTTTTTATGCATAAGTTTTCTCTTAGTAGAGTTGAAGTACTTTCTGCTGTTAACACCTATTCTGCATCTACGTCCCTCCTCCCCTAAATTAACACACACTGCCTTTTGCTGTCTCACCATCTGCTCCACTTATTCCTCTACCTCTGCCAGCAGCGTAAAACTGTCATTTTTTTTAAAAAAGATATGCAGCACAGCATTTTGCCTAATTGCAAGTATTTAAAGAATACTACTTAATCATGGATCATATTAACTGACAGTGTGGAATGCAAACAAATTATTGCATGTACATCCCCATTTTGACAATTCATACTACTGCAGATAGTGGAAACATGAAGTAGAAACAAAAGACTGAAAATATTCAGCAGGTTACACCGCATTTGTTAAGAGCAAAATAGGGTTCAGATTGTGACTTGTCATCTGAACTGTTGTTAATGGAATTCATCAGTATTTAACCCATTTACTGTAAGAGTAGCTGTCCCAAACATTTGTCGTAGTACCCAGTAAACGAGTGTTTTAATACGAATTGTAGGTTTTCGCTTGATATACCAGATTTGTTAAGTTAAATTTTGGCCTAAAAATGCTACTTTTTCTTTGTAAATTCTTTCATAGTTTTGTCAATTTCCTAAAACTGGTATATGTTGTTTTAGCTAGTCTGGAGGTTTAGAAGCTACACAATTTCACAAGATTATTTTCATCCCTGTTAATTGTGTGGTCAATTTGTCGTACAGTTCATGAATGAGAATGCAGGTGGTATAGTTGAATGTGCACACTTAAATGTCTTGTTTAACCTTTTTAACAGCTTAATTTTCTTCCTTCTAATCATTTTTAATCAACCTATACAAACATGTTATGACAAAACTTTGGGGCACGTAGGACTTGAATCTGGACCTTTTGGCCCTGAGGTAGAGACATTACCACTGCATCATGAGCCCCAAAGAGTTGATCAACTGAACATTGATGCAGCCAAATGACCTTGTCTTTTTTTAAACTTTACTGTCTTCTAAACAGGCTGAATCAATGTACAGTCTTGTGTATTTTAAAGTGAAGTTGGAGATGTACCTGATGATCACCACTTTGAAGGCATTCGAAAGAAACCCATTGTTTGTAATGCAAAAATGTGATATGACATAAATATAAATTAGTTTCTTTTCCTAGGTTATCAATAAGTGTCCCTTTACTGAAATCAGTTAGAACTTTTAAAATTTCTATTTCATTTTTCAGGTGTTGCCTGAACATTTTAGGGTGGGAGAGGAAGGTGCAGAAAGAAAATAAGTTGTGGCTTTCTGTAAGTCCTTGTGTGAAATAACAGGAAAATGATACTGCAGTTTGAGTTTATTGTAATTTGATTCCAGTGAAAAGCATGGAGAGAGGCTGTAAAAATCACTTGTTACTGGAAATTGCTAATGAGTTTGGAAATTAGTAGAAAATGGTCAGTGACTGACCGTTGTTCATAGATCATAATAGTTCTAGTATTTCCCTACTCTTCAAAAATTGAAAGTTTTTTGTTTTACCACTTTAAATTATATCCAAATCCACCATGCTATCAGTTGAAATGCTGAGTCTTCACACATTTAATTCAGTATTTGTATAACTAGTGAATAGAAATGGACCATTGCTTTAAATTGTTATTTGTTTGTATATTAAACTACACAACATAGTTGCAAGAAGTTATTGCAAAAATGTCAAAATTTAAAACATATATTTGTGTGCTCCCATTAAATTGCTGCTAGCATTATATGTAATTAAATACTGTAATCCGTGAGGATCAGTTAATAAATAGATCTTGTACTTCACAATAATATGATCAGCTATAAGCCATTAACATTTATATCAGGAAATCCGTATACTTCCTTTTAACATATAGAACTATGCCACAAGAATTCACTTTTTAAAAGCAAAATAAAGGTTATTATCTATAAAAGAATAGAACAAAGTAAATGTGATTACATTAACACTACAGTTTATAACGTGCACTCTGGTTTACTTACATCCCCAAGAATTTTCGTATGAATCACCTCAACTGTAAAATAATTCACTTGTGTGGGTGCCAAATACATGAAAGTCCTCTGGAAAATTCTCCTCAGAACCAGCAATTTTCAGATGTAAAAGTTTTTAATTTACCACCTCTTGACTATGGATCCCTTGCTCTGGGTACTTTTCAGTGCTTCCATGCTAATTTAGTTACTTAAATTCTTTTGTCTACTGTAGATCCTTCCACTAGCTTCAATCTTTAAGATTCTGACAATATTCAAACACATCAACAATCCACTTGGTCAGTGAATAAATTTAGTTTTTACTCTGCTTACAGGTGCAGATCTAATGTAATGTTATTTACTTAGTTTATCTACACTGAACTCTGAACCTCATCTGGTCCAAATTACAACTAAAACCTTTTTTCAGCAAATTACTCAAATTGAAACCAGGAAACCTTTTTAAGCTTCACCCAGTTCCATGATGACACAGCCTGTTCTGGTTAGTTTTCAAAGACATTTAATCCAATTGCTCGTTTACAAATCTTCCTTTTGATTTTATGAAATAAATGTGCTTTTCAACCTTTTCACATTTGCTGAATGTTCTTAAACTAATTTAACACTAATTCCCAAAACAAAGACATTACTTTGGACTACCGTTGCTCTTGCAAGTTTTGTAACCATCACATCTCCAGCTCTTTAAGTGTGTCAACTTTATACTTTATACATGTACTTTTTCTGTTCTGACTTTATTAAGCAAGTATGGGTCACCTTCTGAACTGACATCTTTTCAGGGGTGCTAGCAATATGAAAAATCCAGTACAGGGATCTCTGGTTTACATACAGGGTATCCCATACAGAGGTTTAATTCTAAAGATCCGACATACAAACATTTGCTGTACTTATTAACACTTTATATTGCCTTGCCTTGCGTTACAATGTGCATGCAATCGACTTGTGAATGGACTCGAGAACAGAACTTGTTTGCAGCCTGAGGACTGTCTGTATTCTAGTTAACTTGTCTTTCTAGCTGTAAACCTTTTAAATACAGTGCAGTCCAAACTTGCTTTAGTTACACTTATCCTTTTTATTGCAGTTAACTTTTCATTCCTAAAACTACAAGCTATATCTAAATCTAAAAGGTATGTTCTAAATCACAGCAACTTTGATATTTAACATTCAAATGTGCTTGTCTCTTGGTATATTTTTAATCAAGCACATGGCAAGTGTTGACCTGAGAAAGCTGAGTATTCTGTAATTTTCATGAGTGGAGCAGAATTACCACATCACTGTATGCTGAGGCCCGTTTCCTCTTCTCATCCTGCCTGCCTTCTCAAAACTGTTAGTTATGTTTTAGAGTTTTCTGATTAATCTGTGTTCCTAATAAACTGCAGTCAATTCGGGTTCAATCTGAAAATGTTGACAGTTTAAAAAAAGCTGTAGAGATTGATAATTTCTGGTTTTGCAGAAAATTTAAGCAGAATTTAGTTTCAATTGGCATTTGAAATGTTGGTACACTATTTCCAGTTTGTCAAGGATCCAGTGTTTACCAGCTTGGCTTTGTAATTATCTGCTGTTATGGTTTCATTAGCTAGGTATTTTGTTTTCTAGATGGTAAGGATATAAAAGCATGTGGAAATGGTGTGGGAAATTGACATTGGTGTAGAAGATTGGCCTTGATCTTGTAGAATGGTAGAGCACATAGGCTGAGTGGCATACTGCTCCTATTTCATGTATCCCTTCTATCTTGACTTGCTTGGCTGGACTGACTAACATCAGTCGCAATTTTTAATGGTAAATATTATTTCTGTAGATTTTCTGAACATTCTCCCTTCAGTATTAAGAATTATTGTCTTGTGACGTTTTTCTGCTGGGTCACATTCATGTATATACACACATTTATATGACAGTCTGGAATCAGATACAGTTCAAAACTAGGTAAAGATAGGAGATTTCTTTCCCTGAAGGGTGTCAGTGTACCAGATGAGTTTTTAAACATTGATCAATGATAGCTTCATAGTTCGCATTACTAAAAGTAGCTCTCAATTCCAAGTTAATTAATTGAATTTAAATTCTAACAATTGCCATGATAGGATATTATTTTTTGTCGCTAGAGGATATCCTAGACCTCTGGATTACTGATCCAATGAAGTTTCCAATATGCCATGGCCCATAAATAAATTTGACTTCTGTGTGACAATGATCTGGAAAGCAGTCTAAATTTAGCTTCAGTGCAATAAAGAATGCTAATGATTAAGAATTAATGTTGAATTTCCAGAAAAATATTTTGTACCACTGACAATGATTACTTGCGTTATTCTTTAACCAAAATAATAGTTTAGTAGAACTAGAGCTACTTTTGTGATGAGTTTTATTCTGAAGGAGAAAACCACAGTTTCAATATAGAATATTCAGTTAACCAGAATTTTCTAAAAGATAAAATTTTATTTTCAATTTAAATTTGGTTCAAAGTATTGTTTTCTTTCTCCCCATTTCTGTTATCTCCTTTCTTTGCAATTGGCTACAGCTATTTTAGAGATTTTGCTGATCTTTCGAACTAAAATCTCACTCAAGTTAATAAAGTCATCTCGTGGATTCTGCCATAAATAACACTGTATAAGAATAGAATTAACAGAAAAGTTTCTAAAAAACCAACACAATATTTGAATACAAAGAACATAGAGCTCTACAGCACAAGAACGGGCCCCTCGGCCCATGATATTGTGCTGAACACGACGCCAAATGAATCTAATCCCTTCTGTCTGCATTTCTTCCATATGCCTCCATTCCTTGCATGTTCATCTGACGATCTGAAAGTTCCTTAAATCCCCTTATCGAATCTGCCAGTACCACCATCCCAGCAGTGCGTTTCAGACTCCTACCAGTGTCTGTGTTTTCTAAAAAAAATAAAACACACTACTTGCCCCTCATGTCTCCTTTGAACTTTTGCCCCCCCACCCCCACCTCACCTCCCTAACCTTAAATGTATGCCCATCTAGTATTAGACCTTTCAACGCTGGGGGGGAGAAAAGATTCTGTCAACCCTATCCATGCATCTCATAATTTTATAGATTTCTATCAAGTCTCCCCTCCGCCTCCACCGCTCAAGAGAAAACAGCTGAGTTTTTCTAGGAGATAGCAAGAACTACAGATGCTGGAGTCAGAGATAACAGAGCATTGAGCTGGAGGAACACGGCAAATCAGGCAGCATCAGAGAAGCAGGAAAGTCCCGAAACGTCAACTTTCCTGCTCTTCTGATGCTGCCCGGCCTGCTGTGTTCCTCCAGCTCCACGCTGTTTTATCCGGGTTTTTCTAGCTTCTCCTTACGGCTCCAACCCTCTAATCCAGGCAGCATCCCAGTAAACCCCTTCTGCACCTTCTCCGAAGCCTCCACATCCTTCCTGTAATGTGATGACCAGAATTGAATACAATACTCTAAGTGTGGCCTAACCAAAGTCTTATAAAGCTGCAACTTGATATCCTGACTCTTGTACTCAATTCCCTGACCAGTAAAGGCAAGCATGCCATACGCCTTTTCTGAAGAAGGGTCCAGGCCCGAAACGTCAGCCTTCCTGCTCCTCTGATGCTTGGCCTGCTGTGTTCATCCAGCTCTACACCTTGTTATCTCATGCCATACGCCTTCTTTACCACCCTATCTACTTGCGTGGCTACTTTCAGGGAGCTATGCACTTGAATCCCAAGATCCTTCTGTACATCAGTGCTGTTCAAAATCCTGCCATTAATTGTATACTTTTCCTTATCACTTGATCTCCCAAAATGCAACACCTCACACTTACCCAGATTAAACTCCATTTGCCATTTCTCTGCCCATATCTGCAACTGATCTATATTCCACTGTATCCTTTGACAACCTTCTACACTATCCACAACTCTTCCGATCTTTGTATTGTCTGCAAACTTACTAACTCACCTATATATATTTTCATCCAAGTCATTTGTACAAATCACAAACAACAGAGGTCCCAGTACAGATCCCTGCAAAACACCGCTAGTCATGGACCTCCAGCCTGAAAAACACCCTTTCACCACTACCCTCTGTCTCCTTTGGGCAAGCCAAATCTGAATCCACATGACCATGTCACCGTGGATCCCATGCATCTTAATCTTCTGGATGAGCCAGCCATGAGGGAGCTGGTTGAAAGCCTCACTAAAATCCATGCAAACAACATCCACTGCTCTACGATTACCTTCGTCACCACTTCAAAATTCAATCAAGTTAGTAAGACATGACCTGCCCTGCGCACAGCCATACTGACTGTCTCTAATTAAGAATAATGTATCAAATTTGAATAGTTACAATAACATAAAATAATAAAACTTTTTAAATACGTTTTTCTCTTGTCACTAAGTCATAAGTCTTTTGACTAGGTTAAAGTCATTTGTTTAAGCTTAAATGCTAAAGGAAGCTATTCTCGAGTCCATTATTTACAACCTAGTCTTAAAATTTGTACTATCAGATTTTGCAAGACTTTCAATAAGTCTTGGAGAACAAAAAGTTTTTCAAATCTAACTGGAAATTATCTTGAATCAGACCTCCTTGTTTTCAATTTATTGCAAAGTTAGTCTGATCAGGTACTAGCCCATCATGATGCAGTGCCAATGCATAATGAATTTTTATCAATTTGCATTCCTCACTTCTATGGACACAACGTTGTCATTTCTCATGTAACCGAAAAGTGAACAAGTAGGTATATTCCTTTGTTTGTACTGCCACAGAAAGTTGTTGAGGTCAAAACATTGAATGTTTTCAAGAGGTTCTTGCTTTTAAAAGAATCTAAAGGATGAGGAGAATGGGAATAAGGTACTGAGGAGAAGATAGGATGTGACTTTTCACTTAGGTATGTCTTTAAGATCATTGGGGTAAACGGGGTGAATCTTTGATATCTATAATCAGGAATTCAATTAAATTCATGGTCACAACCTGCAAGTGTGCAGGCTGTAAGCAGTTGGTTGCACAATGACTTGTGGGAGGTGGGGCATTGTTGCTACAAATGCTTCTGTCTGTCAAATATCCACCAATACTTACTGTCACTGGGGAAATTAAACTACTAGAACAAAGTAGTTTTTGTGTAATGTAATGTAATTTTCTTTTGTGTGAGACTTTTATGCTTTGTTCATGGTATATTGGCAGGCTGTTGTGAATATGCTCAGTTACTGACCTCCAATAACCAAACAGAAAAATAAAACTCATGGTAAGTCAAACCCAGGTTTCACTCTGGGACCTGGTTTATCCAGTATTTCCATCAGCTGGGATCATGACAATACAACAAAGTAAAGCAATATTGAACATTTACACTTTAGAAATCACTTCCTAATTATTGTTTTATTACTTTCTTTAATTGTTTTTGGGTGACAATAAATGGCATTTTGTTTTGGAATGTCATTTAATGAACTAGTTGCACATTTGGTTTGTTTGGGAGAAAAGGGAAGAAAGGAATTTCATAGATAGTAGGAACTGCAGATGCTGGAGAATCCGATACAACA
>NC_063332.1:166426666-166491097 GCF_021869965.1 Rhincodon typus
TAGGCCCGAAACGTCAGCCTCTCTGCTCCTATGATGCTGCTTGGCCTGCTGTATTCATCCAGCCCTGCACCTTGTTGTCAAAGGAATTTCATAATTTACTTGCATGCAGTTTAACTTCCCCAGTGACAGTAAGTATTAGTGGATATTTGACAGACAGAACCATTTGTAGCAACAATGCCCCACCTCCCACAAGTCATTGTGCAACCAACTGCTTACAGCCTGCACACTTGCGGGTTGTGACCATGAATTTAATTGAATTCCTGATTATTCCCCATGGCCAGCTCCAATCGCCACCAACAAACCCTACTGACAAGACGCTATGGATAATTTTAGTTATTCTGGTTTTGCTAAAACAGCTGAATTCTACGGATCAAAATAATGGTGTTTTGTAATTCTCTTGTAATGAAATGTAGTTAATCATTTTTGTTAATTTTTGCTGCTTCTACCATCATAAGATTTTTCTACCATTTGTAAATATTTTCCACCTAGAGCGCTCAATAATAGTTATACTAATGTAACAAGAAATTCAAATATTTATTTTTGCAATTTGCAGATGGACAGAACTAACTCATTGCCTTCCTCAAAGTGGACCTAGTTAATTAATTTTGGCATACAAGTATGTTTTGTTTGTCCATTTTGAATTTTCATATTTGAGCATTCAGTAAATTCTGATATTGATAGTCCAGTCCACCCTACAGTTGAGAAATCTTTCAGTAATGCTTGTGGTTACTTACTGAATCCATCCAAATCCATTGTGTACATGCTCCTTAAAACAAAATTCTTTTGTCACATGCGCCTTTTTAAAAATCCAGTGACATTTGCATTCAAATATGAAAACAGTAGTGAGTATGGAAGTGTGGATATGTTTTGATTTTGCTAAATCATACTGTTTTTAAAAAAAACATCAGTTAATGAAAATTAGTAAATGTAGTGTGTAGTGGTCAAATTTACCAGAGCAATCTTGTGTCTTAAAGATTTAAGGGTGGTATTAACTGATGTTTTACCAAGTGTGATCAAAAGTTGTTTGTAATATTAACATTTCCCATTAACAAACACTTGTACAAACTTTACATGATCTGAACTGCCTTGAATTAAATAGACATTTGATACAGAGCTTGATTATTTTGTCAAAGCTTTCCATCCTGTACTCCTCAGAATAGTTCACGATAATACCAATTGAAAGGAAAATGAACATTTCTGGCATATGAGGGAAGTGATTGTTGGCAAGTGGTAGAGGCATTGCCATGGAGAATGCACCAGTTAGGTGATGACTGATAGTTAAGTGCAAAGTTGTTCAAATTTTAAACAAGGGATGTCGACTCTAACTGTAGTCAAGATGTTGCCTTGAGAAATGTGCCGGAGAATGGCTATTATCTGTTTCGTTGAACTGAATCGGGCACATTGTGTACATGTTATTTAGTCTGCAGCGAACAAGGCCCTAGTTTAAAATTTCAAGTTTGCCAGTTAACTGTCAGTCATCATCTGACTGCTGCCTTCTCCACGGAAATGCCTCTACAAATTACAGTACACTTGTCAACCAATCAGCATGCTTCTCTCATTTAATTTTTTTTCACTTCAATTTGGCATTTCTTGTGAATTTCCCGGATGTCTACAAGGCTGAAAGTTTCAACAAAATACCTTTCTCCAGCAATGTCTTGTAGATTTTACAATATGACTGTCACGGTGTTTATATAGTGAACAAGAAAATCCTGTATCTTAATTTGAAGGTATCAGTTTGTTTATGTCATAAACAAACCTGTGTAACAACTGAGCAGTCAGTCCGTAGTTGTCATGGTACAGAATGCTGTTTCTGGAGTATTTCCAGCAATGGCATGATCAAAAACACATGGTATTTTCTCGGCTATAATTAGTATGAAAGTTGTTTTATTAAATAACCTTTTATGGCAATTATAAAAATATTTTCTTACAAGCTCAGTTGGTAAACTGATGTGTTAGTAGAATACAGTGGTTTAATCACCCATTTTGCTGTACAATATTATCACTCAGCAGCAAGCCCTTGTTGAAACTTATGGACTGAGTATGCCAAGGCTATACCATTCCCTTTTAATTCAGTTGTTCCTAATTAGTGATTTGTACAAAACGAGTGGTTGAATCAGAATCCAAAAATGCTACCTATAAGCAAATAGTCATATTTACAGTATGCTTAGAGCTTGCGTGTAGAGATGCAAAAGCATTTGAAGTGATTTTGACATGGCTAGTTTGCAGTAAGTTTACTGTTTAAACTGTTGCACTATTACACAGCTTCAGTATCTCTTGGTGCCTAACTGTTTGACCAAATCCTGCAACTTTGCACTTTGAGTAGTTTTACCCTTCAAAGTTTGCACTAATATTTATTTGCCTGGCTAAATAAAGTAATCTACCTTTGTAGTAGTCCATTCAAAGATATGTTTTTTTTTAGTTTAGTATCTGATATTTATTTGCAACCTTTATGTTTTTATGAAGTAAACATGACATTTAAGTGCTGGAAAGTATTGCCCAATATGCGATTTTTGTTAGGTTCTTCAGTTTTCTTAATGACTGGAAACTTGCTTAACAATTGTATTAATGCGTAAATCCATAAGAATTACTTTCTTGATCAATTATGTCATTAGGTTTAAATATTACATCAAAGCATTAGATAAAATCCTAGTTGAACCTAATATGCTTTAAAATTGTGACAGTATCCTGTTACGTGAGGCTTTTATTATTACGTCAAATTACTCCAGTCCTATGACCAGTGACAGATTAATTGTAAACTAATGATATGTCACCTAGTTTTGTGTTGCTGACATTGTTCTCCTCTGACTCTTGGAATTTTTAAGGGGTAAAATTTATGGTAGTAACTGGAAAGTTTTTCAACATGCCTAAACATTACAAAAATTGTTTTACCACAATTACCCTTTGCAGCCATTCTAGTAATGACGCTCCTTGTACTTAAAATACTAAAACTTTGGAATATGTAAACTAAAAGTTACTTCAAAATGAAATATTTTGCCCCATTATTTAATAGTTTAAAAAAGTGAGACATTTATTTGGCTTTTGAATCACCAAATAGATCATCTTGAGAGGAAAGTTGTTGAATTCATTTTCATAATGCAGATATGTATGAATCATTTGTATATGGGAGAAATCTTTCATACTTAGTCACTTTGCAAATTTCTTGCTTATTGTTTGACCAAATTTTATTTTCTAAAATCTGCTCCCCTAGTTACTCCTTTTTGTGTGATTGCATTTAATGCAGTGAAGTAGCATCACTTGTATCTAAGTATTCATGTCAAATCTTATGCACTTGCACTATTGGTATATTGACCTGCACTTTGTACAGTTGAGAAAGTGCTTACTGGTCACTAAACAAGTTAATATTTCCACATGAATATCTTCCCAGTATAGTGTTGACAACATGAGTTAGGCACAAAAAGAACCAAGCACTTTATCTTCAACATTTCAAAACCTTGCTTTAGCAAACTCTTAAGATTTGCTTAAATGTTTATCGATTCAAAAATAAAAGTTTATTTCTCAGGTAAATGTTCACTTTTTAAAACTTCTGTTTGAAAGAACATGTTAGTTATGGAAAGACAATTACACAAGTTTTGAATCATTGGTTAATAAGATGTTCTCCTTGACCTTTATTTAACTATCTTGTTATTCCTGATTAATATCACGCAACTTGTAGCTTATAAAGTGAAACTGTCGGTAATGTCTTAATTTGTTTATGTATATGTCTTGTTCTGTTTATGTTGAAAACTTTTATGTGGGACTTCTGAGCAATACAAAGGTAACTTGGTAGCACCATAACATTTCATTTGATTTGTACTTAATTTGCAGCAATCTTTTACAGTTCTGTATAGCTGAATACACAAGTATATAAATACAGAAACATGAAAGCTTGTTTTTGACAATTTATTGTTGGATTTAAGATTTCTTAAATTGTTTGCTTCATGTTTAGAAAAATGCTGTGTTGAGGCATACAAATTGTCTTTTTATTTGTAGTGCGATAGCATGATATGTCAGCAACGATTAGTTTAAGGTTTTATGCTGAATGTTTGCCTTTATGGCTTGAGGGTGGTTTAAATCAAGATGTGAGATGTGCAAGTAGCTGATTCTGCCAATAAAAATACTGGTCATGTTGATAAAACCAATGCTGTGCAACTTCAAGCCTTGACTATTGTATGTGTTTTTTTTTTGCTGTACAATGTCATCACTCAGCAGCAAGCCCTTGTTAAGGAAGAGATCATTTTTCGAGGAGAAACAAATGCTGTAATTGCTATTTGAAATGGTATTCAGCTAATGGTTATGGAACATTAAATGTTTTAGTCCCATAAACGCACAAATGTACAAGTTGGTCCTAGTTTTAAGTGTAATGGTGTTTGGTTGGGCCTTCAAAATAGTGTTGTAAAACAACAGCTTCCTGTGGGAAATGGGTACTTTCCACTCCTGAGCTGTGAAAGTTCCCGCAGCCTTTTCTGCTTATGCAGACCTTAACTGTGCATACAAGCTAATAAGTCTAGGGAATTTTTTTTTTTTTAAATGCTGCTGTATTTGTATGATAAAGTGTTCATTAATTAAATCACATACCTCTTTGAAAAGATCTTTACCATATGTTCATTTGTAACGGTCACTGACAATCCATGAAACAAAATTATTTTTATTGAACTTTAAAATATTTTTGTATGGAAAATGATCTCTTCCCTGAAGTCTTCAAATTCAAAAGTGGTGTTGCTATGAAACATGTATTTACATATACAGAAGATTGCTTTACTGTATTTGTAATTTGTGAGGTCTAGTGCAGCCAGTATGTTTGTAATGCATTTGATACTGTATGTAAAAAAATAAAAAAAATAAAAGGTAGTCTTATGGAACTAATAATCATTTATGTTTGATTCTTTTAGCTGTTTCCATGAAACTTCTTTTTGCCAGGAATAAGAGGTCATTTGAAAAGTATTTTGATATAGTTCATATAGTTTTCAACTGGAGCCTCTGAGATTAGAACATAGAACATTACAGCGCAGTACAGGCCCTTCAGCCTCAATGTTGCTTCGACCTGTGAAACAATCTGAAGCCCATCTAACCTAAACTATTCCATTATCATCCATATGTTTATCCAATGACCATTTAAATGCCCTTAAAGGAGGCGAGTCTACTACTTTTGCAGGCAGGGCATTCCACGCCCTTACTACTCTCTGAGTAAAGAACCTACCTCTGACATCTGTCCTATATCTATCACCCCTCAATTTAAAGCTATGTCCCCTCATGCTAGCCATCACCATCCGAGGAAAAAGGCTCCCACTGTCCACCCTATCTAATCCTCTGATCATCTTGCATGTCTCTATTAAGTCACCTCTTAACCTTCTTCTCTCTAACGAAAACAGCCTCAAGACCCTCAGCCTTTCCTCATAAGACCTTCCCTTCATACCAGGCAACATCCTGGTAAATCTCCTCTGCACCCTTTCCAATGCTTCCACATCCTTCCTATAATGCGGTGACCAGAACTGTACACAATACTCCAAGTGCGGCTGCACCAGAGTCTTGTACAGCTGCAACATGACCTCATGGCTCCGAAACTCAATCCCTCTACCAATAAAACCCATCGTATAAACCCATCAATAAAACACACCGTATGCTGCCTTAACAACGCTATCAACCTGGGTGGCAACTTTCAGGGATCTATGCACATGGACACCGAGATCTCTCTGCTCATCCACACTACCAAGAATCTTACCATTAGCCCAGTATTCTATTCCTGTTACTCCTTCCAAAGTGAATCACCTCACACTTTTCCGCATTAAACTCCATTTGCCACCTCTCAGCCCAGCTCTGCAGCTTATCTATGTCCCTCTGTAACCTGCAACATCCTTCCGCATTATCCACAACTCCACCGACTTTGGTGTCATCCGCAAATTTACCAACCCATCCTTCTACGCCCTCATCCAGGTCATTTATAAAAATGACAAACAGCAGTGGCCCCAAAACAGATCCTTGAGGTACACCACTAGTAACTGAACTCCAGGATGAACATTTCCCATCAACCACAGCTTCTTACAGCTAGCCAATTTCTGATCCAAACCGCTAAATCACCCTCAATCCCATGCCTCCGTATTTTCTGCAATAGCCTACCATGGGGAACCTTATCAAACGCTTTACTGAAATCCATATACACCACATCAACCGCTTTACCCTCATCCACCTGTTTGGTCACCTTCTCAAAGAACTCAATAAGGTTTGTGAGGCACGACCTACCCTTCACAAAACCATGTTGACTATCCCTAATCAAATTATTCCTTTCTAGATGATTATAAATCCTATCTCTTATAATCCTTTCCAACACTTTACCCACAACTGAAGTAAGGCTCACTGGTCTATAATTGCCAGGATTGTCTCTACTCCCCTTCTTGAACAAGGGGACAACATTTGCTAGTCTCCAGTCTTCTGGCACTATTCCTGTAGATAATGACGACATAACGATCAAAAGATTGGATTACTTTTTACAAAATCATTTGTCACCAATTTATTTATTAAGTCTCACCATTCTCTTTATGCATGCATGGAGTTTTATGAAGTTTATTGCTGATGTACAACCAATGGCATATTGTATTTTGGTCTTTATTTGATAACTGGACAATTCATATAGGGCAAATGGTGGCTGAATAATGTAGTTTAAAGAGTTACTTCATATTTTTACAATAAAATTCAGGAATTTATAAATGTAATAAATTGTAATCGTTGAGGTGAAAGATGCTACAAGAAGGTACTGACTTTTGTTTCAAGTGCAATAAAATCAGCAATAGCATAATTATAGAGAGGGTTTTCCTCCCTGTTCTCTAAATATCTTAGTCCCAAGCTCCATATAGGTCTCCTTGTCGTGCCACAATGTAATTTCATTCCAATCTTTCTATGGCCTCTTAGATTTGAATGTCTGTTTAATGATTTATTTGTGATAGATTCTCAAGGTCACTAGTAATTGGGTTGAGAGCACAGAGGTTTATTCCACACAGGATAATTGTATGGAGAGAGGTTTTCAACTAAACTATTCTCAACAAGTCAGTAGATGAGGATTACAGGCAAAAGCTGTCTAATCTTATTCTTCCCAATCCGAGGTTGTAATTGTGGTAGCCCCTTCACACTAAATCAACCAGTTAGTTCTGAATTTTATACAGGGGAGGCAATGGCCTAATTATATTTTCACTGTACCGTACTGTTCTAGGGACCTAGGTTCAAATCCTGCCACAGCAGATCATGGAATTTGAATACAATAAAAATCTGGAATTATGAATCCAATGATGATCATGAATCTATTGTTTGTCAGAAAAATCCATCTGGTTCAGTAGCGTCCTTTCGTGAAGGAAACTGCTATCCTTGTCTGGTCTGCATGTGGTTGACTGTTAACACTCTGGGCAATTAGGGATGCTGGTCTAGACAGAAATGCCCTCATCCTATGAAAGGTTTTTTTAGAAAATATTCATTCATTTAACCAGGGTCTCCAGTCTGTAGGCATTGGAGAAGGGTACATCAACAAAGTGTAGGAGTATAGGTATTCTTAGGAAATAAGATTACTAATTAAGTACTAATTCAGCTATATTTAAAATATTACACTTTAGGAGTAAATATTCTTTTGAAACCGCATACCTACAAAATAAAGACAACACAGCAGGCCAGGCAGCATCTGAGAAGCAGAAAAATGGATGTTTCAGGCTGGGACCCTTCTTCATAAATGGGGAAGGGGAAGGAAGCTGAGAAATAGAGGAGGCTTGGGGCTGGGGAAGATAGGTGGGATGGTGATAGGTGAGTGCAGTTAGGGAGTCATGGGGATTGGTCAGTGGATGGGTGGGTCAGATAGGTGGGAGAGAAGATGGATAAGTTGTGTCAGGTCAAGGAGGTGGGGTGAGAGGGAGGCTTGGACATGGAATGAGGCCAGGGTTGGGGAGATTTTAAAACTGGTGAATTCCACATTTAGGCCATTAGGCTGTAGGCTCCTGAGATGGAATATGAGGTGTTGCTCCTCCTATTTACAGGTGATGTCATTGTGATACCAGAGGTGGCCCAGATGGACATGTCATCCAGTGAGTGGGAGGAGGAGTTAAAATGGTTGGCGACCGGAAGGTGTTGTCATTTGTTGTGTACAGAGCGCAGATGCTCTGTGAAATAGTCTCCAAGTCTACATTTGGTCTCGATGTAGAGGAGTCCACATCAGGAACAGCGGATACAGTGGACCAAGATGACAGATGTGCAGCTGAACCCCTGTCTGATTGTGGAAGGTTTGTTTTGTGCCATGAATGGAGGTGAGGAGGGAGATCTAGCACTTCCTGCGGTTGCAGGGAAAGGTGTCAGGTGTGGTGGGGTGTGTGGAGCGGATGAGCGAGTCACGGAGAGAGCAGACCCTATGAAAGGCAGATAGGGGTGGGATCAGATTGTAGGTGGCGGAAGTGACAAAATGATACGTGGATGCGGAGGTTGGTGGGGTGATATGTAAGGACAGGGGGGATTCTGTCTTTGTTAGGGGAAGGGGATGCGTGGGCAGAAGTACAGGAAATGCAAGAGATGTGGTTGAGGGCATTCTCAATCACCGGAGGGGGGAGGTTGCGTTCTTTGAAATAGGAGGACATCTGGGATGTGCGGGAGTGGAATGCCCCATCTTGGGAGTAGACACGGCAGAGGCAGAGGAATTGGGATTAGGGGGTCACATTCTTGCAGGAGGGTGGGTGAGAAGAGGTGTAGTCCAGGTAGCTGTGGAAGTCGGTGGGCTTGAAATAGATGTCAGTTTTGAGGCAGTCACCATAGATGGAGGTCGAGGGATCCAGGAAGGAGAGGATGGTATCGGAGATGATTCAGGTGAATTTGAGGTTGGGGTGAAAGGTGTTAGTAAAATTGATGAACTGTTCAAGCTTCTAGTGGGAGCATGAGGCAGTGCTGATACAGTCATCAATGTAACAGAGGAAAAAGTGGGATATAGTGTCAGGGTAACAGCAGAAAAGGGGCTGTTCCACATATCCTATGAAGAGGCAAGCATAGTGTGGGCCTATGTGGGTGTCTATGGCCAGCGCCTTAGTCTGTAGGAAGTGGGAGGAGTTGAAGGAGAAGTTGTTAAGGGTAAGGAAGAGTTCTGTTAAGCGGATGAAGGTGTCGGTGAAGGGGGACTGGTTGGGCCTACAGGAGAGGAAGAAGCAGAGGGCTTTTAGGCCAACCACATGGGGGATACAAGTGTACAGGGATTGGATGTCCGTAGTGAAGATGACGTGTTGGAGACCAGGGAATTGGATGTCTTGGAGGAGGTGGAGGGCTGGGTGGTGTCCCGGACGTAGGTGGGAAGTTCCTGGACCAGGGGGAAAAAGCAGAGCCAAGGTAAGCGGCAATGAGTTCAGTGGGGCAGGAGCAGGCAGAGACAATGGGTCAGCTGGGGCAGTCAGGTTTGTGGATTTTGGGAAGGAGATAGAAACGAGTGGTGTGGGGTTGGGGAACGATGAGGTTGGAGGCTGTGGATGGGAGGTCACCTGATGAGATGAGGTTATGATTGGTTTGACAGATGATGGTTTGGTGGTCAAAGGAGCGATAGGAGGTGGTGTCAGAGTTGCTGTTGGGCCTCAGCGATGTAAAGGTCAGTGTGCCATACCACTACTGTGCCCCCCTTATCTTCACTGTGGACATCCAATCCCTGTACACTTGTAACCCTTCTCGTAATTGAAAGGGCATATCTTGATGGATTTAAGGTAAAATTTCACTTTGAATTTTTGGATGTACTTAAATAATTTTATGTAACATTGAACTTTTGGATTCAAAATTAGGCTAAGATTTTGGTTTCCATCTTTATTGTTGTACTATACTTGATCATTTGAGTATACTGCATTCTATTAACTTTTACTACTATATTAAAGTGTCTTGTGTAGATTTCTGACTCCCTCTCTGTATACTTGTATTCTTGAAGAGGGTATCCCAGACCCTCTAGGATATTTATGGCCTAGCTAATGCTAATTTGAAAAGCAAACTATTTAGAATAAGCTAACAAACTGCTTGAAGCATTGTCACTGCAGCTCTTCTTTGAGGTCTGAGTGGGTTCAACTTGCGAGACATTATTGGAAATGTGCTCCAAATCTGGTTTGGCCTTGACAAAGCTGGCAGCATCTGTGAAGGAAAAATCAGTTAACATTTCTGGTCAAGTAACCCTTCCTCAGAACTGATGGTGACTGGGAAAACATCAATTTATATGCAGGAAAATTGGGAGGGGAATGAGGTCGGAGTAAACGATAGGATAGAGCCCAAAGAGAGAAGAGCAGTTGGACAGACAAAGAATTTGATAACGAGCTGGCTGGGAGGGTGAATAGTTGTTAATGGGGACTATTAGTGACTATCAACAGAGGTGGTGTGTAATGGCAGGCTATGTGGTAACCAGGCCTGGTGTGTAGGGTAGGGGGCTGGGCACATGGGAGAGTTTAGGCCCTAAAATTATTGAACTCAATATTGAGTCCGGAGGGCTGCAGGGTCCCCAAGTGGAAAATGAGGTGTTGTTTTTCCAGCTTGCGTTGAGCTTCGCTGGAACACTGCAGCAAGCCAGAGACACAGATGTTGGCCAGGGAACAGGGTGGTGCGATAAAGTGGCAGGCAACGGGTAGTTCAGTTCAGTTCGTGCTTCAGTTTCATGGTGAAATTAGGGAAGCCCAGTTCTGAAGAGTCATTGGACTTGAAACATTGTCTTGTTTTTCTTTCTACAAATACTGAATTTTTTTCTTTTCATTAGGGAAACTGGGCTTGTCCTCTTTAAAAGAAGATTTAATGGAGGTGAGCTCATGAAAGAGCTAGAAATATTTCCACCAACTGGAAAGTTAGTAACCAGAGGACACAAGTTGTCACTGTCTAGATAGCACAGCCTGAAAGGCCCGTGGAAGCATGTTCAATGATTTTCAAAAAAAGAATTGAATACTAACTTGAAGGAAGGGGTAAGTAATTTGTAAGAATGGGTTGGTGGGGGCAGATGTGGAAGCAAAAGAATTGGATAACTCCTTTCAAAGAGCTAGCACGAGCTTAATAGACTGAAGTCATATTCCATGTCGCAATTGTTTTTAATCAACCTTATGGCAAAATGTTATAACGCAACTCATTTGGAGTTGGGATTTGAACCCAGACATAGGGACTGTCACTGTGCTCAATGAGTTTTGATGTTTTGCCATTTTATTCGAGGGAAGAGATCTTGAAATCTTAATTGTACACCATAAGGGGTCTAACAATGTGAAATGACAAATACCAGTCATAATGTTGATATTTTCTTAGCAAAGAGATAACAAGGTGTAGAGCTGGATGAACACAGCAGGCCAAGCAGCATCAGAGGAGCAGGAAGGCTGACATTTCGGGCCTAGACCCTTCAGAAATCAAATTTTCTTAGCAAATTGGTTGGTTATTTCGGTATTATATATATATCGACACATAGATGCCACGTGGAAAGCTTATACTACCCTGTTACACCTCCCCTCACCCACTCCATGGCTGCCCAAGTCCCAAAATTCACGCCAGCAGTGATGAACTATATTAACACGCACAATTTCAACTCTGATGACCAGCCTTAATAATGATCAAAGGGCACTGACATAGTTTCCTCTGATTTATTTCCTCCCTGTAAGAAAGCTGTCCGCTCCTACATGGTGCAAAAGGAGATGAAATGTTTTTGCCTGAACTAAAGATGGGTGACAGAGCTAGATAAGGGCCAGGGCTATGGCCTATGTAGTGATGTTTGCTTTGCTGGAAAGAATCCTAGCTGCCATAAAAATAAGCTAGCTAACCAGAAGATTCAAATTGGGATAGGAATAAAACTTTTTAAAACTGGTTAAGAGTTTGGATTCTTACCAGCAAGAGATCAATTGAGGGCACTCACTTTTCTATGTCAGTACCTCTTGTATGCAAGGGCAGGTTAATAGAGGGAGAAAAGAAGTGTGCTAACATGGATAAGGAACCGCTCCCAAAGGACCTGAAGTGATCCTGACATCTGGAGCAGGTGGGACTTAAGCAGGTCTTCTAGCTCAGAGGTAGGGACACTACCACTGTAACACGAGTCCTCACTCTTATTTGTATTATTACCGGAGATTCAAGTATATTCCAGATTTACAAACGTTTGAGTTGCTTCGAACTGTGCTACAAATGGCATCATTCCCAAAGGAAGTATTTGGAATTGGAAAATCGTTTACTCTCGATTGTTTGCAAATGCTCAATGCGATCGAATCAAAACGTGCAATGTTTTTATTTGCGCACGTGGATATTCCGGCAGCGGGGAAGAAGCATAGGTTCCTGAATGTTCTCTCTTTCAATGAGACAATGATTTTTTTCAATGAGGCGAACACTCAGAAACAGTTTCGCTGTTATTAAAATGAATGAACCCACGCGTCGGTGAAGTGTACAATCCCTTGATAGTTTGGGGTTGATTGCAGCCCTGGCTTCCAAGGTAAGAGTAGACCTCGAATTATTTCAGTGTGTTGGTTTGGAGTGCTGTATCAGTCGCTTTCTGGCTGCGTGTTGATTGTCTTGCTGAGATGTTGTGCAGCAGTACGAGGTTGTGGAAGTCGGAAAGGTGTTTATAGTTGACAGAACACTCTAATCAACAAAGTGCATGTCCATCATTCTTTATTGCCTGAAAGTTCATCTGTTGATACCTTTTGCAGTTTGATGAAAACAAGAACGTGACTCTCAATTTACAGCCCAATCAATATTACTGTTCATATCCACAATAACCCTCACGAGTCTTCTCTCTTTATTTTAACCTAATCCCTTTTTCTCACTTGTAGTGACGGGACCTTTTCATTCTACACTGTTGAGATTTTTACTGTTTTGTTTTGTCCGTTGATGTATTTTCCTCATTCTTTCATTTGGGTTCAGTAGCTTTATGCATCGCTTGTGCGACGTGGGGGATGTTAATTGTATTTTTGCACAAGTGGTTTACGTGTTTCTGTTCGTGGTATAATGCGAAATTCAACACAGTTACTCTACTAACCTTAAATATTCATAGCACCTTTTTTAAATAAATATATAGCTGAAACAACAAATTATCATTTTTCTCAACTTGTTAACAGTGTAGGCTGTCTTCAAGCATCTTAACTCCACCCATCGAGTTGTTTAATCTCTGGGCTTCATCAGAAAGACTTCCGGGGAAGAGTTTCTGTAAATTATCCTCAATGAGGATTGATACAGCGAAGAAGATTCATTTTGTACCTGGAACAGACCTTACAATGCAATTATCATAATCATGACCAGAAAGGTTTATTTTCATTTATATCATTGCTACATGTTGCTCAGGGATGACACCAACTGTGTTCGTGCATCTTTTGTGCTGGGGTCCAATTGTACACGCACGGATGGTGTAAGAAACCTGCGTGTTACTGTTTGTTTGGGTGAGCAGGTAGGAGAGCAGACTGATAAAGTGAGATTGATTGAAATTGCTGCCCCATACCCCTGTGCCTTTTCCCCCAGTGGAAAGTCTAGGCAAGGTGATTGGTGTTGTTTTGAGGCTGTTCAAACGAAGAGGGAGATGCAACGTACACATTCGCACAGGTTTAATTCGATCAAGGCAAAATTATTCCTTCGTTTTTTGTTCAGGCAGAATTGAAATGTTTTATAATAATATTTAAAATCTAAAGCTGTAATATTCTGATATGACAATGATCACACTTTTGGCTTTTTTTAACTTCTGGGACACCCCAGAATGTCTTAAATCTCTCATTTATGGGTCACGCATTTAACACATATGAAGTGGAATTTCTTCTCTCAGAAAGTAATGAATCTGTGGAATAAGGTACCACAGGGGGCTGTGAAGTTATTAAATATTCAAGGTTAGTATAAATAAATAGATTTTTATCAGTAGGGGAATTGAGAATTATGGGGAAAAGGCAGGAAAGTGGAGTTATTAGATCAACCCATGGGTTAATTGAATGGCAAAGCAGACTTGCTGGGCTGAATGGCCTACTTCCCAATGTCTTATGGTCTAAATTCCTTTGCAGCCAATATGTAACTTTTTTAAGCAATTGCTGTTCCGTGAACCTGTTGGAGTGTAGATGAACGAGGTAATCTTATTGAAACATGTAAGAATCTAATGGAGCTTGGCAGCATAGATGTTGTGATAATGCTTCTCAGGAAGATCTAAAAGTAGAAGCTATCCATTCAAATGAGGGGCCTCCCATTTAAGATAGAGATGATGAGGAGTTTCTTTGTCATAGAGTCATACAGCACAGAAACAGACCCTTTAATTCACCCAGTCCACACCAACCATGTTCCCAAACTAAACTAGTCCCATCTACCTGCGCTTAACCCATATCCCTCCAAACCTTTCCTATTCATAAACTTATCCAAATGTCTCTTAAACATTGCACCCGTGCATGCATCCACTCCTCCTTCACTGAGAGTCGATGGGAATTCTCTATTCATTGGATCATAAAGGCTGTATTAAATAATTTCCTTTTTTGAAAAGGGAGTGAAGAGTTATGTGGGCCAGGGAGGAAATTGGAGTTAAGGCAGCAATCAGATTATCAACAATCCTGTTGAATGGTAGGGCATACTAGATGGACTTGAATGGCCAACACCTCCAAATTCTTATGCTCCTTCATCTGCTTGAAAATTTGACAAAAAACTGCAATTTCTGACATTTTGAAGCAAGATACAAACTTTCTAATGATTCCTAACAGAACGATAAATATTTGAAACAGGAAGATGTTATAGAGGCATTGAGTTTTACAACACAGAAACGGACCCTTTGCTCCAACTCACCCATGCCGACCAGATATTCTAAATTAATCTAGTCCCATTTGCCAACAGTTCGCCCTTTTCCCCTTTAAACCCTTCCTATTCTTGTGCTGAACTAGATGCTTTTTAAATGTTGTAATTGTACCAGCCTGCATCACTTCCTCAGGCAGGTCATTTCATCCACCCTGTGTGAAAATGTTGCCCCTTAGGTCCCTTTCAAATCTTTCCCCCCTCACCTTAAACCTATCCCCTCTAGTTTTGGACCCTCGCCCCCACCCCCCACCCTGGAGAAAAAGACCTTGGCTATTTACCCTATGTATGCCCCTCATGATTGTATAAACTTCTACAAGGTCATCCCAGCCTCTGACACTCCAGGGGAAATAGCCCCAGCCTATTCAGCCTCTTATAGCTCAAACCCTCCAACCCCAGCAAATCTTTGTGAATCATTTCTGCACCCTCTCAAGTTTAACAACATCTTTCCTATGGCAGGGAAACCGGAATTCATTTAAGGTTGGGATCTATTCTTGACAAAAGTGCGACAATCAAATCTCCCTTTATTGAGGGTGCTCCTGGATCAGTTGTTTGGTTGTAGCTGTCTGTTTCAACTTCAGAATAATGTTAGTCTTCAGGCCAAGAGACAGACTGTTTCTTTGCACAAACAAAATAGATTCATACTAAACAGATTGTTCACTTATAATAGCTTTTGCATCTTTTGTATTTAAATATGGAAGTTTTCCCAAATTACAGATAATCCCTGAATTCTGACAGTAGATGGTCATTAATGGGTGAAAGCAGGTTTAAACCATTTATTTAACTGTAAAGTGAAGAATGAGATCATTCAGTCCATTTGGCTGTTCTCCAGTCATTGCAATTCACCAACTCTTTCTCCATAGTCCCACAAATGTTTCCTCTTTAAGATTAAATTCAATACCCACTTGAAATTCCTGTTAAATCTTTCTCCACGCACAGTGCATTCCTGGCCGTAATAGCTTGTTGAAAAAGCATCTCCTTATTACCCCAGTTATCTTTAGCAATATCTTAAATCTCTGTCCCCAGCTTACTCATCCTCCTACCAGTGAAGACAGTTTCTCCAGGGATTCTCTCCATCACCTGTCAAATTTATAGCAAGATTGCAAGACAGCCCTATAATCCAAGGTCATGTAAAAAAAGAAATCTGATCTGGTCAATTTGTCAAAGATTAAGGCCCATTACCTTTATGACAGCAGTATTACACTTTAGAAGTAATTCATTGGCTGTAAAGTGCTTTGAGACCTCTCGTGGCCATGTAAAGTGCTATATGAATTCGAGTTATTCTTTTCTCTTTACTAAAATTCCCCACGTGCTCCGAACTTGATCGAGAGACTGACTGAACTATCCAAAAGTGCCACTAAGAGAAAATTAGGCAGTCTGTCTAGCTGCTGCTTTTGCACAGAGGATTGAGAATTCCATATCTTTTCCTAAACTCTCACCACAAACCACCTCCCCCACCCCTTTTACACCACCCTTTGGTGTCATGTCACTGCAAGGAGGTCAAAAAAAATCAGAAAGCCAAAGCCGATTAGCACAAAAAGACTGAGAATTCACCTCTTTCTTTGTGAAGTGGGGGATGGTAACAAAAAAAAAGGCAACTTGGTTGGAAAATGTGAACCACCGGTTTAAGAAGCTGTTTCATATTCCTATTATTCAGCGATTACACTGTTTCACTGTCCAGATCTGTCATTGGTCCAATTGAGAAATGGCATGTGTGAATTTCAGTACCTGTGCAATGCCAGGTATGTAGCCCATATGTCCCAAATACTGGCTGATTGACTCAAAAAGCATGTTTCTTTGATTGTTTATAATAAGCAGAGTACAAACCATACTCAACCACCCCGCACTTGCAAAGCCCAAAATCAAATGTTGACAGTTAGATGTAATTCCATCATTGTGTGTACCTGCTGAATAATCCAAATGTGGCTCAGTTATGCATCCTAGAAGCAACATTCATTCTGTTATGGACCAGACCAGACCCCCTCAAAATAGTTTAAGAAGGTAGTCTAGACCCTAACTACTACTAATTTTAAAGATAAATGGGAAGTGCTGTGTTCCAAATGCAATGTGACTGGTCAAACTGTTCGATGTTAAGCAAATTTATTTAAACACTATAGTTAAAATGCAACCAAAGAAAGAGGAATTTAGAATACCTTAACTCTACTGGAAAATTTAACTGAACAATAGATATAGTACCTATTACTAATTAACCGTTCCAGTGTAGTAACATCCCATAAACACACTCCTTGGCAAAAAGGCAAATTCAGAAAAACAGATTTTTCTTACAGGTAACCCAAAATCTAGACAGCCTGGTCTGTGAAAGCTGGCGACACCCAGCCAGACTGCTTCCATTGTTCCAACTTTTAAAAAACATCCCAAAGTCTCCCAAGCTGTTTCATGTAGTGGTTTTGGTAGACTGTTCAGTGCTTCTGCCTTACAACCTCTCTTCAAAAAAAACACCAGGACAAAATAACCTCTTAAAGCCTCAGTATCCTCACAATTCATACACAGACCTGTTCTCTGAAAATCAAAAGAAATATATTCATGCCTCATGTCTCTTTTCGGTTATTGGGAAGCCAATAATTAATATAAATAAAAGAATTGCCGAACACTATAACAACAACTTCCTTTGCATCATAAATGTTCATGACCCAAGTGTGCGTAAATGAGATTAGTCTAATTTGGTGTTTGTTGGTCAGCATAGACAAGATGGGCCAAAGAACCTGACTCTACATTGTGTAACTCTAGGACTCCTGATTTACCCTGTATAATATGCACACAATTTAGTCCCTTCCTCATTTTTATAAGTCTCCACCAAATTAACCCGGATTCTATGTTCCTCTAAAGTGTAGAGAGCCAAGTCAACTTCAGGAGCTATTGATTACAAACCAGGTTTAAGTCAGAGCCCAGAAGGCTTGAGAGAATAAATTAGATGATTGCACATCCAATATTTTGTTTGAAGAAAATAATCCCAGGAAAATAGAGGTGGGCTTTCCAATTTGACCATTGGTTGGATAATAACAGCAGAATCATACTTGGCATCGTGCGTGATCACAGGTCACAAGGAGACCATTCTGTTTTAATAAAATCATCTAGAACACACTTTGCTATTTCAATTTCAGTATTCAGTTGTTTAATTGATTTTTCCCCCCTTTTTAAGTACGCTGTGAAGATGTGGACCTCACTGACAAGCCTGGTATGGAGCTGCCCTGAGAATGTAGTGTAGGCTATCTTTTTCTCTCACTTTTGCAGTCTGTGTGGTGAAGAAGCAATTTTGTTTGGACTGGAGTCCCAGAATTTTGAGCCTGAAATGATTGCAAAAAATGGCATGTGACTTGAAAATGTTTTTTTTGATGTGATGGTTTTCCTATGTACCTCCATGCTGCTATTCTTTTAAAGTGATGGAGGTTGTAATTTGTTAGGTGTTTACGCAAAATCAGTTCCTGGTTTGCAGAGCTTGATTCATCTATGCATTTTTTTTTTGGAAGTAATTGTTTATATTCCTAAAATTTGCTCAACCTGTTTCTCTTAATAAATAATATATAAAGTAAAGATCAAACATAATTGAACCATTGTCTTGCTCTCTCATTGCAGACAGACAACTGGTGGTGGTTTAACCTGAGGGTCAGAAGGGTCTAGGCCCGAAACATCAGCTTTCCTACTCCTCCGATGCTGCTTGGCCTGCTGTGTTCATCCAGCTTTACACCTTGTTATCTCAGATTCTCCAGCATCTGTAGTTCCTATTGTCTCTGTCACCACACCTCAGGCAGGGTGAGAGGGTGAGAGGGTTAGCCCCTTATGGTAACCTCAGCTGGTGCAGGAATTGCACCCATGCTGTTGTGTGTCACTCTGGTTGACCAGCCTTCCAGCCAACTGAGCTAACCAAACCCCCAAAAAGCCTTTTTTTAATAATTCATTCATGGGTTGTCGGTGCTGCTGGCTGGCCAGCGTTTATTGCCCGTCCCTAGTTGCCCTTGAGAAGTTGGTGGTGGGCTGCTGCCTTGAACCGCTGCAGTCCATTTGGTGTAGGTAGACCCACAATGCTGTTAGAGAGGGAATTCCAGGATTTTGACTCCGTATATCCGCTGCCCTTCTCCTTCCAGATGGAAATGGTCTGGGGTTTGGAAAGTACTTTAGATTTGGAAGGTGCTGTTGAAGGAGCCTTAAAAGACAATATATAATAATATTACAATAAATCCTTTCAATTTGGTCACCAATTGGTGAATAGAAATCATTTGACAAAAATTACTTTATTTTTAAATATTAATTAATCTCGAGTTGTGGAGTAATGTAAAATTAATGAAAAGTAACAGCACTGTAATTCAGAGATAGTAGGAACTGCAGATGCTGGAGAATTTGAGATAACAAGGTGTGTAGAGCTGGATGAACACAGCAGGGCAGGCAGCATCAGAGGAGCTGGAAAGTTGACATTTCTGCCGTGATTTTCAGAAACATCAACTTTCCTGCTCCTCTGCTGCCTGGCCTGCTGTGTTCCTCCAGCTCCACACTGTGTTATCACTTACTGAAGTCAGTATACTCACTTTATAAATAAATTCAATCCTGTGCAGCAAATATCGCTTGGTGTACGTGAATTAACAGCAAAGCAGAATAATATTCTAATCAGCCTGCATAATGGTATGACCGGTTATGGTTGTCCAATTTGTTACAGTTCCAGGCAGGATACCCCAAATCCTGAAGCGGAAGGATGAACTGGCTTCACTTTATTCTGCTGGCTCCGTGGTTGGTTAAAACAGGTTAATTTACAAAGGACCTTTCTCTCTTGGTTGCCTTTCTCTCATCCCAAATGAATTTTGGTTTTAAAAGGAGGTGATTAATCAGGCTTGCTTGAGTTAACAAAAGAGTGAATTGATCAGTTGCTGAACACGAGAGGGAAAAAAATGCAACACACACACACAGATCCAGAATAGGAATTGAGCCACCAAAAAAAGTCTTAAAAACCTACAAGTCAGTCACTGGGTCATTCATATGAGTACATAGTGGAATATTGATAGTTGAGTGTTGAATGCAAATCCTTGACATATTTACAAGTTGCCTGATATTCTTTTGACCTTGTGCTTTTACGCAGTGGCTGGCTGGTGGCACTTGAACCAGGAAAAAGTTTTCTCTCTTTCTTTACCTGCAATGCATGGGTGTATAAATGTTTTTTCTCGAAGCGGTGACCTTCACAGCACACTAGTCCACACACCAGCATGTCAGGCTGCGAACACACAGATGAGGGTTGAAACTCGCCTTTGTTTTAGAGTTTACTTTTTGTATACCTCTAGAAAGGTGAAAGATAGACCTATTTGAAGAAGATGGCCTCCGGCTGTGGGGAGGGGGAGGTTGGGCTGTCAACCTCTCATTATCTCCTCCTGGTTAGTTTTTCTATTTGAAAAGTTTGAATCTATTTGAAGCTTCCCTGATACTTTATTAGTGTGACATTCCATGGGTCCACAAACTATTCTCTTCCAGACAGCTGCTGAATACTATCACTTATTCTTCGTATCAATCCTCTGTTTTCAAAAAAAAATTGAAATTAAAGATTCAATGTTTCATAAGTACTTCAGGGTTCTGCTCCACTGTCATGACAATAAAATGAACATAACTGATCTGTCATACAAAGTTTAAGGACTGCCAAGTACGTAACTTTACAGCTGAAACTAAATATTCAATGCTGTAAGACTTAATCAGCAAACTGTCATATAGCCATTCCCAAAAAAGTGAATTAGCACCTTTATATCAAGTTGATGTACTATTTATGTCTTCTGACAGAAGGGAAGAAGTAAGAGATAGGACCAGAGAGTTAATAATGAGATATGATGAGAATATCAGCTTTAAGCCAGGTCTGAGAGCTACATATAGGCACAATTAGGAGTAGAAGCAGATGAGCAGGCTCAAGGGACCAATTGGTCTATCCCCATTCCTCTTATGGTCTTATTGAGAGTGTGGGACTATGATCACTTTATCTGTTTATTTTCATAAAAGGTCCCCAGCAGTTTAGATTGATGTCACATCCCTCAAATCTGTCTTAAGTCAATCTTTGTCAATTGTCTTAAGTTTAACACTTTGAGCACACTGCATCAAACATAGACCATTTGGTTTCAAGTTCAAATCAGTGATACCCAAATTTAAAATACATTTTCCGTTTTTTTTCTGCACTGTATCAAGAACAAAACCTTCAAATCTTTAGACTTTGAAAGGCTTCTGACCTGAGATCTATCCAACTTGGGATTAATTCAAACCGCTCCAAACATCCCAATTACACTATCAAACATGAAGAAAAAGATTCATTGTAAGTATGTGAACCTTGTATTCAGTTTAAAAATCCCCATGTGTTTGTTAGGGTATCCTAGAAATATAATTCTGGCTGGTAACCATATTCCAGGGCTCGTTCCTTTGAAGTTTGTCATATATTATCCTTCCCACAAGTTACATTATTGGTCTTTCCTTCAAATTTTTGAAATGGAATGAGGTTCACTCCCAAGAAGGAATTAATCTATTTAGCCCAGACAAAAGGAAATCCGTAAGCTTCCATATAATGCAATAGATCTACAACTTCCCACAACATTAAAATGAAATGGACGCATTCAGTCACACCCCTATATTACTGCTGGATATTTCCTCACACTCAATCTCCACAGCACCCATTCGATTTTAACAACGTTTTTGCTTCAAAACAGATTTTTCAAACTGCTAACTAGTAACAGTCTCTTACAGTCCCAAGAGGGATGAAAAAGGGCCCTTCAAATTTTCATTGATTAAACTTCACAGTTTTCATGAATGTTGGACCTTGTCCCAGAGGGAGCCTCCTAGAAATTCCATTCACATCAAGCAAAGCAATTGTTTTCAAACAACAAAATATGCATTTATCATGAATTATTCTTAAACCAATTTGGTGCACATTAAACATACAGGACAAAACCACAGGTAGTTAATTAATCTTTGCTGGTTCTAACAAGCACACAGGACAGGCAGTCACATAAAAAACATGCACACTGACACACTTATATACAGCTATTGCTTCCTGTTTTGAATCTTTTCACTAGTATTCTAGGTTACTGTGGTCCTTCTAACTTCATTCACATGGACCATTCTGTGATTCCTGTGGAAGTTTTGTTTTCCGCAGGCCATACTAGGAATGGGGTTACAGTAGGCCCTTCTGTCTGCTGTTCTGTGTCAGTTACTGATTGGTCTTCCGATTGTCCCATACCAGAATAACTGAACCCATCAGAATTTCAATTTGAAAAGGTAATTCTCTGCAATGTACTTTGTAACTAATCCATTCCCAGTGTGTTCTGCCATTTTTTTATCTCCATACCTCTGGCTGGTCTTGCCATTCTGTGAAACCCTCTTTGTTGGATCTAAACTTTCTGGCCCACATAGCAATGGCACACAACTTGAATAGCATTTCACTTAACATGGTACCTCTTTATTACACTAATAAGCAATACTCATAATGACACTTTTTATTTATACATGAAGGCATCAGCATTTATTGCCCATCCCTAACTGTCCAGAGGGCAGTTAAAAGTGAACCATATTTCTGTGGGTTAGGAGTCATGTGTAGGCCAGACTAAGTAGTTTCCTTCGCTAAAGGACATGAGTGAACCAAATGGATTTTTCTGACAATGGTTTCATAGTCATCATTAGACTCTTAATTCCAGATTTGCATTGAATTCAAATTCCACCATCTGCCATGGCAGGATTTGAACCTGCGTTCCTGTAATATTATCTGGGCCTCTGGATTAATAGGTCTAGCAATAATACTAGTAGGCCATCACCTCACGTAGAGTTGCTTAGAGATCCTACAACCAGAGCCTGTCTCAGGTGGTCAAGCTATCAGCAGTTTTCCTGTCATGTCTTCTGGAGCAGGTGACCTGCTCAATCTACTTTAAACTTGGCTGCAACAGGGAGTTTTTTTTTACAAGGTCTTTTCTCTGTACCCCTAATCTTCCTGTGACCGATAAAAGTAAATGCCTGGCTTTGGCCCATTTCGCTGGTTTTCAATTACATAACTATCCTGTTCAAAGTAACGCCAGATGTATTTTCCCTGAACCCCTTTCCTCAAGGCCATGGTTGAATCAATACAAGCAGTCATTGAAGGTATTATCTCTAATATGTCTCAATGACGGAATGTAATCGTAGAAAACATGTCCTTCGCAGTTCCAACACAGTTTCAGACTTGTAGCAAAAATCAGTGAATTGACCAATACCTTCCCACCCTGCCTTCCTGTTCTCATGCCCATAATACAGTTCTTTGGTCAGGATACTAGGGTAAGGGTGATGTCCCTCCTTCCCATCTGTTCCATCACATTGAGACAAATCCAGCACGCTAGACTTCACCACAACCAGTTTACATGCACTAATAGAAAAGAAATAAAAGCACAGTTGCATGATTCAAGGTGTTTAATACAACATAAACTAAAATAATCCAATGATTTATAGCATGTGTGTGTGTGTGTCGTTGTGTGTGTGTGAGCACTGGCTTCCATGATAGACCCACTAAATGTGGCAGCACAGTGGTGTACAGTGGGGATGGAGTTACCCTGGGAAACTTGACTCTTGGCCTCAGGCAGTCTCATGACACTAGGTCAAGCACAAGTAGAGAAACCTCCTTCTGATTACACATTGCACCCTCCTTTAGCTGATGAATCGGTACTCCTCCATGCTGAACACCAATTAGAAGAAGCAGTGAATGTAGGAAGATCACAGATTGAACTTCTCCACCCAGATTACAATGTCCATCACCAAGAATAGCTAGCTTGTGCCAGTGCTAACATTTCTACCCGAGTGGGCCTACAGCAGGTAGTGAGAGAACCAACAAGATGGAAGAATCCAGTGGATCTCATCCTCACTACTGTGTCACAGATGGATCTGTCCATGGCTATAAAGGTAAGAATGACCACCACATAGTCCTTGCGATGCCTTCACACTGAGTAATGTTGTGTGGCTACCACTATGGTAAATGAGAGCAATTCAGAACATTCTGTGCATCTGTGAAACACTGTGGGCCATTAGCAGCAGCTGAATTTTATTCAGCCACAGTATGTAATGCAGGTATAACACAGTGTGGAGCTGGAGGAACACAGGCCAAGCAGCATCAGAGGAGCGGGAAAGCTGATGTTTCAGGTGGGGACTGTTCTTCGGAAATGTAATGATATGGCTTTGCATATCACTCAATTTACCATTGTGACCAGTTCAAGGGATCAACCGTACTGCATGAAGAATGCAGCAAGGCATGCCAGAAATAGCTCCAGGCATGCCTTAACCTGAGGTGTTCACCTCTTGAAGCTATAATGTAGGAAATGCCAAACTGTGGGAGTAGGATAGTGAATGCTTCATTAACCATTTCTCCACCTATCCTACTACCTTTAATAATCTGTGCAGATATACACTTTGGTCCCTCTACTCCTGCATTTGAATTGTACCCCATATGGGTCCAGACCAAAATCGTCAGCTTTCCTGCTCCTCTGATGCTGCTTGGCCTGCTGTGTTCATCCAGCTCTACACCTTGTTATCTCATATATAGTCTATTTATTTCTTCTACCAAAATGCATCAAGTTATACTTCTTGTTGAAATTCACCTGTCACCCCTCCAGCCTCTCCTCCAATTTGTCAGTGTCTTTAAGAATAAGATCACACTATATACACTTCAGGACTATAAGACATAGGAGTAGAATTTTAGGCCATTTGGCCCATCAAGTCTGCTCCATCGTTCAATCATGACTGGTGTGTTTCTCAACCCCATTCTTCTGCCGTGTCCCTGTAACCCTTGATATCCAAATCTCATTAGGAACCTATCTATCTCTGTCTTAAATAGACTCAATGTCTTGGCCTCCACAGGCTTTCTGTGGCAATGAGTTCAGCAGATTCACCAACCTCTGGCTGAAGAAATTCCTCTTCATCTCCGTATCAAAGGGTCATCCCTTCACCGAGGCTGTGCCCTTGGGTCCTAGGCTCTCCTACTAGTGGTAACATCTTCTCTATGTTCACTATGCTTACAGTTTACAATGTTCCCGAGTATTGTATCATCCACAAACTTTGAAATTATTCCTTGCAACCAAGGTACAGATCATTAATATTTCAGGAAAAGCAAGGTTCCCAATACTGACTCCTAGAGAGCTCCACTACAAACCTTTATTCAACCCCAAAAAATATTTATAGACCAATACTTTGTTACCTGTTACACTGTCAGTTCCGTATCCACATTGTACTATCCTTTTTATTCCATGAGCTATAATTTTCTTCAAGTCTGTTCTGTGGCACCACATCAAATAGCTTCTGAAAGTCCATGTACAGCACATCAACAACACCTCATCAATCCTTTCCGTTACCTCTTCAAGAAAAACTCTGGCAAGTTAGTTAAACATAATTTCTCCTCCAAAACTCCATGCTGGCTCTTCCCAATTAACCCATCTTTTTCCATATGCCGACTAATTCTAGACCGGATAATTGTTTCCGGAATAAAGCTTCCCCACCACTGGAGTTACACTGAATGGCCTGTAATTGTGGGGTTTATTCCTACACTCTTTTTGTGAACCAGGGCATAATGTTTACAATTCTCCAGTCTTCTGGCACCTCCCCTGAGTCTAACGAAAACTGAAGGATTGTGGCCAGTGCCCCTACTATTTCCATTCTCTCCTTCAAACTCCTTGGTTGCATCTCATCTGCTCCTGGTACCTTGTCAATTTTAAACATCAACAGTCTATCCAACACTTCCTCCTTATCAATTTTGAAAATTCTATCGACGGAGTTTCTTTCTCCGCCACCATAACCTGGAAAGCAACTACCTCCTTGGTAAAGACTGAGTAAAGGATTTAATAAATGAATTTTTTAGTCCATTTTCCAACCCACCCCAAGGCAAGTTCCAATCTATCCCCCCCATTAATATCAACAGAGAAATCCTCTCAATTGTGGAATGTGTCTCCTACTTGGGGAGCCACCCCTCATTTAAGGTGACATCAATGAGATCCAACAATGCATTAAACTGTAAGCAACACCTTCGGATGCCTAAGGGTGAGAGTCTTTGATAACCTCGATATTGACGTTGATACCAAGATTCTTCTGTATAAGACAGTTGTCCTTTCTACTCTTCCATATGTCTCCAAACCTTGGACTGCATGTAGATGCTACCTCAAGGTCCTGGAGAAGTACCATCAACGCTGTTTGAGATGGATTCTCCCCAGCAACTGGAAGGACATTCATACTAATATCAGCAGCTGCTAACATCAGCGTTGAGCTCGCGATCATCCGAAACCAACTCCGCTAGACTGGTGTTGTAGAAATTTTTATTATTTCTACTTAACTAATAATGAGACTTGACTCCAGCTCCCGTTTGAAGCAGTTTATTTTCTTACTTGGTACCAAGGAGAGTGAGTGTCGATCTCCACCAGCACCCGACTCTGTTAATACAGAGTATAACAATCTCCTTTATACCATTAACTTCAGAGCAGGGTGTTCCCGTGACATCTTGTGTTTGTCGATTCATTCATTGTAAGTTTAAAGAAAACAGACGCTGCTCGAGGTAACAGGAATGCTGTCTTACAGATACCTTAATAATTACTTCTTCAAATGACCTTCGGCATGCAGCTAGCATAGGGAGTGATATACAGTTTGATTGAAACTCTAGCTTATCAGTAACCAGGCTCCACAGGGATACAAGGGATATCTCTAATTCAGCCTAAAACCTTGGTATAGTGACAATATATCAAGAGATCCTCCTCTAGCCCTAGCTAAGATAACATGCACATAGTGATAACGCAGTCTGAGTAACTACCTCCCGACTTCTGCAAAGCTCATTAAAACCCCACATGCTAAACTAATTAAAAATTCTTTCTCTATGCCATCAGTTTCTCCCATGTCTGCCCTTTCTGTCTTGGCCTAAATTCCCATCTACCCTTGCGATGTAATTTCTGTCTTGGCCTAAATTCCCATCTACCTTCGTGATGTAAAATTTTTCTTCCACAACCGGACACATTTTTAAGATGTTTGTGTTCTAACTACCAAAGCACATCATCTTCGCCCAGCTCATGGAAGGCAGTAGAATGGAAGAGCAAGGAAGCCTTTCAAAGACTCTTTAAAGGCTTCCCTCAAGAAATCCAACATAAATGTCAATACCTGGGAGACCCTCCCTCAGAATAAACTGATCTGGAGGAACCTCTGATACGAAGGGACACCATTCTTTGAGAACACCCATCGGCAAGAGGAAGTACAGAAAAGAAATGTGAGAAAGGAATGCCAGTGATCTCCAGGCCAAGGACCAATTCCTCCACCTAGAAACATCTGCCAAATGTGGTTGGCGATGTGGCTCTAGGATCAGCCACATCAAAACTCCACAGAATCCATGACCAGTGACCTGGATTTTTCCAATGTGGACAGCCATACCCATTAGTGAATGATTGATGCTGATTTTCATTTAATATCTTGGTCACACTCCATGTTTAAATCCCCTTTTTCGTTCCTGTTTCTCCCTTTACAATTCTTTGACTATTTATGTGTCTATTTTGGCTGCCAGTCTTTTCTCACAATTCCTCTTTGCTTCTCAAACATGCCTTATCACCGCTCCTCTGAACCTTCTGTATTCCTTAGTTTTCAGTTGCATTTTCTACCTGACACCTGTCACATTTTTTTTGCTTCTTTACTTTCAGTCTCCTTTTGTTATCCAGGGAGCTGGAGCATGCGAGCAAAACAGGAACTCGAATTTGCATCTGTATCAGTGACATGAGCATGAAACTGACTTCAGAGCTGGTGTCATTGCATACCTGAACAATTTCACACCCAGTCCTCTTTTTGTCTCCAGCGTTCTAATTCCTCAAACAAATCACCATTCCAAAACGTTTAAAGAACAACACATTCTATCTCACAGTTGCAGCCAGTTTCCTTCTGCCTTTGCATCCCTTAAAACCTCAGCATAAATTAGCACAGGACCAAGGAAACCCATCCATCCAGAAGGAAGGGCCCAGTTAACCTCAGTACCCTGTCTAGCAGGCCACTGAATAACACCAGAACTTTTGTTTAAAGCCTGTTCCGGTAACGATTAAGCTTGGGTGAAGAATTCTGTCATAGCCATCCTGAATTTGTGGTTCAACAGTTTAATTCTGTGTCACAGTGCTCCACATTCTCCATTTGTCTTGCGGTCGTAATGCTTCAGATTTAACTCTGCACCACTTTACATCTCACTGGCAGGTCTCCTGTAGTACCGGTCCTGGTGCGTCACAGTATTATCAACAAGGTATGATGGGAATCTGTCAGAGTTACATCAAAATATGTCATTTGGGGAAAATACGAATATAACAGAAAGCTTCTGATGTCACAACTGTTCGTGGAAATGCTTATAATGTGCTTGATGTATGTTTACAATATAGATGTTCTGAGCAATCAGTCACTGGGAAAGTGTGACAAATATATATATCTTATTAATGTATTGTGGGAACTCTGTATTCCTCCATTTCCGCTCTTCTGCATCCCTAATACCTTTTGTCGTACCATTTTGCAGCCAGGTTATCAGCCCTTTCAGCTCTAAGCTCTGTCGTTCTCTCCATCTATCTCTCTAGTCCTCTTTTCCCTAAGAAGCTGTTAAAACCAATCTGTTTTTCTGTAAGAACTTCATAGTCCTCCAATGAAATACCTTAGGACCTTTTCCTCCATTACAAGGTTGTGATGATGAAGGCAAGCTGTTGTCATACTGTAAATCCTCTGAATTAAAGTCTGAATTCATTGTCACATTGTTTCTGTCTCTGCTGCCTCTCTCTCTCTCCTTTCTTTACTGACGGTGAGGGTGTGGTGATGATACCATATGCTATTCTCTCCAATTACCCCTGACTCTCACCCCTTTATTGCCTTTTCTTCACCCACCCCCTTCCCTCCTTCTGGTTAACCCCTTCACACACAATTTCCATCCTTTATCCAATCATACAGCTTGTCTCCAAAGCCCTTAATTTAAAACTCTCTGTAGTTTCTACAGAGTCCTGTAGAGGGAGCAATGCCTTGAAAATAGTAGCAGTAGTGTCAGAATCTCACCCTGCTACAGGCAGCAGGATGATGATGAGCTGATGGGTTTGATTGAGGCCAGAGACATGGAGCCCAATGTCCAACAAGTGTTCTTTGCAGTACGATTGCTGGGAGCTGGAAATCAAAGTATCCAGAGAGAGCAGGAAGGAAGCTGCGACTGGTTCAGAGCCAACTAAAGAAAGGTGTAGAGAAGACAGGGAGCAAATTCCCTACACACCTATTCAAGGAAGTAATCTTCACCATGACCCTCCCCAAAAAGAGCTCCCAGATTTAACTGTCTCCCCTTTCATTGGTTGCTTCCTCTCTCAGTGCTATTCCTACTCAGCCATGCTGCTCATCGTATATTTAGTTGTTCTGTGTTTGATTATGTACATCTGTTGGCTAATCTACGCTCATTGCTTGATTGATTAAGCCTGGGCATTGACTCTGACTCAGAGATAGGAAAGCAGAAGCTGCTAGCTGAAACATAAATAAAGTTCTTGCACACATGGAAACCAGTACCGTCTCTCCATGTGTCTGAGATGTCAAATATACAACAGCCAGCTCTGTTGGAAATTCTGCACCCTACGTTCCCCACTCTGGAACAATTCCTTCTAATGAACTTGGTCACCAATATCTTTCTCAAATTCAGACTAAGTCCATATCCCTATTCTTCAGTCTCTTACTGTCTTCACCCCACCTCCCCCCCCGCCCACCAAATTCCTGTGAGCCCCATCCTAAGATCTCAAGTCCTCAGTCTTTGCAGTCTGAAGCCTTCCAGTCTACAGTCAGTTTCATTTGCCTGAGCCACAAAGCTTCACTGGCTCAGACTTTGATCACCCTATCCAAGTCCCCCAGCCTAGCATCTTTCTCTGTTTCTTGCTTGCTGACTCTCTCTCCCATGCACGTGTTATTGTGCTGTCTCTCTCTCTCTCTCTCTCTCTCTCTCTCTCTCATGTTCACCCACCTCCCCCACCCCCCCAACTCCTAGTTTCCAAACTCTGGGATCCTAACTCCCATTAGGATGATAGAAACAATGATTGGGGTAACGAGGAGTAAAATGCCATTAATTTCCTCCACCCACCTATCGCCACGACTCTCCCATACTGTCCCGTTCACTCAATCAATACCAGGAGTTGGCCGATTGGCCCCGTGGTGGCACTGGTCCGGTGTCATGTGGTGTAGCCGTGAAGATGTGAGAGGTGCAGTGTGGCGCAGCAGCAATGGGGGTAGAAGCAGATGTAGTGACCAGCAGCAGCCTGGTCAATGGACAATGCAGGCTGCTATTGTTCCCAAAACTGCCATCCATAGGAAGCTCACAAAGAATGTCCTTCACGGTAGAGAGCCACACATGGCAGGGAGCAGGGTCATTTTAAAGTAAATCACTGCACGAGAACTGGGAAGGGGATCGATTCAGCCACTGGTTTAGTACCCTGCTCTGCTGGAAGTCCAATGTGGCCTGAAATCAGGAGGTTTTACAGTATGCATCTATTGCCCAGCTGTTTCACACCCTGCTGAATTGAGTTAGAATTGTAACTGTATTCTCGATTTTCCAAACTTTATCAATGACCGTGACTCTAATGAGCTCCTCTGCCACCAGCACAGGATTCCTGTTGACTCATGGCCTCCTACCAGGAGAACCGCCGAGATACAACCGTGGGTGGGGACAAGGGAGCCTCGCTCAACTCCCACTGAATCCAGACCTGCTTATGGATAGCAGCCCAGTATTTGAGCACCATGGCTCTGATAGCCTGCTTGCTGGGGCAGTGTCACCTTCTCCTGAAAACAACAATGGAAAGGACACAAGAAGAATGACCACCAGAGAGAATACAACATTGATATGTCTCCATGGGAGCAGTCACTTCATACGGGGAAATGAACATGAAATGAACCTGCGTAGAATTTGGAACGTGACAATTGACCGACAACAGCAACGCTGTAAATAGTGAAATCAACAGCCCAACCAAACTGAGGAAAATGAGCGTATCAGTCGGGGAACATTTCTGTATTTTTCCTTCGAGATGGTACAATCCACATTTTTCAGTGAGAAATCATAAAGATGCTTAGCAAGACAATCCAATTTGATATCACTATATTATGGTACGCTTGCAGAATCAAAGTGATGCCTTCCTCCTCTTTCCCAGCGTCCAGCTTCAATCCACAGGCAAAGCTGCATTAACGTGCTTTCTCTCTGTCTGTCTCTCCATGCTGCTGTGCTGATCCTAACTAGACGGCCACTGTCTCCAGTCACAAATTGAAGACAATGGACACAAGATCATTCAAGGGTAGATGAAGCTAGTGTTTCGGTTATGGTCCAGACCCAGTTAGTGCGGTATTATTGGCCCAGCACCATGGGTTAATGTCCAGAGACATTTAAGACACACAAAGCATATGCTTACACCTGTTTCCATAGTTAGTTTTTCCTGGAATAGGTCGCTAGTCAGAAAGCAGAGGCTAAAGCTTGACACCACAGTGCCTCAAGCATGGTTGACCATGAGACACACTCCCACTCTTATCATCTGCCCACTGTGTCATTTTGGAAGGATTTGCAGATTGACAATGAACCTGGCTGCCTGCATTATGAACATACCATCAATGACTAACAAGCCATTGACTGAGACTTGAACCCCGTGCTTCTGGCTCAGAGACAAGGATGCCACCAGCTCCACCACAAAACAATCCCTGGTAACAAACCACCCAGGTTTCCATCTGAATACCATTATTCCCCCAAATATTGCCCAACTTCAACTTACTGCCCCGTTACTACTCCTCTTGCACCTCAAGTATCCACTGCCTCAGAACTCCATTGCTTTCCTCTCCAACTACCCATGAGTGTCCAATGTCAGTGAGATGTGGCCTGTGTATCAGCAACACACCAGTGCTAGAGAAATCCCACCAGCAATGCCTTTCCAGATTCAATGGGAGGACCATCAAAAAAAATGCTTGTGCCCTCTTGAAGCGAGCTTCGAAAGCAATCTGGCAAAACCTCCTGCAAAATCCACCACCATGGACAGAGATGAGGCGGAATTTCTTCACCCAGAGAGTGGGGAGCCTGTGGAATTCTTTGCCATAGAAACCAGCTGAGGCCAAAACATTAAATTTTTCAAGAAGGAGTTAGTTATAATTCTTGGGTCTAAAGGGGGGTCAAAAGGTACGGGGTAAGATGGGAACAGGGGACTGAGTTGGATGATCAGCCATGATCATTTTGAATGGTGGAGCAGGCTTGAAGGGCTGAATGGCCTACTCCTGTTCTTACTTTCAATGGACAGTGTCCAGGTGGCTGAAAAACAACCCGCATCCCCACCAGGTCCTGTTTCGCAACTCTCAAATGGCAGTGTTACAGGGGAGGACAAAGGAAATGCTACAGAGACACTCTGAAACTCTCCTGGAAGAACAGCGTCTTTGCCATTAATGACTGTGTGTGTGTGTGTGTGTGTGTGTGTGTGTGTGTGTGTGTGTGTGTTGTCGGGGTGATGGTAACCAAGCCATCAAGCTGGATCATCCTGAGTCTAAACGTCTTAAGCCATGAGGCCGAGTTGCGGCAGAGAAGAAAGAGAAAGCAGCAAATCCTGTGATCTAGATCCCACTGTCACAGGAGGTATCTTGCCCTGGATACCTGATAGTCAATAGATTGTGAATTGTCCATTTCAGTCACTTGAAGATTTGTGGGAAAAACATACAGCCCTGAGTAGACGCCATCCTTGAATCGAGGGACAACTGACATCTCTCGCTGCATTAAACTCACTGACTCTCAACTGCTTACTGCTCCAGCCACCTGAGCCCCTCTCTCATGCTACCCTGAATCAGTCACCATTTCCCAAACAACCTCTTGGCTACTGTGAACAGCGTCACAGCATATATGCTCACTCTCTCATTAGACAGTGAGATTTTACTCTAGCAAGGATCAGACTCCGAACAGCACATATTCATGCATCCTGAAATTGACCTGCTGTCTGAAACTGACTGGTCTTCACAACCTTCAACAATCAAGAAGAACTGAAGTCTGATAGGCTCTGTACTTACTTAATAAAGATGCTGTCAGTCCCCTTTTCAGTTCATTATCCTATCACCTGCACACAGGTTTTTAATGGTATAATTTATGGCATAAATACATTGCAAAAAGTGTTTCAACATACTTATAAAATTAACCCAACTCCAGTTGGAAACAGGTCTACAGGATGCTCCTCGCTCCCCACCTGGCACCTCAGACTTTTGGATTTGATGCCAGGAGTTACCCTGCTTTCTCTCAAGGAGTAAAAATGGTTGTACCCTCATGTTTTCTGACCCTCCGAAACATTCCCAGCCCATTGGGACTCTGCCATAACATTCTCAGGACGTGCCAGTCACTGGCCAATGCCAACTTATTGACCATTCCATAATAAAAATGCCAATTTGTTCATATTTGACAACTTCATGGCTCTTTGTAATGATAGCATCAGTTTCTCAAATGGCTGCCTTGGGATTTGAACTCCCATTCCACTGGAACGTTAAATAGTCCAGTCACATAACAACTGCATTACTTTCCCTTCCAAGGTTCCCGTAACACAAGAAAATAACCACAACACCACCATAACTTCAGTTTCCCATTTCCTTCTACGACTGTGCTACTCCACTGCTCTGGTGTCCTGACACCTTTGGTCCTTTTCTGATATTTGTGCTACATTTGACTATCCACTCCTTTTGGTCCCTTGAGCCTGTTTCACCATTCAATAAGATCAGGGCTGGTTGTGGTCTAAGCTCCACTTTCCTGCTTGCCCTCCATAGCCTTGACTCCCTGGTCTATTAAAAATCATAAGTTTAAAGGCCAATCCTCCTCTACTTGTGAGCAAGAGAATTATTTACTTTAACAACCCTCTGAGAGAAAACAATTCTCCACATTTCTGCCTTTAAAGTGGAGACATTTTGTCTTAAAATCTATCTCCTAGTTTTGTCTTCCACAGAAGAGGAAGTAGTTTCCAGGTATTCACTGTGTCGAGTTCCCTCAAGATCTTGTATATACCATTAAGATCACCTCTTGTACTTCTAAACTTCAAATGTACAGCCAGCTAACCCATTCAACCACTCTTGATCAGAAATGCCCATTGTTCCAGGAAAGGGTCATGTTACCCTACTGTGAACTGCTTCTAAGCAATTATATCTTTATTTCAAATCATGGAATCCCTACAAGTGCAGGAAGCAGGCCATTTGGCCCATCGAGTCCACACTGACCCTCCAAAGAGTATCCCACCCAGATCAACCCCTCTACCCTATCCCTGTGACCCTGCATATCCCCATGGCTAACCCACCTGGCCTGCACATCCCTGGACACTGTGGGGCAATTTACCATGGTCAATCCACCTAACCCGCACATCTTTGGAGTGTGGGAGGAAACCCACACAGACATGGGAGAACGTGCAAACTCCATACAGTCACCCAAGGGTGGAAGTAAACCCAGGTCCCTAGTGCTGTGAGGCAGCAGTGCTAACCACTGAGCCACCGTGCTGCCTTTAAAAATAAGGAAACCAAACCAGTACACAGTAGACCCAGAGATAGTAGGAACTGCAGATGCTGGAGAATCCGAGACAACAAGGTGCAGGGCTGGATGAACACAGCAGGCCAAGCAGCATCATAGGAGCAGAGAGGCTGACGTTTCGGGCCTAGACCCTTCATCAGAAAAGGGGGAGGGGAAGGGGGTTTTGAAATAAATAGGGAGAGAGTGGGAGGCGGACAGAAGAGGGATAGAGGAGAGGATAGGTGGAGAGGAAACAAACAGGTCGAAGAGGCGGGGATGGAGCCAGTAAAGGTGAGTGTAGGTAGGGAGTTAGGAAGGGGATAGGTCAGTCCAGGGAGGACGGACAGGTCAAGGGGGCGGGATGAGGTTGGTCGGTAGGAGATGGAGGTGCGGCTTGAGGTGGGAGGAGGGGATAGGTGGGAGGAAGAACAGGTTAGGGAGGCAGGGACAAGCTGGACTGGTTTTGGGATGTGGTGGGGGGAGGGGAGATTTTGAAACTTGTGAAATCCACATTGATACCATTGGGCTGCAGGGTTCCCAAGCGGAATATGAGTTGCTGTTCCTGCAACCTTCGGGTGGCATCGTTGTGGCACTGCAGGAGGCCCAGGATGGACATGTCATCTGAGGAATGGGAGGGGGAGTTGAAATGGTTCGCGACTGGGAGGTGCAGTTGTTTGTTGCGAACCGAGCGTAGGTGTTCTGCAAAGCGGTCCCCGAGTCTCCGCTTGGTTTCCCCGATGTAGAGGAAGCCACACCGGGTACAGCGGATGCAGTATACCACATTGGCAGATGTGCAGGTGAACATCTGCTTGATGTGGAAAGTCTTCTTGGGGCCTGGGATGGGGGTGAGGGAGGAGGTATGGGGGCAGGTGTAGCACTTCCTGCGGTTGCAGGGAAAAGTGCCGGGTGTGGTGGAGCTGGAGGGGAGTGTGGAGCGGACAAGGGAGTCACGGAGAGAGTTGTCCCTCCGGAAAGCCCTTGGCCTTTGGGATCATTCTCACTGCAGCCCCGCAGGGAGTGCAGAGAAAAAGCGAGGAAACAGAATGGATATCTGAATCCTGGCCTTCAACTGGGGATTTCTGCAGAGTTTCTTTGATGGTCTGGGATGGTGGGTAGAGGGCAATGGTGTGGAAGAAACCTCAAACCCCTCCCTAAAAAACCACCAATACCTTTAGGAGCAGGGCCCCAGAGTCTTGGCTGATCTTCAAAAGATTGACATGCCAAGATGAAGGAGAGATGTGATGGATCACGGAGAACAGTCTTGGGAGGGGCTTTGGCCAGGAACGATGACCTGTAACCTCCAAAATGTTTAAGGTATTTCACAAGATGCATTTATTTAATGTAGCCTCCTTTCAAAGGGACTCTAGATGTTTCTTTTAAAGGGGCTCCCCAACTATCCCTCAAACTAATACCTTAATATTCACCAAGTCCTTTAGAGTAGGAAATCTGCCATCTTTGCCTGGCCTGACCTGCATATGACTCTGAACCCACAGCAATGTGATTGCATTGTAACGGTGTCTCCGGGCAATTAGAGATGGGAAATAAATGCTGGTCTAGCTGGTGGCACCCACATCCAATGAACGAATATATATATTAAAAAAAACAAGCCCACATGCTGTCACCAGGCCTTCTGCTGTGTGGGGCAAGAAAGATACCCTAAGCGAGGTGACACAACAGCCCACTCAATTTACCCCATCCACCTCAGTGAACTCAGTACCAAATGTTACAACCCTGCATGGTGTAAGGGCCAGAATCACAGCCCGATGACACAGCCAGAGAAATTTCTGTATCCCTGGGACTCCTGTACAAAATAAAACCCAATAAAACTATGCAGATATTGAGATGTCCTGGAATACCCTTTTCCCCTGCCTGGTCTTGTTATGTTAATATTGATCCTGGCTCTGGGGCAGAGGTAACTGATCGCAGTGTGCTGAATGGAGATAATGGTACTACAGTTGGCTTCAGAACCACTGCTTCAGAGAAGTGAGCAACTTCCTGTTTTGTAAGTTATGTCGGATTAATGTGTGTATGTGTGGGGATTCCGTTTGAAAATAGGGAAGAAGTAAAATTTCTTTAAAATGCAGCAGCTGGCCAGAATAGCAGGTCAACCCATTGTCTGGCTGCCATACAATAAGAATAAGCTTTTGGGTCAGCTACCATACAGTGTTCCACACCCAAAGACCTGGATTCAATGACTTTAGGACAGGAGGGGGTGGGGAGAAATATAGAAGGGTGACAATTTACCAGCCTGCAAGTTACCTCTCGTGTTGTGCCCCCAAGTTAACTTCACCACTGACCTGCCAAAGAATACAGCAAAAGTACGCTCCACCTAGATGTGGAAGGTAGGGTTCTCACCTGGATACCCTGCAAACCTCTGGCTACTTCAGGCACACTAACCCCTGCTAATAAAAGAAGGCAAATCGGGTCTCAGGGACAGGAAGAGGCCATTCTGCTTCTCTAGTCTATCCCAGCATTCAATCAGATTGTGAGTTGGGATCAACTCCATTCTGTAACCCAGAGGTCTGTAAACATTCTTTGAGTCTGTTTAAGGTACAGATGAATAGATTTCTGTTTACCAATGTCATACAGGGTTATAAAGTAAAGGGCATGACTGTACTGAATGGTGGGGCAAGCTCAACAGGTTGGACAGTCTACTCCCATTCCTATGATTCTGTTTATCTGTTGAATGGCCAAAGAAAAACACCTATTGATTTTAGTATTGAAAGTTCCAATTCTTCCTGCAAACCACAGCCTTCTGGAGGAGAAAATTGCAAATAGCCACTGCTACTTTTGTGAAAAAGTGCTTCCTGATTTCACTCTTGGGTGATCCAACTCTAGTTTCAAGGTTGCACCTCCTTGCTTTGAGCTCCTCCACCAGAGGAAATGGTTTCTTCGGAATGTAACACTGTTCCATTCCTTTAACATCTCATTAGATCTCCTTCATCCATCTGAGTGCTACGGGTTTGGAGACAAGTCGGTGCAACCCGTTCATTTAAACTTTTAGCTCTTGTTATCATTTCTGGCAAATCTACGCTGTGTCCCACAACAAAAAGAAAAGCATAGTGCCACTGGTGGTCAAACCAGTGCCAATTCCATCTCCTCATTCTATGAGTGACCATGTGGCAAAGGTGCCAAAAACCATTTACCAGCTGATCACAGACACTTGCACAGGGGTCAGTGGCAGAGGCCAGTGGTGGAGCAGAATTATGCCAGTGCAGCTAAGCCAAGGGGCTTTGGACCTGATGCATTCTCTTACCATGTAGTGAAGGGTTTGTTGTTGCGGAACCAAACCGCAAAGGTGCCATAGCAGTCTTCACCTTGTGACCTGTGAACCTCACTGTAACAAGGGCATAGGGTAGGCATTGCCTTGGATATTCCATCGTCTTACAGAATGCATCAAACTCATACAAGTACACCTAAAGACAGTGCATAAAATAACAGGAATGTTACTGAATCCAGTGTTTCAACAACAGAATTCCCTCATTGTGCCAGTGACTGAGAAGATTTCACATGTCACTATTACTTAAGGGAGTAGCTGTCAGTGCAACAATATTTGTGTTGTAAGATATTGGAATATGTCATTAAAGACTGGGAGCAGAATATGTACAGGTTGCTTAGGAAGTACAGACTGTGTTTGCAAGGTAGGCTGGCAAATAACATTGAAAGGCTGCAGCAAGGACACTTTACAGGGAAAGGCCCTCAGATCATTGTTTCCCAGAGCTACTCATTTGCCTTCTTAGCACTTATTCACCTAGTGTCTACTTGCATGCTCGCAGTATCCCTGACTTGCCTTGCCTTGCCTGTTAACCTTTGGCTCTGACTGTACTGCCATATTGATGTATTTTTTTGCGCAGACACAGGGGACCTGTTATGCTGGTTATTTGAGGTCTATATGGGGTTTGTCTTTTTGGATGGAACAGTGAGACGTCAATCTAACACCTACAGCATGTGCCAGCTTCCAGAGCGGCAACTGGACTGTGCATTTATTCAATAACATGACCATGTGGGGGCAAGTCCTCAGTTTGGTAGGTGGGATGGTCACTGGCTTTCAGGGACCATCAGCCATGGGTGCAGTCCAAGAACGGTCAAGGGGCTTGGCCATGGTCAGTCGTTTGCTCAGGCTGGGCATGGGCAGGGCATCTGTCCAACTACAGTCCTGGGGGCATGTCAGTGGTCAGTTCTGTCAGGGGAATTTCATATTGTCAGTAAGGGAGCTACAGGTATCTGGTCAGTCATGACTAGAGGCTGCTTGTCAAAGTAGGTCAGAGGTTCAGGCTTAATTGGGATCACTGTCAAAAGGGGTTATGGTTAGGGAGAGTCACGGGGGTGGGAAGCAGAGGTATGTGCAGCATGTATATCACTACATCATATATCATGAAATTATGAGAGTGAACTACACTGAATCCAATGATATGTTTCATGGTTGATTCAGGTCTGGGATGGGAAGGTGCTGCAAACACTTCCCTTTTTGATGCAATATGTTGGTCACTCAGTCGGCATGGTGTCTTCACCAAGTTGGTGCCCATGCTGTGACCAGGGTAGATGTGGAACAGACAATGGTACTACTGAAACTGTGGTTTCACTGCTTGGACTGGTCTGGTGGGTGCCCTCCAGTATAGCCCACAATAGAGTGTGCCTCATCATCCTGGTGTGTTGGAGCCTGATGGACTGGATGCCGAGGAACTAGGGAACAAGAGCAGCCTTCTGAGGACTCCAGGGAGGAGGAAGCTCTCCCTGTCCATGACATAGCTGAGTGGTGAGTTGTTCCCAGAACTCGTGTGTTAAGCTGGGGCTAGAATTGAATGTGAGGGATGCCATCTGGATAGAGTGCATAGTTAATGAGGCCAGTTTGGTAAGATATGGTGAGAAATCTTGCTAGGCTTTACGGTGAAGAGCCTGCCAAAAAAAACTCGGTGAAATTCACCCTTACCCAGGGTGGCTAAACAAAGAGAATCAGCATGGATTTGTGATTGGTCAGTCATCTCTGATTCACCTGGTTGAAGCTTTTGGTTGAGGCTATCACTGAGGCTGTGAACATACAAATGACAATGTCAACGCCTTATAAAAACCTCTACAGAAGTTTTGAAATGACAGCCTGTTAGATATACTTTTGGAACCATTTGATGTCACATCTGTAGTGGGACACTCGCTATTTTTGAATCTGGTGCCGTACTCTATATTTTAATGTGTTTGAGATGCGTGTGAGCTAAGTGAGTTACTCACTGCTGAGCTGATTGGGTTTAGAAGCCAGAACTCACCGCTGAGTTGATGATCTGCATCTCAATTGAGTCCTTGAGGTTGGGTGGAATTTGGGACATATGACAGTCAAACTTTGCTGTAGGGTCCACTTCAGCCTTCCCCTTTCTCATGCACGGTGGAATTGTCCTCACTTTTCCTAATAGTACCTTCAAAACCAGGAGGGCATTTTCAAAAGTTAGTTGGTGTAAAACAGCTCACCAATTTCTATTTTTGACATATACGCAACAGCAAAAATAATTCTCCCCTCAAGAGGTGTCAGCATGAGGGGGAGATTCCTGGTTCTTAACACCCACATGAACAGTCGTCCTAATCGCATGTGCCATGTCCGGCTGGCACACACAGCATCTGATTCCAATACGGGGTGTGATACAGGAGCCACTCAGCATCAGGGGGAGATGAGTCTCTCTCATTTACAATCTCACGACCTCTCTCTCTCATGCACAATCTCATTATCTCTCTCATGCATGATCTAGATTTCACTGCTTTGTCCAAAGGGATCATGGGATATGGGAGGAGGGTGGGACGAGGGAATTGAGGTCAATGATCAGCCTTGATCATACTGAATGGCAGAGCAGGCTCATGGGGTTGAACGACCTACACCTGCTCCTATCTTCTATGTTTCTATGCAATGTCGCCAGTTTAACTGATAAGACCGCACAGGGTTGGAGAGAAAGATGTGGGGGCGACCAAATAGGCTGGAAACAGATATAGATGGGTTGACTGAGTGGGCAAGCTTTGGCAGACGGAATATGGTATGGAAAAATGTCCATTTGTGGCAGAGATTTACAAACTAACTCAGTGACACATTAAAATCCCCATTCCCTGACCAGTCCACACTTCCAGACCCAGTGAGGTTTTGTCCCTGAGGGAGGGCAGTTTTCTGACTGGATATTATAACATTGCAATAGTAAGGTGCTGAGTGTAACAGAGTTTGCGAAATCCCATATCTTCTCCTTTACTGTCTGTATGTGTGAATTATATTTAAAAGGTTGGCAGATGGAATATAATGTGGTGAAATGTGATTCACATTTGTAAGAAGAGAAATAAAGCCAGAATTTTTGGGTTTAAAAGGGTGAGAAATTATTCAATATTATTGTCTGGGGGGTTAAGCTGATCTTATATACAAATACTGGAAAATTAACATGATGGTAAAGCCAACAAGTAGGAGGACAAATTGGTTCGTATGTGAAATGAACCACCAGAGGAAGTGGTCGATGCAGGTACAGTTACAACATTTAAAAGATATTTGGACAGGTACATGAATAGGAAAGGTTTAGAGGGAAATAGGCCAAGTGCCGGCAAATAGGATTGGTTTACTTTGGGAAACACAGTCGGTATGGACTGAAGGTCTGTTTCTGTGCTGTCTGACACTATGCCTCTAGACTCTATAACATTAACTACCGCAGAAGCTTCACAAGCAAACACAGAGAATACTGGAGAAATTCAGCAGGTCTGGCAGCATCTGTGGAGAGAGGAGTAAACAGAGTTCACGTTTCAAGTCTGGCATGACTTTTCTTCAGAATGCTTCAGAACAATGGCAGGTTCTACCTCACAGAAGCTTTGCAACCTTGGCTGGATGAGAAATGGGCTTTCATAAAATAAAATAAAACAGTATGTTTTGATTTTCCATCATATAGATGCCACTTTCACACAGAGAATAGCGGACTTTGCTCTGGATTGCAATTCTACATTTTATTATGCCTTTACTCCTGAAGCTAGCTGTGTCTGGAATTTTGGTCGTAAATTCTCCAGAGTCATGAGAAGATCCATATTGGCATTTCACTGCAGCACAGAGGGTGTAGTGCATTGTCAGAGATGCTGACTTTCAGGGGATATGTTCCACAATGGACTTGATTGGCCTCACAGATGGACAAAAATAAAAATTCCCATGATTCAATCTGGAGAAGAACAGGGAAGCTTAACTGGCATCCTATCCAATATTCAATTCTTAATTGAAACAGATTATCACATTGTGAAGCATCTTGTTGCTCTGAAACATTTCAGATTGATGCAAGTTCTTTCTATTCTTTACAGTCCAACCCAAAAACAATCAAGGGGTGATAGAAAAATCTGGGTGCTGCAGCTTAGTGGTTGTGGCACTGCATTAACAATCCTGAGGTTGTGTGTTGTAGAAACACAGAACTCGGGAGCTGGAACAGGCCATTTGGTTCCTTCACATCTGCTCCACCACTTAATAATATCATGGCTGATCTGATTGTGGTCTCCACTTTCTGATCTGGCCCGTATAACCCTTGACTCTGTTGTCTGTCAAAAATTCATTCGATTCAGCCATGAAGAAGTTCAATAGTCCAGCCTCCGCTGCTTTCTGGGGAAGGCAATTCCACTGACTAATGGCTGTCTGAGAGGAAAAACATCCTCATTGCTATCATCTTTTTAAGATGTGTTTGTAGCATGTTCATAATCTCACGATGGCAAATTCTGACATTGTAATTTTATCTGCTCACCTAGGACCAGGAATAAGTAATTCAACCCCTCAAAGCTTTTCCTCCATTCATAGAATCCTTACAGGGTGGAAGCAGGCCCTTAGGCCCAACAAGTCCACATCGACCCTCAGAGCATCCCAGCCAGACCCATCCCCCTCTATAACCCACCTAATCTACACATCCCTGGACACTATAGGCAATTTATCATGGCCAATCCACCCAGCCTGCACATCTTTGGACCGTGGGAGGAAACCGGAGCACAGCCACGCAGACACGGGGAGAATGTGCAAACTCCACACAGACAGTCACCTGAGGGCGGGATCGAACCCGGGCCCCTGGCGCTGTGAGGCAGCAGTACTAACCACTGAGCCACCGTGCCACCCTTCAATGAGATTACAGCTGATTTGTATCTCAATTCCGTGCACTAGGTTTGGACTAATATGGAAGCACAACTGGTCGGTTTTGGGATAGCAGCCAACTTAAGTTTTGATCTGTAGACCTGTGCAGACACCACTAGACAGCCATCTTGAAGTAGTCCCTGTTTCTCAACAGAGATACACAGGAAGGATATCGGGTTTACTGGATTGAATCAGGCTACCAAAAGCCACAAACAAGCTTGGGGCAACTGCTGCCAAGGCACAGTTGGGAAAGGCTGCCATCTTTCGGCCAAAGTACATTGGGGGTCCGTTCAGTTATTGAACCCTCCTGCCTCAAATAGTATCTTGCATAACGTAAGAAATGCCTTTGGGTTTGTTGGAACTGTCGGGAAAGTCAAACTCCAATGTTTACTTGTTCTCCATATGCTAATACTGTACAAAATCAAACTGCTCTAGTAAAGATTTTTATGAATAAATGTATTTTTGGCATTAAAAAAGCACAATAAAGCAGCTTTCATACACTCCCAAAACCTATTCTGTTTAGTTTCCTCATAGGAGCAACATCAAACTATTCAACTACAGGAACAATCATAGCTACAGAATTCTGTCAAGTTTTCAACACCTTCACTTCAGAAAGAGAATCTTCAAAGGAAATAAGAGACCCACAACAATCTTAAAGGGTTATTTCACTGTTATCTTTATGAGTATCTTTTATCAGTAGCTGCTTTTAAATCTTTGTACATGTATGTTTAGCTAATGGCCATATCGCTTTTACTTAAATAATGAAAAGCAGTTTTGCAACAAACAAACCATTATCCTATTGGAGCATGAAGCTGCTGGTCATTTTGTAACGAAACACTTGAAAACTATAGGGTTCTGTTTAGTTACTGGACCCTCCTGATACATGTAAATATAATCTTGTACAAGTAACAAAAAAAGCCTTTAGTCTGTTTGCTGGATAGAGTCAAATTCCAACAGTTGCCTGTTTCTTCATATGTACTGTACAGAACTGAATGGCTTTTGTGACTATATATGTACATAAATTTTTTTTTATTAATGAAGTATATTTCTGAAATTAAAAATTACCTGAAAACCAAAAGAGAAAACAATCTTACACAAATTTGTTGGCTCACACAGTGCTTTGAGAATATGCTCAGCATATGGTTGTGGCATTATGTTCAATTTCTCCAGCTATAAAGGCAGACATTCTCACTCTATCAGCATTCTATTGTTTTCTGAGATAGTAGGAACTGCCGATGCTGGAGAATCTGAGATAACAAGGTGTAGAGCTGGATGAACACAGCAGGCCAGGTAGCATCAGAGGAGCAGGAAAGCTGATGTTTCGGGTCTGGACCCTTCTTCAGAGATCCCCAGACCAGAAACATCAGCTTTCCTGCTCCTCTGATGCTGCTTGGCCTATTGTTTTCTCTCTCCTCATGTGTTGACTTAACCCTTGCAGGTATCTGTGATATCTAACTTGACCACTCCACATGAAGGCAAGTTCCATATTCCCACCACTCCTGAGTAAAGGACAGAAATCACAGGACACCAGGGTACAGTCCAACGGGTTTATTTGAAAACACAAGCTTTTGGAGCCTCGCTCCTTCTTCAGGTGTTAACGAGAGAGGTGGCATCAGACACAGAATTTGTAAGTAAAAGATCAAAGGGACACACCCAGTCTACCTCCTCAGTAAAGGCATTTCTCCTGCATTGTTTGGTGGATTTATTGCTATAATGTATTTACAAGCGCCCACAAAAGGGACACGTTATTATTGTCGCTAATCAGACTAAGTAGATACATTCACACCAAAAACAAAGTTGCTGGAACAGGTTCTGAGGAAGGGTCACCGGACCGGAAACGTTAACTCTGTTTTTGTCTTCACAGATGCTGCCAGACAGGCTGAGCTTTTCTAGCAACTTCTGTTTTTGTTCCTGATTTACAGCATCTGCAGCTCTTTCGGTTTTTGTTTAAGTAGATGGCTTGCTTGAGCAGAGCCCCAGTAAGCACCAGTTGATGTGAACACTCCTCGAACCTGCACAGCTCCCTAAAAGAGAAGCAAGTTGAAAGAAGTTGCCTTTGTACTGAGTTTAAAAGTCAGCTGTTCTAATGAGGTGAGCAGTACAGGAGGCTGTCGACAACAATCACTATAATGTGCTGAAAAGGTGCAAAGCTCAACTGGAGAGCTGTGCTGATGGATGGTCGCAGAGAGTAAGTGACAGCAGAAATACGGAAGGTTGTGTTTTAGAAAAAGAGCAATTTCTTAGTTTCTAAATAAAGTCAGAAAATATGAATCCTAATATCACAGTGGAATAGAATCATACACTACTAAGAATCTGCTTAAAATCCATCTCTCACCTTGAAAAACACAATTGTTTCTGTGAGCAGATTGTTTTGCTGATGGTACTTCAGAAGGACATCAATATGCCGATGAAGATAAACACCGCAAGCTGGATTTCCCAGTGCTCTCATGGCAGAACAGTTAATGTTCAGTCCTTCCTGATATAGTTTCAAAGCTGCACTGTGGGACGTCACCAAAAACAATGTGTTTTCTTCAAGCTCTTTCCCACGTCTACCAGTTTCACGCATCTTAGCCCTGGGTGTTAAAAAAAGATTACGTTTCAAAAGCTGTTTGAAATACAATGCAATCACCACAGGATTAAGAGTCGAAGTCAAATGGATTTAAAACCCCATCCTCTTCTCCTGCCATCCTCTGAAAAATTGCTGAGGTCCATTTCAAAAAATGGCTGCCCTTTAACTAATAGCTTAATTTCACATGTACAGCAAGTCGGTGAGTGTTTGCAGAATGTTTAACTGTGTCAGCATCACATAGGGGCATAGGAAATAGGTGCATAAGCAGGCCATTCGGCCTGTCAATCCATCTCTGCTATGCTACTAGATCATGGCCAATCTTCTTTCACAAGGCCATTTCCCCTTACAGGGTGCTTGTCTTCATTAGTTGGGGCACAGAATACAGGAACTTTATAAAACATTGATGGAATACTGTGTGCAGTTCTGGTTGCTACAGTATGAAAAAGACAAGATTACACAGCTGAGGGTGCAGAGAAGATTCACCTGGATATAGCCTGGGATGAAAAAACTCAGTTATGAGGAGAGACTGGATAGACTGGGTTTGTTACCCATATGGTAGAGGCGGCTTGGAGGTGGGGGAGAGGGGTGGTGGTACTCTGAAAGAGGTATACAAAATTAGGAGAGGCACAGAAAGGATAGATTGTGAGAATCTTTTCCTCATGGCAGTCTTGCCTACGACCAGAGGGCACAATTTTAAGGTGAGGCGTAAGTGGTTTAGAGGAGATCTGAGAAAAAAACTTTCACCCAGAGGGTGGTAGAAACATGAAGCACACTGCCTGAGAGGGTGGTGGAGATAGATACTCTTGCAACATTTAAGAAGCATCCGGATGAGCACTCAAAATGCCTGAGCATTGTAGGCTACTGGCCAAGAGTGGTGTAGCTTGGTGTTTGTTAATCGGCATAGAAATAGTGGGCCGAAGGGCCTGTTTCTATGCTGTGTGACTGTATAACTCTCTGATCTAAGGTTCACTTGGCTGATTCCTGGGATGAAAGCCTTTTTTCTTATGTGGAAAGGTTGGACCTATACTCAATGGAAGTTTGAAGAATAGTGATTTTATTGAAACAAATAAGATTCTGAGGAGTTTTGATAGAATAGAAGCTGGGAAGATGATTCCTCTCATGAGGGTGCCTGGAATGAGCGGGCACAATCTTAAAATAATGGGGGCACCTACTTAAAATGTAGATGAGGGGGAATTTCTTCACTCAGAGAGCCGTTAGTGTTTGGAATTCTCTTCCTCCGAGAACAGTGGATGCAGGGTCATTGGATGAATTAGACAGGAAAGTAGGGTGATTTTCAAAAGTTAAAACTAAAAACCCATTGCAAAGTCAAAGGGAGCGTGGAGCTCTGTGGTGATTGACACATTGGACAATCAATGGCAGGAGTCAGAGGGTGGGGCAGTTGAAGGTCGGAGGTCATGTGATGTCATCTCTCAGTATGTCTCCAAGCAGAGTTGGGATCATTATTTCTTGGCTCCTGATTTGTTAAGTGCCCAATCAATTTAATTTTAACCCAATACCTTGCCCCCTGGAACCACTTTCAGGCCTTCAAGAAACTATTTGAATCCTGCTTTCACGTGCTACAGTTTTATAAACTGCATGCTCCACCACTTTTGTATAAACAACAAGATGCATTAAGGCTACAGTAAATATGAATTAGTAACTCAGAAGAAGACTTGTCTCCACCTGGTCAATGCCTTGAACCAGATGTGCAATCCCAATGCTGACCCTCACTCTCCCAGGCAATAAGTCCAAACCATCACCCATCACACCACAGCCAACTTGTACACACAGCTCATTTCCAACAGGCCTTCCCTATTGGTGAGAATGATCTTAATCAAATTGCAAAGGCAATTATTACCAGTACCGCCTTCCATCTGTGACTTCACTCCTGATTGGCTGTAGCCTTCTGTCACTTAATAACGTGCAGTCGGATTGGCTGCTGCCCTGCCGTCAAGTGGAGGTGGACTCCATTACAAAACATCAAAAGGGTTGGCCTTGATTCCCAGAGTATGGTAGAGTTAAAGTGGCGGGGCCCTCATGGAATTGAAAGCTTGGATGCTCCAGCCTTCTGGAGAAAGGTGGTAGGACACTAGGTCACTAAGGGCATAATCTGGGGTGGAACTGGACGAACTGAAAGACTAGTGGCCTTATTGACATGGGAGTCAAAGGTTATGGGGGGGCAGGCAGAAAAGAAGAGTTCAAGCTACAGGTCAACTCTGATTTGAGTGAGTGATGGAGAAGGCTCAAGGGCCAAATAGCATCCTCCTGTTCCTATTTCTTAATGCCTTATGAGACCCTCCCAACCTTATCAAAAGGGTGTCAATGGACGAAGGCCAGAAATAGAATCCCCTTTCCTAACCCAGGACTTTCTCCTGGCAATCTTCCCTGCTTCTGACTCCATCCAGAGTCCCAGAGCCTGAGGTCGATATAATAATTTGGCAGATGTCCACCAGCTGTGGAACACCAAAGGAGTATAAGCCAGTGAGACAGAGACACTGGGACATCACATGTTCCACTGCTAAGATGGACCGTCTGGGGCCTGGGGACTGGCCAAATGAAATTGGCCATCAAACATTTAGACTCTCACCCAGGATACATTACATTTTCATTTTTCTAAATCCCAGGAAAACCTTCCTAGCCCTTCTCATGCTTGTGGCCAGTGGATATGGATCAGGCTGGGCTTAAACACATCTTACTGGGTACTGGCAGTCTGACGAAAGATACAAACAGATGCAAAACAGATGAGCAGAAGCAGCATCCATCCATATACCTCACCCTTGCCCCATCCTCAACTGCGAGTGTACTTTTAGAGGGAAATCCATTGTAACCTCAGATTTGACCCCAATCTGTACACATAGCTCTCCAGAAGCATGCAATAGTTTTGCCCAGAACATGAACGAGTTTTGAACCGTGATTACCGCTCCATACTTACCTCTTCTCTGCAAATCGCCGCTCGAGTTTCACATTATGTATGAGCTTCATGTCCCCAAGCCTCCACAGGGAGTTCAAACTGTAACTGCTGTCAAGTTTGGACCCATCTAAAGTTGACTGTAAGAAGCTGTACTCGCGCCAATCCGTATGACAAATTTCTAAGTAAGCTTGGGAAGCAAGAAGTAATTGGTGTTAATCCAAATGGGACAAACAGAGTCGATGCAGCAGCAGCGAGGGGAGTGACCTTTTCACTCGGTGATTGGGGTCCCATCCACCATCACAACCATTCACTCGATCCGCCAGAAGTTTGCCTGAGCTTCAGTGTGTACAATCTACAAGATGCCACATCACAAACTGCTGAGGCTTCCTGCACTTCCTTAATCTCTTACCTCCACCAGCTAGAAGGACCGAAAGAACGGTGGCTCAGTGGTTAGCACCTCTGCCTTCCAGCGCCAGGGACCTGGGTTCGATTCCACCCTCAGGTGACTGTCTGTGTAGAATTTGTGCATTCTCCCCGTGTCTGTGTAGGTTTCCTCCCACAGTCCAAACCTGTGCAGGTTAGTTGGATTGGCCATGCTAAATTGTGTCGGCTTGGTAGGTTATTTTTGATAAATGCAGGTGTTACTGCAATTGGGCGTGTGCACTGGGTCTGGGTGGGATGCTCTTCAGAGGGTCAGTGTAGGTTCAATGGGCCGAACAGCCTCAAGGATACTATGATTCTAAGCTGTGCAGCAAATGCATGGGAACACCACCACCTTTAATTTACACACCATCCCAATGGGGGTGAAGAACTTTTTTTTTTCTAATTCCCTGTTATTTCCCAATGTGAATGTTGGATTTCTTGACTTGGAAAGGGCCAAAATCTATTTTTCTAGTCAATTTGTAAAACAGAATTCGGGGTTGTTTGTGGGATGGCATCATGGATAGAGGTCAAAGAAGCTGCTGGTTCTCTAACGTTCTACAAGAAATGAGTCTTTAGCCCTACCCAGGCTGCACCTCACTCATGGTATGTGCACAAGTCTTGACCTTCCAAGGCGGCCCTACGATCCATTCAGTTATCACACCAGCCAGGGATGGTGACTAAACAGAGCATTCTGAGAGCAAACAAAAACAGTTAAAGTTTCACTTTTTGGCACAAATATCCTTTTCACCACTTACCTTTGTCGGCACTCTTTTTCCTGGGGATTGTGAACTTTTTCAAACTATTTAAATTTGGGTTGACATTCTTGCTGTTTGGTTCCATTCCTCATCGTTTTTATGATGCACTAAATAAAAGAAGAGTTCAATAGAGGAAATGATGTTGGAAACAATTGTCATGGACGCTGAATGAAGCACATGAGCAAACGTAAAGTGGAGAACCATGGGTCTGTAATGCTTGATGAAAGTTTTGTGAAGTTATCGCAATAACTCCTCCCATTGACCTGTCCCTCAATTTACTGTCCCCGAGCTATAATTCTTATGAAGACTTCTGACATTGTTTGTTTTACGTAAAACAGGAATAATGTTGTTGCCAGTGAAAAGTACTTTAAAAAATCCTAGTAATGGGAATGATACAAACTCTTAAAACCACTAACTAACTACCTGGACTATTACCATAAAATCCCCCTTTTGCTCCAAGCTGGCACCTAAACTGACAGACAAAAGGTTAGTAGATGGATATTAGGTTAAAGATAGAAAGAGAGAAAGATGGTAAGCCACATGGTTGGACTCAGAGTATTTGAATCTCAGACGAGCAGTTCCAACCTCTGGATGTGCTAAATCCCTTGGAGGATCTCTATGACAGTTTGGTGAGGGAAGAGCTGAAGGCTTTGATAGAGTTACTGAGTTGGGTTCCTTCTTCTGGGCAGTACCCTGTGGTACCCCACCAATCAGACACTCACGATATGGCTCCTCATTGAAAACAGTCTTCCAGTTTGATCTTTACTGCTCCAATCACAGTTATCTGTTCTCTGCTTCAAACAGTGTCCCTGTGATTCCCTACCAAGGGGGCACTCACCATGCTGCTCCTCTCTGGGAGCAATCCTTTCTCAGACCTCACTGCTCAAGCTCAAACAGGGCTGTGGGGTTCGGATTTACAGCTCCAGCCCTTGTCTTTTTTTCCCCTCCTGTTATTCCTGGTAGTTCTGTATCTGTCGTGAGGTCAGCCAGTTAAACTCCCTCTTAGTTTTGGTTGGCTTTCTGCAGTGTGGATCTGAGGAGAGGGTTGGTAACAGATCAGTAGACAGTCTGATCCATGCTGATTCCTTAAGTGTGGAGCTGGAAAAGCAGAGCAGGTCAGGCAGCATCCGAGGAGCAGGAAAGTCAATGTTTCAATCTGAAACAGTGACTTCCCTGCTCCTCAGATGCTGCCTGACCTGATCTGCTTTTCCAGCTCCAGGTTTATTGACTCCAGCTTCCAGCATCTGCAGTCCTTAGTGTCTCCATGCTGATTGCCCTAGGTTAATTCCCCACCGAGGGGGAATCGCTGACTGTATCATGAACCTCATACAGAATCCCAGTTTTTTCCTATAATTTAGTTTTAAAATTAATCTGAGAAGTTAGTTATTGAAGGAAAATTTAGAAAGAACAAAGAGGGTTATAACACAATCAATGCAAATTTCTAACTGTTTCCTAGCAGAATTTGTCTACATTACAGCAGCAATGGCAAGGCGTCAATATTATGTTGGTATTATTAGTGGACTAGTAATTGAGAATTACTAGAATGTTCCTTAGATCTGATATTCAACTGATTAATAGATAGTTGTTTGGTTGTACAGGACCTGAGTTCTACAGAAAAAGAAATTGCTAAATAATTCCAATTGTGCTCAGAATTACTTTGATAACAAATTTAAAGTTGTCAGTTAGATTTGCAGTATCAAGCATTTGTGCACACTGGAAGTGTCATGATCCCAGAGTGAAATCTGTCTTGATAGATCATAAACCTAATTTTTGCAGATGGTTCCTGGTCATTGAAACATTTTCACACAAGGCTGCAAATGATCTTCAAACAAATGTTTATTACTCAAAAGAATAAAAACTAAACCATGCTATATAGTTTTGAAAGAAGTTAAACAGCAAAATAAAGTTTCAAATTATTTTCCAAAAATACACTTTACATATATTCAATCCCAGAAAAATATCACTCCTCTCTCAACTCTTTAATTTCTTACTCAATTGACTTTTTCTAAATGTCCCCCTTGGACTGCTGAGACAGTTTTACAACTTCCTTCTGAGCCTGCTGCATGATACGTTTTCAATTATGATGGGCAAAATCTCTTTTCAGTTCTAACAATTTGCATGCACAAACTCTCACAGCTTGGAAGTGCCACAAAACTAAAACCATTTTTGTTAGGGGTGTTAGGTACCCCTAATCTAAAGACTTGCATCCCTTAATAGGAAGAAATTAGTTGCACATCTGAATGAACTCCTTTATCTTCTAAATAAAAACTGGAAGAAATGCAGATGCTGTAAACCAGAAACAAAAACAGGAATTGCTGGAAAAGCTCAGCAGGTCTGGCAGCATCCGTGGAGAGGAATCAGAGTTAATGTTTTGGGTCCAGTGACCTTTCCTCGCAGTTCTGGCGTCACAACGACGCCACCTGGAAACTGGAGGAGCAGCACCTCATATTCCGCCTTGGGAGCCTACAACCCAATGGGTCTCAATGTGGACTTCACTAGCTTCAAAATCTCCCCACCCCCAGCCTCATCCCATGACCAACCCTCTCTCTCATCCCCGCCTCCTTGACCTGACACAACCTGTCCATCTTCTCTCCCACCTGTCCGCCCCTCCCACTTCACTGACCAATCCCCACCACTACCTCCTGCACTCACCTATCACCATCCCACCTACCTTCCCCAGCCTGACACCCCCCTCTATTTATTTCAGAGCTCCCTTTCCCTCCCCCATTTCTGAAGAAGGGTCCCAACCCAAAACATCAGCTTTCCCTGCTCCTCTGATGCTGCGTGGCCTGCTGTGTTCCTCCAGCTCCACATTGTGTCACTACAATAATACAATTGCCCAAAAACTGGCTTAGGTTCTGAAGTCTATCTAATCCGCATATGTAATGTAAATTTTAATTAAAGTTGAGGAAAAGGTGGGGAGCGTGCCTGTCCTTCTGTGATTTTCTTTTCCAAATACCTAAAGAAACTGTTTAGAATCCCAACACATGCACATACCTAGATCCAGGTACCTTCTCTAAATGCAGTGGGTTCTATTTACAAACAAAATTCTATTAGAGGGGTATGCTGTAGAGATGTTAGGCTGTCAACAGCTGCTATTGGGAATTTGTGAAAAGCCAGTTACTTTCAGAGTGTTTAAATGAGTTACCAAAGGTATGACAGCCAAAAATGAATTCAGTAAACTAACTGATAACCTTTATCAATATTTTTAAGTCCAATCTATTAACTTCAAATTTAAGATTAAAATTTTCTAAAGACAGCTCTTAAACTAACATCCAGGAAATAATCATATTCTTACAACAGTGCAGCACTTTCGCTGCACTGCAGTGGTGTACTGCCCAGGCACAGCTTACACACAGATAATGGCTCAATGTTAGTGGGAGGAATGTCAATTGGTTCCATTAAGGTAGGGGTGTGTGAAAATGTGCAATGTCGGTCAACTTTGCCCCTTTATCAGAAATAAATAGTGACTCCACGCTTTGTCTTCATTCCATTGAGTTCTACAACCATTATCATAATACACTGCTCCAATTTTCCGGGGGGCATGGAATCATTACCTATACTCCCCACCACATATTTCCCTCACTCCCGTGATACTGGAGAGATTATTACACTGTTGAAAAAGGCATCCTGGAATTCTGGGGTCTCTACATTTGAGTTTTGGCACATTTAGAGAATTGCATCAAGATTTGGGCCACATCCATGATAGCTCATCGCTCAGGAGAAAGTGCAATGACCAAAATGATATCCAGCCTTGGGGCACCTCATCATTTTCTTTTCTCTTCTTTCATGGGAAGTATAACATGAGATTTGAACTCACAGAAGGCCCAAAGATCATGAAGCAGGGATTCTTTATTCCACTGGCATCAGGTTATTACAAACAGGAAGGGAAACCCTTCACAATAAGTTCATGGACTAACTTTGTGGGTTACATTGGGCTGAAGAATTCCTTTGTCCATTTATTCTCCTTTCCAATTAAACCTCTCTGCTCCAAAGAGCTCTCTTATTCAGCAAGTCTATTTGATTGGTTCAGCTGCCATCCCGCACCATCGCCACTAGCTGGTGGAGAACTGCTCAGTCGTCCATCACCGTCGCTACCCACTGCTCGAAGTCCCATGACATGGGTATCACTGGCAAGGCCAGCATTTATTGCTTATCCCTAAATGCATTTTTGTAGGTAGTAATGAGCTTGAACTGCTGCACCAGAGTGCTATGAGGAAGGGAGTTCCAGGATTCTGACCCAGTGACAGTAGAGGAACGGGAGCGATTGTTCCAAGTCAGGATGATGATTAGCTTGGAGAGGAACTTGCAGGTTCATGGTGTTTGCACACACATAATCCCCTTGCCCTTCTGGGTGGTAGATGTTTTCAATTTACAAGATGCCGTTAAAGGAGCCTTACCAAGATTTTGCAGTGAATCTTAACAATACACACACTGCTGTCACTGTGAATCAGTAATATAAGGAGGGAATGTTGAAGGTCAAGATCTAGAGGACTATTTTGTCCTGGGCTGTGTTGAGCTTCTTGTGTGCTGTTGGAGCTGCATTCATCCAGGCAAGTTGAGATTATTCCATCGCACTACTGACATGTGGCTTGTAGATGATTGACAGGCAATATGGAGTCAGGTGGTGAGTTATCTGACACAAAACTCCCAGCCTCTAACCCACTCTTGTAGCAAGTGTTTATATTGGGTGATCCAGTTAGCTTCTGGTCAGTAGGAAACTCTAGGAGGTAGATGGCAGAGGACTGAGCAATGGTAATGATGCTGTATGTATTGGAGACATGGATAGATCCTCTTATCTTCCCAAACACTTACAATACGGAAAGTTGCCCAGGTTTTTCCTGTTCACAAAAAGCAAGAAAATCCAACCTGGTCAATTACTGCCCCATCAGCCTACTCTCGATCATCAGTAAAGTGATGGAAGGTGTCATCAACATTGCTATCAAGCAGCACCTGCTCAGCAATAACCTGCTCAGTGACGCCCAGTTTGGGTTCTGCCAGGGCCACTCAGCTCCTGACCTCATTACAGCCTTGGTTCAAACGTGGATAAAAAAACTGAATTGTACATGTGAGGTGAGAGTGACAGCACTTAACATCAAGGCTGAATTTGACCAAATATGGCACAAAAGAGCCCGAGCAAAACTGGTATCAATGGGTACTGGGGGCAAACTCTCTGCTGATTGGAGTCATACCTGACATGTAGGAAGATGGTCGTGATTGTTGCAGGTCAGTCATCTCAGCTCCAGGATATCTCTGCAGGAGTTCCTCAGGGTAGTGTCCTAGGCCCAACCATCTTCAGCTGCTTCATCAGTAACCTTCCCTGGGGATGTTTGCCGATGACTGCACAATGTTCAGCACCATTTGCGAGTCCTCAGTTAATGAAGCAGTCTGATTTCAAATGCTACAAGACCTGGAAATATCCAGACTTGGGCTGACAATACATTTGCACCACACAAATGCCAGGCAATGACCATTTCTAAAAGAAACGATCTAACCACTGTCCCTTGACATTCAATGGTGTTACCATCACTGAATCCCCCACTATCAACATTCTGAGAATTACACTGATCAGAAACTCAAATAGACCTGCCACATAAACATCATGGCTACAACAGCAGGTCAGAGGCTTGGAATACTGTGGTGAGTAACTCACCTCCTGACTCACCAAAGCCTGTTCACCATCTACAAGGCATAAGTCAGGAGTGTGATGCAATATGCCCTACTTCCCTGAAGGAGTGCAGCTTGAACAACACTCAAGAAGCTTGACACCATCTAGGACAAAGCAGCTCACTTGTTTGGAACCACATCCACAAGCATCCACTCCCTCCACCACCGATTCTCAGTAGCAGCAGTGTGTACTATCTACAAGATGCACTACACAAATTTGCCAAAGATCATCTGATAGCACCTTCCAAACCCATGACCACTTCCATCTAGAAGGACAAGGACAGCTGATACATGGGAACACCATCATCTGCAAGTTCCCCTCCAAGCCACTCACCATCCTGACTTGGAACTATATTGCTGTTCACTGTCACTGGAGATCAAAATGTTGGAATTCCTTCCCTAACAGCATTGTAGGTCTACCTGCAGCACATAGACTACAGTGGTTCAAGATGGTAGCTCACCAACACCTTCTCAAAGGCAACTAGAGGCGGACAATACACACTGGCCAAGCCAGTGATGCCCATGTTTCATGACGGAATAAAAAAACTCTAGGGGTTAGGCTTTTTTCTTTAGTGAATCCAAAATTTGAAAAGGATTGATGTTCTTAAAATAACTTACAGTCCAGGCTCCAGACAGTTGGAAAAGGTAGTTCAGGTGTGTGGCGATGGCAGGACAATGAGGCAAGAATACAAAAGTCTTAGCAAAGTGTTAGATGACATTTAAGGAAGGATTCCTCTTGGAGAAAATCACTGGAGTCACATATAGTTAAGGGTGACAGATAGATGTCTCTCCAGGGTGAAACTGGGTTTGAATGACAATCTGATAGCTACATGTCATTGTTAACTGCTACCTTAGTGGGAGGTGATGGCCTAGTGGTATTATCAAAGGACTGTTAATCCAGAGACCCAGCTAATGTTCTGGGTTGAATCCTGCCACAAGCCAATGGTAGAATTTGAATTCAATGAAAATCTAGAATTAGGAGTCTAAGGGTGACCATGAATCCATTGCCAATTGTTGGAAAAACCCATCTGGTTCCTTTAGCAAAGGAAACTGCCATCCTTACCTGGTCTGGCTTATATGTGACTCCAGGCCCACAGCAATGTGGTTGACTCTTAACTGCCCTCTGGGCAATTAGGGATGGGCAATAAATGCTGCCTAGCCAGCAACGCCCTCATCCCGTGAATGAATAAAAAAACTTGCATTTTATTTCCAATTGTTTTTTTTAAAACTGCATTCAATTTTCAATCTGTAAAGAGATTTGAGTTTATATTCAGTGAGTTGTTAGTCTAGGCCTTCCAGATTACAGGGCCAGTAATGTAATCATTAAATTACCCTGACCCAATTGTCTCTGAATAGCCAGTTGAACAAGACCAGCACCTTAGCTGCAAAATGTGAGACTTTGTGGAGCCTGGTGGAACATAACACAGAGGAATTCCCACATATAAATACCAACTACAGTCAAATCTAGCACCTGCAATCACCAGACTGCCACAAAGAATTACAGGATGACTGTAAAGCTCCATTACCACGGCAACCGTATCACAAACCAAATGTAAAACAAATAGTGTGAATAGAAACCAACAGATTGACAAAAACAAACCGTACAATGTAGATAGCAAGGTGTAGAGCTGGAAGAATACAGCAGGCCAAGCAGCATCAGAGAAGCAGGAAAGCTGACGTTTCGGGTCTGGACACTTCTTTTCTTTTCGTTCAGCTCTACACCTTGTTATCTCAGATTCTCCAGCATCGGCAGTTCCTACTATCTCTGCAAAAGCTTTTGAGTTGATATGATTGTTCTTCAGAGAACGGTGCTAAAAATGTCAAATATATCCTGTAATATTGACTCTCGTTCTTTTCTGCACACTGATTTTGCTGAGTATTTCCTGCAAATTCCATTCTTCAAAATAACTTATTTACACAAAGACTCACAACTGGTACTGGAGATGATGAATTGTCAATTCACAAAGCCACCGTGAAGTGGGTTCCAGAAGATGTAAATGAAGCTCCGTACAGTACAAAGCGGAAATGCAGACCTGTAACCACCAGAGAAACTGCAATGACTTTTATTCCTGGCTATTCCCAGGAGGAGGAATGATATAATTGACTACCTAGAGGATTGACAACCCTGCTACATAATGTGTGGGAGTGCAGAGAAACACCATATAGCTGGTCTTCCATTGTCAGGAATCAGAATTCAACAAGAAATGCATCCACCTACACTGCCATATCTAGGTTTTAATAGGTTAAATTGCAATTGTAGAATCATGCTTTTTGGGATTAGACGTCAAGATTTATCCCTTCAGTCAGAAATCTTCCCTTCTTGTTAGAAGGTCTGGACTAATAATCCATTGAATGTTGGCAGATTAAAAATCTAAATTGAATTTAATTGAATTACACAAAAAAATCTGGAAATGCAAAGGCAGAGAAGATATTAACTTTTAAGGAAGGAACAATTAAAAATGGAACAAAAACACTGCCTGAAAGAGAGCCAGTCAGTCAATCAGACAGTTACACATTGCTGTTGCTACCCAATTACACTGCTGCAGGCTCATTGGTTACTGTAAATGAAACACTCAGCTGGAATAAATACCCATTGTGGAGAATCGGAAGAAAGTCACCAGGGCACAGAGCAGTTTAAATGTGGGTAAAAATAAACCCCATTGTATTTTTGTTATTACCAGCAGAATTCTAAGAGCAAAGCTGAGAGAATTATAACTTTCACATAAGCACAAAGCATTAACTCAGACAGCTTCTAATATATTCAGGTGCACTTCCTTAACTGTTTCAAAGCTGGTTCACTGCAGCATGTCTGGATAAAACTGACTTTTTTTATTGGAAAGCAGAATGCAACCACATGTGTGCAATTATTGATTACTATAATATGTCACCAATGCCTTTAAAATTGTGCTTATTGCAGTAATTTCTGATGATGTGATCTTGTATTAATGAAAAGACACACCTCAAAAAATCTGATTTCAAAAAGTACCGTTCAAAACAATTTGTGTGTGTCCAGCTTTCGTGTTTTCCATCATCTCCACAGTCCATTAATTTATTTCCTACAAGCCAATTGGCTTGTATGTGAGATATGGTGATGTAGTTGTAATGTTGCTGGTCTTGCAATCCAGAGACCCAATCTATTGCTCTGAAGAACATGGGTTCAAATCCCACCCTAGTAGCTGGTAAACTTTAAATTCAACTAATAAATCAAAAAAAAAATCTGGAATAAGAGCAAGTCTCTACAACAGTGACCACGAAACCACTATCAATTGTTGTTTAAAAAAATCATCCAGTTCAGTAATGCCTTTCAGGAAAGGAAATCTATCATTCTTTATCTGTTCTGGCCCAAATATGACTCCAAACCCACACTGATGTGGTTCTTAATTGAACTCTGAACTGGCCCAGCAAGCCACTTCCAGTGATACCCACATCCCATGAAAGATTTGTTAAAAAATGTTCCCAAATGATGCTCAGTGGAGGTATCTCTGTTTGGTGGGAGATTCTGAGGAGTTTGAACTGGGGAAAGGTACACATTTACTCTCAGGGAATGTGGAAGGAAGTTTGCGGAAAATCCCTTTGGATCCGTGGATGGTCTGCACTTTTGATGGGCTTGTGGAAATTACGCAATGCTTGTGACTTCCTTACTGGGAAGCATATTTGGAAAGGGGAGGGGGTGGGACAGCCTCTGATGAGGTGAATCCTCAGGTTCCAGGCAGGAGGTAGATTCGGACATTGTGGGTCAATGCTGAACTGAGGCTGGAAGGGAGAAGACTCTCACAAAAACTGCTTGAAACATATTAAGTAGTTGGTTCTCAATCCGAGCTGCTGCACAGGTGAGTGTTTCATCCCCTTGTGCTGATATTTGACCCAAACAAGTAACCCTGACATCCAAGAAAACATAGCAGGAAACATGTTTGAACCCACTTTTGTAATCCAATTTGCAAATCCCTGTCCATATTCTTGGAGAACAATTACAAACAATATACCGAAACTGAAGACAAAACAAAAATCATTTCACATAGACTCCAACTCCAGGAAGAACTGTATCACCATAACTATGGTGATAGCTTCTGAATGAATGCATTAAATTTAAACCTGGGTATTAAAACAGAATGATTTTTTTCTCATGGACTATTCTGAGATTCAATGCATGGAACTTAAAGCACCCAGACAGAAAAAGGCCAAACTGAACTGGATTATGTGATGGTCCTGCTCCTCCTACCCAACTTCATCTTACACTATTGACATAACGTTCTATTTAATAAGATCATAAGAGACAGGAGCAGAAGTAGGCCATTCAGCCCATTGAGTCCACTCTGCCATGCAATGAGATAATGGCTGTTCTAATAATTCTCAAATCTATTTTCCTAGCTTTTGCCCATAGCCCTTGATTTCCTTAATCATTAAAAATCTATCAACCTCAACCTTGAAAATGCTGAATGACCCAGCCTGGACAGCACTCTGTGGTAAAGAATTCTACAGAATTTTCTTTTCTCTTTCTCCATTACGTGTTTATCTAGTTACTCCACAAATATATCTGTACCTCTCACCTTCTTATGAGAATTAGTTCCCTGTTCAGGCCATTCTCTGGATAAAGAGGGTTTTGCTTGTATTTCTTATCGAACTTATTAGTTACTATCTTGTATTTATGACCTCCAGTTTTAGCCTAAACACATGGAAACAGCTTCATAGTCTACCCCATCAAACGTGTTCATTATTTCAAGGACTGCTATCAAGTCACCATCTCAGCCTCCGTTTTTAATATCAGTTCTCAAAAGGCAATGACAACTAAAACCAACAACATCTTTAATATAAAAAATAGAACCGGGAAACATCTGATGGCATCTATGGAAAGAAATACAGAGTTTATGTTTTGAGTCCAATATGACTTCCTAGAAAGTATGCACTTTGATTTTATTTCTGGGTTCCAGCACCTGCAGTGGTTTGCTTTCATTTACCAACAAAATCACATTTCCCTTACAAATTAATGGTAAATTTTAATTCTCTCTCACTTCCCCTCTCCTTCTGTCTTATTCTCCCCTTGTTTGTGTTACTCACAGTCCTCTTCACTTTTTTTTTCTCCTCCCTCAGTCTCTGCACTTCGTTTATAATTCTTTTTATCCAGGTATTTCTTCAACTGCTTTCTTTTAATTTTCTTTGTATTCTTCACATTAGCTGCATAGCCACTCAATCTAAAGATTGCAGAAGAACATTTTAAATGTGAACATTTCAAAATTTACATTAAAGAATTACATCTACTCATGCTAGGTTAACACTCACCAAAAAATTGCACACCATTTAGCTGTATTCTTTACTGATTTCCCCATATTTTACAATGCCTGTCTAATACATAAGTAGATTACACACTGACCATATACTGTACAAATCTAAACCGTACAGATTCCTTGACTGCGCAAATACCAGTGGGTCTGTCCCTTTAACAGCTGAAGAACTGTCAGTGGTTTCACTAACTGTTAGCCCAAACAGAGCATCAAAACCACACCTTTCCTTAAAAAGGGCTGATACCGGAACACTCTCAGCTTCTGTCAACAAATCAGCACTTTCCACATCTGTGTCTCGGCTCAAAACACTTGTCACATTCAAAACACAACAGGCAACAGGTTTACGTTCACAGGAACGCCTCAAATGTGGAAGAAAATCATGATTGTAAAAAAAAAAATCACCAATTTTCTTTTAAAGAGACTACTCTATTTATTGTGAAACTGCTTGACAGGGGTGACCTTATAGAAGTCTTATAAAATCATAAAGGGGCATGGATAGGGTGAATAGTTGAGGTCTTTTCCCCGGGGTAAGGGAATCAAAAACTATGTGGCATAGGTTTAAGGTGAGAGGGGAAAGATTTAGAAGAGACCTAAGGGGTGACTTTTTCACACAGAGGGTGATGCGTGTAAGGAATGAGCTGCCAGAGGAGGTGGTGGAGGCTGGTACAATTACAACATTTAAAAGGCAGCTGGATAGGTATGTGAAGGGAAGGGTTTAGAAGGATATCAGCCAAATGCTGGCAAATGGGACTAGATTTATTTAGAATATCTGGTCAGCATGGACAAGTTGGACTGAAGGGTCTGTTTCTGTTTCTGTACTGTACGACTGAATGACTCTATGACTATTACAGAAGTTCCTGTGGTATTTTACCATGCTGTTGCAAAGCTATAGGCTTCTTATAGCTATAAAGATGCAAGGGGTGGAATATCTGAAGCAATGGAGTCTGCAAATGACAGTACATTTTATCCAAACACTCAAAGCTTGTGGCTTTTATTGCCCTCCCACCCTCCTGACCATACCTCAGCACAAAACCAAATTGAATTCAGGTTATAAAATATTGTGATATCACCTGGTCTTCCTCTCATCCTGCCTCATTCCCTCCAGCACCAATGTCATCCATTTGAAACTGGGGGTTGAAAGCCAACAAGACCGGGGTCTGTGTGCAGACACAAGAGGAAACAGGATAATTTCTCCTGGCTCTGAGAAGTTAAGGGGAGGGGTTCAAAATTACCTGGATTTGAGGAGGTCTTTTTCCTGGGTGGGGGGGGGAGTCCAAAACTAGAGGGAATACGTTAATGGCGAGAAGGGAAAGATTTAAAAAGGACCTGAGGGGTAACTTATTCACGCAGAGGGTGGTGCATGTATGGAATAAGCTGCCAGAAGAAGTGGTGGCAGCTGGTGCAATTACAACATTTAAAAGGCATATAGATGGGTATAAGAATAGGAAGGGTTTAGAAGAATATGAGCCAAATGTTGGCAAATGGGACTAGGTCAGACTTGACAAATTGGACCGAGGGGTCTGTTTCTGTGCTGTGTAAATCTATGGCTCTAAATGCAGAGAAACTATTTCCCCTGGCAGATGATTCCGTGACCAGAGTTCACTGACCTAAGGTAATAATTGGCAAAAGAACCCGAGGAGAGATGAGAAAGTTAGGTATTTTTGCATTGAGAATAGATATTAGTCAGAAAGTACTTCAGTGAGGGTAACAGGAGCAGACTGAACAGATCCAAAAGGGAGAGATAGTAGGAACTGCAGATGCTGGAGAATCCGAGATAACAAGGTGCAGGGCTGGATGAACACAGCAGGCCAAGCAGCATCATAGCAGCAGAGAGGCTGACGTTTCAGGCCTAGACCCTTCATCAGAAAAAGGGAACTGGATATGTACTTTTAAAAAGGACATGAACAATTGTAGAGCTATTAGGAGAAAGGGAGTGAGACCAAAGTAGTTCCAAATAGCCAACACGACCTTGTCAGACAAAATGGTCTCTTCTGAGCTGTAAGATCCTATGATTGTATCAGTTCATCAGCTGTTAGTAAAGGATTTCATTTCTGCATCCGTCCTTACACAGTTCCCGAATGTAAGATTTAATGGCAGTGGAAGAAGACACTTACCATTATCTACAAGCCCATATACAGCCAGCCAGTGACAATGTAGTATTCCTTCTGTGGGATCTGTTAGATACCTGCCACTTGCTGAGAAGATTTTTTTTAGCTGGGTTGCACCATAGGGAGGGTATTCCTGAGAAGCTTGACTTTAATCCCTGAATCCCCTCCTAGGCTAATGTCCTGTCAGCATTCACATTGTCCCCAATGTGTGGAACACTTAGACGTTTCTGCTGTAAAAGCTGATCCTTATATCTACCATGCAGCCTCCCAAGGTGATGCACAACGTAGGAAGATAAGGAAGTGTTAATGATCAGATCCTGTTACTCTGAGGTTATCATGAAGGCTCCACCTTCTCAACCACGCTCCTCGCCTGAGTCATGGTAACCCTCAGGGTTAAATTCACTACCTGTCATCTCTGTCTAGTGAGACAGTACCTTATAGAATCATAGAATCCCTACAGTGTGGAAGCAGGCCATCTGGCCCATTGAGTCCACACCGATCCTCTGAACAACATCCCAATCATACACACTCCCCCTACCCTATCCCTGTGACCCTGCATTTACCATGGTTAACCCACGAGCCTGCACAGCCCTGAACACTATGGGGCAATTTAGCATGGCCAATCCACCTAACCTGTACATATTGGAGTGTGGTCCCCTGGTGATTATACCTTTACAAAGTGCAGAGCAACAATTAAACAATTACTGGATATTAAGGGATAAGATTTAACTACAGCAGATGCCTTAAACATGCTGAAGAAATTATAACAATGACATAATGATTTAAGTCTGACCTCTGCATTTGTCCCACCTCTTCTGCACTACCCAGTCATTCACCATAATATTGATGACCATGCCTTCAGCTATCTTGGCTCCAGAATTCCCTTCATAAACTTCATCGTCTCATCACAAAAATCCTCATTAAAATCTCACTCTTTAGCCAGGCTTCAAACCAATTGTTGTACTTTCTCTGTCTTTGGCTTAGCATCAATCCCACTCTGATTATGCTCTTGTGAAACATGTAGGACTGCTGTTCTTAAAAGGTGCTACATAAATACAGGTTGACGCTATCATTACTCCAGGCTTCAGTCGATTTATTCAAAATGGGGTAACAATTCTGCTCCCAAAACAGCACTGTCCAATAGAAATTGCTGACTAGCCATATATGAAGTTAAAACATATTCTGCTGTAGTCACATGCACTTATTCTAGTGAGAAAGTCTTTGCACACTCACACTACACAAGTAAATGTACTTTGTGTGTGTGAGTGTATTTACTTAATGACAGTCTACCATCATTAACAAAGGAAGGAAAGCACTCACAAAGTGCCCACACATTCCATTTTATTGCATGTCTAACAACAATGCAGACTACTCATTTTTCATCACAATTGCAATGAACCACATCTTGATTCTCAGTTAACTGTATGTGACCAGCAGGCAATAAATGAGACACGCTGCACTAAAACAGAAGGAATGCCCAATGCTTGTCTGCTGTTCCAGTAACATTCACTTGCAGGTTTGCTCTTTGGTTTCAAACTGATGAAAAAGGAAAATGCTTTCTAGTGTGCACAATGCCACCTGGTGCCTGAAATCTTTATTTGAAATTAGCAGTGAGTCCAGAACAATGTACATCTTCAGTCACTGGTTCTCAACCTTTGTATCTTACAGACTAACAACCACTTTATCAAAAACAAAAACCTCGTCCCGTTACCATGTAAAAACAAAACACCATTTTTCCCAAGGTATGTATTTTTGCTTTTAAGCATTACATTAATCATTAATGGAAATTTTTAAGGACATTAAAAATAGCAATGATTTTGCCGAAAATACGTTAAATTTTTAGAAAACCAAATTGAAATCACGATTTAATCATCAGTGAGAAGCCAGTGGTTGCATTTCATTGGCAAGCCTGTCAATTCTTGAGATCATACCCAGATAACCAGTTGAAAAGTACTTTGTTAAGTTTACCTTTCTAGCATTTCCAACAGCATACATTTTCATTCCATCTGGAGTATTTGGACTTCTGTTTCAGCCTCTGCCATGTTCACAATCCTAGACTTTTTGATGGCAGTAGTTCTGGTTGCATTGAGCAAATGTGTACAGTTTGGGTCTACTGTGACAACAAGGTGCAGGGCTGGATGAACACAGCAGGCCAAGCAGCATCATAGGAGCAGAGAGGCTGACGTTTCGGGCCTAGACCCTTCATCAGAAAAGGGGGAGGGGAAGGGGGTTTTGAAATAAATAGGGAGAGAGTGGGAGGCGGATAGAAGAGGGATAGAGGAGAGGATAGGTGGAGAGGAAACAAACAGGTCGAAGAGGCGGGGATGGAGCCAGGAAAGGTGAGTGTAGGTAGGCAGTTAGGAAGGGGATAGGTCAGTCCAGGGAGGACGGACAGGTCAAGG
>NC_063332.1:166506097-166529366 GCF_021869965.1 Rhincodon typus
CTACTGCATCCCAAAACCAGTCCAGCTCGTCCCTGCCTCCCTAACCTGTTCTTCCTCCCACCTATCCCCTCCTCCCACCTCAAGCCGCACCTCCATCTCCTACCGACCAACCTCATCCCGCCCCCTTGACCTGTCCGTCCTCCCTGGACTGACCTATCCCCTTCCTAACTCCCTACCTACACGCACCTTTACTGGCTCCATCCCCGCCTCTTCGACCTGTTTGTTTCCTCTCCACCTATCCTCTCCTCTATCCATCTTCTATCCACCTCCCACTCTCTCCCTATTTATTTCAGAACCCCCTTCCCCTCCCCCTTTTCTGATGAAGGGTCTAGGCCCGAAACGTCAGCCTCTCTGCTCCTATGATGCTGCTGGGCCTGCTGTGTTCATCCAGCCCTGCACCTTGTTGTCTCGGATTTGGAACCCTGTTGGAAATAGTAATCGTAATAACTATTGTTGTTGAATGAGACTGTGAGATCTGAATTAATACCAATTTTACTTCTTCCATTTTTCCAACCGTAAAATTCCTAACAGAGATGCCCAAACTGAAGAGCTGCACAGTTGCCCAAAGACTTGGTAGAGGAAAGAACGCCAGAGTTGTGTACCAGCATTTTGGTCAAAAGGAAGCTGCATCTGGTCCCCCCATCCCATCCTCTCCTGGTAATGGTGTTGGCAAAGTGGTAACGAGAACGACTAACCAAGACCCAAGGCTGCAGAAGAGGCACATCTGTGCCGAGGATAGGAGGGAACGCCCAGTCCCGAAGGAAGTCTCACCACCCATTGAACTCGATGTCCTAATGACAACTCTCTGCTTCCTGAAAGCACGTTCCTCCGTACTTGCCCAGCAGTGGAGTGAGAGTGCAGCTGGGTCTCAAGTGTGGGGTGGAACTGTACAGGAGCAAGTACTGGGTCAGGAGCCACAGGACGTAGCGGCGAAGCGTGAGAAGAATACGCCCTTTGGAGGGTCAGCACCAGTCATCACAGCAGCTGGCAGTGGCTCCCAGTGCGCCTCAGATGTTTCTGAAGCTGCTCAGCACCACAAGCAAAGCAAAGCAAAGCCAGACAGGGGGCTCACTTCGCTAACCGGGTTAGGCCTGAAAGTGGACTCGGGTATACAAATACGTGACATTCCAGACAAGGCAAGCGTGACAGAACCCTTTTTTGAAGACATCAAGTTGTACGAAAGTGAAGTGAAGAAAAAGTTACAAAAGTATTCAGCGTTCTTGGTGCTGTGCGATAAAGAAAGACTGTCAAAGATTCAATCACTGAAGAAGTTGAGCAGCACAGACAGAAAAGCCTTCTACTGCAGGCTTAAAAAGTACGACAAATATTATGAAAGATACCAGATTGAACTCGGCCTTAACAAATCCTGCAGTGCCGTTGTGCCTAAAACTCATGCTGGGAAGTATCCGTATGACTTGTCTTATTCTGCAGGACAAACTGCCCAGCCCTGCCCATGTGCTTTGACATTTGGGGACAGTTCATCCAGCTGCAGCACTAAACCGGCCTTTAATCCGACCACTTGCTGTCTGCCAGAGTCCAGGGAAAACCAGCAAACTGGAACCACATTATCTGATTCGAAGGGGATCAGTGATAAATCGAACTCCCCTGCAGCAGTAAACAATCAGTTCCTTGATGACAGAAGTTCTGACAGTGGGGTCTTGCACACAACAGGAGTCATGAATACAGAAATATCTGTCAAGGCTGAGGAAATTATTCCTGAATCCAGCAAGACAGCAGGAGATCTGAAGGAAGAGCTGCAGAGCTCTCTCGGAAATAAAGAGACGAGTGTGAGTGAGGATGTATCAGTAATCACTGAGTCTCGGATGCATATAGCTTCTCCTTCTGTGATGCCCGATGAATTCACACACAATCAGCTCGACCTCCTCGACACTGTTCATCACTCTTCCAATCAAAGTGAGTTAAATGTGGAGATTATACACAGTTATGAGGTTCCTGCAATAATGGGGATTTCTGAAGCAAGCAGAAAATTGGGGTTGAATGAAGAAGTGGTGGTGACAGAGGAAATGCAGAGCCCTTGGGAGAATGATGAGACCAGAGAAGCTGAGGGTAGATTGTTTTCAACCTTTCAGTTGGGAGAAGTACAAGTGTCTACCACTTCAAGTAAAGACAAAGATGCAGCATGTGATGACCTGCCGAACGTAGAGCCTTTGCTTGATTTCTTAGCAGCACGGATTGAATGGGAAAATTTGTTTGAACAGTCAAACGAGAACGAGTTAACAGTAAGTGCAGATTCAGCCAGAACTGCCAAGAGATCTGGTCACCATCTCCCACCTCCAGCTCTAACTCAACCTGGTCACCTGAGTCTTCATTGTTCATGGTTTGCAGATGGTGATGATGAGAGGGCCCAACAGAGTTCAACCTCAGACAGCCGAGCAGTGATTCCTAATCTGCAGATAACACTAAACAATGATTTTAATGCAGTATATGATCAGCATCTTTCACTGACAGAGCCACCTGTGACGCATGGTACCAGTTCAGAATACTGTGGCGAAAATGACACTGAGTCCAAAAACCGGACTGAAACCAAAATTGAGACATGTTTAACAGCAATTGGGAAAGACTCTGAAGGCGTTTTGATTGGAGAAACTATTAAACCTGAAAGTATAGCAGAAAGTCTAAGATTTGATTCATTGCAGACAGGCTATAAAGAACTGAACCAGGTTTTCACAAATGCAGAAGGTGATGCAAATGGACTGATATTTAAAAATGATATGCATCATACATTAGATGAAGCAGCACCCCTGCCTGGCATCAACTGTGAGCAGGAAGGTTTACTCTCTATACTGCCATGGGATAAAGAACCTCCAGGCAGTGAACAAAGTGGTAATTCTCAGAGTCCAAAGAGTCACCATTGCAAAGCCACAGCAAAGTATGTTGATCATTTGGCAAGCACCCACTCTAACAAGAAGGTCAACATGTCTGACCACACAGAGAGATTAGCAGAAGCGAAGTCTCTAACTGAATCCTATTATACAGGGGGCATTCACCAAGGTAACATCATGAGTCACGCTAAATCAGCAGCTGACTATCCCAATACTTTGGGCGATGACTCCTGTGAAGAAACTGTGTTGGAAGAAAAGAGTGTGAAAAAATTAGCATTGGAACCACAAGACAAGGATGTGAAAGAACTGAAACATAGCTCAAAGAAAATCAGTTGCTTAAAAGAGGATTCTCAAGCTGCCTCAAGCTGCAGTGTTTCATCAGATCTTCAGCATATACATGGTGAATCTGACATTAACAAAGTAAACAGACAAGACAACAGAAATGATACAGGAGGAACAGATAATAGAATGACCGTCCATGAAATAGTTCAAAAGCTTAGAAGTAAGCAACACAAAGGTAATAAACAGAACAGTTTAGTTCAGCTTACTGGGGAAATCAAAGGCATTTTAGGTCCTAATGATAATTTTCGGAAACAGAGATTGCCAAACAATAAGACCCTGGCTCTGACTCACACAGGAACATCCGCAAAATATGCTCCATGTGTGGAAATGTGTTTAAAAGAAGGCAACAAAGAGAAAGTCCAAAGTAACGACAGCTGTACCATTAATGTTACCCCTCTGTATGAAAGACATATTGGTGCTTTTATCAATTGCGAAAAGCACATTGCACAAGTGGCAAGTGTTCTGTCGAGTGAAGCCTCCTTAAGCAAAAGCAGCCACTTGTCCAAGTTACTTGCCAAAGCAGTGACAAATCTAAACAAAGCTTCTGAGAGAGTTAGAAAGTCTTCGGAAATTGTGAAAAGTATTGGTGTGGGGGTGAGCCAGCATTCACTGCCAAGATCCTACCAGAGTAATTGCAATGTTTTTCAGAAAAGCAGTGATGTAGATGGTCAAGGATATTGCAAAAAACATTGGCGTCGATCCGTTAGAGAAGCATGCCCCAAAAATAGCGAACTCAACAAGCAAAAGCAAGCAAAGAGATTATCTAGCCTGCACAACCGTCGTCAATGGCTCTATAAAAGTGGGCCGAGTGCAAATTTCAAAAAACGGACAAATAGAACTGAGCAAATCCCTTGCTTTCAGAAAGCCAACAGTTCAGCTGAGGTGGGACTGGCCACTGTACTAAACACAGCAGATACATCAACAAATTCAACAGGGTTTCAAAACACCATGAAGGAAATCCATCCCCGCTGTCTCATCATGCAAAGAGATTGTGCACAAATCCCAGGTTCAAACCTGAATCATTCCCAAGAATTTGAGCCTTGCAAAGTGAATCTTTCCAGTAAACTACTTGAACAGACTACACCACCTATTGTTGACAGTCAAGCTAAGTCCATGTCAGCTAAGCCACCAGTTGAACATCACTTGGTAAGTGCAGAAAAAATGACACTCCCAGCAGAACAGAAACCAACAGAATCTCTGTGCAACTCCAAATTTGAGAAATCCCAATTGGAGTTGCCTATCAACTGCCAAAAGGATAAATTCTTTGTTGGGGGAGAAGCCGAGATGGAAACTATAATGGAACTTCCTGTAGACTCGCTGATAGTGAATTCTTGCCCAAAGTCTCAAATGGTGGAATTCCTGAACAACTCCCAAAAAGTGAAAATTCCTCGTGTTTCCCAAACTGTGGAGACCTTGGGAGAAAGTCAGCAAATGAAATCCTCAGTGGAATTGCAAGGAACAGAGATTCAGTTTGAAAATTGCCAGCTGCAAACTCAATGTGAATTCAAAGCAGTAAAATTATCGGTCAATGAACAAACGACCTACTGTAAACGTGACGGATCAGGACTGACATTTCCTGGCAGATCTCAAAGTTTCGACCATCCAGCTCCTTTCAGGATAGCTAAATCGCCTACAAAGGCTGGTGTAGTTAACCCCCATGAGATGGAATTGCAGAGCAACTCCTCTGAGAGAGCGATCTTTATTGGCATAAAACTGGAAGGTCCTTTTCAAAATGTCGAGACAGATTGCCCCGTTAAATCTTTCTCTGCAGAATCTCGAACAGAACAGTTCACTGAGTTGTGCCAAAGCATGGACAATGCTGTTGCTTTGCAAACAGCAGTGACTGGACTGGAGCATCAGATAACTAAGTCTCGTGTTGATTTCCAAGTCAATGTTGCAAAGCATAAATTTCAACTTGAATTCAATGCAGCGTCTCAGACTGAAGATCAAGTCACAAGCAGTGAAAGTGAAGGAACAAACCTGGAATGTCCTGCTGTACGGGGGGGTGCTAAATCTTCTATGCCTTGCAATATCATGCAGCCCGCTGCTGATTCCCAAGTGGTGAATGGCTACGTGGAATCTCAAGCATTAACTTTCCACGATGGACTCAACGTGGTAAAATTCCCAGGAGGGGATTCGGGAATTGAATCTAAAGGTGAGGATTCTCCTGAAACGGAGAGGGAGAAAGGAGAAATAGCTTCAGATAATGAATCTGCATTGAAAGAAAGCAGTCGGATTGCAGTTAGTCAGAAGGTGGACAGTGTCAAAGTTCAGGCTGCTGCAATGGAAAGGATAGGCAGTAAGAACCATCTGCCACAAAACGTGAGAGAAGCTCAGATATCTGGGAGTCTTGTGGCTAAGATATCTGAGATTTTACACCAAGCTGATAGCACACCTCTGCTGGACAAACTAGAAAAGTTGAAACTGAACTGCGAGAAAATGCTTCCCTGCTTTGTTTCAAGTTTTGAACTCTCCCAGGGCGAGTCCTTCACAGACGCCTTTGTTTGTGGGGACTGGTTTCTGCGTAATAGCGAGTGGAACACTGTCAAGGCTGTACAATTAAAGCCAAGTGCTCTGGATTCCTATGTGGAGCTCCAAATGATGATGGAAACAGTGCAGTTCTTAGAAAACAAGATCAGTTTTCTGAGAGGTCTTCCAACATTTCGAAACTTGCTGTGGTACGATGAGACTTTATACAGTGACTTACTGGCCGAGAGAGTGGGCTACCAGCAGCAGTCTACCTTGTATCCTTCCTTCCAAGCAAGAATCCAGAATAATTGTTTTGAAGCACTAAGAGATTATCAGGCTCAGATTCTGAAATCCTGCCAAACTGAAATTAAAGGGCAAAATGCTTATTATGTTTACCTCAAAAACAGACGAGAATTAGAAGAATGCTCGGCAGTAATGCAGAACATCTCTGACTGCTGTTACTTCTGTCTTTCTGTCCCATTAATATCCAGTATTAACTATGGGGATAATCTGGAGAGTTTGGAAGTCCTGCGCAAAAATGTTTGGACACTGATAGACAAATATACCAGCCTACCTGAAGGCCAGCGGGACGAGGCTAAGTTGGTCCATTTGTGGATCATTATCGACTTTGTAAATGCAAAATCTCGCACCATCCACAGCTGCCCGCCTGTGAACGAAGAACTCTGGTGGTTTGGACTAGAACACTTACAGTTCAATGCTGCCAAGATGCTTGTTTGGGAGAAGAGAGTAAAATGTGAAGAATTAAACAATGGCTTGACCCAAGTGGGAGAGGGCCACATTCGGAAAAATAAGTTAAAAGAGCTAATCGGGGAGTTGAACAGAGAAGCACTGTGCTTGTTGTACAACACATACAACAGCTTGGCCTCAGAGAGCATATGTGTCAGCAGCAACGAGCAGACAGATCCATTGTACAGTGGCAACATGCTCCTGGGGACTGACCAGACCATGGCAATCCAAGCAGCAGAGGGTACCCTTACAGGGCACCAAGTACCCAGACTTGGCAACTATCACGGAAATTACTTCCATCCCCTTCTGGACCAAAACAATTCTGTCGGGAAAATTCTCGAGAGTTCGCAGGCTGCCCAGATGGAGGAACTGGAGCAGCTCCTGGTCACATGTGAAAATCAACTGGAGTCACTGAGGAGACTTTTCCAAGTACTGCAGCATGTTGAAGTAGAGAAGGTCCTGCTGACAGAAGCAAGTTTTTTAGCAGGGCTTATTTCTCATGATACAAGCGCCATTCTCCTGAAGCCTGAAGCTGTGGAGGTCTACATTGAGCTGATCATGATGTATGAGACAGTTCACTATCTGAGAAACCTGATGGCACGTCAGCTAAACCAAGCAACATACAGAGGGATGCTGTGGTTTGACCCAGCCTTACTCCCTGAACTGCTTCACAATCAACAAGACACCTCCATCTTCTCCTTGTTCCGTGAGAAATACCTGCATGATCCAGGTGAAGCACTCAAACACGCGATTTCTACACTACAACAAGAACTGGATTTAATCTTTGAATATAGGCAAAGTACCAACTATACCTATGCAGTTCAACTACTGTCAAGGGAGCTGTCTGAAATAATTGCTGTTAAACAGTACATGCAACAGCATGACATTGGTGTGAAAACATATGTGAATGCTGTACCTTATGCAGCATCGATTAACTATGGCTATACTGAATCAGACTTGATGCACAACTATGGGCAACTGGTGCTGGTTCTAGAGAAACTAATCAAGGAGCCCGAGAAAGATCTGGGGAAGATGGCACATGTAATGGAAGTGATGAAGAGCATTATGGACATGAGACAGGTAGCGGCTGAGAGCAGCAGCTCCACCCTTCACATTCTCACCCACCAGATGCGACAAAACAGCAAGAAAAGGAGGCTGCTGGGCGACTCCAAGGTGGTTCAGGATTCATTAAAGATTGAGAACAGCGCGGATGGTGCAGCAGAGGTTCAGTGGAATGTGCATGCAGACATCATTACAGGTTACAAGAGGCACAGTGCCCCATTGGCTAACGTAAGAAAACGACGGGTCTGTGACTCTCCATTGTTTGAAAATGGAGGAGACTGTGAAGCTGATAACCCTCCTGCCAATAAGCGAAAAATGGTAAGATCAAAATCTTGTGACGTTAGTTCATGTGGAAACTAAGTGGATAATAACAACAGTGAAATAGAAATGTGAGGTATTGCATTTTGGTAAAACAAACAAGAGCAGCATTAATACAACTAAAAGTAAGGCCGTGGGTAGTGTTAGAGAACAGAGAGACCTGGGTACATAATTCTTTGAAGTTTGCATCACTTGTAGACAGAGTGGTTAAGAAGGCGTTTAGCACTCTTTCCTTCATGGCTGATACCTTTGAGTATAAGAGTTGGGACATCATGTTTGAGGTTGTACAGGACATTGGTACGGTACTCTTCTGGACTACTGTGTCCAGTTCTGTTCACCCTGTTATAGGAAGGATATTATTAAGACAGAGAGGTTTCAGTAAAGATTTACCAGTATGTTGCTGGGAATGGAGGGTTTTAGTTGTAAGGAGAGGCTGGACAGGCTGGGAGTTTTCTCACTGGAGCGCAGGGTGATCTTATGGAGATTTATGAAATCATGAGGGACATGATAAGGTGAATGGTAAGTGTTGTTTTGCTAGGGTGGGGGATTTTAAGACATGAGAGGCAACTTTATTAGATAGAGTGGTTCGTGTGTGGAACAAACTTTCAGAGGAAGTGGTGGACGTGGGTACAGCTACAACATTTAAAAGACATTTAGATAATTACATGAATAAGACATGTTTGGAGGGATATGGACCAACTGCAGGCAGGTGGGACTAGTTTAGTTTGGGATTATGGTCAGCATGAACTGGTTGGACCAAAGGGTCTGTTTCCGTGCTGTATGACTCTATGATTCAATGCCAACTTATGTCCGTTTCATGCAATTGTGTACTGTGTATACAACCAACAAACTCTGTAATATTATGACTAGTGGGGAACTAATGAGGCAAAACAAAATCAATTTAGAAAGCCCTTTGATAAAGAAACTGCTGTTCCTACAATGCTAAAGAAGTGTCAGACAGACCATTGAAATATCAATAACAGAGGTTTCAAATATTTCATATCTCTTAATATTGTCAAAATAAATAGTAAAACATTGACAGAAGTGAGCAGGAAAAGAACTAAGGATGTCAATCAAACAAAGTCAACATTTGTCATAGAGTCATAGAGCTGAACAGCATGGAAACAGACCCTTCGGCCCAACTTGCCTATGCCAACCAGATATCCTAAATTAATCTAGTCTCATTTGCCAGCATTTGGCTCATATCCCTCTAAACTCTTCCTATTCATATGCCCATCCAGATGCCTTTTAAATATTGTAATTATACCAGCCTCCACCACTTCCTCTGGCAGCTCATTCCATACATGCACTACTCTGTACGTGAAAAAGTTGCCTGTTAGGTCACTTTTAAATCTTTAAAATAGAATCCTTGCTGACTTCATGCACTGGTTGGGCTCTCGTTATTGCATGCATGATGCATCCCTTCCCCTATGCTATCCCTGTAACCCTGCATTTCCCATGGCTAATCCACCTAGCTCCGCATCCCTGGACACCATGGGACAATTCAGCATGACCAATCCACCTAGCCTGCACATCTTTGGACTGTGGGAGGAAACTGGAGCACCCAAAGGAAACCCATGCAGACACAGGGAGAACGTGCAAACTCCACACAGACAATCACCTGAGGGTGGAATTGAACCTGGGTCCCTGGTGCTGTGAGGGAGTAGTGCTAACCACTGAGCCACTTGCTGCCCTTAGTTGAGTTCCTTTAAACCAAGACAGAAGATTCCCTGATTTAAACTACTGGTTTTAGTAACAAATATCCAGCCCCAGGTCAACATTTGAGAATAGGTTGGGCATGTGACTGAAACCAAGGGGAATAAAGGGATTATGGGAACAAGGTGAACACATGGGATCAAGACTTCCTTGTTTGACTTGATTTCAATTAAATGATCGAGATGATGTGCTAGTAAATCAGTTGTGTTTATTTCAGTCTTTTGGAACATTCTTTCCCGATATAAAAATTAATAGAAGAGGAACTCCTGGAGGGTAAATACTACGTTGTCAATATTTTCTAATTAACCTGTTCAGAGATGTTGTTATACACCTCTGGAGCAGGTAGGAATTGAAGCTGGGCCTCTTGGCTCATAGCCAGGGGCACTACCAATACACCAGAAGGGGCCCTTAAAGATTCTTGTCTGATTGTAGATAATCATTCTGTTTGGATATGTTACGACATACATTCAGGGCAGGTGGGACCTGAACCTGGGACACTACTAAAACACCACAAAAGCCCCTTAAACATTCTTTTCTGATCTTATATAATCATTCTGTTTGGATATGTTGTGATGTACTTTCAGGGCAGGTGGATCCTGAACCCAGGTTTCCTGGCAGAGCGTACGTCATACTCCTGCCATTCCAGTATCAACAAGAGAGGATCCCATAAGTAAAACTGTGTTTGTTTGTGAGAGGTTTTAACAGTGCTTTGTACCTTCCAGTAGTGGTGATTGGCTGTAGGAAAGTACTTGAAACCTGTCTGAAGCTTAAGCTTTTGGCCAGGAAGAGGTTATAGTTCAGGGACTAAGTGGTTATCTGTTTCAAAGAACCAACGCAGGGTAAGTAACATCTACGAAAAGATGAAAAATAAAGCATGCTGCAAGACAGAAAATGATCCTTTCTACCTCACCTTCCATCGAAGCTAGAGCAAAATATGTCCCGCAGTTTTGAAAATCACCATGGGATAGCAGTGACCTTTGGCTAACCTGATTAAGCTCGATGAACTCTACGATCTGTTCTTGCTATCATAATCTATTCACTTTTATTTGTTGTCTTGTGTTGCTAAGTAAATTATATATTTTTAAATTTGCGGATTGCAGGCAATGACCTGAAGAGCTCTGCATGTCGAACATCGTCTCACAAACAACAAGCTTCTGTGTGTGCTTCCTGATCTGCAATTAAGCTGGAATGACAAATACTATCTCCATCATGAACAGCAAGGCAAACGTTTTCACAGTGAATAACTACATGACCAAATGAACGTGACCTTGGTAAAATAGATTGATATTTGAATTAGGATTACATATTTTACTAGATCTTCACGGTAACTAGGTGATTACAAGCTAGTTTGCCCAAATTAAAGTTATTTGTGTAGAGGGGCACTGTATAAATTAGTTAATACTTTTGAGTAAGTGCAAAGATTACAGCACATAAAAATGCACAATGAAACATTTGTGTCAGATCAAGATAAACATCTGATCAATGGAATCACAACTATAATGAATGCTGAAGCACAGCAAATATGAATTTTCCATTTGTTTTACTGCGAGTACATTTACAATGTGCTAATGTGGTTTGAATTTATTTTAACGGGAAAGTATTTTCTTCTGTCTTTGTTGAAAAACATGCATAATCTTGGAATTGGTACCTGTCTATGTACTTGATGCAAGATAACAGAAAATAACCTCAACTTCTTGAGTTCAAAGAGATGTTTTGTCTGAGACATTTCATTTTGCTGATGTACTCTGATATTTCAATTTAACAATTGCTTTTGCCATGTTTGTTGGAGTTAATTCTGTAATGCTTTTCTTTAAAAAATTGGAACAAATGTTTAATCACAAAAAATGTTATTGTGTCATGATTTTAAGTGGTACTTTGAAGAAACATGACACTGGAATTGGCAAATGGTCCGAGGGTATGCCTTCAGCAGGCGACCCTTCCCATGTTTATAATAGAGAGAGGGAAACCTAAATTCTAATGTGGCATTTCTTCAGACATATGCCGAGTACACCAAAACCTTCTGATACAATTAAAAGTCTGCCATTCCCAATTTATTTTCTTTCTACTTGTTAAAGGCCAGAAGTAAATGTCATGTCACATAAGAAAAAAAATGTGTATACTAGTCATGGGAAAAGTCTAATTTTTTTATATACTTGTCACTGGCTGTTTGCATTTTCCAAGTGTTCAATATTTTTCAGTCTTTATCTGAGATAAACGTGTAGATGTTGCAACGTTGCATAACTATTTCATTCAATCTTCACTGTTAATGATTTGAGTAATGCATACTAGTGTGATGTGTGCTGCTGATAGGAAATGAGAGTTAGTGTATATTTTTTAAACCTTACTAAGTTTTTGCATTTGATGGAAATACACATTTGACATGGTGCCTGTGTGTGATATGGTGCTTTATTAAACAATCTCATTTTGAACAGCAAAGAAAAATTATTCAGTGACTTTAATTCATTGGCCCTTGGTTGAGAAAGACTATCATAAGCCCATAAATCACATGCCTGTACAGCATGGACAGAAATAATTTATACAAATGAATCACAGAAAATTACAACATTGAGCAATACTTTATTCTTGGAATATCTACTTTAAGTCTTTGTTCGGTGTTAAAACACACTAAAGTGTAGCCATCTAATCCTGTAGTATTAAGGAGAAGCTTATTCTTCTTGAGATGTGGGCATTGCTATCTCGGCCAGCATTTATTGCCTATCCATATTTGCCCTGGAGGAAATTCTGATGAACGCCTTCTTCAACCACTGCAGATCACATTGTGTAGGTACACCTACGGTGCTGTTAAAGATGGATTCAAGGACTTGGATCCCATGACAGAGAAGGAACAGTCGATATAGTATCAAGTCAGGATGTTGTGTGACTGGGGGATGGGGGGATCTCACAGGTGGTGGTGTTCCTGTGCATGTGCTGCCCTTGTTCTTCTAGGTGGTAGAGGTTGCAGGTTTGGAAGGTGCTGTTGAAGGAGCATCTGTGAATTGCTTTTATGCATCCTGTAAATGGTTTAAACTGCTGCCACTGTGCGTTGGTGGTGGAGGGAATAAATGCTTAAGATGTTGGATGGTGTGCCAATCAAGTGGGTTGGTTGAAAGAGAAATAACGTGCATTTATAAGCACATTTTCACAACCTCTGGATACTGCAAAGTGCTGCATAGCCAATGAAGTATTTTTCAAGTGTTATCATTATTTCACTGTAGGAAAAACAGCAACTAATTTATACCCAATAATGCCTACTAACGGTAATATGAAAATAACTAGAAAATCTATTTCAGTGATGTTGGTTGAGATATGAACATTAGCCAGGACTTTGAGAAAAGTCCACTGCCCTTCTTCCAAATGTCAACCTGGAAAGGCAGATGGGGCCTAACTTTAATATCTCAACAGGAAAATGACACCTCTGACACTGTAGTACTCCTTCAGTACTGCACTGAAATGTTAACCTAGATTGTTTACCCAGGTCTCCAGTCTGGGATCCAAATCTGTGACCTATTACTGCAGTGAGACTGAACCATGAATAAAACCTGTCTGTCTTCTTAGAATCTCGGAAACTGCTTCCAAGAATTCCATGCGAATCAAGTGGGTTTCCTTACTCTGTCTGCCATGAAATATCATCCATCCCTCAGGTGCCAAAATGTCATATTTTAGGGCTTGTTGAAGAAAAGTGCAGCAGTCACCATGGGAAATGTGGCCATGAACAACCCTTACATTGGAAAAATATGGAATACTTCCGAAAGTGTCCCATAAAACTGCACAAAAGGTCATTTGTCCTTGACTGGACATCTGGTGATAATACAGCATTGAATCCACTTCTGCAAATTGTATCCATTTTTTGTTTGCTAAGGATAATGGGGTAATGGAACTAAATTAGGGAAATGGAAAGGAGTTTCAGATTGGTGCAATGTAATTGAATAGAAGAACTTTCTTTAACTGCATTTCATCTCCTTAATTGGAACCCAAGCTGAAAACCAAGATCTTTCCCACTTCTTCTCTGGCCTTTTTGAAATTGGATTCTAAAAGGTATGATTGACATTAGTACCATACGTAAAATTCTGTTTTAATCCTTCGTCTGCATTAACATTTATGCATTTGTTAGTGTTGTCAATCCTGCTGCATTTCTTTTACAAAGTTTCCATGGAACCCTGTTGCCTTTGGATACTCCAGTGGCAGCTCCTGATTTAAAGCAGGAAGGGTGAATAACATGAGGTACAACTGCACTTCATGTTTCTGGCATCATTTTTGGCTTCATCTTAAGAGCTAGGTTCACAAACCTAGGCCCAAAGCACTTCTGAAGAAACCTGTCATCACCACTGTATTTCACACTGTATGTTTACATTGGGTTACACAGTCATCTTTTAACTACTACACAGACAGCCCTACCAGTGGTTGTGTGTTGAAACCTTACTTCTCCATAGGCCTGAACACACAATCTAGGCTGACAACTCAGTGCAGTACTGGAAGAGTGATGCACAGTCAGTGGTGCTGTTTTTGGGCTGGGATATAAATTGAATCCGCCTCTGCCCACTCATAGAGCCATAGTCATAGAGAATAACAGCACGGAAACAGACCCTTTGATCAAACTTGTTCATGCCCTCCTCCTCTGTAATATGGACACTTTTCAAGATATTGCTAACAATCCTTTAAAAATAACATTATCTAGTGATTATTTCATTGGTGTTTTTGGGATCTTTGATGTGCGTATTTAGGCTGCTGCATTTTCTATATCTTAAAACAAAACACTTGACCAGTTATAAACCATTTTCATATATCGATTTTTATTACAACATTGTGATATAAATTCAGGCCTTCCTTTTATGTATATTTTTTATTAATGTACAGAGAAAGTAAGAAAATGATCCATATTTCTGACAAGTTAAGACTTGAGGACTTTCTGTGCTTGAAGTTCTTTATGACAGGCTTATTTGTTACCCTCACACTGCAAACTGGGCTTCCTATTCAATATAATACAATTCAGTACAATACAACATCCTTTTATTGTCGTTTGTAGGAGTACAGTGAAAAGCTTTTACAATGTCTGCCTTCGAATGGTGACATCTTAGGTACAAGTACCTAGGTGAAATTCTTGGATACAGCAGAGGAATGAAAGCAGTTGCATTACTTAGGGAGTTGAAAAATAAGTTAAAAATAGGACATCATTAAAGAGTTGACATTACAGTTATGTAGGAAATTTCAAATAGACATTACAGTGTGACAGCTCAGCACAGGGCCTCCGCACGTGATCTTACCACCCGCACCAGACCCCAGTTCAACAGCCCTCCCCACTCCGCAACAAGCCCCAGACGGGTCCGTACCAGCACTCAACTGCTCCAAGGTAAGTGCCAGGACTGCCTCCACCGCGCCGTGACTTGCTGTGTGTGTGATGCTCAGGGGCTGCATTCCCGCACTGCTCTGAGGCTTGCAGCCCACACGCTGTACCAGGGCTTGCTGCTCGCGCTGTTCCGGGGCTCACAGCCCACACACTGTACCAGGGCTCATTGCCCACGCTGTTCCAGGGCTCACAGCCCACACGCCGTACCAGGGCTCATTGCCCACGCTGTTCCAGGGCTCACAGCCCACACGCTGTACCAGGGCTCATTGCCCACGCTGTTCCGGGGTTCACAGCCCACACGCTGTACCAGGGCTCATTGCCCACGCTGTTCTGGGGCTCACAGCCCACACGCTGTACCAGGGCTCATTGCCCATGCTGTTCCAGGGCTCATTGCCCACTCTGTTCCGGGGCTCACAGCCCACACACTGTTACCAGGGCTCGCTGCTCGTGCTGTTCCGGGGATTGCAGCCCACGTGCTGCTCCAGGACTCGCAGTATTCACACAGGGCGAAGGCTGGAACAGAATTAAAAAATCATTTTCAATAGCATTATTAATTTACTACCTCAGCTCTTTATGCTGAAATATATATTCAATTAAGAAGCTATTGTCATCTTAAGTTCTATGAATAGAACTCTGATGGAATAGTGACGTGCAGAGTCAGCTGTAAAAACTACCAATTACAAATATGCTGTGTCATTGTTTACAAGATTCACCAGCTAATTTTAAATCATGATTCTTCTATAATCTAGCTAAAATCAATCCTGCACATCATTAGCTTCATTTTTGTGTAGTATTTTTTCAATACTGACTTATATATCATGCATGGGAATTGATCTTACATTGCATTACGCAAAGAGAGTCGAACCATTGGTTTGTGGGAAAATGACTAGAATCTCTTGTTAGGGGCTGTGTGACTGTGTACTTGAGTTGATAGAGAAAGCCAGCACATTGAATTTTTTGAAGAGCTCGATAAGAGGTTGTCTTTGGATATGGGTTCATGGAATGCAATCAATAAAGTTCCATGGAAGAGGTCATCAGGAGAAACAAAATTGAGTCAACCTTTTGATACTGGTAAGGAATTGATTAGTATTTAGAAGACAGACAGTAGAGATAATGAGCATGTATTTCATGGGCAGGATGTGTCTGATAGAGTCTCCTAGGGATTTGCACTGGGGCCTTGGCTTGTCAACAAATTTATAAATGGCTCAGGTGAAAGAACAGGGAGCCAAAGATCCAAGCTTGTGACAAAATTGGTGGTGTGGTAAGTAATATAAATGGGAATCCGATCTGACATCACTTTTAGAGAATTTAACTCTCTGCACGCATCCAAACTTGTCTTCCTTTGGATCTGAAAATGTCAGAATGATATCTTGTACAAATAAGGCTGAATTCCAATGTAATGGACGTAAATAAATTCTCATAAAGGTTATTTAAAGGTAAAATGTAACAATTATGTAATCACATAATTGAAAAAATCTAGCAGGTAAGTGGTGGATGGAACATTAGCAGGGAAAAGTTGAATTGAAATTATATTAAAATTCCAACCATTATATGGTTCTTACATTACAGGCACTAAGGTACAAACATTAATTTTATCAATCTAAATAAACATTTTTTAATGCCACAGTGTATTTTATTTCCCCAAAAGTTACAAATGTATTGGAAAATGATATATTTGCCTCATTACAGTGCTCTTGACTATTCTTGGGTCTTTGACTAACAGTGAACCACCTATTTAGACACTTTATTTGCATATTGCTACAGTAGAATGTATGATAACTTTAGCAATAACAACTGCTACATTTGCAGCAGCAAAAAAAAACATTAAGAAGGCTAAAAGGGGTCATAGAACCCTTACAGTGTGGAAACAGGCCCTTCAGCCCAACAAGTCCACACTGAACCTCAGAGCATCCCACCTGGACCCATCCCCCTATAACCCACCTAATCTACACCTCCCTGAACACTATGGGCAATTTAGCATGGCCAATCCACCTAGCCTGCACATCTTTGGACTGTGGGAGGAAACCGGAGCACCCGGAGGAAAACCATGCAGACACGGGCAGAACATGCAAACTCCACACAGACAGTCGCCCGAGGCTAAAATCGAACCCAGGTCCCTGGTGCTGTGAGGCAGCAGTGCTAACCACTGTGCCATTGTGCCACCATGCCACCCCATGAAATATTATGAAATACCTTTAGCAAACAGGGTTAAGGAAAATCCCAAAGCCTTTTATTCATACATAAGGAGCAAGAGGGTAAGTAGAGAAAGGGTTGGCCCACTCAAGGGCAAAGGAGGGAAGTTATGCGAGGAGTCAGAGAAAATGAGTGAGATTCTTAATGAGTACTTTGCGTCAGTATTCACTGAGGAGAGGGACATGACGGATGTTGAGGTTAGGGATAGATGTTTGAGTACTCTAGGTCAAGTCAGCATAAGGAGGGGGGAAGTGTTGGGTATTCTAAAAGGCATTAGGGTGGACAAGTCCCCAGGTCCGGATGGGATCTATCCCAGGTTACTGAGGGAAGCGAGCGAGGAAATAGCTGGGGCCTTAAAGGATATCTTTGCAGCATCCTTGAGCACAGGTGAGGTCCCAGAGGACTGGAGAATTGCTAATGTTGTCCCCTTGTTTAAGAAGGGTAGCAAGGATAATCCAGGTAATTATAGACCAGTGAGCCTGACGTCAGTGGTGGGAAAGCTGCTGGAGAAGATACTGAGGGATAGGATCTATTTACATTTGGAAGAAAATGGGCTTATTAGTGATAGGCAGCATGGTTTTGTGCAGGGAAGGTCATGTCTTACCAACTTGATAGAATTCTTTGAGGAAGTGACCAAGTTGATAGATGAGGGAAGGGCTGTAGATGTCATATACATGGACTTCAGTAAGGCGTTTGATAAGGTTCCCCATGGTAGGCTGATGGAGAAAGTGAAGTCGCATGGGGTCCAGGGTGTACGAGCTAGATGGATAGAGAACTGGCTGGGCAACAGGAGACAGAGTGTTGTAGTGGAAGGGAGTTTCTCAAAATGGAGAACTGTGACCAGTGGTGTTCCACAGGGATCCGTGTTGGGACCACTGTTGTTTGTGATATACATAAATGATCTGGAGGAAGGTATAGATGGTCTGATTAGCAAGTTTGCAGATGACACTAAGATTGGTGGAGTAGCAGATAGTGACGGGGACTGTTGGAGAATGCAGCAGAATATAAATAGATTGGAGAGTTGGGCGGAGAAATGGCAGGTGGAGTTCAATCCAGGCAAATGCGAGGTGATGCATTTTGGAAGATCCAATTCAAGAGCGAACTATACGGTAAATGGAAAAGCCCTGGGGAAAATTGATGCACAGAGAGATTTGGGTGTTCAGGTCCATTGTACCCTGAAGGTGACAACGCAGGTCGATAGAGTGGTCAAGAAGGCATACGACATGCTTTCATTCGTCGGATGGGGTATTGAGTACAAGAGTTGGCAGGTCATGTTACAGTTATATAGGACTTTGGTTCGACCACATTTGGAATACTGCGTACAGTTCTGGTCGCCACATTACCAAAAGTGGATGCTTTGGAGAGGGTGCAGAGGAGGTTCACCAGGATGTTGCTTGGTATGGAGGGTGCTAGCTATGAAGACAGGTTCAGTAGATTAGGATTATTTACATTAGAAAGACGGAGGTTGAGGGGGGACCTGATTCAGGTCTACAAAATCATGAGAGTTATAGACAGGGTGGATAGCAAGAAGCTTTTTCCCAGAGTGGGGGACTCAATTACTAGGGGTCATGATTTCAAGGTGAGAGGGGAAACGTTTAAGGGAGATATGTGTGGAAAGTTCTTTATGCAGAGGGTGGTGGGTGCCTGGAATGCGTTGCCAGCGGAGGTGGTAGAGGCGGGCACGATAGCATCATTTAAGATGTATCTAGACAGATACATGAATGGGCAGGGAGCAGAGGGGTACAGATCCTTGGAAAATAGGCGACAGGTTTAGATAGAGGATCTGGATCGGCGCAGGCTTGGAGGGCCGAAGGGCCTGTTCCTGTGCTGTAATTTTCTTTGATCTTTGTATTAAAACAGAGTTAAAACACGTTAGTAATTGGAAAAGCCATTGCAGTGTGTGTTGGTATTAAAACCTCAATTGATTCATTCCACATAGTAGGATAACAAAGGTGAATGAAACTTGACTGCAGGAGCCTGATATTTTCCCCAAGTGTGTTTTATGTTGTGGGAAGAGCAAGACTACATAAGTATCGGAAAAAGGCAATTCAAAAGCAACTTTTTAGTCCAGGAAGATCGTGAGAATGTGGCACTTGTTACTACAAGGAGTGGTTGCAGAAAATAGTCTAGGCATTTAAGGAGAAAACTGATAAAACATATGAGACAGAAGGGAACGGAAGGTTATGCTGATAGAATCAGATGAAGGAAGAACCTCAACTATGGTACAGTCGAACTGAATAGCCTCTTTCTATGCTAATTTTCATTCCATGTAATACTATGTAGTTCAAACAACACTAACACAGATTGCCTAAATAATCTACTTCATGCTGTTTGTGGGATTTTTTGTGCAAATAGACTTCCACGTTTCATCACAAAAGTGACAGCATTTGAAAAATTAGTTATTTTACAGTTAAATACTTTAGAGCATTCTGAGATCATTGAAGGTGCTACAAAACTGCATATTTATTCTATTTTTGACTTTTTTGTTTCCATGTCATCCAAAAATCTGATGTAGCAGTTACTTAATATAAATTCCTCATTAGACATTTTGATAAAGTATACAGGAGAGAAACCTTTCTACTGGCAGCAAACTCATTAACCTTGGGATTCAGATTTTAGATAATTGGCAGAAAAACTAGAGATTTATTTTTTAATTCAGCAAGTTGTTACAATCAGGAATGGACTACCTGATTGGACATTGAAAACAAGTTAACCTATCAAAAATGAATTGGATAGAGAACAATTCTACATAGAAAGAAGACATTCAGCCTATCTTGCCTGTGCTGGTTTTCAAATGAATGATCTAATTGGTCCTACTCCCCTGCTTTAATCAAAAACCCATTATTTTCAAGTAATTTTTCCAATTCCATTTGAAAGTTATTATTGGAACTGCTTCTACAAACCTTTCATGCAGTGCATTCCAGATCATTAACAACTCACTGCAAATTTGATCATTTCTTTCTGAGTCTCATTTGCTAATTACAGGGTCATAGAGACATACAGCATGGAAACAAACCCTTCAGTCCAACCATTCCACGCTGACCATAATCCCAAACTAAACTAGTCCCACCTGCCTGTGTTTGGCCCATATCCTGTCAAACATTTCTTATTCATGGGCATAGGAGATATAGTTAGTAAGTTTGCAGATGACATCAAAATTGGAGGTGTAGTGGACAGCAAAGAAGATTACCTCAGATACAACAGGATCTTGATCAGATGGGCCAATAAGACAGGCAGTGGCAGATGGAGCTTAATTTGGGTCACTGCATTTTGGAAAGGCAAATCAAGGCAGGACTTACACACTTAATGCTAAGACCCTGGGGAGTGTTGCTGAACAAAGAGACCTTGAAAGTGGAGTCCCAGGTAGATAGGATAGTGAAGTAGGCATTTGGTATGCTTGCCTTTATTGGTCAGTGCATTGACTTTAGGAGTTGGGACGTCAACTTGCGGGTGTACAGGACATTGGTAAGGCCACTATTGGAATACTGTGTGCAGTTCTGGTCTCCCTACTATGGGAAGGATGTTGTGAAACTTGAAAGGGTTCAGATAAGATTTACAAGGATGATTCCAGGGTTGGAGGGTTTGAGCTTTAGGGAGAGGCTGAATAGGCTGGGGTTAGTTTCCTGCAGCATTGGAGGCTGAGGGATGACCTTATAGAGGTTTATAAAATCATGAGGAGCACAGATAAGGTGAATAGACAAGGTCTTTTCTCCAGGGTGGGGGAGTCCAAAACTAGAGGGAATAGGTTTAAGATAAGAGGAGAAAGATTTAAGAGGGACATAAGGGGCAACTTGGTCACACAGAGATTGGTGTGTGTGACGAATGAGCAGCCAGAAGAAGTGGTGGAGGCTGGTACAATTACAACATTTAAAAGACATCTGGATTGGTATATGGATAGAAAGGGTTTAGAGGGATATGGGCCAAATGCTGACAAATGGGACTAGATCTATTTAGGATATCTGGTTGGCGTAGATGAGTTGGACCGAAGGGTCTCTTTCCATGCTGTACAGCACTATGACTCTATTATTCAAATGTGTTTTAAATCGTTGTAACTACCTGCATCCACCACATCCTCTGGAAGTTCATTCCACACACAAACCCCTCTCTGTGTAAAATAAATTGCCCCTCATATGACTTTTTAAAATCATCTCACCTTAAAAATATGTCCCCTGGTCTTGAAATTCCCCACCCAAAGGAAAAGACACCTACCATTCACCTTTTGTATACCCCTCATGACTTTACAAACCCCTGTAAGGTCACTCCTCAACCTCCTATGCTCCACTGAAAAAACATCCCAGCCTATCCAGCCTCTCCTTATAACTCAAACCCTCCATTCCTGGCAACATCCTGGTAAATCTTTTCTGAACTCTTTACACCTTAATAATATCCTTCCTCTAACAGGGTGACCAGAACTGGACACATCTTAATTCTATAACAATCTGTCATTGGCAACTTACTTACCCAATTTAAATAACTTCAAGATTTTGAAAACCTCCAGTAGTGAATACTTTTCTCAGAAAGGAGATTTAGGTGTCTGTTTTTGACTGGCACAGACTTTTTCTGTGCTGCACACCTCTATGACTATTACCAAGATGCTACCCACATCAAAAATGGGTAACAAGTACAGTAGTCTTTCCAGGCTTCCTTTGACTCAGGATGGTGCCAGAGAACTGGAGAATTTCAGATATCACATCCTCCTTCAAAAAAAGGGCCCAAAACTAAGCCCAGCAACTACGAGCCAGTCAGTTTAACTTTGGCAGTGGGGAAATTTCTAGAAACAATAATGTGAGACAAAATTACAGCTCTCATGTGCAAACGTGGGTTGATTAAGAGAAGCTGGCACAGAAGGAATATAATGTTTAACAACCTTGCTGAAGCTTTTTGAAGAGTTAACAGAAGGTTGATGAGTGTAATGCTGTGGATGTGGCATACACGGATCTCCAACAGCCATTTGATACACCGCAGCGTAACAGTTTTATAACTTAAAGTTGTAACTCATGGAATAAAACGGACCGTAGAAAACAGATAAAAGCTGGTTCTGTGACAGTACATAGAGAGCAGTGTTTAATGGATGTTTTTCAGACTGGAGGAAGGTTTTCAATCGAGTTCCTCAAGAATCAGTGTTGGGTCTCTTGCTTTTCCTGATATACATTAATATCATAGACTTGGTGTACAGCACAGTTTCAAAATTTGCAGATGATACTAAATGTGGCAGCATTGTGAACTGTGAGGAGGATAGCATAGAACTATAGGCAGACAAGTAGCAGATGAAGTTCAATGTGGAGAAATGAGAGGCAACTCATTTGAGAAAAGACATGGAGAAACAACAGAAATTTAAGGGTACACTTCTAAAGTGGGTGCAGGAACAAAAGTACCTGTTTGTACATCTGCGCAAGTTATTGAAAGTGGCAGGATAGGTTCAGAATGAATTTAACGAAGCATTGAGGGTATACAGTACAGGAGCAAGGACTGTATATTGAACTTGTGTAAATTCAGCTTCAGCTGGACTATAGGGTCCCACATTTAGGAAAGTTATGAAGACATTAGACAGGATGCAGAAAATGTTCACAACATTCCAGGGATGAGGAGCTTCAGTTATCAACATAAATTGGCGAAGTTGTGAATATTTTGCTTGGAGATTGATAGGCTGGGGTGCAATTTGTTTGAGGCATTCAAAATCATGAGGGTCTGAACAGAATAGAAGAAAACTGTTCCTACTTGTGGGAGAGTCAAAAACACAAAGACACAGATTACAGACACACAAAGTAATTGGCAAAAGAAGCAAAGGCAGCACGAAACATTTCCATGTAGCATGTGGCTATTTTCTCCTGCAGTGCCTGAAAGTGAGGAAGAGGCAGGTTCAAGCAAGCCATTCAGAACGGAAATAGGCTGTTATATGAAAATGAAGAAGATTCAGGAATAGGTGGTGAAGATGAAGAAGATTGTTCATTTAATGAGCTGGTGCTGACATGATAGGCCAAATGGCTTCCTACCGCACAGTCATTATCCTGATTCTTTGAGTAGATTTCTCTAAGGAGAACAATCCTAGTTTATCAATCCTTTCAGATGTGCAAAATCTGACTACAGAATTATTAGAGTGCAAAGCAAGGTCATTCACATGGTGCTGAAAAGTGTGTCGGTGGATCAAGGGATGTCACATGGTGCTGAAGGGCATAGTGGGTAAGCATAGGGGTGTCACAGGCTACAGGAGGATGTTATGGGTGACCAAAGGGGT
>NC_063332.1:166529376-166530778 GCF_021869965.1 Rhincodon typus
TGTGATGGGTGTGCAAAGGGGTGTCACAGGGTACAGGAAGATGTGATAGGTGTACAAAGGGGTGTCACAGGGTACAGGAAGATGTTATGGGCGACCAAAGGGGTGTCATAGGGTGCAGGAGGGTGTGAATGTGAGCAAAGAAGTGTCACAGGGTACACAAGGGTGTGATGGATGTGCAAAGGGGTGTCACAGGGTACAGGAGGATGTGATGGGTGAGATTGTCAAGGAGATCAAGGGTTACGGGGAGAATGGGTTGAGAAACTTATCAGCCATGATGGAATGGTGGAGCAGACTCGATAGGCTAAATGGCATAACTTCTGCTCCAATGTCTTATGGTCTAAAAGGGGTGTCACAGGGTACAGAAGGACATGGTGAATGGAGCAAAGGGTGTCAACAGTCTAAGGGTACAAGATAAGCCTTTTAGAACTGAGATGAAAAGGCCAAAACATCAACTGTTTTCACAGAGGAGTTAGATGGAATTGACGGGGATAAAGGGACCGAAGAGTATGGGGAGAAAGCGTGAACAGTGCATCGAGCTAGACATTCAGCTATGCCTATAACGAATGGCCGACTCCGTGTTTCCGTACGTCACGTGGCATCTGCGAAGAGCCTGGAGTGCCACACCACGTGGTACATACCGGGCGTGGCAAATAAAGGGAACTGCCTTCGCTCGCGCACCCATTCAAACCGGCTTCCAACCGCCGCCCGGCCGCGCGAGCGCGCGTCTCCACCCCAGCCACGCGCCGCGGGAACGTGAATTACGTCGGTGCGTGCGCGGTTTGCGGCCACGCGCGCCGCTTTTCCTCCCTCTCACTCTCACAGTGACGGACGGCGCCGAGCTTCTCAGGGGTTCCGAATCCATGTAACTTATTTATGATCAAAATTTTAACCTCTCGTTTCCCCCTCCCACCCAAGACTTTTTATTTAAATTTTCCTTTTCACCTGAACACCCACTCCAATAATTTTTAAAAAAAACCGTTCCCGGTAGTTATGGATAACAAGGCGTTCACCAAGGAGCTGGACGATTGGATCGAGCAGCTGAACGAGTGCAAGCAACTCAACGAGAACCAAGTGCGGACCCTCTGCGAGAAGGTGAGCGGGGAGGGCCAAGGCCAACAGAGAGGGCTTCTCCGTTTTATCCTCGGTGCGATTTCGGACAGAATCCCCGCCTGCGGTTAAGCGGCGGGCTCGGCCTTTCCGCCGCTGCCAAATAGTGAGACAGCGGCTCGGCCGCTCTCACCGGCTCCGCCCCGTCCCCCCACCCGCCTGAGTGGGCGGAACTTCCGGTCCGGTGCCACTTCCGGTCAGGGGCGGGTCCAGGGAGGAGCTAATACATGCCCTCAAAACCCTTTCCATCCCTCCCTCCCTCCTCCCCCCCCCCCCCCCCCCCTCCCTCCTCCCC
>NC_063332.1:166531178-166577150 GCF_021869965.1 Rhincodon typus
TCCCCATGTTCTAGCTGCCCTGACTCCTCTTGCAGGAGGTTGTAGACTTTGACATAATTGAATTTTACAGCCTGGATAAAGCCCCTTCAGCTCGATGTGTCCGCACTGTTTGTCAAGCATCTACAGCACCTTTCCTGTAGTCTTGTATACCATGGCATTTTATATGCTCATCAGGTTCATTAGACTGATACCTGATACAGAGGCATTGACTTAGCTGGAGAGCTTCAGTAGGTTTGGGCCTGTACTGGTTGGAATTTAGAAAAATGAGAGGCAACAGTTTTGAAGCATAAAAGATTCTTGGAAGACTTGACAGGGTAGATGTAGAAAGGTTGTTGCCCCTTGTGGTAGAGATTAGGCCAAAGGGATTGATCTTAAAAGAAATGTGTTGAGGAGGAATTTCTTCTATGCAGTTACTGAACCTTGGCATTCTTTACCACCAAGACCTATTGAGACCGAGTTGTTAGGTTTATTCAATGCTGAGACAGATTTTTAATTTGTATGAGTAAAAGGCAGGAAAGTGGAGACGATGATTCACAGATAAGCCTGATCTGATTGAATGCCGGAGGAGATGTGATGGTTTGAATATCTATCTTCTGCTTTGTCATGAGGTCGGTTAGCTCAGTTGGCAGACTGGTTTGTGGCAGAGAGTGACATCAGTGCTACGGGTCCAATTTTCATGTCACCTGAGGTTATGAAGGACTCTCGTTCTTAATCTCTTTGCTTGTCTGAGGCATGATGACCTCTACTAAGACTGTAATATCAAGAGTTCTCTACCACTCTTGTGACTTTTTCATCCCCCTTCTCCCAAATACAAGTACAAGGGATCCTGAATTTATGAATGCAGTCAACAAAGGTGTAATTTTAAAGATCTGACCGATGTAGGAATCTTTCCTGTACTTGAGTGGCTACTTTATATTGTCCTGCATTGTGTTCTGACATGCATACAAATCAAACGGAGAATGGACTCAACATGGAACCTGTTTGCAACCAGGGGTCTGCCTGTATGTAGATACAGTCTCAGTGTCTCAATCTCTTTATTGTTCCCCACAGCAGCATCTCTTGCTTCTTTGCCACACTGTGGCAGCCTCTCCCATGGTCACTTTTATCCACCCCATAAAGTATTTTGCTGTAAAATGACAGAAGACTTAAAGCAGGACTAGGCCCTTCAGCCCTTCACCCTGCTTTGGCATGCAAAAAGTCTTCATTCTATCTCCCTGTCTGCGCTGTGAAACTGTTAACTCCCTTGTTTATCGAAAATCTAACTTAATCTTGAATAATTTCACTCCACTCTTTGAAGAGAATTCACAGACTAACAGCCCTTCACTTTAGACTGATACCTTTAATTAGATGAAATCATAATTTGTTGTTTCAGTCACCTTTTTAAAAACAAAAAGGCCCAAGAACAGTGTTGCTCATGAGGAAAACATTAGAATGTCTCACAATTCTGGAATACTTTATGTACTAGAGATTAAAGAAACTAAAGTTTAGAACAAGGCACGAGAAGCATGTGTTCCACCAGGCTTTGTTGGAAATTTAGGCTGCTGATGTACATTTAAATTTCAAACTAGTACTTTAATTTAAGATTCAAGAAAAATAATAGATTTTTTCTGAAATACTAAATATACAGCAGCATCACTAACTAAACTTCTTACCCAGAGAATTCTTTCCAATCTGATAAAAATACTTCACAGTTTTAAGCAAGCTTGTATCGGTTGATTGCTATAGATTGTATGTAAAGCTATTATTAAACGACATAGCATTTTCCAAGACAAGATTTTTGGAGCGCACGGATCATTAATTGCTGGCTGTTTCCTCTATTTTAAGCTACAAGGTAGTCTGCACCTCTGGTATTCCAGCAGTGTCTATGCACTGTGCTTTCTGTTTGAGCAGAATACTGCTTGCCACAAAAATGGCTAAAGAACAACAACTGTAAATTTTTTAACACTGCATTTTATCAATGAACTTAATATTTAAAGAGGATGATTTTTAACTTCTGTTATAAATTTGGAATTTTCTCTTGTCCTTGCCTAGAACTCCAAGCACTGTGCCAAAGTCAGGCCAGTAGTTTGGCTTAGTTCTGGCCTCAGCTCTTTTACTGCAAAATGTAAGGGGAATCTTCACGTCTGCGTGTTTTCACTTGAAATCCTGGTCTATTTTACCAGTTGGGTGAAGTTGAGTAGATTGGGCAGTACTCATTGGCCTCCAGGACTAGAGGGCACAATCTCAGAATAAGAGGTCACACGTTTAAGAGGGAAGTGAGGTGTAATTTCTTGAGGGTAGTGAGTCTGTGGAATTCTTTACCACTAATGGTTATCAAGGTCAGGTAATTAGATATATGCAAGGTTGAGGTGGACAGATTTTTAATCTGAAAGGGAATCAAGGATTTTATGGACAAGGCAGGAAATTGAGTTAAGGATTTTTCTGCCATTGAATGGCAGAGCAGACTCGATGAGCTGAATAGCCTACTTCTGCTGTGTCTCATGATTTCAGTCCACTAGTCCGCTTTACATTTGGTAAGTTTTAAACTATTCCTGTTGGGCAAGGAGAAGTGTTCTTGCAGGTTCTGCCAGAGTAATGTGGCCCACCATTGTCCTGAAACTTTCCCAGTTCCTACTCATGGTTGCCCGTATCCTGATCAGTTGAAAATTGTAAGAGCAAATATTCATTCTATAGTGAAGTGGCTCTTATTGTTCTGACTGTGTTGCAGTTAAGAAAGGACTGTATAGTTTCAAGTAAAAGACTGTTGGTCTTGCTAACTTACAAGTTTTTTCTGTCATAGAATCTTAATCTTAGAATATCCTACAAACATGCTGACCTGCATTTGTTGCCGCCTCCTTTTACATTAAATTTGTCCATAAAACCTGCTCAAAACAATTGTAGTAACGTTCGTGCTGTAGACCTAGTCAGTCCTCATTACTTTGTTCAGTTTATTTGTCTATCATCCAGGACGTTATTGATGTAACTGCAGGACAAGGTTGTTACCCATTTTTGATCTTTAGAGAATGTGTTTTAGAACCAGTATATACACAAGGAGCAACTTGGTAAGAGACCAAAATTTCTAGATTGGTAAAAAAGGCTTCTGTTGTTTATGACCTTTTTTTTGTAGAAAAAAGTCTTTAATCAATTCAGGGAATGATAACTGAACCTTGTTACCAATTCAATACCAGAAACAAGTAACTTATTAAGGACACAAGGCAACAATATTCAAATAGCTTTACATTACACTGGATATTTGTGATGCTAAAAACTGCTTTATTGACTGACCCAGATAACTGTTAAGCCAGAAGGCACTTTTCTTGTATTCTGGTTTCGGTTGGAGAGTAGAGATGGTGGAGCAGAGAAATTGTAGAATAATAAAGAAGGAATCATGATAGTGATGTTTTAACATAGCACTATTCTAAGCTTCTCCCTGTTTTCCCCAAGTCCTAAATGCTACCATCAGCTCTTTAAATCTGACCACAGAATTACATGTGCATCTACGCATGTTCTGAGGACCAATTTAGTATTATAACATCATATATTGCAACTGCTTTAACATACCAATCTGTAAAAGCCAACTAGAGATAGACATGTGCAACAAAGCTGTTGATTGAAAGTCTAATATATCAATGTATGTTACCACTAACGTTGAGTATCTCACTTTGAATATTTTTGATTTTTGTTTGACTGCATTGCTTTAGAATTGCTACATTCCACACCAAGCAAAAACAAGTTTAGTCAATTCTAGAGTTCCTGCAAAACCTACAATTTTATCAGTCTTTTTTTAAAACTGCTATTTAAAGCTGAACTTGGAGCAAAATAGAAATTTTTGATTTTTGTAAGTACAGGGCTTGTAAGTCATAGCATTCTCAACAACTATGTACTCCTTTTTATTTTGTCCATTGAGAGCACAGTCTGAAATCTCTCTCATTTTGCCTGAAACCTGGCCAAACAGCCTTTCTTAAAAAGAAGCCTTCAGATCTGCTCTTGCTAAGTCTTTGTTAAAGTCAGGCAGTCAAATGAACTGTTAATTTGTTTACATTTTTATTTATGAAACATGGTTTGCTCCAGTCATTACTGACAAAGTAAGCATCACTGGACCCGAAACGTTAACTGATTTTTTTTTCTTCTTCTTCACAGATGCTGCCAGACCTGCTGAGCTTTTCCAGCAACTTCTGTTTTTGTTCTTGATTTACAGCATCCACAGTTCTTTTGGTTTTTACTGACAAAGTACTGTTCAGTTGACTTCATGGAGCTGAATTGCTGAAAGTTGAGTCCACATAAACTAGGAGCACCTCCAATTGAGCATTCTACCTACCAGGACCAGCTAGGAAGATAATGCTGGATAGCTCCCAACAGTTGTTTTCCAAAATGGAGAAGAGGCCATGCAGACTGACTGGTGATCCCAACATTGACTAGCACTGATTCTGATAGAATCCCGAAATAGTTTGCATTTGAAAACTGGAATGAGCAAGCATTTGAAATATTGCACAGCCTAGTTAAACATCCGTGCGTGGTGCTTGTTGTTGCTATGGAGATAATGTAATTTACATTTCAACATGCACATGCATCTGTTCAAACTAAAAAGCAGAATGCATCAAACGAGATAAGTGGATTGATTCATGTTCTGTATAGTGTATAACACAGATATATTAGAGTGTGGTTATACTGAGTTTCTGAAGGGACCTATTACCTATTCATCTCAGTTACAACAGCTTTATTATTAAATGCTGAAAATCATTTGACTGATGGAGTTGCTTAGGAGTGAATATAGGACTGTATCTGGAGTTGGGAGCATGAAAATTTGTGAAAATAGAGGCCAGTGATGCATTATGTGTATTTGGCTATACTCAATTGTTTCCCTCCTTACATCTATTGTAGGTAACAGTCATTGGAAAAATGTTATTCTATTATGAAGGATATAATTGCAGAGTATTTAGAAGCTGCTAATACAATCAAGCAGAGTCAGTATGACTTCATTAAGGGGAAATTTTAGTTTTTGAAGAGGCAACAAACAGGGTAGATACGATGGAACCAATGAATATATCGCCTTTTGAAAAGGCATTCAATAAGGTACCCTGTAGAATACTGCTTAATAAGAGCCCATGGTGTTGAAGTATTATGTTAGCATGGATAGAGGACTGGTTAACTGATAGATGACAGAGTTGGGATGAGGGGGGCATTTTCAGGATGGCAACCTGTAACTAGTGGAGTGTCACAGAGATCAGTGCTGGGCCCACAATTATTTACAATGCATATTGATAACTTGGATTCCAGAAGTGAATTGTAGTATAATCAGGCTTACAGATGACACAAAAATAGATGGAAAGGCAAGTTGTGAGGATAACACAAATAGTTTAAAGTGACATAGATAGGTTAACTGAGTGGGCAAAAACTTAGCAGATGGCATACAATGTGGGGAAAATGTGACATTATGCGCTTTGGCAGGAAATATAGAGCTAAATATTATTTAAATGGAGAAAGACTGCAGAAAGCTGTAGCACAGTGGTTTGGGGGAGCTAATACATGAATTATTTAAAAAGAAAACTAACATCCAAGTTCAGCTAGTAATAGGGAAGGCAAATTGAACTTTGGCCTTTACTTCAAAGAGAATGGAGTATAAAAATAGGGATATCTTGTCAAACCTACACAAGGCATTGGCTAAACCATACCTGGAATAATGTGAACAGTTTAGTCCCCTTATCCAAGGATGAATATATTGGTATCAGAGGGCAGTCCAAAGAAGCTTCACTAGGTTGATCATTGTATGGAGGACTTTTCTTATGAGAAGCGGTTCAGTACGTTGGGTTGTACTCTGAGTTTAGAAGAATGAGAAAGAGACCGTATTGAAACATGTAAGATTCTTAAGCATTTGACGGGGTAGATGTGGAGAGATCATTATCCCTTCAGGGATAGTCAAGGACCAGACGACATAATCTCAGAGTGAGGAGTCGCAATTTTAAGACAAATGAGGAGGAAAATTTTGAGGCAGCTGAAGATTATCAGGTCAGCCATGTTCTCATTGAATGGTGGAGCAGACTTGATGGGCCACATGGCATAATTTTGTTCCTTTTGTGGCCGTGGTTTTTTCCCCCCCCCCGTGGAAAGTTCTAATTTAATCGAGGATAAACATCACCACGGAAGGATCACCACTTGTGTGACATTGTGTCCAGAAGTGAAAGCATAGGTTGAATGGAATTGGATAATCCATTTGAGGTCTGTAGAATTTATTTAAAAGTTGGGGATTGTATTCAGCTATTAAAAGCACTTCAATCTATTTTAGTTAAGAGGAGGGCTATTAGTGTTAGAGGTTAGAACGTTTTCTGCTAGGTATCCTGCTGCTGGCATCCAAGAAAATTCCCTAAAGATGTTAAATCCAATCTCTGAAATACGTCCCTGCTTTCATTAGACTTTACTCCCTGTCTGATTCGCCCATCCATGTGGGTTGCTGTTTTCTATGAAATCTCACTTATCAGAACTGGACTCAGGCCATCCAAACTGTTTAACAATCTTGGAGCTGTCAAGGAATTTTTGCTGTACACTGACAGATGGAATGAATTGGTTTGATTGCGTGACCACAGTAATGTCAGTGGAATTTCAATATCGTCTAATGGTGAGGATGATATTTTCATATTTAAACCTCCTAATCCCTGTGGGTGATGTTATGAGGAACCACTCAGGCCGGAAGTCCTTGCATTAATTTACTTGATCATCTTTCCTTTGAGCTATTAACTGGACGAGTTGGCCAGCGGTTCCAATTATTCTGATATATTCCAATGATTGCAAGATAGTTATGTCTGTGAACATTGAGTGAGAACCAGATCACACACTTAATTTGAGGATAGTGAATTAAGAACACTGGAAACACTTGCCTTCTGTGCCTCTGTATGAAGAATGATCACTAATGTGAGGTAGTAGATGACTGCTGGCACCTGTGTACTGTACAAGAGAATAAAACCTGGACTGTCTGAGGGGTTACTTTCATATTCAAATACATTTGCTGTTCGTTTACTTGGAGTGGGAGTTGCAGAATTGGTACTTGATGTTTTAGTAACAAAACTAGAAATTGCTGAAAAGCTCAGCAGGTCTGGCAGCATCCATGGAGAGAAAGCAGTTAACGTTTTGGGTCGAGTGACCTTTCCCAAGAACTGTTCAGCTGCCAGACCTGCTGAGGTTTTCCATCAATTTCTATTTTTGTCTCTGATTTACAGCATTTACAGTTCTTTTGTTTTTTTTCCTTGATGTTGTATCCTGTCTTTGGGTGCAGCTCTGGTCTTAAAGGGATTAAACCGGAGGGTGAGAATTTTATATTGTATCCCCATAACCTTTAATTTAGATGAGAATGGGATAGCAGGGGATCTGAATAGGATATGAGCGATTGAATTTTGATGGTTGGAAGCTTACTAAGGGTGATTGATGGGAGGAAATCTAAATGATTAAACCTGGAGGTGATTAAAGCTCGGATGAGGATTTCTGGTGCAGCTGGGCTATGTCAGACGTGGGTCATATTACCAAGATGGATGCAGGTAGTCTTTGCCACAAAGACAATATGAGATTCAAAGCTCAGCCCAAGGATAACTAGGAATCGTGTATTGCAAGCAGTTTTGTTCAACCTATCACCGTCCTAAGTGATGGGCCGGAATCAGTAGGAAGAGTATATGTTATGTACTGGGGCCAAAACCGCTACTGTTGATTTAATGAGTATTTAGCTGGAGGAAATTGTAGTTTATCTAAATCTGGATGTCAGGGAAGCAATTCAACAGCCCTGTTGCACAAAACCTTAAACAGCTGATCTGTTGAGAATGCAATTTTCTTAATGCATGACCTCAAATTGCTCTTGTTCCTGTAAATATCAGTGACAGGTTTCCTTCCAATCCAATGCAATTCGTTGTTGTAACTAATGGGCATTTGTTCTCGAAGCTTGCCTGTATTTTACCCCAGTGTGTGGATACAGTATGAAATCTCTTATGACCATCCTGATAGACACAGATAATATATATTTTTTGTTGCATCTGTGTGGTGTGGACAGTAGCCTTTAGGCTCTGAATGTTGATTTCCAATCTAACTTGGGCTGTTGGGGTGGAATTCCCTTGGTCTGTCTTACCGTCTAATATGGTCTGAAGGAATGCCTGAAACAGCACTGAATGAGTGAAGAGATGTGGGTTTATTAATTGTTTGAATTAGCTGTAGAAATATGAGGAGCTAGTAATCAGCTGGAGAGAGTTTTTCCCAGTCTTAAGGACAATTCTGACTCTTTATTTCCAATTCCCTGCTGTTCCAACCTTGAAAGATAATATGATAAGTAGAATAGAAAACTACCTCTAGACGCATGACTTGAAACTAAACTGGTTGGTTCGCTCACTGAGCTGGTTTGTTAGTTTGCAGATGTTTCATTACCCTGCTGGGTAACATCATCAGTGTAGCCTCTGATGAAGCGCTGTTGTGTTTTCCTGCTTGTTATTTAAACTCTGGGGACTGTTGGAGTTGGTTACTTCATTTCCGGTTTTTCTTTGCAGTGGTGTGTGTGTATATAGGGTCTAATTCTACGTGTTTATTGATGGCCTTCTTGGTGGAAAACGAGGCCTCTAGAAATTCCTGTGCTTGTCTCTGTTTGGGACCATGGCTTGTCCTAGGATCCTGACAATCAAACGAGTGGTTCTCCTTGTTTGTGTGAATGGAGACAAGTGAGTATTGGTCATGTCTTGTTGCTAGTTGGTGTTCATGTATTCTCGTGGCCGGTTTTCTTGTGTGATGTAAATGTAATGTTTGTCGCAGTCCTTGCATGAAATCTTGTATATTATGTCGGTTCTGCCCATAGTGGGTAAGGGGTCTTTGGTTCTTGTTAGCAGTTGGTGTAGGGTTGACGTAGGTTTGAATAATAGAATCCCTAGTGTATGGAAACAGGCCATTCAGCCCAACAAGTCCACCCCACCCCTCCAAATCGCATCCCACCTAACTTAAACATCCCTGGACACTATATGGGCATTTAGCATGGCCAATCCACCTACCCTGCACATCTTTGGACTGTGGGAAGAAACCGGAGCACCCGGAGGAAACCTACGCATACACGGAGAGAATGTGCAAACTCCACACGGTCGCCTGAGGGTGGAATTGAACCTGGGTCCCTGGCACTGTGAGGCAGCAGTTCTAACCACTGAGCCACCGTGCTGCCCATACTGTGTATTACTCTGATGCCCAGTGGCTGTAGGAGTCTTGTGGTCAGTTCAGATACGTTCTTGATGTACAATAACATGACAAATGTGTCAGGACGTACTGTATCTTCCCGTTGTTGTTTGTGTGACGGGCATCGCGGACCCAGCTGTTCGGATATCTGTATCTAAATCCTTCGTTTTGGTGTAGCTCTGGATTGCTGCAGTGTGTTGTGGCTCATTTGAACAGTATTTTTACGCAATTCTGTTTGTGGGTGTTGGGGTGGTTACTGTTGAAATTTAGAACTTGATCCGTGTGTGTGGCCTTTTCTGTATACTTTGGTCAGAAATTCCCCGTTGGCCCTGCGTTCTACTGTCACATTAAGGAATGGGAGCTGTTTGTTCTTTTCTTTGGTGAATTTGACGCTGGTGGAAATGTTGTTTATAAGTTGGTGTGTTTCTTCTCGTTTAGTTCGTTTGATGAAAGTGTCGTCCACGTATCGGATCCCTAATTTGGGTTGGATCTCCGGAAGGACTGTGCTTTTGAGTATCACTGCTTCTGCTATTAGCCCAGAGATGGGTGACACCATAGGTGTCCCATTGATTTGTTCAAAGATCTGGCCATTAAAAGTAAACTGGGTCATGAGATATAGGTCCAGTAATTTCAGCACCGTGACTGTGGCGATGATGTTACTCGGGTCCAGTTCTTTCAGTAGTGTTGCTAGTGGTACATCGATTGATGTGAATAGGGTGGTAATGTCAAAGGACCCCATGATCTCTATTCATATGTCTTTGAGGGTTTTGAGGAAGTCCTGGGTTGAGTGGTTGATGAGGTCTTTGTTGTAATTCCTTGGCTAACCTGTATTTTGATGTGCCTAGGAGATAATGTGGGTGTGAGAGGCACTTCCAGTTTGTGTATATTTTTGGGAGGCTGCAGAGTTGGGGGCATTTGTCCCTTCAGGTTTCATTTTTTAGGTAGTCTGCTTTGTTGATCTGTCCAAATTTTCAACAGTAACCACCCCAACCCCCAAAAACGGAGTTGCGTAAAACCACTGTTCAAACGAACCACAACACACAACTATGCCAAAATGAAGAAGAATACCTCCAAGTATTGAGATAACAGATACCCAAACTGCTGGGTCCAACGATGCCTGTCACGCAAACAACAGGAAGATACCGTATGCCCCGACACACTTGTCACGTTACCGTATATCAAGAACGTATCTGAACTGACCACAAGACTCCTATGGCCACTGGGCATCAGAGTAGCACAGAAACCTACATCAACCCTACGCCAATTGCTAAATAGAACCAAAGACCCCTTACCCACTATGGACAGAACCAACATAATATACAAGATTCCATGCAAGGACTGCAACAAACATTAGATTGGACAAACAGGAAGAAAACTGGCCATGAGAATACATGAACACCAAATAGCAACAAGAAGACATGACCAAATCTCTCTTGTCTCCATTCACACAGACAAAGAAAACCACCAGTTTGATTGGGACAACATGAGGATCCTAGGACAAGCCAAACAGACAAGCACAGGAATTTCTAGAGGCCTGGTTCTTCACCAAGAAGGCCATCAGTAAACACGTAGAATTGGGCCCTGTATACATGCACCACTGCAAAGAAAAACTGGAAATGAGGTAATTAACTCCGACAGACCCCAGAGTTTAAATAACAAGCGAGAAAACACAACAATGCTTCATCGGAGGCTGCACTGATGATGTTTTCCAGCAGGGTAACGCAACGTCTGCAAACTAATGAACCAGCTTGGTGAGCGAACCGACCTCGGCATCCTCAACTGAGCTACAAATCTACGTGAATCTTTGAAACTAAACTGTGATAACAGAACCAGAGAATACAGGCTCACTAGTAAACTACTAATTTAGGACTAATGTAAAGAATACTTTGGGTGACCAACATATGGAATAAAGTCGACAAAAACTTTAGACCGCATTTTTTTAAAATGGCTGGATCCTAAGTTAAGTCTTTGAATGTTCATATGTGTCTTTTAAAAAAAAAAAGGGTTAGGGGACCCATCAGGATAAAGCACCTGTGATTTTCAATGTTATCCCAAATGAATACAGCTTCTTTGTTTTTAGGAAATGAAAAATTTCATGCATCTAACTGCTACACCAGACCTAGATTTCCTTTTAAGTGGGAAAATTTTCCACTTAAACGGAGCAATAATACTCCAGTACGAAATTCTGGTTTAAATGCCATTGGTTGTTTACCCATTATTATCCTATGAAATGCAATGGAGGGAGCATGTTCACTTGCTACTTTGTCATGCCACGTTCCTATGTTGGCCTAAAATACTGTGGGAGCTGCCCTTGTATATCTCTCAATTGTACCCTTGAAGGATACAACCCTGAAAGAAGCAAAAAGAATTGGACAGACCATACTCTCTCTCCTTTTTTTTTTTCAATTCTGATCAACTGCCAAAATGGCTGCTATTTGTTGTTTATTTCTGGATTGTTGTGAATTCATCCAGCTAACTTGGTGGAGAGGTTACAATGTTGAATCATAAGCTAACGTTAACCAAAGTAATAGTTTACTTTCAGATGTGATTTTACTGTCATTCACATCAGCTGTATGCCTGACTACATAAAATGAATGTGTTCTCATGCTGCCAACAGGTATAATTTTGTCGTCTTTAAAAAGTTCCTTGTTCACGAGATTCCACAGAAGTGGAAATACATTGAGCATAGTTTTCTATTTTTCTTTGGGAGTGCAAGTTATTTTGTGGCTCTGACATGTGCCAGAGGAACTATTTGTGTGGTGTGGTTTAAATTTAATGTAAAATTGTTTATAACTCTTGTGGCTTTGGTAAATTAAACTTCTGTTTGCTTCCATAGGCTAAAGAAATTCTCACAAAAGAGTCAAATGTACAGGAGGTGCGATGTCCCGTCACAGTGTGTGGTGATGTCCATGGACAGTTTCATGATCTCATGGAACTGTTCAGAATCGGGGGCAAATCACCAGACACCAATTACCTTTTCATGGGAGACTACGTTGACAGAGGTTATTACTCCGTTGAAACTGTCACGTTACTCGTTGCATTAAAGGTATGATATTTCCTTTCCAAACTTGACATGTTATGCAATTGATGATCCTTCTGTCGTAAGTTCTCATCCAAAAGTCCTATACACCTACAGTCATAGTCATACAGCTTTGGAAGCAGATCCTTCAGCCCAAATCATCCATGCCCACCAGGTTTCCTAAACTGAATTTGTCCCATTTGCCTGCATTTAGTCCATATACCTCTAAACCTTTCCTATCTATGTACCTGTCCAAATGTCTTTTAACTGTTTTAATTGTACTCGCATCTTTCATATATGCACGCCGTCTGTGTGGAAGAAGTTGCCCCTCGGGTCCCTCTTAAATCATTCACCCCTCACCTTAAACTTATGCCCTCTAGCTTGTGACTCAACCAGTTTGGGGAAAAGACCTTGGCCATTCACCTTATCTATGCTCCTCATGATTTTATAAACCCCTATAAGGCCACTCCTCAGCCTCCTATGCTGTAGGCTTTTTTTAAAAAAAAAGTCCCAGCCTACCCTTATTAACTCAAACTCTCCAGTCTCAGTAACATTGTTGCAAACTTTTTTTTCTTTTTTTTTGCACCCTTTCTAGTTTAATAACATCCTTCCCATAGCAGAGCAACCAGAATTGTATGCAGTACTCCAAATGTGGCCTTAACCATATCTTGTACAGCCGTTACATGATGTCCCAATTCCTGTATTCGGCACTTTGAAGGCAAGTGTGCCAAGTGCCTTCTCCATCCTGTATGCCTGTGATGCCACTTTCAAGGAACAACGTACGTGATCCCCTAGGTCCCTTTGTTTGCCAATACACCCCAGGGCTGAACCATTAACTGTACAAGTCCTGCCCTGGTTTGTCTCACGAAAATGCAACACCTCGTGTTTATCTAAAATAAACACCATCTGCCATTCCTCAGCCCATTGGCCAAGTTGATCGAGATCCTGTTGTACTCTTAGATAATCTTCTTTGTCCACTATACCACCAATTTTGGTATCATCTGCAAACTTACTAACCATGCCTCCTACATTCTCATGCAAATTGTTTGTACAAATGACGAACATGCTCCTGACTTTATCAATGGTGCTGAGGTGGAGGTGGTCGAGAGCTTCACTTTCCTAGGAGTAAATATCACCAACAATCTATCTTGGTCATCCAAGTCAACACTACAGTCAAAGCACACCAATGCCTCTACTTCCTCAGAAGTCTAAGGAAATTCGACATGTCCACAATGATTCCTACCAATTTTTATAGGCACCATAGAAAGCATTCTATCTGGATGCATGAGATAACCAGGTGTAGAGCTGGATGAACACAGCAGGCCGAGCAGGAAAGCTGACGTTTCGGGCCTAGACCCTCCTTCAGACCCTTCTTTCTGAAGAAGGGTCTAGACCCAAAACGTCAGCTTTCCTGCTCCTCTGATACTGCTTGGCCTGCTGTGTTCATCCAGCTCAACGCCTTGTCATCTCAGATTCTCCAGCATCTGCAGTTCCTACTATCTGGATTCATCACTGCTTGGTATGGCAATTGCTGTGCCCAAGGCCACAAGAAATTATAGTTGTATACGCAGCCCAGTCCATCACAAAAACCAGCCTTCCTTCCTTCTGTTGACTCCATCTACATTTCCTGCTGCCTCAGAAAAGCAGCCAACATAATTAAGATCCCCTCCCACCCCAGGTTTACACTCTCCCATCGGGTAGAAGACATAAAAGTTTGAAAATACACACCAACAGATTTAAGACTGTTATCAGACTTCAGAACGGACCTCTCATATATTAGAGTTGATCTTTTTCTGCACCTTCTCTGTAGATGTAACACTATATTCTGCGTTCTATTCTATTACCCTGATGTACTTGTGTAAAGTATGAGTTGTCTGGTTAGCATGCAAAACCATACTTTATACTGTTATACAGTACGTGTGACAATAATAAACCAAATTGAACAGTGTACCCAGCACCTGTGGCATACTGCTGGTCATAGGCCTCCAGTCTGAACAACAACCCTCTATCACCACCCTGCTGTCTCCTATGGTCAAGCCAATTTTGTATCCAATTGGCTAGCTCTCCATGGATCCTACTTGATCTAATCTGACTAACAAGTCTGCCATGTGGAACCTTGTCGAAGGCCTTGCTAAAGTTTATGTAGACAACATCTACTGCTCTGCCTTCATGTATCTTCTTGGTCATCTCTTCCAAAAGCCTCACTATTTCCCAAGCACAAAGCCATGCTGACTGCTCCTAATCAATCCTTGCTTTTCCAAATGCATGTCGATCCTGTCTCAGAATCCTCTCCAACAACTTACACACCATTGATGCCAGGCTCACCAGTCTGTAGTTCCCTGGGTTTTACTTGTTGCCTTGTTTGAGGTACTAATAAAACTCGATTCAGTTATAAGATAACAAGGTGTAGAGCTGGATGAACACAGCAGGCCGAGCAGAAAAGCTGAAGTTTTGGGTCTGGACCCTTCTTCAGAGATCCCCCATCCCGAAACGTCAGCTTTCCTGCTCCTCTGATGCTGCTTGGCCTGCTGTGTTCATCCAGCTCTACACCTTGTTATCTCAGATTCTCCAGCATCGGCAGTTCCTACTATCTCTGAATCAATTCAGTGATGTGTTTTTCTAACTTGTGCATATTGACAATACAGCTGAAACTTAATGATGTTTCTTTTAAACGCAGGTTCGTTACCGGGAACGTATCACAATATTACGAGGGAACCATGAAAGTAGACAGATCACTCAAGTGTATGGGTTTTATGATGAATGCCTAAGGAAATATGGAAATGCTAGTGTTTGGAAGTACTTTACAGATCTGTTTGATTATCTTCCTTTGACAGCCTTAGTGGATGGTCAAGTGAGTAAAATGTTCTCATTTATTTCTTTCTCATCAGGTCTTATGAATTGATTTCCTTGTATTCAAAATCTGCTCAATAGTTGACTTGAGTCTTTACCTTTTAGAGTGCAGTGAATATCCAATGTGATTGTCTCCTACTGTCAATAGTACTCTCCAGTACAAAAGTCTCAATCCGTATAATGCCAATATATACACTTTTTCAATGGGGTCTAGAGATTTCCCATCAGGTTAAGTGACTGCTGTTGTTGTTAATTAACCGTAGGAGCCAGTTTTGTGTACCTGTCTGGTTTAATAATCTCCTAAAATGCTTTAATGTTAAATACAAAATTTTATCCTAATCATTTCAAGAGGAGGTCATAGTCCAACAAGTTGATTTTGAAATGCCAGCTTTCTGAGCTCAGCTCCAGAGTTATCGACTTCTCTGATGTACCTAATGCTCAAAAGTAGAGCGCAATGAGCTGAGGAAGGGTACAGATTATTACTTTCACAAACAGTCCTCTATGCCCTAAAGCAAATGAAGGGCTTAGGTGCTTTACCCAACTGCAATCCTTGTAACATTTGGAAAGGCCCAAGATGCATCGTAGTGGCTTAATTGGAATAAATAGGTGCAGAACTAAAGAAGATACTCGAGTTTGATTAAGGAGGTGGGTTTTAAGAATCTTTTTAAGAGGGAAGTAGTGGTTTAGAGAAATAATTCGGGTGTAGAACTACACCGCTGCAGAAATCGGGAGGTTACATAGGAGAACTCGATGTGGAGGTGCTGATGAAGGACTTGGGTGGACAAAGTCTAAGTCACATGACATCAAGTTATAGTCCAGCAGGTTTATTTGAAATCACAAGCTATCTGAGCACTGCTTCCTGAACTGAAGGAGAGGAGAACTTGAAGCAGAGGGGGTGCAGAGCTTTGTGTGGGACTGTTAGAGGAGCCAGCCCATGAAATAATTTAGATTTGTGGCATTTGTATCTGGCGCCAAAAATGGTGATAAATGAGCAAGATTCAGCGCTGTGTCAGGTATGGACAGCAAACTTTTTTTGCCAAGGTCAAACGTTTATAAAGACGGATGATGGGTGAGGATTAGAATATGTAAATGTGGGGGTGACAGCCGTGGGTGACAATTTCAGCAGAACCTTGCAATGATGTCAAGGTGAAAGTAGATGCTCTGATTGGAGATATTCAACCATGGAGTGGTGACAAAAAGCTGCCATTGAAGCATTGAACAACAAAATAAACAATACAATGTCTGAGTTGATTGGTAAGGTTTATTCAAGGGTAGGTTCAATTAGATCCTGAACATCATATCAACTCTTATGTTGCCTCAGGACACAGCTGCCAACTGTCACTTCTGTTTAGTGCATATATCAGCCTAGAAGATTTACTCTTCCTGGAACTTGCCATTTGTTGTCCATGTTTCCTGTTGTGTTCCTGCATACAGAATAAAACTAGGAAGGAAGAGGATGGTTAAAAGATGAGCTGTTATTGTTTTTTTTTTTAAACTTTAAATCAAAATTAGTGAAATGAACAGAGTAGGGTCAAGTAATTCATTGAGTCTTTAAAGAGAATTTAAGGTTGTGTCTTAATACAATCTGTATTTTTGAAAATTTTTAATTTTACAGATCTGGATGTTTTCAGTGTACCTTTTCCACATGAATACTGTGTTCACTTAGTGATAATTTGCTTTCCACAGATATTCTGTTTGCATGGTGGCCTCTCTCCGTCCATAGACACATTAGATCATATTCGAGCCTTGGATCGTCTGCAGGAAGTGCCTCATGAGGTGAGTTCCATCCTGTTCTGTTTGTTCTAGGGATTGTTTCCAGAAATGGAAATGTCGTACCTCTTTGGATCTAGGAACTGTCCATGAGCGATTCATGCACATTGCCTTTGGTCCAATAATAACTGTGTATAATTGGCCTCAGTTATTTCTGTTGTCTGTGGAGAAACTGGTGACTTGAGTGTGGTACATTTTTGGAAGAAAGAGGCGATCGCGTGTTTTCTGGAGTATCACAAACACCTGCTGTATAGTATTGCATTTCATATTTTTCTGAGGTTGAGCTCTAAATGCTTTGCATTTATTTTATCTATTAAGGTTGTTGAATTAGGCCACCTTAAACTTTCTGTAGTCACGTTGGTATTAGTATGCATAATTTCTTTTTGGATAAACTTATTGATATTATTTATATTGGATTGTATTTGTGCAGCATAATTGTTCTCACTGGTTGAAGAAAACAATTTAAAAGTAATTATGTCCAAGGCTTGTTTTGAAGTGGGATTTTGTCTGCCATATTAAACTACAAACTATTGCAAATCGGGTCTGAGAACATTGCAATAAAAAAAAACTCTCCTTTGGAAGGGAATGACCTTTGGTCCTGTGTATGGTGTCAATTATATTTAGTTATGGTATGGTCTGGAATGGGAAATAATTGTTAGACTCTATGTATCCTTTTTGATACATTCACCCCACTTATTTGGTTTTTACCACGTTCCTTAGTCCCAGAACATTGCTGGGTTGGTACTTGGGGAATATGCTGATGTGGCATACCTTTTTATGCTGTACTCCTGAAAACTATGCCTTTTGGCCAGGGAGGGGGGAAAGAGTGTGCAAAACTTACATATGATTCATCCTGCTCGCAATCTCCTTTTTTATTTTTAGAAGTTCCAAGAGCTATTTGTTTTGATCAAATTAAATTCCTTTCATACCTTTTGAAACCTAGTAAGCACATACCTACAACACCTGCATGTGCTTTATAAGAAAGTAAGTCAGTTTGTTGTTATATATTTGCTTGTGGGATATGAGGGTTGCTGGTTAGGCCAGTATTTATTGCCCATGCCATCTTTACCTTTACTCATAATGTTACTTCCTCATACTTGAGACATCTTTGTACCACATCTATACCCTTTCAAAGGCAGCAATGTCAGTTCCCTGATTTGGTGGCCAAACCCAGCGCAAACCAGTTCTGACTAATATTTTATAATAACACCTACATTATCCTTGACGTGTGCAACATAACCAATTAAACTACAGTTTCATTTACATGTTTTTTATTTACTAGATTTACCTGTACTGAACTATGTCAGCATCTCCGAGTCAGTTGTCCTATAATTGAGTCAGGTTACACTGTTCCTTATTTGATCTTCACTTCAGTGTCACCATTGTCAAATTTGAGAATTTTTTTGAGATACCCTATTAAAATTATTAATATGTTAATGTCAGATGTAATGTTTACATCTCACGTGCCAGGCAATGGCCATCCCTTACAAGAGAGAATCTAGACATCACCTCTTGACATCCAGTGAATCCATGACTATCCATGTCCTGGGACATTTCATTGACCTGAAACTGAATTGGACCAAGCTGTTCTGTCTGGATGACCAGGTCAGAGGCTAAGAATTCTGCAGCAATTAACTTGCCTCCTGATTCCCCAAAGTCTGTCCACAAGGCACAAGTTAAAGGTGTGATTGAATCCTCTCCACTCGTCTGGAGTGCTGTTTCCAACAAGTACAAGAGGCTTGAACTATTCAAGATAATCAGCTTGATTGGCACCCTATACCCTTTATGTTCCTGGAGACATTGACTCCTTTCTTGCAGTGAACTACCCTATGTACTGTGCAGTACCTGCCGAAATGGCTATCCTGCACGTCGTTGATTTAACTTTCTAAAAATAAAACTGTACTGGCCAGAATATCCAATTTTAATCCTATGTTCAGTGTCGATGTACAATATCTTTACAGCAGCTAACTGGATAGAATTCACTATATGTAAGAACCATGGTCTCCCTAACTTGAGTTTCTATAGCTGACTGTAAAGTTCTAATGCCAACATTGCTGTGATCAGCAAACTCGTAATAGCTCCTAATAAGCTGTACTGAGAAGAGAAAAGAGAGTTGTGGTCAAGATGTTATTAAAATTGTGAAGCTGTATGATTTCTAGTAACTTCTATTCAATCAGGGTCCAATGTGCGATCTGCTGTGGTCAGATCCTGATGATCGTGGCGGCTGGGGGATTTCTCCACGAGGTGCTGGTTATACTTTTGGACAGGATATTTCGGAGACCTTTAACCATGCAAATGGGCTAACTTTGGTGTCTCGAGCTCATCAGCTTGTAATGGAGGTAAGGTAACTACATCTAAACTACAATTATACCATGTGTTAAGTGGAATATGGAACAGTTCAAACTGTAGCTTCAGACTTAAGGTCAGCATTCTTTTCCTTTTCAAATTCCTTTTAAAAATGTTTTCCAATGTTAGATTATTTCAGTAGGGATTTAATCCAAAAATATAGCATAAAATAGAAACTGATAACTTAAATGCAGCTGGGCTGATTTTGCATCAAAGCTGAAATCCTAGGAATTGTACTGATTAAGCATTACATCCTTCTCTTAAAAAAGCAGGTATGTACATTTAGCTGATTTTGAAGGCAATATTCTCCTTTATCTTGGTCTTAATGTTCTGCTTAGAATTAATATAAAATTGGTCTAATATTTAATAATGTGTTGTGTGGTCTGATGCATTAGTAGGTCTTGCACAGGCTGCTGAGAAACCAGAAAAGCAAACAAAATGGGGGAGATAGGTTTACTGACTATGGTGTACAAAATTCCAGTCACCTTTGTAACTAAAGTTTATGGATTTTGTGCAAATTAAATTTGTCCCTCAACCCAGACTCCTCATGAAATGCAGCATTGCTAAGACATGTGTTTTTTGTAGTCCTTTCTTGAGCGTTCAGATGTATTTAAATTGATTATTAATGCTACAGAGATGGCTTTGGGTTTAGGAAAGTGTAAAATCTCAATACCGACTAAATGTTTTTAGAAAAACGGCCAAGGTTTTTTGCAGTCCCAGTTATTAGCTGAAAAGGCCATCTTTTTATTTTAAAACAAATGAAGCAAAAAACATTTTACTGGCAAAAGAAAATGAGCAAGCACTTTTAACACTATTAATACTTCAAACCAAAATTCTGAACAGAGCTCTCTTAGTTCTGCTACCCTTTTTAGGCAGTGAATTAAAGATGACCACAACCCACTGGGTAAAATAGTTTTTCATTTATCCCTGCTAAATCTTATGTTCCATATCTTTTAAAAGCTGTGTGTCATTGTTATTGACCCCTCTACTAAGGGGCAAAACTTCTCCCTATCCACCCTCTATGTCCCTCAATATTTGTATACCTCAACTAGATTCTTCCCCTGCCCCCCCCCCATTCAGCCTTCTCTGCTCTAATGACAGCAATCCTAGCGTCTTGTCTCTCATCATCACTGAAGCCCTCCAGCCCATGCTACATCCAGGTGAACATAATCTTCTGCTCCCTCTGTAGTGCAACCAAATCTTTGCTATAATGTAGTGACCAGAACTACACACAGTACTACAATTTTATGGCCTAACTAGCATTATATTCCTCTCCATCATAACCACCTTTTGTTCTTCTATTCAGTGCCTTGATTAATAAAGGTAAGTATCCCATATGCTGCCTTAACCACCTTTTTTATCTATCTGTCTTGCTGCCTTCGAGGATCTATGGATATGCTTGCCAAGAACCCTCTGATCTTCTATACTTCCCTATGGTCCTACAATTCAATGTTCCTTTGCATTGTTTGCCTTCAGAAAAGGCATCATCTATCTCGCTCTTCAGGACTAAATTCCATTTGCCACTTTCCATCCGTCTGACTAGCCAGTCTGTGTTGTCCTGTAATCTGAGCCTTTCCTACTTACCAGGGTACCAGTTTGGTGTCATCTAGGAAGTTGCTGATCATATTGTCTATATTCATGTCTTGATCACTTAACGTACACGGCAAATAGTATGAGACCCAGTACCGAACCCTCTGGTACACCAGTGGACGTAGGCTTTCAGTCACTCGAACATCCTTTGACCATCATCCTCTGCTTACTGCCACTAAGCACATGGTGGATCCAATTTTTTAAATTGCCTTGGATCTCATGGACTCTTAGCTCCTTAATCAGGCTGCCATGTGAGACCTTGTTAAAAGCCTTACTGAAGTCCATGTATATTACCATCAACTGCACTCTCCTTGTACACAAACCTAATCACCATCTCAAAAACTCTAATCAAATTTGTTAGACATTTCCCTTTTATAAAGCTGCAAACTGTCTTTGAGTAATCCTTGTCTCTTGAAGTGGAGATTAATTTCAACCTTTGGAATTTTTCCAATAGTTTCTCTGGCACAGATCCTAGAATCACTGGCCGATAATTTTGTGGTTTGTCTCTTCTTGAATAATGATATCACGTTAGCTGCCCTTCTGGCCTCCCCTTCTGTGATCAGAATTAGCTAATGAATCTGGACTTGCTATTCTGAGCGCATGTTTCTCTTGGATCCAATGAACTCTTAGTCCTTGATGTCTCTCATTCTTCGGCAGATTCTGTCTCTGCCTTCTCCAAGCTGCTGAGGACCAAAATTCAAAAAAAATTCTTACCCCACCCTCATAACCATCTCCATTGCAATATGAAACAGATGGCCTGATCCTGGAAATATGCAAATTAATTATCTTTCATTTTAAACTTGCCAACTACATTGGTTTTCTTGCTATCTTAGGGGAGTCTGACATCTTCAGCATGAAATAAGGCCTTTCAGCTCATTGAGTTTGTGCCAGTCAAAAATAAGCGTCTAACTATTCTGATTCCATTTTTAGCACTTGGTCCATAGCCTTGTGTGCCTTGGCATCACAAGTGTACATCCAAATACTACTAAAATGTTGAGAGTTTTGGCCTCTTCTACCCTTACAGGCAGTGAGTTCCAGATTCCTACCACCCGCTGGGTGAAAGACTTTTTTCCTCAACTCTTCTAAACCTTCAACACTATACCTTAAATCTATACCCACTAGTCATTCATTTTCCCCACCAAGGGGAAAGCTGCTTCCTGTCTGTGCCCCTCATAATTTTGAGTGATCCATTGAGCACCTTAAAAACTGACTGGCAAACATTTTCCCATTTATAACATATGTTGACACATATGGTATTCTTTAGATTTGGTTGTGAAATTAGTCTCGTACAGAACCTTATCGTAATGGTTGAACGCAACGGCATTTAGTGCAGGCTTAGACTTCTAACAAAATTTAAAATGGATTAATCCTACCTTTTTTAAAAAAATGTCAATTTTCCAATTGCGAATAAATCCTCTTCTATCCTTATAAAATAATTTCAGACTGCAGAAACATACCATTATTGCACAGAATGGGCATTCTTCATGGTATGTGTAACTCTGTATAAATCTGTTTGACCAATTGCCAAGTCAAAATGTAGGTTTGTTTAGTTGTTTCAGACACTAAGCAAAACAATTGAATTGTGGGAGAAAAATGGGCTTCCTTTGGATTTTGATCTTTTTTAAGAAACTAAATTTTTTGTATAATGTACATATTGCAAAGCATTGATGGTTAAGCCTGAGAAATGTATCAATGCCTAATGTTATCATAGTGCTTGTACATAAGGAAAAGTAAGTTGTATTGGTCTGGCAGTAAACTATTTTCAACGTATGGAGCTCGTTCTTGTAACCCTGAGGCAATTATGAATGTTCTGATACTATAGTGTAATTTTAGATGCACAGTCATTTGCGAGAGGTACCCAGTCTCATCCTTGTAAAGTTAACCAATTTTTAAAGAAAACTAATAGGCTATGTAGTGTCCTCGATCATTACTTTAAATACTTAGCGTAGTTTTGCCAACACATGAAAAATTATCATGGAACTGAATCATTCAGTTACTGTAATTGAAAAGGTTTAGTGAGAACTCAGCAGCATTTAATTGGGTATTCTGTGTAATTTCTGAGGAGTATTTGTTTTTTCTTTTCAAGATGTTAAAGATCTTTTCAATTGTTTGATCCCAGGGATACAACTGGTGCCATGATCGAAATGTGGTAACAATATTCAGTGCTCCAAATTATTGTTATCGCTGTGGTAACCAAGCTGCTATTATGGAGCTGGATGACACGTTGAAGTATTCCTTGTAAGTATGATGGAATCCAAATTTAATATTTTAAAGTAAGCACACTGTTTAAGACAGCATTCATTAAAAACATTATTTTAAGTAAAACTTGTCCATTTTTAGCAGAAAGGTAAAAATTGGTTTGGTTATGCTGAATTCCTAAGTAAACTCCCATCTTTCAGCACTAGATTTAAGTATTTGTCTGGTGAAAGCTTCCCAATTTTAAATCTGGCAACTGAGTCAATACCATGGATCCATAGATGCTTGCTTAAATCATCAAGTAAAGGAGCATGGCGATTCAGTCATAGAAAATTGATTCCTTTTTGTAGATGTCGAGTAGATTCGAAGTTACAGTTCTCGTGTTGAGTCAACACCAAACACCTCTAGGTCTGAAACTGAGAGGAGGGAGAGAATGTCATTGAGAGTACACTTGGTTCTAAAGCAACTATCAACAGAGTAATATACATGTTAAAAATAGGAATAATTTTACCTTTTGTTGTTTTGAGTGGAGAACTTGTACTGAGAGCATGTTGCACATATCTCTAAACTAAAGAACTGCAGGTGCTGGGATCTGAAATTGAAATTGCTGGAGAAACTCCAAGTCTGACAAGGTCTGAAGAAGGATCATGGTACTAGAAATGATAATGCTGTTTCTCTCTCAGCGGAAACTGCCAGACCTGCTGTGTTTCTCCAGTAATTTGGTTTTGTTTGTTGCACGTGCCTCTGGGTCTCTTCTCTACCTTCTTTCCATCTCCTTTCACTTTTTTCTGCTGTCCAAAACTTAGATGAGCACAACTGTTGACCTGGTTTTAAAGTCTTCATGTGCTAGGTTGCAGTTTTCCAATGTTGGATACTTGCAGTATCTTGTCCCAAATGCTGGACACAATGCTGTGGTTTAATCTTTGCCTTTTATAGCTTGAGGCTGCAGAAGCCATAAAATGGATCCTGCTACCATAGCTCAAATTAGCATCCTGCTATAGTTTAGCTCAAACTGCCTGCATTTTCTTAATGGTATGTTTTGAAATTATTTACCTTTCATTTGATTATTGGTGAATGTGGGTCTTCATCTTATGACTTGATTCCTTGTAAATGGAAGCCAATCTGTTTGTTATTGACTCATTGTTTGAAATCCAGTTTGCTAATATTTATAAAATCAAGCTTCCACAAACATTGTTTTGTTTTTTAAAATAATTAGTGATAATTATTTAAATACTAATGTTGGTGTTCTGACTGACTTTTTAACCATACTTTTACTTAAAATCTTTGCTCAAGGTGCTGTGCAACCTCTGACTGAGGGTCTAGGCTTCATGCTGCTCAGAAGTAAAATAATTGAATTTAGTATTTGCCGCTATTCATACATGAATATTTTTAAATAGTTACAATTGACATCTAAAACATTACTACAATATGTGACTTAAAATGGAGCACTTGAAGGATTGTTGGTGATTTTTGTTTTGTTTTAGTACAGTTTTTTCCAGTGGTATCTTCATTCCTGGTCCTAGTACTGTTTTGGAAACACTATTCATTATTAACCCTGTACATATCACTTATTAGAATTACTTAATTTTCTTGTATGGTAATCTTCTGTTATTTTAGTAGGTTCGGTGTTTCAAACTGACTAAGCCGAGATTTAATTGTTTCAAATGCTTTGTTTTGCATTGTAACTTTAAGACTGACAAAAGCACTTTAGAAGAGCAACAGCTATAAGCTATTGAAATTTTCATAAGTTTATTTTACTTTATAAAGCACTGATCTATATAAACTAATGAAAGTATTAAGTTTGTACTTTGATGACTTATAGTGCTGTTGGTTTCAAGTACTGTACTAAGTGTAACTTCTTTCCTACAGTCTTCAGTTTGATCCAGCACCTCGCCGTGGAGAGCCTCATGTCACTCGCCGTACTCCAGATTATTTCCTGTAAAGAGTTCTTAATTATACACTATAACCATGCCAGCAGTTCACCTACTACCGAGAAAGCAACAATAATTTAAATGTTTTTCTGAAATTACTTCTGTTTGTCACAACCTAATAGCATTAACACGGACCAAATGTGCCATACTGAAGGCAGTCCTACGCCTGGAGCATTGAGCACAATTTTGAATAGTAATTTCTATTTTTTCTTTGTTTTATTTCAGTATGGAAAATATGGTATTCAGTCCCAACAGTAATATTTTGCCTGCTATTACGTGTTATTTTGTTTTACCTAGGAGACTGTGAAATATTGATGTACAAATGCTATAATAAACAGGTTCAATTGCAACAGTCATGATATTTTTGGTTGTAGTTTTACCAGGCGTGTATTGCTTTACAGTCCTTTTTTTTGTCCTCAGTAAGAGGCACATAACACCTGTTCTGAATGTATCCTGTGGACATTTGAAAGGGACTCCGTGTCCTTCTGGAGTGTTCGAGAAAATGTCCCTTTTCAATGTTTGAATCACTGTTCTGTGTTACTGTACTTTTTTGTATATATTTGACATAAAAGTGCTTGCGACTTCAACTTGGTGTATTTGAACAATAAACTACTTCAAATAATCAGTTACTGGATTTCGGGCAAATCATTTAGGTAATTAATTAAAAAGTTGTAGCTTCCCTTCATGACTGATTTCAGTTCAATTGAGCAACTATGCACAAATGGTCTGAAATCTTGTTGAGTTTTTTTCACTTATTTCCTCCTTCATCTAAGAAAATACAAAACTTGAACCTTTGGATTGGTTAATGTCTCATCAATTCTTTCCCAGACATTTTACACCTTTTTGATTTTTGAAATTAGTTTCTTTTTAAATCATGGATTGCTTCTGAAACTTCTAGAATAATTTATCTGCTCCTTTCAAACTTTCTAGGATGATTCTGGCATAGGAAACCATTGCTGGTGATCTTTTACGAAATATTTGTTTGATTTTGCTAAAATCATTAAATTTGGTATGTGATACTGCAGCTATGTCCCCTAGCTGGTCGAAAGACAAATTCAACAGTCACATTTATAATTAGACTTGATTTAGTACCTAAATATGAGAAACAATTTTAAGGATTTATTGTAATTCATAGTTTTATTTTTAAATTTGCCTCCAATGTAAAAAAAAAGCAGTTTTCCAACATCATAGAATCTCTATGTTTCATTTAAGGTCGCTTCTCATTTTTCTATATTCCAATAAGAACAAGTCCAATCTACTCAACCTCTTCTTATAAACACCATTGCTTAAACAGTTCATTTGAGGCATACACTTGATAGATAATCTAAGATGTTTGCAATTATTTCACAGGGTAGGAATAGAAAAAAGATTTTCTATGGTGGGAGAACCCAATACAAGAAGGCACAATTCAGAAACCAAACTAGGAAACCACTCCCGCTGCACCCCTCTTTGCCCACAATAGACACTGGGAATCTGGGATAGCAAGACTGAAGATGCTGGAGTCAGAGATAACACAGTATGGAGCTGGAAGAACACAGCAGGGGTAGGTAGTATCAGCAACAGTTTCCTGCTCCTGTGATGCTACCTATGCCTGCCGTGTTCTTCCAGCTCCATATTGGCAATCTGGTGCTACTTTTCCATCTCCATCACCACATACAGATTAACAGATTTTTGTTAGGCAAGAGTACTGAGGGATATACAGAAAAGGTGAATGGTCTACAGTTCCTGTGTCCCATGTAAATCAGCATCAATGGAAAAGTAGAAAAGTTAATTCTAATTAGTTGCCAATCTTGAGATACTGATTCAAACCTATTGTCCAAAAGCAGGTGAAAAAGTATTTAAGATTTGGTCCCAATGCCTTTTTTTTAAAAAAAACTTGGATTCATAAAAAATGCCCACAAAGTGATAGTGATTTCTGCCAGACTATCCAGAGACGGGTGGAATTTATCTCATTGTTCTGGTCAATAATCCACACTATAACCGGATGGATCCAATTGCAGGCTAAAGAGGACCTGTTGATTGACATCAGATCTTGTGTTATATTGGCCTCTGGCCTTGATTGTGGAGTTTAGTTTTAAATTCACAAATAACAGTACCTCTTCGTCATTTTCTCTCTGAATTCAAAACACTAAAAGGCACATAGTTTCTTGGTTGTTAGCTATTACCATTGCTTGTATGCAGGGACAAAGAGAAATCTCTTTCTGATTTTTCTCCAATTTCTAGGTACATTGCCCATTCTTCCCCCTCCATCCTTTTTAACCTTAAACAACTTCTGTCAAGTGCTTTTGCAATGTTTTGCCTTGGAACCAATAGAGTGCAGGCTGCTCCTTCCTCTTCATCCCTTTGTAATTGCCTTCTTGAATTCCTTGCGATCACTTTTCCTCTCCACTTGCAGCCTCCTATTATTTAAATAGTGAAAAAATTGTAGCATGCTGCCGTGCAGAGAGAACTGGGTGTCCTTGTGCATGAATCTCAAAACAAAGTTGGCTTGCAAGTGCTGCAGGTAATTTCAAAGGCAAACAGGATATTGTCTTTCATTGCTACAGGATAGAGTTTAAAATCCGGGAGGTAACGCTGTAGTTGTATCAGTTGCTGGTGAGGCTCCACCTGGAGTACTGTGTACGGTTTTGGTTTCCTGACCTGAGAGAGGATGTACTGACACTGGAGGGGGTGCAGAGTAGGCTCACTAGGTTGATTCCAAAGTTGAGAGTTAGTTTATAAGAAGAAATTGAGTAGACTGGGACTGCACTCATTGGAATTTAGAACGGGGGAGGGGGGGTGGAATCTTATAGAAACTATTGCTTTCATAACTTTCTATTGCTTTCACAATTATCTATTGCTTTCACAATTTTATGATAGAAGCAGGGAGATTGCTTCCATGTATGGGTGAAACCAGAACGAGGGGACATAGCCTCAAAATAAGTGGGAGTAGATTTAGGACTGAGTTGATGAGGAACTTTTCCCAAAGGCTTGTGAATCTGTGGAATTCCCTGCCCAGTGAAGCAGTTGAGGCTACCTCATTAAATGAATGTTTTTAAGGCTGAGATTTTTTTTTTGAATGGTAAGAAAATTAAGGATTATGGTGGATAGGTAGGTAATTGGAGCTGAGTCCATGACAAGATCAACCACGATCTTGCTGAATGGCAGAGCAGGCTTGAAGGGCCAGATGGCCTACTCCTGTTCCTATTTCTCTTGTTCTTATTCCCTTCTAGCCTAATCTTCCCTCTCCTTGCCTCCTTTCTCCCTTCTTCCCCTTGTAGCTTCCTCCTTTTGGAACCTCTTCTTTCTCTTTCCTGTCCTTTTGCTAGTCTCCAGCTAGGCTGCTTTAATATCCCCTCTCTCATTTGCTCGGCTTTGCTATGCCTCTGTTTCAAGCAACTCTCATTCACTGTACTTTTATCCCCCTTCCCTTGCTATGACTGCGCAATATGTCCTCAGGAACTCCACTTTGCCAACCTATTGACTTGACCTACATTTCTGCAAGATTTTTCCCTCACTTAATCCTTCCTTTCTCTAATAGATTAATTGTGTTGACAACAATGACATACCTTCCTCAAACCAGCTAAACTTTTCCTCCTGCTGCTCTCCCTCAGCCTGATATGACCCTTTCATCCACTGTTCTGTCTCAGCAACAGATCATCTGAACTCTGTACAACCTGGACCCACCTTAGAAATTCCATTACTATACCACCAAAACAAAGCAAGATAAAAAGGAACACTTTCTCATAACATAAACACTTTTTTCATAGCTTCTTCTGGTTATTGCTTCTTTCAACTTGCATGTATTTTCTACAACTTTGCTCAGATGCTCTTTACACATTCATATTTATCATTCACCAGTTTCTAAACACAAAAAGAGACTAAACACCAACATAGACTCTCATAGTTTTCCTCATTTTGTCTTTTGTCACAGCAATCTGGACTACTGCGCTACTTCCAAGATAATTTCTCCTAACCTTGTCCTGACTCCCCTCCCAGTTTGTTTTTGTATCCCACCGAATCTTTTTCTTCATTTAACTGTTAATTTTGTTCTCTTACCTACCCAAAATTTAGTTTTTGACCACAGGGGCCCCCAATTAAAGGTGTTGTCTCCAGACATGTCTCTATTGTCAGCAACCACCACCTTATGGGGATCATCTTTATCTCTACAGCCACTTACATGACACTGCCCAGAGGTGATGCAGCCTTCTCACACAATAGCTCTTGATCTGTCCATCGATAATTCTGGTCTACTGATTATGTGTTGAGTTAGTCTACCTGGAAGTTCTGGGCCGCATACATCTCCCTTGTCTTCCTCCACCTGTCCACCTCCAAATACGATTACAGAGATCCATTCATCTGGCCACAACACCTAAATGTCTGGGTGGCAAATAAAATAGTCACCTGCATATGTGTCTGATCATCTGACTTCCTGGTCCACTATGTCAATTGTTTAGTGTTTCAAGTGACACTCAACATGGAGATGGTTAGGGGTCTAAACATAGCAAACGTTATGTTTACGATATGCATTTGGGATTCAGCTCGAGAGAGACTATTCACTCAATGAAGGGTTCTTTACATTCTTGTACACTTTTGATATTATACTTTTGTCATGTTAACATAAACATTTCAAGACAATTACAAAAGCAATGTCTCATTAGAAGGCTGGACCTGTACCCAGGCAAGATAAATGCTTTTCAAGCTCCTGCAGTGTCTATGTCTAGTGAGTACTTGTCTTGAAAATACAAACAGATTCCCATTTGCAGTCATTATCTCTCTAACATTTGTGAGGGATGTAGTTCATTTTGGTATGTTATACTGTGTGAATTGTCATTTTTTCATATTGTCTGTACACTTCCATTTACATCCTCAATAAAATAGCTCTCAAATTGGCATTGGCAAGCTGACAACCCTAGAATGTTCAGTAAAGGATCGCAGTCTTTGGCATGTGATTGTCAGGAGTGAAGTTCGAAAACACTTTTTACATCTGACAAGCTGTCAAGTTCAAAGTGTCATCCAAAAAACAGCATATCTGCCAAGGCACCACTCTCTCATCACTGCACTCAAATAATGTAATATACCTGTTTGTAGCTTTATAGGTAGGATGTTCAAGGTTCTGGATGCTTCTTTGAAGCTAGACCTATGTGGTGAATCCTCTTGAGGTGAGAGAAATACAAAGCATGTCACATTTGTTACTAAATATTGATAGATGCAGCAGTTCTGTGGAATTAGTGTTAAGGTCTCAAAATAAATTGTTTGTCTACCTTCTTTGATCAAAGGTTGGCAGACAATTTTGCGTGGAGATTTTACATAGGGTTATGGTGTTTTATCAGAAGATTGTGTAAGGCACCATTCAGTGATGGGGTATGATGACTCCTTTCACAGTGAGGATAGAATTTAAAATATAAGTATTTAATTCCCTAACTCTCTCAAAACCTCAGCTGGACGACTCGATGTTGAAGTCATTGTATATCTCCAATCCTTTTGGTTACAGTGCTACTCTCAATCATCAAGTTATATCACAAAAGAATTGCAGGATAGTGTTAACCTACAAATTTGGGTGCAATGTTTCTAATATTCTCCGTAAAGCAGGAATAGATTTAATAATAAGTACTTGTCATAAACACAGACAGCCCAACTTTAATCCTAAGTGAAAGTGTGTAAGTTAAGCCAATATTGTACGATAGTCAATTTGTGAAACAGACAGAAAGAAAGGAAAAGAATTCTTTTGAAAAGCATGTATTAGCTTTGGGCTTGTAAGAACTAAAAATATTGCTGTCGAAGCTGGGTTTTGAAGTGAGAAGCAAATGTATGTCTGATGTTACCAAAATTATTTTTATATCTTACCTTTTATGATAGAAATATCTCCATTATATTAATAATTGCTAATTCACTTCCAGTAGTCCAGCCAATAAGAATACCTAGTAGTTCAAAAGGATTTCATGTTGCTTCTGGTTACTAAACACAATTTCTTAAATTAGTGCAGAGAAAAACAAAAATAAAGAAGACTGAAAATTTAGAGATAGTAAGTTAGCATTGAGAAGAAACAGCATCCCTGAACAGCATTTATATAGCATCTTTAGCAACAATGTTGTTCCCTGTTTCTTAGAAGCGTAAGAAGATGTATTTGTTCAATGGTCCTCCATTGAATCTGAAGGATATAGTGGTGATGTTGCTGAAGGAGTTTCTTTAGCAATCTTATGTGTTGCTGATATTCATTAACGGGATGAGGACATTGCTGGCTAGGCAGCATTTATTGTCCATCCCTAATTGCCCAGAGGGCAGTTCAAAGTCAACCATATTGCTGTGGGTCTGGAATCACATATAGGCCAGACCAGGTAAGAATGGCAGTTTCCTTCCCTAAAGGACATTAGTGAACCAAATAAAAACCGAAAGAACTGCGGATGCAGTAAATCTGGAACAAAAACAAAGTTGCTGGAAAATCTCAGCAGGCCTGGCAGCATCTGTGAAGGAAAAAATCACAGTTAACATTTCAGGTCCAGAGATCCTTTCTCAGAACTGATGGTGGCTGGGAAAATGTCAGTTTATATGCAGAAAAATTGGGAGGGGGATGGTGTAGGGAGTAAACGATAGGATAGAGCCTAAAGAGAGAGAAGAGCAGTTGGACAAAGAATTGATAGCGATCACTGGGAGGGTGAATGGTTGTTAATGGGGACTATTAGTGACTAACAACAGGTGATGTGTAATGGCAGACTATGTGGTGTGGGTGGGGGACTGGGACATGGGAGAGTTTAGGCCCTAAAATTATTGAACTCGATATTGAGTCCAGAGGGCTGCAGGATCCCCAAGGTGGAAAATGAGGTGTTGTTCTTCCAGCTTGCATTGAGCTTGGCTAGAACACTGCAGCAAGCCAGAGACAGACAGGTCGGCCAGGGAACAGGGTGATGCGTTAAAGTGGCAGGCAACGGGTAGTTCAGGGTCTTTTTTTACGAGCAGAACGTAGATGTTCTGCAAAGCGGTCACCCAGTCTACACTTTGTTTCCCCAGTGTAGAGGAGACCACATTGTGAGTAGTGAATGCAGTAGACTAGATTCTGGGAAGTGCAGGTGAAGTGTGGCTTCACATGGAAGGTATGTTTGGGCCCTTGGATACTGGGGAGGGAGGTAAATGGACAGGTGTTACATCTTCGCAGGTTACAGGGGAAGGTGCCATAGGACTGTGGAGGGGTGTTGGGGATGAAGGAAACGTGGACCAGGGTATCCCAAAGGGAAGGGTCCCTGCGGAACTACCTGTTGCCTGCCACTTTAACGCACTACCCTGTTCCCTGGCTAACATGTCTGTCTCTAGCTTGCTGCAGTGTTCTAGCGAAGCTCAACGCAAGCTGGAAGAACAACAGCTCATTTTCCACCTTGGGGATCCTGCAGCCCTCCGGACTCAATATCGAGTTCAATAATTTTAGGGCCTAAACTCTCCCATATCCCAGCCCCCTACCCCACACACCAGGCCTTGTTACCACATAGCCTGCCATTACACACCACCTGTTGTTAGTCACTAATAGTCCCCATTTACAGCCATTCACCCTCCTGACCTGATCGTTATCAACTCTTTGTCCAACTGCTCTTCTCTCTCTTTAGGCTCTATCCTATCATTTACTCCATACCCCATCCCCCTACCAATTTTTCTGCATATAAACTGACATTTTTCCAGCCACCATCAGTTCTGAGGAAGGGTCACTGGATCCAAAACGTTAACTGTTTTTTCCTTCTCAGATGCTGCCAGACCTGCTGAGCTTTTCCAGCAACATTGTTTTTGTTCCTGACATTAGTGAACCAGATGGGTTTTTCTGACAATGGACAATGGATTGATGGTCATCACTAGATCCTTAATTTTATTGAATTCAAATTCCACCATCTGCCGTGGCAGGATTCAAACACGGGTCCCCAGAATGTTGTCTGGGTCTCTGGATTAACAGTCCAGTAATACTACAGTTAGGCCATTGCCTCACCCTGATCCCAGTCTCACTGCACTACAGGAGTGGTGGTACAATTGCTTTGTGATTTAGGTATTTTACTGACTTGTGGAGGTCTTCATTATCATACACTCACTGCTATACTTCATAGAAGGTTGAGCTGGCATAGCTATTATAATGTTGAAAGAGGTGGCTGTCAAGGTATGGAAGCACTCAACATATTCCTTTTCAAATAAAGCACTCTAGATTCCAATAACTCTAAATGAAAAAATATTCTCATTTCCCCTACCAAAGTATTTGCTAATGATATTAAAGCTATGGACTTTGGCTATTTACTCACTCATCAGAGAAATAGTAATTTTCAATCTACTTTATCAAAACTACTTGACTTTTATCTTGAAAATTTCAGTAATGTCACATCTTAACATTCTCTGCTCAAGGAAGGACACACCTAACTTCTCCAACCTCTCATGAACCCTGGTATTATCCTGGTAAACTTTCTCCTTCCTACAGGGTGGCATGGTGGCTCAGCAGTTGGCGCCGCTGCCTCACAGCACCAGGGACCCAAGTTTGATTACACCCTCGGACAACTGTCTGTGTAGAGATTGCACATTCTCCTCGCCTGCCTGGGTTTCTTCCAGGGCTCCGGTTTCCTCCCACAGTCCAAAGATGTGCAGGTTAGATGGATTGGCCATGGGAAATGCAGGGTTACAGGAACAGAGTAGGGGGCTGGGTCTGAGTGGGATGCTCTTTGGAGGGTTGGGGTGGACTCAATGGGCTGAATGGCCTGCTTCCAGACTGTTGGGATTCTATGATTCTACGTCTTTTTTGAAAGGTAATGCCAATAAGTATATCAGTTGAAACATAACCAGTGATATAAATCTCTAGCCTGATCTCTTTTTTTATACATCATTTGCCTTTATTTATAAAGGTAAGTGGTTTACTTTTTTAACCACATATCATCAACATACACTCCAATATTAAGCGTTTGTGTACGTGGACACCAAGACCTCTCTTTTAATTGACACTTTTCAAAATTATTCAATGCACAAACCTCTGACAATATTAAAATTTCAGCATAATCATTAATGCAGTTCCTCTTTCTAGTCACTAGAGGACTGCCTTTCTCTTCTAGTACTTGACATATGCAACTGGGAAAAGCAAACAAAATTGTCAATTTTGGAGAAAAATGAATTCAGACTTTGCTGGCATTCAGTTGGAGAATAGTTCAATTGATTAAATACAGCAAATGCAACAAAATAGAGGTTGTTGGATTGAGCCTTGAAATGCATCTAGAATACCTATAATTCCCATAGTCAGATATCATCCTGTGTTGTTGGGGCATGGATTACATGGATTACATGGATTACAGGTTGTTCACCATCACTGGGTCAAGATCATTGGAGTTCCAAAATATGTACATATACATCACATCACCATAAGGGCCGCAACATTGATCACATCACCACAATGGGACAGCGATAATCAGTCCTTCTGATAGGTTGTGTGGTGCTCTTCCAACACAGAGAGTCCGCATGTTTGTTGCCCATTTTTATTGGGCTTTGTCGCATTTTAAGTTTGTAAAGTGAACCCATCAATGAATTTCTACGCTACAGCTTCTGTTTAATATCTAATCCTAATGACAGCACATCTGACAGTGAGCATTCCATCAGCAGTGTAATAAAGTGTCGAGCTTAGATTGGTCTCATGCCTCTGGTGTGGGGCATGAAGTCTCTGAGAAAACAGTGGTGCCACTGGGCTGATGTTGACTATACACAACTCATACTGTGTTATTCTGATAACGTTGGAAATAAACCATAAAGTTATTTCATTAAAATATATTTCGAGACTGTCAATTACCGCCAAACTAAAGTCTTGTATGTTTTAAAATCAAATGTATAAAACAATAGAAACTCATTTTGTGAAAGTGAGAGGAAACCTAAATGTTACTGATTAAAACCGCAAGGCCACAGGCTACAGCCCAAAAAGAAAGCACATCAATGACATAAGCTCTTGACTTCAGTGCAGTGATAGCCACATGGAAACTTGGGTTTGTCTTCTAAGATTTATCTCTCTCTGAGCAATGAACTAAACCACAAAGAATATGACAGTTGCTCAGACAGAGAAGCTGATGTGAATACCGCATCATAACTGTTCTGCTTAGACACAGTTCATATGAACAAGACAAATCTGCAGCAGAAAATTATGCAAACATAATTCAGTCACACAACCTCAGCTTAAGAACATTTTTTGAAAGCACAAAGAAAGCAATGTAGAGTATTGGACCAGCTTATGGCCATGATCGCTGAGGACTTCATGAAGAGCCTAGAGCTGGGATACATCTGCAGTTATTGGAAGCTAGTAGTTGTAGACAAAAGTACTGAGATATGGATTCCATCAACCCATAGAGCGCTCTGAGAAAATTCCTGCAGAGGGGTTGCAGCTTTTCAACTCAAGGTTCAGATGAAGTAGAAGTATAAATTACAACAGTCTCCAACTATTTGAGTGTGTTTCAATTGAAGGGTGCGTAGCTTGCAGTTTTAGAACATAGAACAGTACGGCATAGTACAGTCCCTTCAGCTCATGATGTTGTGCCAACCTATTATCCATCTAAGATCAATCTACCCTGCATACCCTACATTTTACTACCTTCCATGTGCCTATCCAAGAGTCACTTAAAAGTCTCTAAAGTATCTGACTCCACTACCACTGCTAGCAGTGCATTTCACACGCCCACCACTCTCTGTGTGAAGAACCTACCTCTGACATCTCCACTATACCTTCCTCCAATCACCTTAAAATTATGCCCCCTTGTAATAGTCATTTTGACCCTGGGAAAAAGTCTCTGACTATCCTCTCTATCTATGCCTCTCATCATCTTGTACACCTCTATCAAGTCACCTCTCATCCTTCTTTACTCCAATGAAAAAAGCCCTAGCTCCCTCAACGTTTCCTCATAAGACCTGTCCTCCAGTCCAGTCTTGGAAGTGGGTGGATGCTAGTTTGAAGATGGATAACAGGTGACACCAGATTAGCTGCATGTTATACGTCTCTCTTAATTTTCTGTTCCGGTATGACATGAATAATGGCTAATTGATCAAGTGTCATCCATTTTACACTATCATACAAAGTCAAAATTATCAATTAAATACCTTGGAAAGACATGGCACAAAGGCTAGTCTGTACAACTCTTCACACCTGATCTCCACACCTCGTTTTCTGATATGAAGACAGGTAGAAGGTAAAGGTAACTAATTTATGCTAGGAGTCTGTATTGCAAACTTGGACACAGTTATTAGCTGTCTTTGCAGAATTTTGATAAGGTTTGATATTAGAGCAGGGATAGCAATTGTTTGACAGTTTTGTCCAATGGTTAGTGTCCCATAAGGCTTAATTCTTAGCTGTCGCCTGAGCTTTATCAATGGCATCTTAATAACTTACAGGGTTACATATACAATTTGGCTGTAATGTTATTTTAAAGTATTAGAACTCTACAACCTCTTCAAAATCCAAAAGAGTCAAAATGAATCAGGCATGTCTACAGTGAATAACGTCAACCCTAGATAAAAATACAGCTTGATGCTCTTTACTAGCAGGAAAAATAGTGAACTGAATGCCAGGGAAGATTAAAATGGATCTAAACTGTAGTTCCTTGCAATAACTTACTTAACATGGACATTAATATGCATAAGTCATTTTAACACTAAGGCAGAGGAGATGGGAACCAAAACTGAACATAAAATATCACAATTTCCCCGTTGGCCTTGGAAACACAGTGAAAATGGCAATACTGTTTGGGAAACCAACCATTGCTGTTTAATTCAAAAACTAATTCATTTAAAATCATTGACATTTAGGTGCTAATATGGCATTTGAGCAACTATCACCAGCCAGAAGTATCAAATGGATGATCCATTTCAGCATCACATATACCAGGCTTCAGCCAGTTTGATTCACTTCATGAGATACCGAGGAAAAAGTTGAAGTTTCTGGATACTGCAAAAACAATGGGCTCTGATGCCATTCTAGGAATAGTACTTGTACTCTAGAACAAGTCACATCATAGAACAAGCCAGACTATTCCAAAACAACAATAACATCAGCATTTACTTGGCAACGTATGCCCTGACTGCAAAAAACAGAAAAAAATCTAATCTTTTAATCATCAGTAAAGTGATGGAAGAGGTCATCTATCAAGTGACACTCTCTCAGCAATAATCTGCTCACTGATGCACATTTTAGCTTCTGCCAAGTCTACTCAAGTGGTGTGGTGAAAGTGTGTGCTTCCAATGTCAAGGCAGCATTTGATTGAGTGTGTCATCTAGGAGCCATAATAAAATTAAAGTCAAGAACAGAAGAACTCAGGAACATAAGAAATAGGAGCAAGAGTAGGCCATCTAGCTCTTCGAGTCTAGTCCGCCATTTAGTAAGATCATGGCTGATCTTTTCATGGACCTGCTCCACTTACCTACCTGCTCACCATAACCTTTAATTCTTTTATTGTTCAAAAATCTCTCTATCTTTGCCTTAAAAACGTTCAATGAGATAGCCTCAATCACTTCACTGGGCAGGGAATTCAGGGATTCACAGTCCTTTGGGTGAAGAAGTTCCTTCTCAACTCAATCCTAAATCTGCTCCCCCTAATTTTGAGGCTATGCCCCCTAGTTCTAATTTCACCCACCAGTGGAAACAACCTCCCTGCTTCTATCTTATCTATTCCCTTCATAATTTTATGTTTCTATAAGATGCCCCCTCACTCTTTTAAATTCCGATGAATTTAGTCCCAGTTTACTTAATATATCCTCATAAGCCAATCCTCTCAACTCCAGAATCAACTGAGTTAACCTCATTTACACCCCTCTAGTGCCACTACATTCTTTCTCAAGGAGACGAAAATTGTACAGAGTACTCCAGATGTAGCCTCATTAGCACACTATACAGCTGTAGCATTACCTCCCTGTCTTTAAACTCCATCCTTCTAGCAATGGAGGACAATATTCCATTTGTCTTCTTAATTACATGCTGCACCTGCAAACCAACATTTTGTGATTTATGCAAAAGGGCACCCAGGTCCCTCTGCACAGCAGCATGCTGCAATTTTTCACCATTCAAATAATAGTCAATTTTGCTGTTATTCCTACTAAAACCGGATAACCTCACATTTACCAACATTGTACTCCATCTGCCAGACCCTTGCTCACTCACTCAACCTATCTATATCCCTTTCCAGACTTTCAGTCTCCTCTGCACACTTTGCTCTACCACTCATTTTAGTGTTATCATTGAACTTTGACTCACTACACTTGGTCCCCAACTCTAAGTCTTCAATGGAAACCAGGTGGAAATCTCTTAACTAGTTGAAGTCATCCTGGCAAAAAGAAAGATGGTTGTCATTATTGGAGGTCAATCATTTCAGTTCCAGAACATTGCTGTAAAAGTTCCTCAGGATAATGTCCTGGGCCCAACCAATTTTAGTTGCTTCATTATTGACCTTCGCTCCAGCACAAGGGCAGAGGTGTACATATTTGCGAATTATTGCACAATGTTCAGCACCACTCACCACTCCTTAGATACAGAAGCAGTCTGTGTCCATAAGCAACAAGATCTGGACAGTATCCTGGTTTGGGTGGATAAGTGGCAACTAACCATTATGCCGGACAATGGTCATCTCCAACAAGAAAGAATCCAACTACTCCATTCTTATATTCAATGGCATTATAATCTCGGATACCTCCACTATCAAGACCCTGAAGGTTACCATAGATGAGAATCTGAACTGGACCTGCTATGTAAATACTGTCAGGGGCAGGGAATTCTGTGGCAAATAACCTCATTTCCTGGTTCTCAAAAGCCTGTCCACCATCTACAGGCCACAAACCAAGAGCATAATAGAATACACACCAGTTGAATGGATAACTGCAGCTCCAACAACACTCAAAAAGCTTGACATCATCCAGGACAAGGGAGCCTCCTTAATTGACACAAGATCCACTAACTCCCTCCACCACCAATTTAAGGTGGCAGCAGGGTGTACCATCTACAATATGTATTGGAACAACATGCCAAGGCTTATTCAACTGCTTTTTACAAACCCACAAATTCCACAACCTAGAAGGACAATGGCAGCAGATGCAATGGGAACACCACGACCTACATGTCTTCCTCCAAGCCACATGCCATCATAACTTGGAAGTATATTGCCATTCTTTCATTGTCACTGGGTCAAAATCCTTGAACTTCCTAACAACAACATAGATGTCACTACACCATATAGACTGCTGCCATTTAGGAAGGCAGCAAACCATCACCCTCTCTGGGGCAATTGAGAATGAGCAATAAATGCTCGCCTAGCCAGTGACATCCACAAGTCGTGAAATAATTATTTTATTTAAAAACATCCTTAAAATATTCCGCAGGTTTAAAAAGGCACAAACATAGAAGTTGTTGGAAAAGCTCAGCAGGTCTGGCAGCACATGTGAAGAAAAATCAGAGTTAATGTTTCAGGTCACCAGACCGAAACGTTAACTCTGATTTTTCTTCACAGATGCTGCCAGATCTGCTGAGCTTTTCTGGAAACTTCTGTTTTTGTTCCTGATTTACAGCATCTGCGGTTCCTTTGGTTTTTAGATTTAAAAAAGGCAGACCGACTGTCTTATATTTTCTAACAGCTTTCACAATGTTAGAGCAAACTAAGATACTTTACAGCCGATGAAATGCTTTTCAAGTGTAGCTATTGTTGCAATATAGGAAAACACAGAAACATGATTCCACAAAGAGCAATAGTATGAGAGATGGGATTGAATACCAAACTTTGACTGAGATAATGGGAGAATTCCCTGTTCTTCATCAGATAGTGCCACATGTCCCGTATTTCATCAGGAAGGTGGCACTTCCAACAATGAAGTTTTTACTCAGTAATATATTAAAGTACTTGGAGACAGAGGGATACAATTAAAGTGGATAACCTTATTACATTTTAAGGTCGAGCTGAACAGGCATTTGTCAAGGAAACCCACGAAGAATACAGACTCAACTGTTTGAGTGCAGAGCTAGCCAGATGAACCAAAATGATCTTATCCTCCCCCATTTATTCCAACATTCCTATGTTCAGTTTTTGCTACAGCTGTCTCAATGTTGCTGAAACCATCCTTTTATGTGGTTGCAAAGAACTTGTATGCCCCAATTACATTCCTTTATCATTTCATGGTTGAAATTCTAGCTATTCATATTACTTATACTTAAATTTATTTCTAGCTGGCATCAGAAAAAGCAATCTCTGCCCAAAATATCTACTTTAAAACAAATGGCATAAAAAAGCAAAATGTTTAGTTAATAAAGGTGATCAACTGGATTCCTAGATAGAAAGCAAGTACAAATTTTCAAAAGATAAATGTGGAGATGTAGAATGGAACTTTCAAACAGCTACAGAGATGCAAGAGGAGAAATGTTACTCTTGGTTTAAAGGTTTCGGAGACCCCTTTAATCCTGTTGGTATTATAAATCTAGAACTAAAGACATTTACAAAGAATGAATAGCTAAGTGGATGAGAAGCAAATGAATAGTGAGCAATTTGAATTGTATTTGGGTCCGCAATTAGATACAGCTGAAAAAAAACATGGAATATGTATTTCATCAATGGTCCTCTCGGATTATGGCAACTTTAATTTCAGTTCAGAATCACATTGAACTTCATGGCTTAGTCATCTTCAATTATGCATAGGTCTATAATGCTACTTTTCTTTCTTAATTACCCATTTTGGCATTGCACATGTAGTTTTTTAAATTCATTTGTGGGATGTGAGCATTGCTGGCTAGCCAGCATTTCTTGCCCATCCCTAGTTGCCCTTGAGAAGGTGGTGGTGAGCTATAGTGCCAACTATTTTCCCCCACTTACATACAGAATCATTGAATTTTGAAGGGCACCATTCAGCCCATCGTGCCTGTACCAGGTTCCCAAAAAAGTTACCCAACTAGTCCCATTGTCCAGGTTTATCTCCTTGGTCCTATAAATAAACAACTTTCAAATATATATCCAGCTCTCTTTTAATCCTTATAGAATCTGCCTCCACCACTCTCCCAGACAGCGTGTTGCATATCCCAACATCTGAGTAAAGAAATTTCTCCTCATCTTAGTCCTAACAATGAAGTTGTCACTCGTTCACCTAAGACTGCCATTGCCGTGTAAAATCTTGGCTTGGTTTGTTAAGCATTCTTATTCTCTAACCAGCCCACGTCCTGCTCCATTCTTACTCCTCATTCAAATTCCCACTATGCGGCTGGACATTTTAAAGAATAACCGTTGCGCACGTGCTCTTCTCCCTCAAGCCCACCCTCAACGGTCCGGCCCGCGATTGCGCAGGCGCGCCCCACCGACCTCCACGCCCCCAGGCACGCCGCTGGCTCCTCGCCTTGGCGGCGGATCCGCACATGCGCAGACTTCACAATCCTGCCATTCCAAAGCCCCTCCTTCCATGACCCGGTTGTTCCCGGACGGGAAAACCGTCGCGCAGGCGCGCCCGACACGAGGCCGCCCCGTGGGTGGCCTTCATTGCGCAGGCGCAAAGGTCGATTTGCCGCGCTCGCTGGGCCAGGCGTGGCGGCAGTGATGCTTTTTTTTTGATCAGAAACAATCAGAATGGTTGTAAAAGCGGTGGGCAATATCTGTGCTGATGCTTAGCTATGATATAATAGGCTTATTTTATTTGGGTGAGGGTGTGGCGTTGGAATCAAGCTGACGTTATTATTCAGATAACAAGGACTGGTTCTTGATGTTGCGTTTATATCTTTCATCATGGAGGCTGAGGGTAGTGACCTCGTATTATTGTCAAATGCTGATATTCTGACAAAGGTAATTGGGAGCTTTAGTTGCCTGCATCTGACCTATTTGTTTTATTCACTGTTAATTATGATTTCTTGTTCCAAGAAACATTTTCGCAGCCCGAAGGCTGAGTTACACTGTAACTTGGAAACGTGTAAGTTGTGATTATTTTTCGAAAAAAGCAAAAATCACATGTAATTCGAGGTAAACAGATTAAAAACGGACAGGCATGTGACGACAATGGACTGACAAAAATAGGAAAGCAAATTCAACAAATGGCGGGAGTGTTGTATTAGACAGGAAAATGAGGGTCATGTTGAACGAGAATTACGTGAAATTTGCAAAACAGTAAAGTTCCTGAAATTTAAACTGTGTGTTTAAACCCCGAACCTTGTCTGGAATAAGGCCTACATGAGTACTTTTCTACCTTGCATCATTTAGAGGATTGAATTTCTGAATTACTTCGATTGTGGGATAACGCTGGCATTTTTGAAAAGTGGATTTTAAACTGGTCACTCCCTTATCCTGGCCACTCCACCCCTTTTGTACAGCATAACAACTGATCTCACCCTAGCCCTAAATTTTACAGCAACAGATGTTAATATTTCTACTCTGGTGGAGGTCATCACTGCAATCAAAGTTGACTTCTGAAAACTATTGCTGTAACCTATTCAGAGAGCAAACTTGAAACTGCAGCATTCTCCATATAAAGTGTGTAATGGAGGTGTGCCTCAGTGAGTGTTTACTTTTTCTTTTGCTTTTTAAAAAAATACTGTGGATGAGGCTGTACATCATTGTACAGTTGTTGATCCAACAAGTGTGTTAACAAAGAGTACCAATGTAGTAATGAAAGAAAAATATGTGTGTGCATGGTCAGGATGGTGCAAAACTAGAAGTGATGGTGTCTCAATTGTGCTTTTGTCCTTTTGTTGGTTGAAGTCTTGGGGAGAAAGGCTTAGCAGTGTAATCCAAAGGAGATTGAACATCTTGGTAATGTCACAAGGGCAGTATTCTATAGGCCCAAGCTGTTGCTTTAGGGGTACTGGTTCAGATTCGGCACTGGCAGCTAGTGGAATTTAAATTAATAAAATCTGGAGTGGAGGTTAATTGATAATAATAATCAAGAAGCTATCATCAGTTGTTGTAAAATTCCATCTGAGGGCTCTTGTGGCACAGAGGTAATGTCCTTTATCCCTGGGCCAAGAGACCCAGATTCAAGTCCCACCTGCTTTAGAGGTGTGTAATTATATCTCTGAACAGGTTGATTAGAAAAATAGTTTAATTAAAAAGATTGCCTTTAGGGAAGAAATCTGACCTTAACTAAAATAAAACAAGTGCAGATGGTGGAGATCTGAAACTAAAGCAAAGTGCTAGAGAAATTCAGCAGGTCTGGCAGCATATGTCGAGGGAAAAGAATGGAGTTAACGTTACGAGTCCAGTGGCCATGCTGTTCTGACAAAGGGTTATTGGATTCAAATGTTAAATCTGTTTTTCTCTTTCCGGATGCTGCCAGACCTGCAGAGTTTCTCCAGGACTTTCTGAATCTGCTGATTTTTTTTTTTTGCCTGGTCTAGTTAATGTGTGACTTCAGATACCACAGCCGTTGGATTGTTCTATGGTTGTGCCAGACTACTGTAGAAAAGTCAAGTTGGCTCCAGTAGTTCAACAAAATAGCTTACCACTACCTTCTCACTGTTAGATAGGCAGCAAATGTCGGTGATAAGTAATGCCCACCTCTGATGGAAATAAAAGGTTGCCCCACTTTGCATGTTGTGGATAGTAAATCCAGAGACCACGGTGTGCGCGAATGGTGGTGTTAGGTGTTTACTAGTAGATAGAGAGGCTTCTGAGAATTAAATTAATAAGAGTGATGTGAAATTTCACTTGGAACCTGTGTATTAGTTCATTTTAACATGTATGTTTGGATATGTGTCGCTATTTTTATAGTTTTAATTCATAGATGCTTTTAAAGATGTAATTTAGAAACTGGAAGTGCAAGTGGAAATGTAAACATGATTGTCCTGTTTCATTTCCATTGTTTACTGCTGATGTGAAGATTCTGTCATTATGCGTTCTGAATGTACTGCATAATGATGACAATAAAATAATGTTGCCTGTTTAGATTATGATAGCCTGGCAGGTTACTTGTGATAGTTGACCACTGACCCAAGCAGTACTGATTTGAAAAATGTGATTTCAAACTTTTTCTTTGTAACTAAATGTGAATGATATAGACTTTTTAAAAAGAAAGTTCAGATTGTTAAAATCAAGTTAAGTATGACAGGAAATAAAACTTTTACCTAGTAAAAGTTTTTTGTCATCAGTACCTTTTTCTAAAACAAGCTAATGAGGTTGGAGTTACGCTATATAAATATTTAAAATGTGGCTGTGGTGCACTAGAGTTATGCTGCTGGCTGTGACTTGTTAATCCAACAATCAGTCTATACACAACACAACCTCACATTTCAAATGCACAAAATAAAATGGTCAGGAGTATTTTATTTTAAAAAAAATCTTCTTGACTCTAGACCAGTGGTTTTCTCTGCCCAATGTTAAGCCCAAGTGCTACTCTGTGATATTATCTAACCCTACCTGCTGCTGAAACCCTTTTTTTATTTTGTTGTTTTGTTTCAAGCTTTATTTCTCTAAGACTATTTTGGATGGTCCACCATCTTTCAGCCACTAACTGGATCTCATCCAAAACTTTGGCTGTAACATAATTGCCACCAAGGCTTCTTCACACATCATGCCTGTGCTGTGTGTTCATTTCTGCTCCAGTTGTATTCGATTTACTTTTCTCATCCTTGAATTCCATGGACTCACCTCTCCCTTTTTGTAACCTTCTCTCACTGTCCAAGAACTTTTTTTTTCAATGTTACTCTCTTGCAGATCCTAGTTTCTTTGCTCCACTTGAAGGCAGAGTCTTTAATTGTCTGCATCCCAAGCTCTTACATTCTCTCCCGAAACCACATCTTTTAAGACTCTCCTTAATATCTATCTGTTTGATCAAACTTTTGCTCACTTTTCCCATGTAGTCTGTGGTTTGGTGTCAAACTTTATCTGTAAATGTTTCTTTGAAGCATTTTGGGGCATTTTACTGGATTAAAAGTACTACATAAATGTAAGTTATTACTGATAGAAGACAGCCTGTGGAGCAGATGTCTCACTTTTTATCACATGCACATGAATCCTTGATTTAAGTGAAATATTGCTTCAAGGTAAATTAGAGTATAATAGCTTAAAATAAATATGTAATAAACAATTGTATGTTTTAGTGTATTAAATGCTGGGAATAATTTTTGCTTCCTGCTTTTGTAGGTTCCAATCAAAGAAAATAAAGAATTAACACAACGACTTGAAGAGTTGCATGTTAAATCATTTTGCCAGAAAAATGGAAGACCTGTTTGGAGGCCTCAAGTAGGTATGTTCTATTTCCTCGTTGGTGCTGCAGCACTCTGTCATTTTCATCTGCATATATCTAAACATGTTTTGAATGCAGGAATGGCATGTTTTGCATTTGTAAATAGTCATCATTAAGGCACTTAGATCAGTTTTCATAATCTGAGAAAAATAATTTCAATCAACAAGATTAAACTGAATACAATTCTCTCAACTTGACGAGTGGATGATATTTGGCAGGCTAAAGAGTGAAATCTGAACATGATTGTGAAGAATATGTTGCAAAATGACTACAGTCTTGGATATGTTGTTGCACATACAAAATAAAACGGTGACACACTTAACTTATTTACTGCGAGTAACAGACAGTTAAGACACATTCATCTGTTGCAAGCATCATTGGAGAGGACTGATTAAAAACTTAGCCTGTGTCTTTGACTAAATGTGTTTGGTATTTTTGGATCCAAACTACAGAGGGATAGAATTGTGACTTCTCTATACTACGAATGGGGAAGATAATTGTACTTATTGTGACGTGACTGAAAGCCTTGGCATCTCTCAGTTTCTCATTCTCATTTGATTCCTGTGCCTCCCATGTTATAATTGGCAGTCAAAATGCAAGTCTACTAAGTGTTTTTATCAGCTCAAAGCTTGATCTAGTTTGTTACTTGGAGAAATAGCTCTTAAGGCTTTTAATATTATGGATGACCTGATGAATATCGCCAAACTGAACCCAATACTACAACATCCTCTAACAGTTTGACTGTACCCCTTAATATGAGGAACAAGGAAATGGAGGTTTAGGCTGATGGGGTTATTTAAGCTTGTACTGGTAGAAATTCAAATGGAGCATAAACACTAGTATACACTGAGACAACAAGGTGCAGAGCTGGATGTACACAGCAGGCCAAGCAGCATCATAGGAGCAGAAAGGCTGACGTTTCGGGCCTAGACCCTTCATCAGAAAAATGATGAAGGGTCT
>NC_063332.1:166577550-166607671 GCF_021869965.1 Rhincodon typus
AGACCCTTCATCATTTTTCTGATGAAGGGTCTAGGCCCGAAACGTCAGCCTTTCTGCTCCTATGATGCTGCTTGGCCTGCTGTGTACATCCAGCTCTGCACCTTGTTGTCTCAGATTCTCCAGCAACTGCAGTTCCTACTGTCACCAATATACACTGGTTGGGTTAAATAGCCAACTTTTAATGTTCAATACAAAACTCCTGGACCCTAATCCACAGAGGCTATCTGATATGTAAACATCCTGCTTCATCTTTCCTGTCCTCCCTGCCAGTGCCTTAACTCTGGGGTTATTCAGCCTCCAGATCAATAGTTTCTAGCAATTTCTCCCTTTGGTTGCACGCCTGTTTCTCCCAATGCTTCCTCCTGCTGTTATAAATATCCGTTTTCTCTTGACAACTGCTTCCATATTCCAGCAACCCTCCTCTTGTATCCTCAGATGTTTAATTCAAGTGCCTAATACCATCCACTCAATAGTAATGTATGCTCCTATTACCATCACGTTCCCAAGACAGAGTTTCCACACACCACGGATCTCACTCTCCAAAACTACAGTGCCACAACTGCTGTCGATTAGCGACTCTCTGTCTCCTATTAAACCTAGACACCCCCACCTCGGATTCACTTGAAAAGAATGGAAACCATTCTGAAATCACCCTCCGAGATGCTTATCCATGTTTCTCACGTTACTGTCTTTGCTGTTAACCCAGGTCTACTCTTGACAATAGCTTTGTGAATTCCAGTTTCCTCCCCAGTAATGCTACTTGCCTTCTACCTTCAGTTTTTGTAATACTTTGCTTGCTTCCAAAAAAAAAGCTTGAATGCATGTTATGTTACTGTGTAATATTTCAACACAAATGGGCATAATTAGAATTTAAATCTCCAAATACTGAACAGAGCCCTGATTCTGTAATAGAGCAATTACGTGACTGTGATAAATGTTTATTATTGACTTGTGTAACCATCATATTGATGGATATGCAGTAAGGACAATTGCATGAGAAATCCACCAATGTTTTTATTTAAAGAAAACACAACATATATGATTTGGTGTTCATTACTTGGTTTGAGATATCACAAGCAAGGATAAAGGTATTTACCTGGAATGTACACAGTCTATTGATGACTTAGTGTTCAGCATTAAAGCCAGAATTATTAACTTCTGATTAAGTTCAGGTGCATAATTAAATTGAGAATCACAAAACTTTGCATTCAGGGAACAGATGCAGCTTCAAGTTGGCAATAGAGTTATGCATTGTGCAAAATGTAGTTCTTTTGTTTTGCACGACAAAAATAGCACATCTGTAGTGCCACTCGTCTCTTGATGTTGCCTCAAAGTCACTTCTGGCTTCCCTTTTCCCACGTTCATCTTGGGAGGAATTGCACAGGAAAGTTTGTGTATTTGCTACAAATTGGTGCTAATCTAAGAAAATGTCCTTAGTGTTAAGAGGTGTTACTTGCAGTATTTTATTCCTGTGAATGAAAAGGCGAAATTGAGGAGCTTAATTCCATTTCAAAAGAAAACAAATCTTTTTGGTTGTACACAGTTGCCTTATCTGATTCTATTCCCCTCATTAACAGAAACAATAAACTCGCTGCTACAGTCTGTCATACAATGTGTTACCCATTGCATACAGATAAAGTAAGTAAAATCAGTGGTGACACAAATCTTAATGATGTCTGAATTGAGAAGAATGATTTAAAATTTGTCCTTCAAACATGGCTTTCAGTTTTTTTTCAGGTGCCTCATGTTTTCATGTGCAGGTGGTTTTAATACTCAAACTATTTTGATTACACCTTTTATTTTGATGGATGCACAATATATCTCATCTTCCTTTCTTTTCTCAACCTGGTAGCCCATGATTTTGGCTGCTCGATTATTTAATCTGATGTTATTTCTTGCTTTGTGTTAACCAAAATGAATGACAAACCAATAAGATCTATCTTTATATTTTAGCTGCTGGTGGGATTGGCAGTGTGATGAATTTGTAATGGTATCCTCATTGCCTTGTTAAATGAAGTTAGGTATTTAATGTAGCTGGCATGAACTTTTGTCCATGCCCATAACTGGTTTAAAAATGCTGACATATAAGCAATTCAGGCCTGCAACCCTGTTTTGCCACTTAATATGATTGTGGCTGATCGCATTCTCTGCCTCAGTTCCACTTGCCTGCCTGCTCCCCACAACACTTTAACTCATTACTAATTAAAAATCTCCAACTTCTCCTTAAATTTATTTTGTCCTGGCAGCACTACACTCAGTATTAATTTAGATTCACGACCCTTTGCAAGAAGTAATTCCTCCTCTTTGTTATAAATCTGCCACCCCTTAGCGTAAAAGTATGACCTCTCGTTCTAGATTGCCCCATTAGGGCAAACATCTGCTCTATGTCTACTTTGTCAATCCCCTTTAATATCCTATATTCCAATTAGATCTCTTCTCACCTTTCTAAACTCTAGTGAGTATAGGCCTAAACTGCACACAATCTCACTCCTTTTAAAAATAAGCCTTTCATCTCTGAAATTAATCTATGAATTAATCTACTGACCTTCCCTGAACAGCTTCTAGTGCCATTACGTCCTTCCTCAAGTAAGGAGACCAAAACTGTACTCCAGATTTACTTGAGATTATTACTGCAAATGTCATTCCATCCCTCCAGGCTGGTTTTGAATCTAAGTCGAGAGACAAAAGGCCAGTGTTGTAAGAAAGAAAATCTTGATTGTCATCTCGTTAATTCACGTATAATTTACTTCTAAATGAGCAATATTTTCATTTTTTTTTATAGTAGGGCAGGCAAAGGAGGATAGTGCACTTCATTCGGGTTTGCAGAATTTGGAAAATCAGAGCAACTGCACCCCCTCTGGAGTAGATGATAGAAATGAATTTGAAGATGAATATGGAGCTGATTACCACAATTATTCGGATAGTGACCTGAGTGATTACGACGTTTCTCCACCCGCTGAAGCCCCACAAATACCTGGAATGGGTGTAGAGCTGATTTCTGAGAGAGAGGACTGGGAGAAGGAACTCAGCGAAGTTTATCCCTACGGTAATTTTTGTGAATAGTTAACGATTGGCCTTTTTTTAAACAACATTTTTATAGTGGTTAGAAATCACTTGTAGTTGTGTCTTCTACTTTCTGCCTACATTCTGTTGCATATATGTTTTGTTATTCTTGGGAAATTGAATAGAAATCAGATTTTAAAATTTTATTGCAGCAAAGTGCTTCCTTTTAGCTGTTTTTATTATGTTGGAGGCAGCATAAAATATCAAACATGCAGGTGTGTCATTTGTTTAAAAAGCAAAACTTTCAGTTTATATTTTGGGAAAAATATATTTCAGAGGTCATGGTGGTGAAATTTGTTTTGTACAGTAACAAATTGGCAGCCAGTTTCTCGCGCTGCCTGATTTTGTTTTTCTGAGATGGCCAAATTCACTTTCATCTTTCACTTGATCCAGTGTCAGATGGCGACTGGGATGGGGCCGACAGGTGTATCCAGTTAACCTTTCCCTTGTCAGCTATTGTTTTCTATCAGAATTATCGATTTATCCTCAGTTATTTCATTGTTTTCGTCAAAAGTGTAATGTGTCTTTGCCAAAGCATTTTGAAATTCATACCCACTTTAAAAATCTAAAATGTTTTTCCATGCTTAACATTTTAACAATCCAAATTAAATTTGCATGACTGGTTCAGATTTCTTGAACGTTTTTAGGTCAAACAACTTTAAATGATACAGAAATTAAATCTCATTTATGTGAAAAGCATACATTGAATAGCTTGAAATTTACCAAAATGTATGAGTAGACTGGCCATTTGTGTATCTGAAAGATTGACCATCTCGATTGTTGAAACTCTTCGTAGTATTGTCTATCTTAATACTACATTTGAAATTAAACTTTTGGTCATTTGTCAGTTCACTGGAACTTTGGTGCAGGTGAGTAGAATTTTAGTGCTTTTCACCTCTGGTTAGTGAAAAATCTGCACTCGACAAGTGCACATTTAATTGCAGCTATTTTGAGAAGACCCGAAATTTATGATGGATTCCCTGGGTGTTGGAAAGTGTGAAGCAAGCTCTGAGGCAGACTGGACACTCCAGGAATAGAATTGCATTAAAGGTTAGTTTGAGTTGGAACCAAGTCCACATCTTGCTTTGAGCATTCAGAAAGAAATTATAAATAATTATTGGGGTCTGTGAATTAAACTAATGCCGGAAAACTAACTGTCATACAGAATAGTGATATGAAAGTGGTGAGAGAAAGCACTCCTGATCCTTCGCTTTGTTCACCAAGGCATGGAACACAGAAGGAAGCAAATTACATTAAATCTAATTTCATTTCAGCCTAACCAGTGATTAATAATGACCCCCCCCCCATCAGGAAAGATGTAGAGGTCTTTTGAGGGGGTGCAGAAAAGATTTACTAGAATGTTCCAGCGATGCAGGACTTCAATTATTTCAAAAGGTTGGAGAAATTTGAGGTTTTTCTCTCTTTAGTATAGAAAAGGTTAACAGGAGTTCTAGTAGATATATTTGGAACAGTGAATATTTTTGGCAGAGTAAATAAGAGACACTATTTCCAGAGGTAGGAACATCTACAACAGGAGGAAACAGGCCATTGGCAAAAGAATCAGGGGTGACATGGAAGAAAAGACATTACGCAGTGAGTAGTCATAACCATGAAAGTACTGCCTGCAAGAAGGGTGGATGCAAATTTGATATTCATTTCCTATTTTGCAAATTACTAAGTATTGGAGGTGAAATGTTTGTAAAGCTATAGAAAGAGCAGGGGATAGGGATAAGTTGGACAAACAAGGTGGCCTCCTATATTGTATCATGATTCTGTGGCAATAAATTTCTGCAAAATGGCTTGTGATGTAAAGAAAGATACTGCTGCTTACAAACAGCAGGACAACAGGGGGCAGTCGATGGCCTAGTGGTATTACTGCTAGACTATTAATCCAGGACTGCTAGACTATTAATCCAGGAAACCCAGCTGATGTTCTGGGGACCCGGGTTCGAATTTAAAAAGTCTGGAATTAAGAATCTGCTGATCACCATGAAATCGTTGCTGATTGTCAGCAAAACCCATCTGGTTCACCTTCAAGGGAGGAAATCTGCCACCCTCACTGGTCTGGCCTACATGTGACTCCAGACCCACAGCAACGTGGTTGACTTTCAACTGTCCTCTGAAATGGCCTAGCAAGCCACTCCGATGTACCAATCGCTACAAAGACTCAAAGAAATGAAACTGGATGGATCACCTGGCATCAGCCTAGGCACCGGAAAAGACAACGGCAGAAACAGCCCTGTCGACCATGCAAAGTCCTCCTCACTAACATCTGGGGATTAGTGCCAAAATTGGGAGAGCTGTCTCAGACTAGTTAAGCAACAGCCTGACATTGTCTCTAAGGCATGATTCTGTGAGTATGACTGTGTCCCAGATACCACCATCACCATCCCCGGATATGTCCTATCCTACCGGCAGGACAGACCCAACAGAGGTGGCAACACAGTGGTATACAGTCAGGAGAGTGTTGCTCTAGGAGTCCTCAACATTGACTCGGGACCCCATGAAGTCTCCTGGCTCCAGGTTAAACATGGTCAAGGAAACCTCCTGCTGATTACCAAATACCGTCCTCCCTCAACTGATGAATCAGTACTCCTCAATGTTCAACAACACTTAGAGCAAGCACTGAGGATGACAAGGGCACAAAATGTACTCTTGGGGGATTTCGATGTCCACCACCAAGAGTGGCTTGGCAGCAGTACTGCTGATCGAGCTGGTCGGGTCCTAAAGGACATAGCTGCTAGACTAGGTCTATGGCAGGTGGTGAGGGAACCAACAAGAGGGAAGAACATACTTGCTCTCATCCTTAGTAATCTGCCAGCTGCAATTGCATCTGTCCATGACCGTCTCGGTAAGAGTGACCATTGCACCGTCCTTGTGGACACGAAGTCTGCCTTCACATTGAGAACAAACTCCTTCATGTTATGTGGCACTAGCACTGTGCTAAATGGGACAGACTTCGCACAGATCGAGCAGCTCAAGACTGGGCATCCATGAGGCGCTGAGGGCCATCCACAACAGCAGAATTGTACTCTAGCACAACCTGTAACCTCATGGCACAGCATATCCCCCACTCCATCATTACCATCAAGCCAGGGGATGAACCCTGGTTCACTGGAGAGCGCAGGAGGGCATGCCAGGAGCAGCACCAGGCATACCTGACGATGAGGTATCAACCTGGTGAAGTCACCAAATAGGACTACTTGCACGCCAAGCAGCAAGTAATAGACAGACCTAAGCGATCCCACAACCAACGGATCAGATCTAAGCTCTGCAGTCCTGCCACATCCAGTCATGAATGGTGGTTGACAATTAAACAACTTGCTGGAGGAGGAGGCTCCACAAATATCCCCATCCTCAATGATGGAAGAGCCCAGCACATCAGTGCAAAAGATAAGGCTGAAGCATTCGCAACAATCTTCAGCTAGAAATGCCGAATGGATGATCCATCTCGGCCTCCTCCAGTGGTCCCCAGCATTACAGATACCAGTCTTCAGCCAATTCGGTTCACTCCGTGATTCAAAAAACGATTGGAGATACTGGATACTGCAAAGGCTATGGGCCCTGACAACATTCCGGCAGTAGTACAGAAGACTTGTGCTCCAGAACTTGCCACTCCCCTAGCAAAGCTGTTCCAGTGCAGTTACAACACTGGTATCTACCCGGCAATGTGGAAAATCGCCCAAGTATGTCCTGAATACCAAGAAGCAGGACAAGTGTAACCCAACCAATTACTGCTTCATCAGTAAAGTGTTGGAAGGTGTCATCAACAGTGCTATCAAGCAGCACCTGCTCAATGACACCCAGTTTGGGTTCCTCCAGGGCCACTCACCTCTTGACCTCATTGCAGCCTTGGTTCAAAAATGGACAAAAGAGCTGGATTCCACTGGTGAGGTGAGAATGACAGCCCTTTAATATCCAAGGCTGCATTCGACCGATTGATGGCATCAAGGAACCCGAACACAACCTAGAATCGATTGGGTATCAGGGGTCAAACACTCCGGTGGTTGGAGTCATACCTGACACATAGGAAGATGGCCATGGCTGTGGGAGGTCAATCATCTCAGCTTCAAGACATCTCTGTAGGAGTTCCTCCAGATAGTGCCCTGGGTCCAACCATCTTCAGCTGCTTCATCAGTGACCTTCCCTCCAGCATAAGGTCAGAAGTGGGAGTGTTCGCCAATGATTGCGCAATGTTCAGCACCATTCGTGACTCCTCAGATACTGAAGCAGTCCGTGTTCAAATACAACAAGATCTGGACAATATCCAGGCTTGGGCTGACCAGTGGCAAGTGACATTTGTGCCATACAAATGCCAGGCTATGACCATCACCAATAACAGACAATCTAACCACTGTCCCTTGACATTCAATGGTGTTACCATCACTGAATCCCCCACTATCAATATCTTGGAGGTTACCATTGACCAGAAACTCAACTGGACTCACCACATAACAGTGGTTACAAGAGCAGACCAGAGGCTAGGAATACTGCGGCGAGTAACTCACTTCCTGACTCCTCAAAGCCTGTCTGCCATCTACAAGGCACAAGTCAGAAGTGTGATGCAATACTTCCCACTTGCCTGGTTGAGTGCAGCCCCAAAAACACGCAAGAAGCTTGACACCATCCAGGACAAAGCAGCCCGCTTGATTGGCACTGTGTTCACTCCCTCCACCACCGACACTCAGTACACACTGCTGTTACTATCTACAAGATGGACTGCAGAAATTCACCAAAGATCCTCAGACAGCACCTTCCAAACCCACGACCACTTCCATCTAGAAGGACAAGGGCGTCAGACATATGGTAACACCACCAGCTCCAAGTCCCTCACCATCCTGACTTGAAAATATATCACCGTTCCTTTACTGTCGCTAGGTCAAAATACTGGAATTCCCTCCCTAATAGCATTGTGGGTCAACTCACAGCAGATGGACTGCAGCAGTTCAAGAACGCAGCTCACCACTACCTTCTCCAAGGGCAACTAGGGATGGGCCATAAATGCTGGCCAGCCAGCGACGCCCACATCCCACAAATGAATAGATGTCAAGATGGGCAAAGGAAGATAGAATATACTTCATTTAAAGAGTCAAAGTGAGTTGTTTTAACGTTTTAGCTGCAGAACTCTTCCTGATGTTTTAAGTAACTGCCCGCAATCTTGTACTTTACCATGTAATGGTGAGTGAACATACTTAGCTCTGGCTAAGGAGATGCAATTTATTTTAAACTTGGCAATACTAGCATCTAGATGTGCAAAATATATAGCCCTGTACATTTTAAAAGGAGCAGGACAAATCCAAAAGTGCAACGCATTTCATCAAGACACTGCAAGATCTTGTACTGAAAATTACAGGATTGGAAGAGATTCTGTGGCCTATTTGTTCTTTTCTGATCTAGAGTCATAGAGTCGTACAGCATGGGAAACGGACCATTCGGTCCAACTCATTCATGCTGACCAAGTTTTCCAAACTAAGCAAGTCTCGCTTTCCTGTGTTTGGCTATACCCTTTAAACCTTTCCTATTCATAAGCCTGTCCAGATCTCTCTCAAATGTTGTAACTGTACCTGCATCTACCACTTTCACTGGTAGTTGATTCCACATACAAACCACCCTCTGTGGGGGGAAAACATCCGCCTTACATCCCTTTTAAATCTTTCTCCACTCGCCTTAAAAACAACCCCCTAGTTTTGAACTCCCCCCAACCTCGGGAAAAGACCTTTGCTATTCACCTTATCTGTGCGCTTCGTGACCTTATAAACCTATAAGGTCACCCCTCAACCTCTTACGATCCAGTGGAAAAAAAGTCCCAGCCTCCTCTTATAACTCAAACCCTCCAGTCCCCCAGTAACATCCTGGTAAATCTTTGCTGAACCCTCTCTAATTAAATAATATCATCCTGTAGCAGGATGGCCAGAACTGTGCGTAGTACTCCAAAAGTGGCCTCACCAATGATCCAACTCCGTTACTCAATGATCTGAGCAGCAAAGGCAAGTATGCTAAATCCCTTCTTAAGTACCAGTACCTAGGTTTACCACATTTTAATTCTACATATTAGAAATAAGTTCTACATTTTTTTGTAAATTGCATTGCTATTCTAATATTGTGTAGGAAGCTTCGTTGTTCTATAAAACCATGGAATCTTGTGGATTTATTCTTTCAGTATATCGCTTAGATGTCTCACTTTGTCCACTTTTAAAAGTAAAAGTTTCAGGTCCTTGGATTGTATTACACATTTGGTCGGCTGGTCAGAGTCATAACGAGCTGCCAAGCAGATTAAGGAGCACATTATCTATTTCCTTTCAAATGTTGTATTTCAGAATAAGATTTTTTTTTTATTTCTGTCAAGTCTTCTCTTTTTGTGCGAACAGTCGCTGCTTCAGTAACCTTTGTTTTAATGCTGCTGCACTTCCTTCATTTTTTTATTCTAGATAGTTGTATTTTCTTCAGATTTATTTGCTTGCCTTATTGGGCTGGTCAGTCCAAGATTCCTGAGGAGTAGGCCAGTCTACTCTCTTGTGCCTGTTACATGGAAACATAGAAAATAGGAGCAGAAGAAGGCCATTTGCCCCTTCAAGCCTGCTCTGCCGTTCACTATGATCATGGCTAATCATCCAACACAATAGACTGAACCTGCTTTCTCACATGTATTTTGATCCGTTTTAGCCTCAAGTGCTTTATCTGACTCCTTGAAATCATACAATGTTTTACGTTGGCCTCCTTTTGGTGATAGTGAATTCCACAGGCTCGCCACCCTCTGGGTGAAGAAATTTCTCTTCTTCTCGGTCCTAAATGGTTTACCTGTAATCTTAGACTGTGACCCCAGGTTCTTGACTCCCTGCCATTGAGAACACTTTTTTTTCCTGCATCCGTCATGTCTAGTTCTGTTAGAATGTTAGGTTTCTACAAGATTTCCCAATATTCTTCTGAACTCCAGCCAATGTAATCCTAACTGATTCAACCTCTCCTCATATGCCAGTAATGCCATCCCAGATACCGGTCTGCTAAACCTTCACTGTACTCCCTCTATAGCAAGCACAACCATCCTCCGATAAGAAGACAAAACTGCACGCGATATTCCAGATGTAGTCTCACCGAGGCCCTGTATAATTGCAGTAAGACGTCCTTGTGTCCTGCTCAAATTCGATCACCATGAAGGTCAACATACCATTTTCTTTCTGCACCTACATTCTCACTATCAGCAACCGATATATGGGGACATCCAGGTCTTGTTGTGCATTCCCCTTTCTCAATATATTCCAATGATAATCTGCCTTCCTGTTTTTGCTACCAAAGTGAATAACGTTACATTTACCCACATCCGCAACTTGTCAAAATCACCGTGATGCATCTCTGCAACCTCCTCACAGCTGTCACTCCCACTCTTCTTTGTGCCTTCTCCAAATCTGGCAGTATTACATTTAGTTCCTTCATCTAATTCATTGTGAACAGCTGAGATTCTAGCATCACCAAATTAATTAGTTGCCCAATGAACAAATTACCTGCACAAGAACCAAGCTGTTGCAAATATTTTCCAATCAACCTGTCCAGAGATATGATTACACACTTCTGGAGCAGGTGGGACTTGAATCTGGCCATCCTGGTCAAGAGGTAGGCTGCACCATAAGAGGCCCCAGTAATATCTGTTTTAATATTCAGAAATGTTATCATGCACAACCAAATGGCAATTTTCCCACCACCAAATCGCCTGTATGCATTACCCATTATACACCAATATTAAATCACCCATTTTTCCAATTAATTGATTACATGCAATGCTGGCAAGGGAATAATCTCTTCAGATATTAAATTAGATTGGTTACACATGGCATAGTCATTACAAGTTGTTGACTTTCTCTGACCTCTTCGTATTTGACGAAGTGCTCAGTCACGTTAAACCTAAACTGGTAACTTCTGCACCATAAAGGTTAGACTAATAGGTTTGTAATTTCATGATTTCTTTCTCATTTTCAAGATAGCTATTCCTGCATGATGTGTATGTGACACAAATAATCTGGCAAGAAACCGAGGCTGAAACAGATGACATAAAAGCAAATCATACCAATCTTGGATGCATTGGTTTTGTTGTTTCTGGGATTCATGCAAATTAGTTGTTAATTTTGTCTGCTTAGCAGTGATGGATTTTCCGTTGACTGCTTGTGATGTGATTTCTTCCAGATGAAGATGACCTAGCAATAACTGTTAGAAATGGTTGTTGCGAAGTGCAGCTTGTTTGGCAGGATAGCGAGACTTACGACCCAAGCCGTGATCATGCTCCCTCAAAGAGAGCAAATATGATAGAAATTTCTACTGTGGAGGGCCAGTTTGATGATGCTGATGAATAATGTTTGGAAATATCATCCTGTCTGAAGGAGAAGGTAGACACATCTTGCAATTTGGCGTTGTTTCCTTTTAATTTCTCATAATGGAAGTATGCCATTAAAGAAAGCTACTGTTTCACATTGCTGTTCATCACAATTATACACCAACAAAATGCAGAATTTGCATTGGTACAGTTTCTTTTTGGAATTCACTGAAAAATCTTGCAGCTTGGAAACAGTCAATGGAGAACTGAGCATCCTTAATAGAAATGTATAATTAGTAACTGGGAATGTGATGAGCAATTTTGTTTCCTTTATCAGTATTGTTTTTAAGATAGACTATTTCTCTGTTTTATTTTTGAATGTATTTTGAATACTGACATTGTTTTTATTTGTAATTTTAGCAATCATTTTTTCTTACAGTAACCAGTTAATCTGTTATTAATATCTCCACTCGCCGTCTTCAGTTTTGAATAACCACAGCTCCTTCAATAGAATGGACCAATAATCTTTTTTTCAAACGTTAGCTTGGTGCTTATTTGTATATCATGGGCAGCATTGTTGTTCATTTGATACAATAGAAAAATGTTCCACTTTTGTTACTGTAATCATTTTTTTTGATTTCTGACACGCAAATCATCAAAAGTACTGAACTAAATTTATACGGAAATTAAATTAGTTGCTTGAAGGTCTTTTGGTAATTTAGTAATTAGATGAGCCAGATTATCTAGTAAGCTAATAGGTTTGCTTGCAACGCTACGCTGATCTAAGTGACCTGAGCCAGAGTAGTTTTTAAATTTTGTCAGAATCTCCGCAGTTGGGGCTCTGATGAAAGATTGGCCAGTGTTCCTATTCATGACCACTAACGTGTTGGAAGTCATTTGTTTTCTGGATTAGGATTGACTTGATGCTCCTTTTATACTCATATGTTCTACAGTCACTGTTAACCTTTCAAGTGCTTTCCAGAAGAATGACTATTTGGACGATCAACTGAGTGGTGCCGTGAATCTTGAGGCAATGAATAAAGGTTCCCAGGAGAGAAAAATTTAGGTGTGTTCCTAAGCTTATTACTCCGCTGCCTGATCAGTTGAAGAACCCAGGTCATATATTCTTGCAAATAATGATGATAGAATTATCACAGTACAGAAAGAGGCCATTTGGTGCATTGTGTCTGTGCCAGCTCTTGGATAAAGTTGTCCAATTAGTCCCACTTCCCAGCTTCATACTTTATTGCCTTCAAGTATTTCCTGTTCAAGTATCAGTGCACAATATAAGAGTGTTATAAGAAGATCCTGGACATAGTTCTCCAGACTCTCAGTTCCAGACAGGATACCCCAATTGAGAGGGAGGATGACCTGGTTCCCCTTTTGTTGAATGACCCCTTTGCTCACAACAAGGTTAATTTACATAGGTATCCACAAGGGAGAGGGTACTTTCTCCCACAGCAAATGAATTTCCTTTAAAAGGAGCCAATTCAACCAGGTTTCTTTTGAGTTAACAAAAGTGAGTTCATTGAATGCTATATTATAACCATACTCCAACATACATACATACATACTGATTTTGATATGAGAATTGAGTTTTAAGAAAAAAAAAAGTTGTGTGGATCAGTCTGTCTAGTCATTCATGAAGAATATCATAGAATCCCTACTGTGTGGAAGCAGGCCATTAAGCCCATCAAGTTTACAGTAACCCTCCAAAGAGCATCCCACCCAGATCTAACCCCCTACCCTATCCCTGTAACCCTGCATTTCCCACGGCTAAGCCACCTAACCTGAATGTCCCTGGACACTATGGGCAATTTAGCAAGGCCAATCCAACTAGCCTGCACGTTTGGACTGTGGGAGGAAACGCAGCAGACATTGGGGAAAATGTGTGGAGTTTGCACAGACAGTCACCTGAGGTGCCGTGAGGCAGCAGTGTTAACCACTGAGCCACAGACGATGGAATGTTGATGTTTAAGTAATTGTTTTCGAGATTCTTGGCTGGCTGATTTAGTTGAAATTCTTTTGAGCTGCTTCGTTTTAATGGTGGCTGGCTTGCAGCATTCAGACTGAGAGGATCTTCTTTTTGTCTGGTTTCCATTTGACTGGCTTCTAGCCTCAGAGCAAGAGAGCCCAATATCCGCAACATTGGGTGACCAGTGGGTAGTTCTTTGGCTGACACCTTCATAGCGGACAAGTGGTTGAATCCAGGCTAGTACACGTGAGTACCTAAGTGTACTGGCATCCGTGAGAATGTTCACGAGAACATCATCTTCCAGCATGAAAGCTACGGTTGAAGTGGTTTTTTTAAAAACTCTCATGTATTTGTGAAAAGGGAAGACATAAAACATGTGTCTCGACCAGATTGCTGCTGTCTTTTCTCCTATCATGTTCACAGTTTGAAATAGGTCCCAGGAAATTACAGTTCAGTTTATTGTGCATTTCTCCCTTTTTAAGTCTGTCCGTTTGAAGCTGCTTTGACACCTCGTCAGGTGCGACATTCCAGGTATCTATGTCTAGACAGCCACTGAATTGCGCAGTTACTTTCATGGCTTTGTTTTTTTTAAACAAGACACGTAATTAAAAGTCTAATATGCCCATAAGTACTTTAAGATCCTCTAACTTTATGACTCTCAAAACAGTATGGATGGAAGTGCTGGTACAAGTTCCCGCCCAAGCCATTCACTGTTTAGACTTGGAAATGTATCGCTCTTTCTTCAGTATTGCTGGATCAAAATCCTGGAACTAATTCCCTAACAGAACTATTGATCTACCTACAGCAAATGGATTGCAGCAATTCAAGAAGGCAGCTTGTCACCACCTTCTCCAAGGCAACTAGGGATAGGCAATAAATTCTGGCCCAGCCAGCAATGCTCACATTCCATGAGTGAATCTGAAAAAAGGAGAGAGACAGGTTTCAGTCTGAAAAATAAAATATTTTGTAAAAGCAATTTTTTTTTGTTTGACATTTTATTTCTTCATTTTATTTCTTGACACTTTCTTCATTCCTGTCGTGGCAATTACCCCCAAATAACTCTATCCCAGTTGCTTCCTTGTTTTGATGTGGTTGACTGATTTATTTCCAATCATGAGACATTATTTTGAGATTTCTAACATTCCAGTTTGAATTAAATTACCAGCTATTGTTTTGGTGTTTTTATTTTCAACTGATTAACATTGGTGTTTTTCAGATTTTGAAATGAGTTTAACTCAGGACCTGCGGTTGTTCACATTTCAAGCTGGGAGATACAATGCCTTTTAAAACTCAGTAACTAAATTGCCCGTTTCAAATCTTAAAATACAAGATCATAACTATTAGACCCATGTACATAGCTGATAAGTTAATGTATTTTTGTCAGGATCAGTAACTGAAATTGTGCAATCAACAACTTGTGTAAATTTTGCTCCTTTGCAGTTTTCTGGATGAAATGTCGAACTGAGTCCACATCTGCCCCCTCAGTTAGGTTTCAAAGATTCCATGGCACTATTTGGCGGGGGGGACAGGTGTTCCTTGTCAGTATTAGTTTAATCATTAGATCACGCCAAACATAACATGAAAAATGATTATCTGAGCCTGTATTCCTTGCTGTTAAAATGTGTAGTGGCTTTTTAAAAATGGGATACCTGAGATAGTCAGTTTCTATTGTTAGTTTTAGATTAGGATGGTATAGAAGTGAGGGGTCACAGGATGTGAGTGACTGAGCACTGAAGGCCACAAGCTGAGACAGCCAACTAGAGGAGGTTCTAGAGATAGGGTGGAATGAGGTTGTGGAGGAATTTGCAGCTGTGGGTACACAGTTTGAATTTGTCTTCAAAGAAAGAACATTAGAAAGGAAACGGTGATGGGAGGAACAGGATTGTGATAACTATTGGGTAGTAAAAATTCAAACAAGGTATGTAGGATGATTGGGTAGATTGAGCTAAAGGGGTAGCGAGGATTTACCAGAAGTATGTTATTACAGTAGATAATATTACACAGGTAAAAGCAAGCAGGTTTTGAAGAATCTAGTTCAAACTATATGGTCAACTTTCTCATCTGCCGAGGTTCTCGGATTTTCCATTCCTCCATATCTATCCTTCTATTGCCTTTGCGTTTTCAAATGTTTCACTTGACATACAGTGTAGGCTCAGCTATAACATGTTCCAGCTTAACTGTATGAAAATCAAAGCCATTGTCTTCATGCTTTGAGTACTGACAGCATGTGGAGGGAGTCAGAGAAATTACTTTCCACTATTGTTGGAGCATAGATTGCTCCCTGGTAAAGAGCCAGTGAAGCATAGCGTACTGCAACTTTTAGAGAAAATGGATAACTGAAGCAAATGGGGATGGAGTGTTATGAGATGAGCTTAAGGTAGTGATACATTAGCAAAGGTTGTAGCTGGTACAAATAGCCCCAGCTTGTCATCTGCTAGATACATAGAAAGCAGCTGTTTTTTGGGTCTAGGTGACACAGTAGCAAAATGCATGCTGTTCCCTAACCAGGTATTCTCTGTAGTAAAGAGCTTAGCAACTGCCATTAGGGAGAAATTTTAATTTGTGCAGTAAATATCTGAGTGAGGAGAATGCTGTGTTTTATTCATGATCTATGCTGAGTTGCTGACTATAACTGGCATGGTGGTAGAAGCACTGCAGTGAACCTAGGTGTAGGAGGATGAAAAAATGCCAGGGTTCTCATCTTCATTGTATTCTTACGAACTTGGCCTTCAGCTGCCAAGAGAAGCTTGCTGAGCTTCATGAGATTGTGGTACAGCAGGTGCAACCTAAGAACAAGTGGTAATGAGTGAACTTTCAAAGGAACAGAGGAGGGTCTAGATGAAGGAATGGACTTCAGCTTTCAGTGTCTTGGCAGACAGAGGCTGAATCCTGGAAAGGTAGAGCACATTTTAAGGGAATGTAGACCTCACCTGCACATTGAACCTATTCCCACAACTGAATGAGTGGCACGGTGGCTCAGTGATTAGCACTGCTGCCTCACAGCGCCAGGGACATGGGTTCAAATCCAACCTTGGGCAACTGTCTGTGTGAAGATTGCGCATTCTCCCCTTGTTTGTGTGGGTTTCCTCTGGGTGCTGTGGTTTCCTCATACAAATCAAAAATGTGCAGGTTAGGTGGATTGGTCGTGCTAAATTGCTCATAGTGTCTGAGTGGATTAGCCATGGGAAAAGCAGGGTTATAGCGTAGGGGAGTAGATCTGGGTGGGATGCTGTTTTGGGGGTCACTGAACTTGTTGGACCGTATGGCCTACTTCCACATTGTAAAAGCTTTTGTGGTTGGCTTCCTGAATCAAGGCTACCACCATCGTTCACCAAGCAGTCTTGGGGATTGACAGTGAAAGGAATCAAGAGGGACAAAAGGGGTCAGGAAGTCCAGTGCTTACACAGGACAAGTCACGTTATCCAAAAGCCCTGAAAGGTCATTTCTTACAACTAAGTGCCTATTTCCTTTTGAAATCATTGATAATAAATAGAAATGTAAATACATTATTGAAAATTTGAGAATCTAGATGGTGTATTTATGATTTCTCTTAGCAAGTTGAACCAGAAACACTTGATGCAAGAATGTAGTCACAAGGTGTTTCTTGTAATTAAATCGTCAATAGTTCAGCTGCCAAAGTACAGTTGCTTCTTTCAGACCCTCACATGGACACATGTGATGACTACTCAGATGACAGGCTCTAAAACAGCATGTGCAATATCAAGAAGAGTTAACTGGGAGGCGAGGGATATCAACACAAAGTCATGGTGCTACTGTAGTCTTTTTGGCACAGATTTCTGATATCTTGCCAACTTTTTTTTGTTTAGAATCTTTCAGGGTCACTAGCAACACTCAGCTGCCTGCCTCATGTATAGTGTTATCCATGCAGTTTTGACAGACTGATTCTTTACATTTAAAGTGACGTGAATTGCAGGCTTTTTTTTTAAAAAATACATTAGTTGCAAGTGCTCCAATATATATCATTTCAACTCCCTACTATTGATGGGGATGAATTCTGTGTTTCTGTTGCTGTAACTTTAGAAATTCAGGGGGCATCTCATTTTATGCATTTTACAGCGATGAAGCTGGGGATTTAGTCCGAGTTAGGCCAACAATTCTGTTTCTGTGCTCTTTGACTGTATGACTTCATTTCATTTTCAGGCTGTTGAAATAAGTTGTACTTTTTATTTTGTTTCACCTACAACTTGATCTTTTAAAAATGCATATCAATAACTTAGAGTTTTACCAGAACTTTAACGAGCACATTGTCCTCGCCATATAGATATTACTCTTGGGCAATTGTTCTTGTAGGATTGAGTTGAGTCCTATGAAGTTCCCAGACTGAGAATTTCTGTTCTCTGCAATGACACTGTGAGCAGAATTGAGCTTTGGTCATTTTGGCAAGGGGAAGGGAGGAGAGTCACCTCAAATTAGGGCAGTTCATCTTTGAATAACTAAACAACAGCATTGATTGCATGGGAGTAAGTTTGGAAAGAAATGCATTGTACAGTAAAGATGTTAGAAATCTGAAACACTGAACAGGTCATGCTTGGCTTCTGTGGAGGGAACAGTTGAGCCAACATTTTGATTGCAAACTCTTGGTTACAATGGAATAAGCAACATTTAAAAAGAACAGGACACAGGGCTGAGGCAAAAGCATGTAGAACAATCTAGAATGTGGGAGATGATCAAAATAGCAGCATTGAAACTGCCATGAGGCATTAAGTGGCAGAGAAAAATAAGTCAAACCTAAGACACTCAGAATTTTAGACTATTGTAACACAGAGGACAGTTAGCCTTTTGTGGTTTGATGGCTCTTAGAAATAATTAGAAATTGTTTTTTCAACAACTCAACCCTACTAGCTAGAATACTGTGACTTAAAGCAGATGAAAAGTATGCAAATAAAATAAAGTAGGTAGGCTCCAGTAACACTTAAACTTGAAAAAGGCAGGTTATGAAATGGTATTTTTTTTGGTGTTTTGTGGGGGTGGGGGTGCACTCGGCATCACCTTGCTCTATCCCTTCATTTTTGGAAATGCCAGCCCATCTATCCCGCACTACTAGCTTGTCCTACAAGGGAGAGACTGAGAGCATTACTTTGAGTCTGATTTTGAAGCTTATGTGTAGATTAAGTTTCAGATCAATAAGAATCAAGGACATGATTTGTAGTTGAAATGAGAAAAGTTGTGTTTCCCACCGTGGCAAATATAGAACTGACTTTTGCCTTCCATACATGTACAGGTTAAGCATGGAAATACAGACTTTGTAGTCCAGGATTACCTCCTCTTCCAAGTGGTGGGTTATTGAAGTCCTCACCAATGAAATCTTAACAAATCACTTGCAGATGGTGATGGCTAGCACGAGGGGACATAGCTTTAAATTGAGGGGTGATAGATATAGGACAGATGTCAGAGGTAGGTTCTTTACTCAGAGAGTAGTAAGGGCGTGGAATGCCTTGCCTGCAAAAATAGTTGACTCGCCAACTTTAAGGGCATTTAAATGGTCATTGGATAAACATTTGGATGATAATAGAATAGTGTAGGTTAGATGGGCTTCAGATTGGTTTCACAGGTCGGCGCAACATCGAGGGCCGAAGGGCCTGTACTGCGCTGTAATGTTCTATTAACATGAATTTCCTCCTTTAATACTCTAGTCTTGCTGTAACCACCTCCCCTCCCCAAAAATTGTTGTTCAATGAAGGATTAGTATTCTAAGTCATTCGTACTGAATGACCTGCTGGCCCTGTAAATTAGTGGCATGTCAAATTTTTCCATTTGAATGCAAAAGGTTTTATTTTAGACAATATATTTCAGCTGTTATTCCAAGTGTATGTTCCCGTTTCTTTATTCTCAGTAAAATGATTTAAAACTGAAAAAATAATCAGTTCTGAAGAAGGGTCACTGGACTCGAAATGTTAACTCTGATTTCTCTCCACAGATGCTGCCAAACATGTTGAGCCTTTATAGCAATTTCAGTTTTTGATTTTGAAAATAATCTGTGCATTTTAGTTCCCGATTCTCTATCTGAGAATAATTTAGTGATCCTCTATGTTTCTTGTTTGATGGCTTCGCAGTTGCTGGTTGCCAGAGATCCCAATAGCTGACATCAGAATCAAATGAACACTTGGAAATCCCATGCCGTAGAGATGGCTTGCTGTTTGTGGGCAGCTCTCTCAAAGGTCAGCACTGAGATAAGAAAACATAGGCTGTTGATTGGTCAGAGTGGAAGTAGGGTGGGAGAACTGGAGTGGAGAGCTGTGAATCTGAGAAGTCACACATGCAAGACTGTTTACTCTCCACAATGCATTGAGAGCAGCAAATAAGTTTTATACTGCAAATTCTTCTTGTGTTCTTTGGCTTAAGGAGTTATTTCTTTATTGTCATGTGTTTATTACAAATACAGCGAATAGTGTTGTTTAGTGTCGCCACACTCTAGTACTGTTTTAAAACACAGAAAATAAACCAAAACACAGAATATAGAGTCAGAAAAATAGAACAATGAATTTCATCTTTATAGTCCTATCTCTGTAAAGTTAGGTGGTCTTTGGAGCAGGCCCCACTTCTAGCTCAGCCATGGGCCTGAAACTGGGCTTGTCCATCCTGATGTCTTGAGTCCATGCTGACAAACTGCCAACACTGCTGGAACAGAGTCACCACTCTTCTGCATCATCTCGCCTCCACCAACACTGCCACCAACATGACTTCATACTGGGCCGATCTCACTGATGCAGCCACTTCTAGTGCCTCATTGTTCTGTGCTGGGATTAAAAGCGCCATCATCAGTGTCTCCGCCATCAGGTCCCAGGCCTAGCCACTGACATGGAGCCTCAGCTCAGCCTGCAGGTCTGGACTGGGAATTAAAACTGGGATCTGCTCCTTGCTTGCCAGGAGACCTTGGGCTAGGGTGGAGCCATGTCTACCTCATCCTGGCACTGCTGGTGCCGCCCACACCACCTCCTTCAACATTTACCTGGCCTTAAGACAAGCTCCAACCCATTGGACCCCAACCTCCATCGCAGGTCCTGAATCCACACTAGCCAGATCAAACTCCATGCTATTGATACTCCTTGAAGAGTCCAGGTTGCTGTGCCTACATATGCTTTTACCTGCCTGTTGTAGGCTGGAGCTATGGATAGTTATACGTAAATTGCTACTTTTCCCCAAAAAGAGTTATTTTATATAGATGTCAACTGTGGCATGGGTGGAGACGCTAATGCTTGCTTAAGGCAACTTTTTTTTAACCATATGCTGCAAACTGCGTTTCTGGCTGGAATTGCAAGTATACTTCCTGTGCCATTTAGTGATTTATAGCAGCCTCCTTGTGCCTGAAAAATGGGAGCCACGTTGTCCAATTTCTAGATCTGTGTCCTGGTTATTTATATCCTTAACACAACAAAAAGTTGTATCTTGTCGGTTTAAATCTTTATTAGATCCATTTGTCTAATCTGTGAATTGATTTAGCTTTCATGCTTCCCTGTGTTGGAAAAGAGTCACCATGTTTTTGTTTTGTTTTTTAAAAAAAAATGTGTACACCACTGGCTGTAGAAGTATAAGCACTTTGCTATAGCTGGAGGTTCAACCCTTATGTTAATCACAGTCTATTTTTAAAAAAAAATCCTGACATCATACCTAAAATGACCGTTTACTGAACTGACGCTTCTCTGTCAGTTTAATGCTGCTTGTTTGAGCCTCAATTGGCACGTTGTGAATTTGTTTCTAGGAAATGTTTGTGCTCTTCAAGGTGCATGATGTCAGTGCTATTCTTAGTGTCTAAGATTAGGCCACACGCACCAAAAGGTTAGATGCACAGTGAAGCTCTGTTTTCACTGTTCCAAGTATTTGGTCCTGTAGAAGTCGTTCACATTAATTTTTGATGCAATGTAGATATATCTGCTATCGATACCAGTCTTTGCTTAATGTTCAATTATGTCAGAGAGTCAGTTTTTTTTTGTGTTATTGACCTGTATCTACTAAGAACTTGCTACAGACTGGCAAAACCCAGTTGGTAAAAAGACACGTTCAATGTGGTTGGCTGTTAACTGCTGTCTGAGCAATTACCAATGGGCAATAAATGCTGGTCTAGCTAGCGACACCCTCATCCCGTGAGAACTTTTTCATTCAATCAATCCAAATTATTTCCTCACCTCCGGGTTCAAATTTAATCAGCTTGCTGGCTCACTCATTCTGCTCTTCAAACTTCATCACTTTCAAGCATTTGGGAGTCCTTCATTTTTAAAAGGATGTAAAATTAATGATATTGAAAAATGTGGAGATTTTATTTTAATGAAGTAGAGATGAGACCAGAGGATGATCATTCGCTGTGTTTGCCCTTTGTACATTTGCAGTTACAGTCAAGCAGGTTCAGAAAACCAAAATCCGTGAGAATAAGGAACTACTGTGGACAAATTTTGGTTTCTTTGCTTTTGTCCACGTGCAGTCTCTGGTTGTTGCTTGCAATGTTGTGGAAAAACCTTGGTGCAGGATCATTCACCTTCTTACTGGACTTTATGATTCGGACAAGCATTGAGATGGATTTTAACTTTGGGTCATCAACTGTTAGGGCCCATACCTGCATCAAAGAGATGGCACACTGGTCTGTTCTGCATCAGAGCAACATGTGGGCCATCACAGTGCTCAACTACACAACAGAGGAATGGTGTTGGGGAAGGATGATGTGGCTAGTCGTGTCAAAGCTGATCAAAAAGGAGATAGTGGACAATATACCACAGTCAGACTCACTGAGGACTTGATACCAAGGCTAAGCTAATACCTTGGTGTTGTGCGCAATTTTTTTTTGGCTAAGTATGTCTTTTATCACTTTGGACTGCACTTGAAACTGGGCCAAAAATGCAATTATCTCATAATAAAACTGAACTGTATTTAATAAAGCTGTCACTGATTCAGACAAACATGATTAAAGGATGTGTGATGACCCATTCACCGCAGAAATTGGCCGATATGCCAGTTTGAAGTATGACACAGTATATTAAAATTTAACAAGTCATTATGACCCATTGGAGGAAATTAAGTTTTATAGGTGGCTTTGCTGCTAGTTTTGGGATGTGATTTTTAAAAAAAAAATCAACTACTGTAAATGAATCTGTCAACATGAAGCCTTAACCGTATGGCTTTTGAACATTTTTGGGAGAAAGCAAGGTTTTTTGAGATGGTTGCACACTGTCACTTTTACTTCAGTCAAACTTTAATTTATTTAATTTTATTTAATTTTGTTAATTTAGAGTCTCGTCACGTGCAAATGCAGAATAATGAGAGGATTGGAAATCTGAAATAAAACCAGATTTGCATCAAAAACAGAAAATGTTGAAGAAACTCATTGGGCAGACTTTTGAGAACTGAGTTTTGAAGAAACGTTATGAGTCTCTCAACATTAATTCTGTACCTCTCTCCATAGATGCTCTCAGACCTGCTTAGTTTCTCCAGTACTTTATCTTTTTATTTCAGATTTCCAGCATTCGCAGCATCTTGCTTTCTTTAAGATATGCATTAATGTAGCTCCTTTCGTGAATTTCAGATATTTCAAAGCACTGTGTATTCACTGAAGTACTGCTGTAGTGTTGAAAACATGACAATGAAACTTGACAGTTTGTATACAGCGGGGTCCCACAAACTGCATTGTAACAAAAGCTAAATAAATCTGTTTTTGTGATGTTGATTTAAGAATCGCTGTTGGTCAGGACAAGAGGAATAACTCCCAGCTGTGCTTTGAAATAGTGCAGTGTGATTTTTTTTTTTGTCTTCCTGAAGGAACAAACAGGACCTCTGTTTAATAACTCATTCAAAAGATGACAACTTTGACAATGCTGCGCTTGCTCAGTGCTGCAGTAGAGTGTTAGCCATGATCTTTATGCTCAAGTTCTGGAGTAGGATGTGAGCTAAGAACCTTCTCACTCCAAGGCAAGTGCTATCAACTGAGCCACAGCTGACAGAAAGAGCAGAAATTGCTGAAAATAGTCAATATCAACCTTCTGTGTTGAGAGAAACAACGTTGACATTTCAGGTAATTAATCTTTCATCAAAACTGGTAAGTCAGTGATATGCCAGTTTTCAGGCAAATAGGGGCAAAGGAGGAATTTTTTTTTTTTTTGAAGAATAAAGGTCTTGAGGGATAGAAGGGAGGAGAGATTAATTGACAAAACAAGAGGAACATTTGCTTTTCACTTTGCCAGCCATGATTCAACTGGAAGTAGTCCTACTTGAGTCATGAAATTGTGGGTTCAGTTGCTGCTTCAGAAATTTGAGCATAAAAGTATAGGCTGATATTGCAGTTTGTTACTGAGGGACTGCTGCATTTATGGGCAACGCCACCACTTGTGGAGGAAAGAGCACACTTTTGCAGAAACATTGAGTTGCAGTCTGACATTGGCATTTAAGAGGGAGATATTTCTGTGTTCAGTGCTCTTTGATAGCTGTTAAATGCTCCAGGAGATCATATGAAGTGGCAATTGGTCTCTCAAAGCTTGTGTGTGTAAAGTAGTCATTTTCTTTCAATGAACTAGCTAAATAAATGAGCAGTATTTGAAATGATTGATTTGGTACCAAATGTCATATGTTACTGGTTGTCTAGTGTCATTAGTTGCTCTCTTGAACTGGGGGTTAGGGAGGCAGTGGTGTAGTGATATTGCTGCAGGACAAGTAATCTAGAGAACTTAGCTAATGCTTTTGGGACATGGATTTAAGTCTTATCATGGCAGATGGTAAAAATTGAATCCATGAAAATGTGGAATTGAAGTCTGCCTAATGGCAGCCATTAATCGTTAACATAAATCATAATTGTCGGTTGTTGTAAAATCTCCTCTGCTTTTCTTCCTTCCTTTAGGGAAGGAAATCTGTCATCCCTACCTGGTCTGTCTTGCATGTGACTCCAGACCTATATCATTTGTGGTTGAATCTTAGCTGCCCTCTGAAATGACCCTAGCAAGCCAGTTAGCTCATATTAGCAATTAAGGATGGGCAATAAATACTGGCCCAGCCAGTGCACACATTTTGCATGAATGAATAAAACAAAATCCATTGTCCTGCCTACCCATAGTTCATCTTTTAAGGTGAGCCTTCTTTGGTCACCACTCCTAACATTGTTATTTTTGGCTCAACATCCATTTTGTTTTGATAGTGCTTCACGGAAAGGTACAATCAAGCATTTTCTTCCTTTAAAGATGCAAGACAATTTTTGGATTATTTGGTTCTGATGCCTTGTTTTCTAGCATCTAGTAAACCACCAACAGAAAACATGGGAAATGCTCAGTCAAGTTGCTATGTTCTGTGTTACATGGCATCAAGCCATCTGAAGGTTGTGATGACATTTTAATAAACCACAATCATATTTATGAGTTAGTGCACTTTAATACACCACAGATTGTGTGCTCCTCTGTATGCAATACTTTATTGGTTGATAGTAAACTCTTTGACTTTCCAATTAAATAAATTATAAAAAAATTTCAAAACGTGAGAGTGCAATATATAAATCTAGAAGTTACTTGTCATGATTTCAGAGGAGCAATATTTAACTTCCTTCTATCGACTGTGTCTTAATGGTAGAGTTAACCCATTTTCCTTTTCTAAATCTTGTTTTTTATGTCCTAGTCCTGACCAGTGCAAGATGAAAAGCTTCAACTTTCCCTCCTGTAGAAATGTCGAAGAGCCAGAAATATGCCCGTGTTGTTGTCACGGTTTTACACAAGCGTAGCCAATTTAAAGCAGATGAGCAGTTACTTCTCTCACAAGTGCGGTGGATGTCGGGACATTGAATACATTTTAAGGAAGAGTCAGATTTTGAATTAGTAATGGGTTAAAAGGTAATGGGGAGCAGCCTTGTAAGTGGAGTTGAGGCCGTGATGAGATCAGCCATGATGATATTGAAGGGTAGAACAGGCTCGAGAGGCTGAATTGACTATTCTTGCTCCTACTTCTTATGTTCAGATGTCTTCAGTTAATAAACTTGCTGATTTTCTAAGCTTCAGTGTATCAGCATAATGCTCCATGGTTCATTTAAAAAGGTATGGGGGTGATTTTTCACCTGTACCTCAATATTAATGTTTTATTATAAATGTTTTCTAATTATCATCCAGTTTAAAATTAAGTTTTTACCAATCAAATGTTTACAATAGCTGCATTCATCAGTAAATCAATTTAACAACCCAGGAAGCATTAAGAAAATTGGTAAGATGGCGTGCTGTATAGTTGATCCAGAATTCCAACTTAGTGGGCCAAAAACATAACTTGCTGGTGTCACCTTGAGTGTGCAAGAGGCACTATTGGAGTCAGTTGGCAATCAGTAGCATCACAGATCATTCCAATATACCCCAACCCCTCCCCTCGGGACATAGAGAAATAGGACAAGGAGATTGTACACAGAAGGCCTTGGCATTTCTCCAAAATCAATTTTGATATGTTGTTAAATTGACAAGTTAAGGATAATGTACAGATATTAAGGTAAGAACTGCACTCAGATTAGTTCTCGGGATGTTTTTATGATGCTGAATAAGCAACAAAAAAAAACAAAATAGTATCTGCATATGAGAAGAAATAGATGGCTGATAAGTCAACTGAGTGCTGTTATTTAAATCCAATTATATATCTTCTGAAGGACTTCTATGGTATAGTGAAAAGTGGCACAATGTCAGCAAACTAAATTTGTACCTGGACTGTTTTGTGTATTTATTATAGATATTTTCTAGTCAACCAGTTCAGAGATGTCATTAAATATCTCTAGAGCAGGTGGGACTTGAACCTAAGCCCCTTGGCTCAGGGCAGGAATACTATCTCTGATCCACATGAGACCTAATTCTGGAATTTCAGCTGATCCCATTTTTGTTATAGATACCATTTATTAACCTGTGTGGATGCATAATGACACCTCTCTGGAACAGCTGGAAGTTGAACCTGGACTTGCTAACTTAGAGGAGGGGACACGATCACAATAACCCTCCCATGTTGTTTATTGTAGATATTTTTAATCAAGCTACCCATGTTATGGCATACTTCTGAAACAGATGGGACCTGAATGCTGGCCTTTATGGTTGAGGTAGGGATGCTGCTAGAGTGCCAGAAGAGCCCTGTCATGTAGCCTTAGTGTCAGGGTGATTTAATTATCTGGTACTGATACTGATTTGTCAGCGATTTTAAAAACAGTGTCATAGTCATTGGCATGCCAGCACTTTGTACCACAAAGTCAAACAGACAGCCAAAATCAAGATCTTGGCCAGCTCACCCATTAAGTTTTAATGGACTCTCTCTTAAACAATGAAGGAAAGGCAGAACACCAGCTCCAACTCGGGCCAAGTTTGCACACCCTGAGTTTGTCGTTCAACTGCATGTAGACTGTGGCTATTTACATGCCTTTGTAATAAAAATCAAAATCTAAATGTGCTTAGCCAAGCTACCTTGGAAGTTACACTAAATTTGTCTCCCTGCTTAGCACATGAAACCCTGTGATCTTTATAATGAGGTTGTTAAATAGACATTTTTCTTTACAAGAAATATTCAGGTTAAAAGAACCTTGGCAAGTTCTTTTGTAGTTTGGCCGTCAAGTTTCATATTAGGTGCAGTTTCATGAGCTGCTGCCTTGTCAATGCTCAAGTTACTTTGTGGTTTGGTCACCCAATAAGGGACAATAGTTTAGATCTCTGACAATCCAGTAAAGAGATGAATTCAGATTTCCCAGTGGGATTTTACATTAGAAACTATGGTGTAGACTTGAAAAATGACGTTTAAAGGGAGGAATTACTACCAACTGAAAACAGCTAAGGCAGGTATTCGTAAAGTGAATGTCCCGGTGGTGGAGAGCTTGGGCTTGACGGCTCAAACCAGGACCTTCCAGAACCAAATTAGACCAGTCAGCACCTCAAGTTTATTGCTGTAAGGCTAGTCTCAATTGTGTTCATTTGGCTTGGTTCCATATCCCTTGCCTAATAGAAAGCTAACAACTTCTGCTCTGACAATTTCCAGAGACCTCTCATCTCAGCAGCATTTTAGTGTGAGTGCTTCCAATTTCCACCTTCTTTTGTGTCGAGAACAGCTTCCCAACATAACTGCTAAATGGCCTAGTTATAATTTTATTGATAAACACCTTGGTTAGATCTTCCTTTATCCTTCTATACTCAAAGCAATGAAAGTCTAGAGTATGCAACTAGGCCTCATAACTTTATCATTTTCAGGCTGGGTTTTGTTCTGTGCCATGTCCTGCTCCAGAGCCAATATATACTTAATGAGGTGTGATGCCTAGGATTGAACATAATCCTTTAAATGCAGTTTTACTGGAGCCTTATACAACTCTTCCAAAGCTTTCACATCTTTGAGGAAAAAGTTAGCATTCCTCATCTTTTGAGTTTTCTGCCTGAACACAGTTCTGACCACAGTACTATTACTGTGATCTCCATTCTGAGCAGGGAAAAGAGGCAGATCCTGAATCCACTCCAGCAGGACACCAAGCTACACTTGTTGGCAGCAGTTTAATCTAGACTGACCACCCACCCAGCCAGTCAACTGGCTCCACAAGGTGTACACTGTCACATGTGTGTTATGGCTTAGAGGTATGGATAGATGTTAGAGACTCCAACTTCTTTCCATCACATGATTGACCAGGAATCTTTCCTCTTCTAACCACCTGCCATAGGTCTGTCTTTGAGGGTTATACAAGTTGTGTTGTTCCACCTGTCTGACATGAAATTATAAAGCAAGGCACTAAATGAAGGTATCAACATATAACAGCACTAAGTCTCAATTCTTCAAATAAAATTTACAGCACATTGTCCATTTGGCTCAGCTGTTTATACTGTCCGCAAGTCTCTTGCCATCCTGTTCCCTTTTCCCCCAGTGTGTTGTGTACTGTATGTATCAAGCTTTCTCCTAAACATTTAGCTTCTCTTGAATCTATCATTACCAGTTAGGATCTGGCACATGTTTTGGGTCAAACTTTATATCTTTGTCAACAAATCAATTAAGTTCTGTCAAAGGAAGGGAAAGAGCAGCTCGACAGCAGCATCAGCAAAACTCAATAGACTTTTGTAGTCACAATGTACACCAGCCGTAGAGTGACTCCAGAACATTAGGAGGCATTTCTCTTTCAGTATTTTCGATGATGATGTGACATTTTTGTTCTCAACAACAGTCATCATCATTCAGTTCATTTATCTAAGGCTCGCCAGAAGCTACAGTTTAAAACTGCTGATACACAACAATGAACAATTTATGTATTGCAATATGTAGGTATTCACAGTTGTCCTGGTTTGCCGAGTTACATTTGTTACAAAATCATAGGGGATTGACGATGATGATGCATGGGCATGCCCATTGATGACATCTTGCTAAGCAAAGCTAAGACAAACTAAGCGTGATGGCCAACCCATCTGTTTCCAATTCACAACAACATTCAACAGCTTACATGTTTCACTTTGGACCTTGGCCCCACGAGCATCAAGCCAACTGCTGATAGTTGTTTGGTAAATGCTGGCGAGAATCTGCTGGTAGAATACATTAAGATACCACAAGCAAAGGAAATGCTTTACAGAAAAAAAAGATATAATACTAATTAATTCTTAACAGCTTAAATAGAAATGCTAGAGAACTTCATTCATGTAGCAAGTTAAATTTTTTGCACAGTGAATGATTTGAGGCAGAACTCACATCCTTCACAGAAAAATTAGATAAATACTTGATGCATACAGGTTTATGGGATTAGTTTTACAAATAGCACTGCCGGAGGTACAGTGGCCTCCACTCCCCTAAACTGATGTTCTAATTCAAGCTGGTGCATTTCCAAATTTATTAATTATTAAGGGAAGACGGTGGCACAGAGGTAATGTCACTGAACTAGTAACCAAGGTTAACCCTCTGTCAATACGAGTTCAAATTCTAGCATGGAATTTAAATTCAATTGATTAGTAAGTTCAATGAATGAATCTGGAATAGAAAGCAAATCTCAGTAATAATGACTGTGAAGCTATCATTGTTGAAAGAAGCCATCTGGTTCACTATTGTCCTTTTCTGGAGGGAAACCTGTCATCCTTACCTTGTCTGGTCTTCATTTGACTCCAGGTTCTCAGCAGGTTGACTGTCAATAGCCCTTTGAAATGGCCTTAATGGTACTCGGTTAGACCAAACCATTATACAAAATGTCTGGAAATTCGGTATGGGCAACTTACCAGTGACACCCACATCCTATGAGATAAGAATAATATAGGATTGAAATTTTCACCACTTTGCAAAATCTAGTGGTGTAATTTTAAGTTTTGAGCATTGACTTCATTTCAAATTCTATTACTATCTACGTATATTGAATCCCTTCATTTTCTGATTTCCAGTATTTGCAAGATAGTTTTGAGCATTTCAGGTAGATATATTAGCCTTTCAGTAATGTAATACAGATTTTCCAGAGAGGTACCATGGCCCACAAATTGGATGAACTTGGCCTGTGTTTAATTTAGAGGATTGAAGGATGATTATTTGGTATTTAAAATGATAAAGGACCTAGGTAAATGAAGATATGGAGAAGAAGTTTCCGCTTATGAGACAATCTAATACTAGGGGTCTCTGCTTAAAAATCACTGGTTGGCCAAGAGGTCAGTTTTTTTCTCTTAGAGGGTCATGAGAGGGATCTCTCTCCTGAAAAGAGAGTACATGCAGAATTTGAGGTAGATAAATCCTTATTAAGCAAGGGGATGAAACATTATAGTGGTGGGCAGGAATACGTATTTGAGGTTACAATCAAATGAGACATGTTCTTATTTAATGGCAGATCAGACATGTTCTTATTTAATGGCAGA